>NW_017728943.1:75721550-75805024 GCF_001723895.1 Crocodylus porosus | reverse complement strand
CTGAGGAGTATGTGCTTTACTGTAACAAAGAGATAGTAACTTTGCAAAACAAAGAGAGAGTGATACCTTAATACAAAGAGCTCTCAGTAGCTCTCCCAGTTCTCTCACCAGGGAGGGCTGACAGCTGCGCTGTTTTAACAAGACTTATTGATAATGCATTTTTAATAATATTTCTAACAATACCTCTGTGGCTTAAGCATGAACAAATACCGCTGTTTTCCAGAGAAGGAAACTGAGATGCGCAGAAGCTAAGGGTTGTGCCTAAGGTGGTGAATCTCAACCAGGGTGCTGGGGCACCTTGGGGTGCTGTGAGATGTTTTGAAGGGCGCTGCAAAGTGTGAAGAGATAAGCGGGAGGAGATAAGTGCAGGCTCAGGCTTGTCTCTGCCTGACTACTCCCCTGCTCCCACTGCCCAGCCCCTCTGTAAGGAGGTAAGCACTGTAGTAAATAAATTAGTTTTTTGAAATTGCATGCTGCATGGTTTCCAAAAGGGATGAAGGGATGCCTTGAGTCCAGTCCAGAATGTCTCAAGTCCAAACAGGGGTGCCTTGAGTGAAACAAGGGGTGCCTCAAGTGTAAAATGATTGAGAACCACTGGCCTAAGGTTATGCAAGAAGTGCAAAACAAGAACAAGGCATAGAACCTAGGTTGCCTGATTTCTCCTTGACTGCCTTAAGTAGAAGTTTATCCTCCTACTCATGCACGTGAATGCTACTGCATATATAACCCCTCCCAGGGTCCTTCTCTATGGACTCCAGGTTGGTGATAGTGGCTCCAAATGCTGGGTCCCACATGCTTTGAAGTCAGTTGTGGATAGGATGAATCTCGTCACTGTTTCTAGAACCCTGAGATTCTGGGTGCACTTCCAGGCTCAAACATTTTGTCTGAGCACTTCTCTGAGATATGGGACACTGAGCATCAGTCACTTTAAGCCCTGAATTCAATGCCTCAGACCTTCCCACCCCTCTAGATGCTTTCACATAGTACCTTGAAATTCCACAGCGCTGAGGATGCCTGCCTTCTAGTTTCACTGCTTCAAGAAATGATGCAGCAAGAAAGCAAGAAAGGCCTATTTGGGGGATTTCGTAACCTTAGTCACTGTGTTGTGAAAAGGCATAGAAATCTTTGCAAAATAACAATAGACCTGAGATCAACTCTCCCTAATCTGGTTTCATCCTTTCTTTAAGTGTGGGATTTGTTTCCTTGTCAGGATAGGCAGATCCCACTCCCCCTCACCCCCAACTGCCCTTTCCCCCTTTCTCTCCAGCCCTTTCTTCCTACATGAGATGAAAGACAGCCCTACCCTTTCTCTTATATAGTTTCTTTCTTTGGCCATGTACTCAGGTTGAGAAATATCCGATGTATCATCTGTGCTTGTGTCCCTCTACAGAAAACCCATTGTTCTATGAGCCTGGGCCAGCATCCAAGGGCAATGGCCATAGATTGCTCAGGTTAATAATCCTTCAAGAAGGTGTCCTAGCCGTAATGAAGGTGTAGGTCAAAGGTCTCCCATGCTAAATGACGCATTGGACTAATGCAGTTAAGGCACACAAGTGTGTTATCTGGAATACTGTGCAATAACCCTGCCTTGGTAAGGTTAAACAGGAACTCAGCACATACAACAAAATATAGTTCCTCTCCTAAAATGGAGTTCAGTCTTTGGCCCAGACATAACCTGCTGTGTCACAGGACATACCTGTTAGAGCTACTAGGTATGACATTACTATTATTTATATTGCTGTAGTGCCAGGGGCCTCAAACAATCATTGGTGCACTATTGTGCAATACAAATACTGTTATGACAGTCTTTCCCCAGAGACCTCACAATCCAAGTTTTATAACAAGCTGTTCCAGGTGGATAATATAGTGAAACAAGAAAGATGCACAGGATGTGGCACAAGTAAGCAAATGTTGTTCACCACAACATGCAGTTACCTTAGCCTACCATCTACCCAGCCATAGGTAAATTCAGGCTGGGTGTAAACACTCCTGGTCCACAATGAAGCAAGAAAAGGCTAAGTTTAGTCCTATATCTTACTTTTGGATTCTGCCAATGGTACAGAGCATTGGAGCTTAATTACATGTCTGACCAAAAGAGATAAAGGGTGATGCCACCCGTAAGGACCTAAATTAGAGACTTATTCACAGACAATCAGCATATCCATGAGGACTGGAAGTACTGAAGTTACTCAGCACCACAGAGGAGGCAACAATTCTGTTCACTCAGCTGCCAGGCAGTCCTTGCTGGTGGCATTTATTAATGCACTTAAAATGTCCACAGCTAATGCAAGGAGGCCATTTATATTGGATGGATAGCCCTAGCCATTTGCCATTCCTGTGGATTTCAATGACAAAGGCATCATTTATGCCTTGTTAAGCACACTAGTTACTTCTCAGAAGTCAGCTGTGTGTGTCTTGTTAAGGGCAATTACAGTGGTTGATTAAAACATACAGCTAGAAAGAGCTAGACGTAACAAGCTACACGTTTATTATTCTGTAAATATTTTTAAAAATGTTAATGTGTGTCATGTGTTATTTTGTTTCGTGGTGACTTGGGGGTATCCTGAATACCAGAATAATGTTTGTCATGTGCTACGTGGTTTTATCATCCAGCTTATCTAGCAGGCACATAGTGTTAACTTAATGTACCCACTGTAAGGGTAGGATTTGTTATGGATTTCTTCTGTGCTGGATCTACATAGGGCACCGACCTGTGTCAACCCTACCTACAGAGCCTGGATGCTTTGCTCAGGCTGTAGAAACTCATGCCAGGTCCTCAGTTAAACAGCTAGTGTCAGATGCCCTGGTTGCTGTTGCATGCGTGGAGGCTGGTTGAAGATTCAAAGTATTGTGGCTTCCCCAGCCCAGAGGGCCTACATAACATACACTATAGCCAGTGTCTCAGCAGGGCAGAGAGCCTGTCCCCAGCATCTGAGCCCCGCAACAGCTTCAGTGCTGACAGCCCCTATATACGGGGGGCTGACACTGGAGCTATCGAGACCTGAAAGCCCCTCTTTTACAGCTTGAGTTAAAAGGCTAGGCATGGTAAAAGACTCATAACCTCTGTGGATCAGGTACAGAAGACGATACCTGTTCAGCAGATCACAAGAGTTTTGTGATATATTCCTTGTGAACTGTAATCACTGTGTTTGATCATTCAGACCTCTGCATAGCCATCATGCAGTAATAGTTCTTAGTCATTAGTAACTTAAAACACATTCACACTAGCAACCGAATGCTAAAAAGTGCTATCAGGGCTCTGAATGCTATTGTGTCTTGGTTTTATGTGAATCTACTTGTTTCAATCCCTTTGCTCACATTTATCCGCCATGCCAGTCAAACACCTGAAGTTCCATAATCTGCTTCCCCTTTATCATTTCAAGTGGCAGCAAATGTTGAGAGCCTAGCCTGAGGGAGCCTTCAGGAACAGGCGCCCTGCCTACCTCCATTTAAACTGCTCTCTTTTAAATTTCCTCTGAATGTCTTTGCTACCTCCCTCTCTCAGCCCTTTTCACACTCTGCCCCTGCAAGAGTATTACCATTTAGGCTGGGATTTACAAGGTGTTTTTAAGGAGTCTAGATCCAAAAATTCCCACTGACTTGTCCTCAACCATCTTTAAGAAGCCCAGTTCAACTCGGCCTGGCATTTTGGGTTAGTCCTGCCTTAAACAGGCTCCAAACCCACTGGAGCAATCTGGAGGCTTTTTGGATTTCTGGTTGGGTGCTCGAGGCAAGCCTCTATCTAAACGTAAGCCAGCGTTCAAACAAGCAACAGGAAGTGGACTTCACAGAACTGGAGAGCAGCTTAAATACCAGCGGTGTGTACACATGTACTAACTTTCTGACAGTTAAGCTGATTTAACTTTTTAAAGTCAACTTAGCTGCCAGAGTATACCCTCCTGTGTGGAGCTGAGTTGATGTAAAAGCGGCACAAGATAATACACCCCCAAGATATATTATCTTGAGTTGCATTAGTTAAGACCAAAGGTTGTCAACAGCAGGTATGTGCACCCCCAAGGGTACTTGGAAAGGAGCTAAGGGTACGTGCAGGCAGGCGGGGACATGGCGCTGCCACCCACCAGCCTGTGCTGCTGCCTCCCAGGAGCAGAGCCAGGGGGCGGTGAGGGTAGCTGCTCCCTCTGCAGGCCGCACAAGTGCTGTCCGGCTGGACGGATGTGGGAGGGAGCTTGTAAGTGACTGCTGCCATCCACCACCCCGTGGCTCTATTGCATGCAGGCCCCCCACCCAGCTCTGTGTCCAGCCACTGCCATCCACCCCGCCGCTCTGCCTAAAGTGCAGCCAGAAGAGGTACATTCCTTAAAAAAGGTTGAAAACCCCTGGTCAAGATGACTTAGCTCACAAAATGGCTGCCACCACATCAGGAAGCTGTACCCATGTACACTCCAAAGCACCTTAGGTTGACTTAGTTAAGTTGCCTTTATTTGAAGTCGATACAGTACATGCGTACGCACCCCAAGAGGTTTCTTTTGGTTAAAAAAAAAAGTCCCTTGGGGTTCATTCTTTGCCTGCCCCCGAGCAGCGATTCCTTTTTCCTCTGGACTGGAGGCAGGCCTCCCCTCTTCCCTGAAGAGCATTGTGCCCTATTTCAATAACTAATGTGCGCACATTGCAGCGTTCACCTCCTTACACAGAGGCTGGACTTGAGGAGGGGAGGGTGTGGTAAAGATAACCCTGAGCCTGTGCTTTTTCTGCTCATCTCCTCGCAGCTTGACGCAGCTGTCCAAGGACCAGGGCCCCCCCTTGCCCCAGGCTGACAAAGACTTCCCTGAAACATGGAAGATACGGTATTTTAGTCATTTGGGCAATTATAAACTTCATTGCTAAGTAAGAAAGATTTCAACACCTCCCTGCCTTTCTGCCCTCCGATGCCATCAAGGAAGAGAAACTGCCTTATCTTCATATCAAAGAGGAAAGCACACCAAGGGACTCTCCTGGACCCAGAGGAACAGACCTCCACCTTCAGCTTCCTCTGGGCAAAATGAAGTTGATTTTCTACCTAAGAGAACTTTTACAATCTTTGATCCCCTCCCCTCAGCCTAAAGAAGGGCACGTGTGCCCGAAAGGTTGCAAAGAAAGATTTTTTGTCGTTGTTGCTGTTTTCTAGTCGGTCTAATACAAGGTATCTCCTCTGAACCAAGAGTCCTTCAGTTGAGTGTATTCCTACACTACAACCCAGGCGCTCTTGAAGGCTGCAGTAGGCAGTGGCAGACAGCTGCCTTGAAAGGCGGAAACCCTGGCGCCACGTGACCGCCACACCTCAGCCCCGCCCCCGAACGCAGCGCGCCGGGACGTTCCATCCCCAACCCCGCCTCGGAAATACGTAGAGCCATTGCCCCGGAAGCGATTGCCGCAGTGTTAGGTGTGCCCGAAGGACAGGAGCGGGCAGCATGTTCCTGACGGTGGCGGCTCGTGAGTGGGCTGCGAGAACCGAGAAGTGCCTGGAGGGGGTGGGCCGCGCGGGGGGGAACGGAAGGGCCCACGTGACACTACGTGCGGGAGGCGCCGTGGGGCTGTCCCGGCTCAGCAGGCCTCACGGGCGCCCTTCCGGCACTACAACTCCCAGCGGGCCTCGCAGTACTACGTTAGCCGGCCCGCCCCCCGTAGAATGTCCCAGCGCCAGGGGCTGCTGTTGGGAGGGGGCGGGGCTGCGGCTGCGTGAGCAGCGGCCGTTACCGTAGTTGCACAATTTCAACCCGGCTGCGATGCGCGATCAATAATAACAGTCATAAAAGTGCTCAAATTAAACGGTAATTTTTGAGGCAGCTCCTTGATGGTGCAGATGCAAAACCCACGGCACTCCCAGGGAGTCTTAACCGACTTTTGGGTTTGTTGTCAGCACTTTTGCTGCAAACTAAAGCAAACTGTCAACTTTGGCCCAGTTCTTGATGGCTTACTGGTGACCTACAGTGAGCAATATAAAATAAGAAGAAGGTTTCTTTGGATGCTTGTTTGCATATCTTTTCCCAGAGTGTGATAGTTTTTTCAGCAAATACAATCATTTTGAGCTTCTACGATACTTTCATATTTAGGGCTTGGGCCCACTGTGCTCCAGCCATGCAGGCAAGGCCTCACATGAGCTGGGGCATGATGCAACGCATGGCATGGCCATCGCATCCACCCACCACAGCCAGCTGCTGCTGCCTTGTGTCAGCCACGGGGAGGGGGGGGTTGGACCAGGACAGCCGCAGCAGCATCTGGTTGTGGTGGGGGTATGGCCTTGTGCCACGCGTGGCCCAGCAGGTGTGGTGCCAGAGTTGTACGGTGCCAGCAGGCCTATTTGCCACTTTCAGCCATGTGGGTGGAGCCTACTGAGTTTCTCATTGGCCTCCCTCAGGCAGGGGGAGGCTACAGAGAAAGGTGACAGCACATTCCTGGGGACAAATAATAATGAAAAGCAGGGATGGGAGTTGAGGTCAGAGGTGAGCACACTACACAGCACCCGCTGGCCTTCAAACTGTCCAGTGATACTGTGCTCAGAGATGGCAGTGATGTGGGAGGGTGGGGGCAGAGAAGCCTGCACACTGCCTGGCTTGGCCTGGCGGCTGCGGTGGAGTGCAACCCTCCGTCCTCCAGCTCTTAGGAGCAGCTGGATAAGATTGGTTGGCATCTCCCTGTCGCACTCCAGCTCACTAAAACTCTTTAAGTGGCAACTCCAGCCCAAATAAGTGGTCCTCTGCCCTCTAAGTGGCCTGCCACACCTGGAGTAGGGTGAAGAAATGGGGTGCATTGCTGGAAATGGACTTAATCTACAAGGGAAGAAACTTGAATTCTGGGACAGACAGAAAGAAGCCAGTAGAGGGGATCTTGGGGTGGGAGGAGTAACACAAAGAACCCAGTCTAAGGTGGGATGAAGTGAAAGGCTGGAGAGGTAGTTGCAGTGGTTGAGACAGGAGCTAATGAGGGCCTAATTCAGATTTTAGTGGGGAAGAGTACAGGTGTTTAACTTTTATGTTGTGGTAATGCTTATAGGCTTCAACCTGAGCAGGGCCCATGGGCCCAGGCAAGCACGACTGATGTGTAGAGATGTTCTGACAGAAGACATAGTAGGATTTTGGAAGTGCATCTATTTGGAGGGCAAGAAAGTCTGTCTTTTGCAATGTAAATGGCTTTGACTCATTCCAGACTGTCCCATAGCCAAACATTATAGAATCATTGAAAATTAGGGTTGGAAGCAACCTTCAGGAGGTCATCTAGTACACCCCCCACCCCCTGCTCAAAGCAGGACAATCCCCAACTAGATCGTCCCAGCCAAAGCTTTGTCTAACCGGGTCTTAAAAACCTCCAAGGATGGAGATGCCATCACCTCATTCCAGTGCTTCACCACCTTTATGGAAGGATGTAACATTTTTTATGATAATATTTAGAAGATAACAAGATGATAATATTGTTTTCCTTTTTATTTATTTTTTTCTCTCATCTTTGTGCTGCAAAAAGTGGCCAAGAAGAAATCAAAGTAAGTGACATTTTAATAGTTTATCTCGTTATACATGATCTGCTTTCACTGTTGCCTCCAAAATTGCCCCCAAATATGGGAGGCACCCAGGTTTTCTGTCATACATGATATAGGGATTTGATTTTGTCCCCCTTTGTGTATGGAATTCTTCTGGGTGCTGCAGTACTGTCCCTTTCCTGGGTTACCTTATGCTTATGCAGTGCATGGAGGTGGGGTGAGAACTGGATGACCCTGGCTTGGAGATAGGATTGGGTGGAGTGCATAATGACCCAGCAGTACTGCAAGAATTGTCTTGGTGGATAATAGAGCCTGCAGTTGCTGTCCATTTCCAGAGACCTGTCTTGGCTCTGGGATCAAACATTCATGGGGTGTCTATGGGCAGCAAAGCATCTGTGGGCAGCAAAACCCAGACTGTGGAGAGAGATGACACTTGGGCTCTACAGCAGGGGTTTTCAACCTTTTTGGGTCAGTGTACCCCCCGGCGGCTGGTCAAGAAGGAAGGAGTCCTCCAGGGGGACAGGGGGAAAATCCCTTTCCCACCCCCCATCGTTCCTAAGAACCCTAGGGGTACAGTTGAAAACCCCCGGATCTAGAGCACTGGTGTTGGAACTTGTTTGGGTTGTACAACCTGCTGGGACTGTTATCTGCCTTTATCATTATGTTATGGATAATAATAATAAAATGATCATTAAAAAATAACCCCTTCTGTCAGCACAGCTATGCTGTCACCTTAGGTTGCTAGAAAGAGAGCTTGTAGAGGTCTCGATTTTTTCTTCCTTTTCCTCCATTTATGTTTGCCCTTTCCCTTCTGCTCTCATTATCTTTCCCTACAAATTTGTCATGCATCTCAGTTGGAGAAACAGTGCCTGAGGTCCAGATCTTCCCTGTCAGATGGCCCTTCTCTCCTGGGTGGTCTGCTGATTTTTACATGATCCTGCGAGGTTGGAGTCTGCTGGGGAAATTCCATAATCACCCTCCTCCTCCTACATTATGAAGACCCTTAAAAGTCTCTCTCCAGTCTTCCTTCTGCAAAGCACCTCTACTTTGCCAAGGAGGCTTTCTGGGTGCAGCTTGTACCCATGTATGAGAAAGGACTTTTGCTTGAGTTGTGGGTGGGTGTGTTACCTTGCTAGTAGACTACAGAAAGGTTCTGAAACTTTTCTAGGTTCTGTATTTGATGATTGTTATACTCAAGTTGCTCATGCTGATTTACTGAACAAGTTTCAAGGGATGTGCCTTGTCATTTTTTCAGTTTCTAAAGTAACTTGTTACATGCAAAGTTTGCTGCTACCTTCTCCCAATGCAGTGGGAAGGCCACAGAGAGCTGCAGAGAGAGTACTCTGAACACTTCATCTTGCCATTATGCCCTGCTCTCTCAGGCGCAGTGTTCATAGGCTGTGGGGAGATGCGGCCTGGTCCCCTAGACTGGAAGGAAAGCTGATACAATTTGGGAAAGAAGGAAGTATCACAGAGAATTGCAGAAATCTTGCCTCTGCTTTCCTGGACTTGGGGAGATAAAGTTCATAGAAACAGAAGAGGGCTGAAGTGTTGTGGCCACAATAGCACTTATAACAGTTTTAGCTAGAGGTTGAAGTGATAGACAGAAGAAGCATCATTCTGGAAGAACTGTCATCAACATTTCCTGTCATTCCTCTGTGAATCTGAGGTATTTTATACTATGCAGCTCTGAGCAAAGGAAAAACCATGCTAAAGCTGTGACCCTCTGGCATATTTCTTGTTGAATATTTAAAAGTCATTCTCAAATGGAGCTGGTGCCAGCCACCTGCTGGGTTTGAAGTGGCGCTTCTGTTACGGTGTTTCTGCACAATTGCCAGGGCTTGAAATTCAAAGTGCAGTTGTTTTGACAGAGAGGATATCAATTTGACATCACCCTAAACAACAACTCGTCTGCCATTACCCACTCCCAGAAATGAACAGAGCAGGCTGATGTTTCCTGGAGGAGGAGGGGATATAAATTGGTTTCATTAACCAAAAACTTCTTTCTGTTCCTCTCTTTTCTTCTCTCTGTGCTGCTTGTTTTCCTTGAAAAGGGAAAAGTTTATTTTTAAAACTGAGCACATCCCTCTTTGCTTTGTGTTTTCATCCTGGTTCTCTCTCCATCCATTCAGTGGTCCTCCTCTGGCCCTTTGTTTCTCCTTTCTGGGGCACTCCCCTTGCTCTTCTCCATTCTTCTAGGGTTAGGTTTCCTTATTGAGCAGGAGGTATTTATAACAAGGTGGGCTGCTCAGAAAGAACATGGTTTAAGCTGTATAACAAGAAACAATTTCAAGCCAAAGTTCTTCTGGTACCACTGGATTAGAAGGGGGAACCTCTGCCCAGGAGAGGTTTGAGGAAGTGGGAAGGTATAAGAGGAGTTTTTGTGGTTGCTGCCTGCTACACATGACACCTGCAGTAGCACACAGGAGAGGATGGTCATCACTCACCAGGGACACCCCCTGGATTGTGCTGGGGCTGTTGTTGTGAGAGAGGTTAATGGTTGTGCTTTGAACACTTTCAGGTTTGTTGATTTAAAATCAGGCAGAACTCTATGACATTTGCTGGCAGGAGTCATGTTGCAAAAATTTAAAATCTACTGTGATTTTAATTTTGATGGACAATACTGTAGTCAAGGCAGGAAATGCCAGGACAGAGGCCTTTTTCACCTGCAAGTCCATCCTCAGATAATTTCAGTGCAGTGAAAAGGAAGAGATCACTACTTGTGGAACAGTCGGGAAGCTTGATTTTTTTTTTTTTTTCCCCTTTCCTAAACTTAGCTTGCCCTGGGATCCTGGGAGTTAGGCACATCTTTAAATACTTATGGATTTGTGGGGAAACCCAGTTGTCCTCATGTTGCACCTTGCTTTCTTCCACGTGTGGGGTATGATAGCCGTTGCCCATTTCCTTTCCAGTTAGTGTGATCTGCAGTATTGTGTGGGCAAGGTGCTGTGTAGAGTGACCATACCACTAGTCTTGCCTTTTGAGTACTGTTCCTGTGGTGTACCCGTGGAAATACAGAGGAAGTACAGCCAATCCCATGGTGTTGTTTCTCCATTTTGCATTTTCTTCACTGCATCTATGCCTGTTTCTCTCTGCTCTCAGACATGGACAGGACAGTTGGGTCCTATATCGAGATGCTGTGCCTCGATGCCTTGAACCACCCTCTCCCCTTAACTAAAGTAACTGATATGGTTTAGTTGTGTGTTGATGTCGCTTAATTTTGGGGGCCACCTCTGTCTTTAGCTACTGGTCTTTTTAGTAGTAGTGCACATAAGGCTGATACTGTACAATATGACTATGGGCTCTTTGTAATATCGTGCACATTTTAACAGGAAGATTTGAAATCTCATAACCTTTGGTCCTTAGCATCCCACTCATTCTGAGTGGCACCACTTTTGTTTCTTGGACTCTTGAACCATTTCCCTCTTTCAGGTAAAATATGTTTTTTCTCCTTCCTTTCTACCACTCCTTTCCTATGCTGTAATTCTTGCTATTTGTGGATTTGCTGGTACAAGGTATTAATGTTTCAATCTGCTTTCACTACCTCCCTTGCACATGACTTGTGTTTTGAAGACAGAGAGACCAGAACTGTCATCCAAATTTCCATGAGGGTTTCACAGAATTTTCCCAACAGAGTCCAAACCTACATAGCCCTTTAAAATCAGCAGCCTACCCAGGAGAGAAGGGCCATCTGACTGGGAGGATCTGGGCCTCTAGGGCAGCATTTTCTGAAACCTTGGTCTCCTGAGCATGAGTCCTGCTGTTTAAGCATCAGTTTTACAGGCTTGGCAATATTGAGCATCTGCATCATCCATTGAAGGACTCCATGGAAGCTGTACTTGCTTAGCACGTCTTGAGATGAAACCCATGGTTAATGTTTTTAGCTAAAGTTAATGTTTTATTATCACTAAATTCTTCTTAATGGATATAAAGTGGTTAAGAGAAATGTCTCATTTCACACACTGCACATCAGCAGGTCCCCAGCTAAAATCTTATGTTATTCACTGATGTCTGTATCTGCTATTGACCTTGGAGATGTTTCTTGTAATTTCAGGTACATTCTTGTGAGGATGGTCAGTGAGGCGGGGACAGGCTTCTCTTTCAACACCAGGAGACTCCGACTGGAGGATAAACTGACTCTGCTGAGATACGATCCCTCCGGTAGGAATATGGGAAAGAAAGCAACTTGCTATCTGGCAGTCATGTTCACTCTTCTCAGATGTTGAGTAGGAAAAAATATGGATGTAACCAAATTATCTTATATAAACCAAGTAATATTTAATGTTTTGCATATTCACACTACTGTACAACTGTTGTTTCTACCAACATTCCAGTGAAATAGGAAGGAAATATTATCTTTGTTTTACAGTAACATCAAGAAGTAGTAACCTGCTCAAGATTTCACAAAGAGAGTGACACAGTCGTGATTAAAACTAAAAAAGTACTGCATGTTGTCCCCGCTCTTTTCACTAGATTATGTTGTCCCCTGCAGAAAAGCTGTGCAGCTGTAGGGCTTTCTAAACAAGATCAGTAACTTCTCATGACTCCTTCATAATGGGGTGGGTTTTTTGGCCTCTATAAGTAGGGATCTACTTAATTCTTACTGAGGCGAGGGAGAAATTGCTGGCTGCATGCAGTGCCATTTTCATGGTCTTTTTGCAATACCCCCCCCCCCATTGGCTCTGGCAGTTCTGCCCTTTGCTGCTGATTGGCCAAGAGGGCTGCCCATAGTGTGGCCCTGCCCTTCACTGCTAAGAGGCAGGGCTGCATGACAGGCAGTCCTCTCGGCCAATCAGCAGTGAGGGGAGGTAGGAACAATGCAGCCACTATTGTTGATCTCCCTTCATGCTGGTAGCTTCCCTTACTTTTCCCAGTGGGCTCTGAGGGCAGGTCTCAGTGGCCTTGAGGACCACCAGCATTTTATTTTTTAAAAGTTCTTTTCTTTCCTGGCAATGCTGTGCCAAAATTGTGGGGACTGCCATTTTTGTGGTGTTTGCTGAAACTTTTTTCCATGGTGTCTATGAAAAACATGAGATCACAAATAGGACAGTTTCCTAGATATAAGTACAGGCCCCTATAAGACACTTCTTTAAATTGCAGTTATCTGCTGTGTTCCACTTACCTTCACTCTTGCAATTAAACAGCCTGACTTACTGTACTTCTTGGGCATCTTTGGTACTTGCCAAGAAGTCTTTTCAGCAATGTATCTTAGGAGGTGGCTATAGAAGCAGGGGTTTCTTGGGAAAGCACCATGCTGGGACTAACATTGCCTGGTGTTTTTGAGGGGGAGCTAAATGAGGGACACCCAAAAAAGGTGAAAGCAGGTCTGAAATAGCATGGGAGAGTTAATAGGGATCCTAGCTGTCAGTGCAAAAACTGGCAATTTGTTGCTTAACTAGGGAACAAGATGATGATTAACATTTGCTACACTCTGATCGGACAGCCTGAAGGATTCAAACTACTTGTATCTCTGGGAGGTCCCCTTGACTGGTACCAAAGTCTGATTAAAAAAACCTGGCAGCAGAAACCGTTATTCCTCCAGTGAATTATATGTGCAAAGTGGAACCATAAATCAAACAGCAGTGGATTTAATGTTCTGGGTTGGAAAGCCAGTTTGTTAATTTCAGATATATTACTGCTTGAGAATATTCCACCAAGCTATCTAGTAGAAACCTTACTATTTGCATGCAGCGTGTTACAAAGTGGAGTTCCTAGCCACTAGCAGGAGTTTTGTGGCAGACTAGCCTGAAATAGGTCATGAAATAAAAATGGGAAGCGATTTGAAATGGTGTTGTGGTTCCAATCTGGTGGAAGAAGAAATACATCCTTGTAGTCTCTTTTATGTCACACACAAATAAAAGTGAGAAATGGAGGCATGTGTAACAAGCAGGTAAATTTGAGTCTGGTCATTCATTCATATCAGGAGCAGCATTAAGTGTAGTTTCAGCCCATATGCCTTTTCAGTACATGTTCTTTTGGTATGTTGCACAAACAGCAAAACCTGCAAATAGCGAAGCTCTTCTGCTGAGGTGGAATAAAAGTCCCAAACTGTTTCAGTACATCATAAAGTGAAGATTGTGGTCATAGTTAGGCTCCACTGATCAGCATAGCAGAACTTATGTGGGAAGAATGATTTCACTGTTATGTACGTTGTCATGTGCATGGAGTTCTCCAAATGAAATGGCAACATAGGGTTCAGTGTTTGTTTTTTGACAGTTCCATATCAAATGTGCTCAACTGACAAGTGAAATGACTTTTCTAACTTTGTCCTCAGATGCTAGTCAAGCTCAAGTTGCAGCTTATTCATCACTGACGTCTCAGGTAGTTAACCTTTTGTGATCTGTAAACCAGATCAGAACCCAAATTGCCGTTCCTTAGCTGTTGGGACTCTGCAGAGCGGAGAGCAGTAGAAAGCAGGAAAAACCTATTTTTGTCCCTAGATTGAGCAGATGTGACTCAGAATAGACAAGGGGAGCAGCTGCTTAGTATAAAGGTTCCATTTTCAGTCATTTAAATCCTGCTATTTATCTTCATAGGGGTAATGTACACTCCTGTGCAGTAAAAATTACATGCTGTAAAGGGAAGGCAGCCCTGAAGTCTTTAAAAGCAAGTTGGCCAACAACAGAACTGCGTCAATCATCAGACATTCTGTATTTATTTAAGCACTGTGACCAGCAGGACTGGTCTGACTTTTTTTTTTGTAAATTTTAACATTTGAGTTTTCTTACCTGCTTGTTTTTTCTCTCCAGTGAAAAAACACGTCCTCTTCAAAGAGAAGAAAAAAATCCGCTCCATCTGAACAATGACTTCTAAATGGACTTGATTTATTCACAAGGAGGACTATGTGGGGGAGGGGGGGCATTGCTAATTCAGAAATCCTGCAGCCTGGGCTAAAAAAGAGAGGAAGTGGACTGGGACTGCCATCTCCTGTGATTTGAAGGCCATTGTGAATAAGAACAATGTAGACGGACAACATTCCTAGTGTCTGTACATAGATCATCACATCAACATTTATTTATCTTTTGAGTTATTTTTATAGTCCTTGATTATAAAAGAGAGAAAGAAAAAAATTAAATAGATTCCATTGTCTGTGTTTTCCATTGTGAAACTGTCTGCAATCAGCAAAGAAACAACCATCAACTTTTAATTGCCATATGAAACATTTTCCACAGTGGGACCTCTATGTAAGGGTTGCCAGAGATGTTATAATCCACCTTCCATGGACAGAAAAGCAATGGGTTGTCATTCTTAAAGGTGGTGGGGGCAGAGTACTGGTTCTTGCCTAGATAAGGCAGGAACAAGAGCTACTCGGAGAAGCGAAAGGACCTTTAGAATGCTTTTTCACTTATGAATTTATGTCTGAAAAGTCAGAGGGTAAATCTCTAACTGGCTTCCTGCCTAGTTTTGTTTTTTGACTTGCTGGTTCACTTGGATTTCTGGCCAAAAAAACCAGACTAGGCATCTTGTCCCCTTTAAAAATATGGGAGGGAAGGCTTTCTCAACACCTGCCTAGAAACAAAGAACCTCAGCTAGTGGACAAAGCATGGAACCCACTGCAGGCATTTGGCAGAAAAGCACTGTCAGCATACACTACATGGCTTAGCATGCAGCACTTTGTTGCGTACTGAGTGGAATATGGAAAAGCTGACACTGCTTATGGGAATGTGTGGTCTCCAGATGGTCAGTGAGGTACACTGGAGTTCCTTCTAGGCTACGGCACTTACAGCTGATGGCAGGAACAAGGATTTTTTGTGAAAACTCATGATTATTTTGTGAGCTTTGCATTTTAATGGTCTTGCCAGCTGGAAGTGCTGAAGCTTCAATAATATAAACTTAGTTACTGGGGAGCATAGAGAAGCTATGGAAGACACCATAGAATTTAAAAGCTTAAGGACTTCACTTACCCTTACTGACATCTCTAGTATTTGGTACTGTTCTGCACGATGGCAACTACTCATGGGAGCGTGCAGATGGTACCAGGAATAGAGCTGTGATTGTCTGAAAGACTTGGTCCCTAGTGGGACTAACGAAATATTTGATTGAGAAGGGAATAAACTTTCTTGAAAATCAGCTTGCCTGGGTTGAGGGAAAATTACAATCTGAATTTGACAGCACAAATTTAGAAAAGATCCTGTGGCAAATCTTTCCTGTAGGGATAGGAAGATTGTGTCCCCGGTGTTTGGACGCTCACTGATGCAATGAAGTTGGACTTCCTAATCATTTCTTCCATGGACAGATTGGGATAGTAAGCCAGGTAGAAAGCCAGTGCTCCCACAAAGCTATCGCCAGCTCCCTAGAATAAAACCACACACAGA
This sequence comes from Crocodylus porosus, assembly GCF_001723895.1. NCBI lineage: Eukaryota > Metazoa > Chordata > Crocodylia > Crocodylidae > Crocodylus > Crocodylus porosus. The sequence continues at coordinate 75,789,238 of NW_017728943.1, read as the reverse complement.
GTTAGGTGTGTTCCTACAGAACAAATGTTCAGATATGCTTACTAGACATGCAAAAATAAAAGCCTTTCAGTGCAACTGAGAACTGGGGTAGGGAAATGCTAGCGTGGCTAGCTGGAATGGGCTTTGTTTCTTTTTTCACTTGTAACTTCTATGAAATACCACAAGATAAGTTTGCTACCTCTCATCCCACTCCCCTTATAACATGAGGGTATACAGTATAATGTGGCATTTACTTGATGAGGGCAAAACAGAAATATAAACACCAGTGCACTGTGGTTGGTTGAGAAAGTTGGTAACAGCGTTGCTTTTGAAACTTCCTTTCATTTGAGTGCCTGATTTTGATTTCTCAACCTTTAGTGTTTCATTAATGCTATTTTTTCTACTTTAACTTCTGTTTTTCATAAAGGGCAGTGGTATAAAGAAGAGAGGGAAGGGGAAGACTTGAGCTAGTAAGTCTGTGGCTTGTAAATTCTTAGTTGCAGAATGATGCAGAATCCAGCCATCCTTTGCTGTGAGGTTTTCATAACTGAAGCTCCACACTGCATGCGCTGCTTATGTTGCTGTAACCCCTGGGGTAAGCTTGATTGTGGTAGCTCATAAAGGGACGAGTGTCTTCTAACTAAGCCCTGATTTACCAGCTATCTACATGGAAGGAAAAAGTGTTAGTTTTGAGTAGCTTCTAAGCCAGCTGAGCTCCACAAAGGGACCCTTGCCACCTGTGTCCTCCCCAGAAGCCACCAGTTTTGCCATGAACAGCAGGGAGCACTGACCTTGCCAGTGCTTCTAGTATTAATTGTTGTTTTGCTAATTGCAGAATCCATAATGTTATGAACTATACTAGGGTTGAATTAAAAATGAATTTGAGTTTTAACATAGGACTGCATCTGTCTTTATCCCTGCCTTGATGACTAATGCCAGATTGAGACAACCCCATGCTGGGATGGTAATGACAAAAAGAAATCATGCTTCCAACTAACACTTTTACAACTGCAAAAGCCCTCAAACAGATGCTAGCAAAAATGCTCTCTGGCTTCTACAGTTTACGTTATTTAAGCAAGTGGTGCAAACTCTGTGCACTTGGGAAGGATTTCCCACACACCTTTCCAAACAGACTTGACCTAAGTTTCAGTGACCTCTGAGACAAGGGTACATTTCTGGCCTCAACACAACTTCCGACCAACTGGAAATTGGGGATGGGAAGAAACATCATTTTATTTTCTCTTGTGCACAGATGGTTGCCATTATTTTCCTTCACATTAAAAGAGGAAAAAGAAATCACCCTTGAGACCACCTGTAATGATACCAGACTCAGAAGTTTGCTGGTAAAACCATAGCTGAGAAGGGAGGGTAGAATGGCTGTTGGAAATCAACCCCCCAACACAGCAGCCCTGGGAAATGAACTTTGGCAGTCACACGTATTCTCCTAATCAGCAGCAGCTGTTTCAGGAAGGCACCTTTCCTTAATGCATGCCCTGGTCTGAACCTGAATCTTGGCTGCTTCGCTCCTGTCTTGCTTTCAGTGTCTCTAATTCAGCACAATGCAAAACCACAATCCAACCAATTGCAAGCCAGTAACAAAAGTTACACTTTATAAGGTAACGATAGCACCACCTGTGTCAACAGTCTGTCTAAACATAAAGCTGTCAGATTACGGTCTTAGGGCTTTCTGTTCTGCCTTTTTGTCTCTGCTCTGGTTTCTATAGTGCTACTGCAATGGCAGGTGGAGCTGAAGCAAGTGACGATGGTTAAGCACTGCCAGTTGCTTTTGTCCTGTACCAAATGCAAACTGTAGATCAGCGTTTCCTAACTGGTGTGCCATGGAATCTGGGAGGGTATAGCTCCAGGCAGTGCTGCCACTGCAGCCTTGTGCCACTAGTGTGCCCCAGCCGGCCCCACACTGCCACTGCCCCCCTCCCACTCCTGGTTCCACATCTGGCTGCTGTGCCGTGGGATGAAAAATGTTGGGAAACGCTGCTGTAGATGATCTTGGGCTCCTCTTAGATTATAAAATATAATCTATGAAAGTATTAACGAGCAAATTGAGACAATTTTCTAACTACTGTTATATGCAGAAGAGGCGAAACATGGACAGGAAGATCCGTCTCTGCTGCTCAGGCTGCAATGCTAAGAATAGAAAACAGTTGTTTTTAAATCAAGTCATCATTCTTACAGTGATTGCTTGGGTAATGCAACATGCCAATTAAGCATTTTAATGAAGAGAACTCAAAACAAGCAATATCAAACTGCCCATTTCACATATGGCAGTGTTAAAGGATTATGTCATTGATTACTCCTGAACCAAAGGACAATTAGTTGCAGCAGCTGGAAAAGCCATTTCTCTCAAAGTCACTGTGCATTTCCAGTTATGGGATGGTGGCCTAATGTCCCTGGGGTCTGTGAAGCCTCTTTGTAGACACCTTGTTTCTGGAGGATGCAAGGGTCCCCCTTACTGATGTGGAATGATAGATGAAAAGGAGAGCTAAGTGTAGACTATTATGCCAACTGGATACAGGAAGGTTTTCCATGTTCTTAACAGAAGAGAAGGCAGCAAAATGGTTGGACAATGCACTCCCTTCCAGAAGCTCAGGTGATCAACATCCCTTGGGAGCATAATGGAGCTTCTCTAACTACTCTTTCACAAAGGGTTCCTGGTGCTTAAAGCGCCAAAGGGCAGTGTCCCATCACTGAACTCAGAGAAGCAACTCCCAAAGATCAGCAGTTATGGGGAAGTAAACTTGATCTGTGTAGGACGCTTTCAAACTGGGAGCAACCACACAGGTCTTGGAAACATTTGGTATGCAGGCTGTTCCAATCTGTCTCCAGGGACAGTGCAGGAAGGTAGCTGTAGCTGTATGGACAAGTGGTCAAAATTAATTTCCAAGTCAGGAAGGGAACCAATTCAATTTAAACAGTAACTGCAATAAAAATATTTTTTGCTTAAAGAAACCTATTTGTCCAACACTTCCCTGAATACACTCTGTCCAGTGTGTTGTGACCAAACCCTATACAATAGTATCATTTGGTCTAGAGAACTAAAGTGATAATGGGACCCAGAGGGACTATACTTCATCTACCTGGTTTAAAACAAAATTGAGATTACTCAAGATCCAGGCTAACAATGGTTAATTCTATACCTTTCAGAATCTACTATAAGCAAATACAAAATGTGCTCCTCATAAATGTTGGGTTTTGAATGGACCATTAAGGTATGCAGCATTCTACCTCCCATTCTCTTCTAAGAAAAATATGAACTTATTATATAGTAGTAATAATTTGCACTGTATAGCTCTCTTTTTCCAAGAACTGCAAAGCACTTTGCAAATGTTAGCACATTAATCCTCCCACCAACAGTTTATTCCTCTGCCTTTCCCTGAAACATCCAGTGCTGGTCACTGTAAAATGAAATTCTGGCATAGATAGGTATAGGTATAACAATTGCTATGTTAGAACAGTGATTGTTAATTCTATGGCTTTGCACTGATTTTATTTATAACCTATTTCTTTGCTGTCATTCTGGATGCTCCATGTTTTCCTGGTACTTCCTTTTGTTTCTGTAAAAGAGCATTTTTATTTATGGCAGCCCAAAATGGCTCAAGATTCTGTACATCTGGGGGAGGGAAAACCCACAGAATTTTCCGCTATTTATACCTTAGCATTTGTAAGCCCTGATTAGTCAGTGGTTGGTTCACAACACTAGTATAACTATTTTTATACAATGCCCTGAGAAGCTTTTTAAGGAAAGTGCTTTGTAAGTGGAAACTATATTGTTCAGCAGTTTATTTCCTTGTAAGTAGAGCATTTTTCAATCCATAATGCTTGGAACAATGGGATGCTTTTCATCTGTACAATAAGATGATTTTCGGTGTTTTACCGAGTTTCTTGCCATAATGATGATAATATAATTTGCAGTCCCAGAACAGTTGTACTTGGTACTCCCAAGGTGACCTCCACTGACCCTTTTTTCCCGCCAGAGTGATTTCCTCTTATGGAAAAGTCATTGTAATGAGACAAAAAGAAAACCTGAATTCAGTAGCCTGAAGTCCTAGTCAAAACTTTCTAAACAGCACTTCTCTAGTGATCCCATAGAGGTCAGAATTTGTGTTTTTCCAATGTACAGCACTGATTCAATTTAAGATGTAGTATGAGAATGCGATGAGAATCTAAACAGAACAGTACCTTTTTACAGCAGCGTGGTAGTAGCACCAGACTCAGGCCTGTACTGCACATTATTGAATTAGCCAGTAAATGAGGACAATAGAAATGTCAGGGGGAAATGTATCACAGCCTGGATTTGGTATAGTTTTTGGAAAAGCACCATTTAAATAATTTATTACATGACTCTCCAGTCTGATAGGACATGCAGAGAAGTCTATTTTACAGAAGTAACAAAGGCTGAGGTTTACATTTCAATTCTGCACTGGCTAAAATATAGATGCATAAACCTAAGGAAGGAATTGTGCCTCAGAAGAGGCCCAAATTTTCCTCCTCTCTACTAGGAATGTGCTACTAGTCTGTACAAGTAAGCTATTATCCCCGCCAGCTCAGCTCTGCAGAGGGAGACACTGGAAAAGAAATCAGGTTCCACCCAGTTCACACCCTCTCTTAGGAGAGAGAGTTGCTGGTGTACAGCCTCCACTCAGCCCTGCGTACCAGGACCACGTACTCCAGTAGGGTGCACAGAAGTGTACAGAGAACTATCTTGCTCCTTACACAACTGCCCAGACACACCAACTGAGCTGCAGTCTGGCCCTTACTAGGAAGAAACGTTCTACAGCAACACTTGCTGAGTCTGCTCAGAAGTTGGAAAAGCCTGCGGTTTTGTGCAAGAGTTATGGGGCGTGAGCATTAGTGCAGTTAGCCAGGGTCCACACGCTCAGGAGAGCTGTAAGGTATCTATGCTGCTAACCTTTGAAGCATGCAGGCTTGGAGCAAGTGCCTAGGGCTGTTCTCAGCCACAGACCCAGTCTTGGCAGAGAGGTGGTATCGGCATGGCCTACCACTCTAGCTGCTGCTGCTTGTGTTTGCGGGCTGAACACTCAGTGCCAGCCTCCCCCTGCACTCATCTGGATATCAGCCAGGCCTCCTTCCTGTCTCCTGTCCAGACTCCTATTCTTGGGAGCAGTGCTAGTTTTTCCTGGAGTGCTGTTGTGTTATGGCCTTTGATATCCATGTCAAGGTTAAGACTTGTTCACCACTCTGGAGTTGAGCAAGGGCAGCACAAAAGCTAGGCCTTAAGTATATGTAGATAACTAAAGAATATCCACTACAGACCATCAGTTGGGAAACATCAAAACCAAAAACACACCACACAATAGTTTGCATCAGCCATCAGGAATTTGCACCCACTTCCTGACAGATTTCTTGATGGTTCATTACCAGTGATTAATCAGTCTGACCGTTAACCCCATGCATTCCTGAGAGATGAGTCTTAAAACAGACTCTCCTGAATACATTTTCCTTTCTTCTTGAAACATCTTACTGCACAGGGCTTTCCACCATTTCTGTGTGGATCAAAAAACAGCATAATAGAGACCTAGATTTCTCCAGAAAATTTTTTGGTTTGTGGTGGATATTGAGAAATATTTTAAGACTGAAAAAAACCAGTCACAATTCTGCAAATTTTATATAGGTTTAAAAAGCCCATTTAGAGAGCCTATGGGGAGCTCATAACCCAGGGTACATGGTACTTCACATTTTGAAAGCCCTCACACATCAGTTGTCTGGGAAGTAAGTAATTTACTGTTCTCAGTGCACAGGATGGGAAAGAGACACAGAAATTAAGATCAACATTTCTGAAGCATCTGCTGGGAATATGTCCACACAACCCCTAAATGAGACTGAGAAGAACCCTGCTCACTTGCATCCAGCTCACAGATTTGTGCGAGGATTGGCTTGGTGTGACCATGAGAGTACATATTGATACCAGGCTCTCCCAAAGCTGTTTCTTGGCAGGAGGGCCACTTTTGTGCATGAAGCGGTACAGGCATATTTCTAGGTGTTTGCATCAAGAGAGCTTGAGATTCAGGGATGTTAAACATCTACAGTTTACACTGGCTTTAAATGGGACTTCTATATTTTCAGCAACTCTGAAAATCAGAACCAAGTTGGGAACCCAAAATCTGAAGCATCCAAAAGTGATGCATACTTGGGAGAATTCAAGTCCAGGTGAGCTGCCAAATGCTGCACCATGACATTAGTTTGGATCGGAATTCAGGACTTACTGCTTAGTTTGCAAGAAAAGCAATCCAAGACGTTTGTGTACTTGTAAGTTTGTCTTGGATCGTGTTGATAAGACCACGGCAAGGGGTCACCTACAGAGAAAGCTCCATTCTTTTATGTCATTACACTCTGAACAGCCACTGACTGTAGGAAACAAGAAGACAAGCAGAGAAACTGTAATCATGAATACCTCTTCACAAGTTATTTAATCTCTGCTACAGAGAAAATCCAAAAGGAGGTGTTGACCCACAGGGGTTGTCAACCCATATCAAAACAGCCTGTAGAGAGCTGAAGCTCATATAAACTCTTTTCAGTACTAGATAGCATTGGTGAAAAAAGGAATGTTTCTCTGGTATTCAATGGAGTAAGCATACTGGACCAGGAACATTAAACTTAGTTCTGAACATAGATTTATCCTGCTGAATCTGTGAGATTCTCCTTCCAACTCAAACAATTTACCACTAATTTGGTTTCAATCCTGGTGCGGTAGATATGGAAATTTTGGACCATCTCACTTAGGATGTATTATTGGGTAGATTTTTAGTTGAACCTGCAATCAGCCTTTTCTTGGGTACCTTCCATTTCCTTAGTTTCATTTGACCTGTGATCTGTGACCTCCTTTTCACTTTATCTGGAAGCTCATACACCTAACAGAGAGACAAAAAACCAGCTGGAAAAAAAACTCTTTTCTGACTAGAACAGTTGTACGAATCTTAGGCCACTGGCAGAAGTTACACTTAAGATATGATTAACCAGCTAATCACATTTTAAGTAGTCACCCATATTCATGCAATTAATGGTGCAATAAACTAAGGAATAAGCCATAAAGTTATTACCCATAATATGTGGTTGGTTCCCATTGCACCTTATACTGAATGTGTGGCCAGTGCCAATCAGCTAATCAGCCTTTGAAGGGCTCAAGTGCACTGGGGGAGTGCACCAGAGTCTTGAAGGGCTCCAGTGCACTGCTGAGACTGGGGATGCCAATCAAATGACTGGTGCTCTGAGCTCAGGTGTACTAGGCACCTGGCTTCCTATTTACTGACACAGGGAGCTGGACTGCCCCTGTATGGCAATCGGGTGCAATTTAGATCTGATCCCCAAAGCCACAATGTGTGGCATGGCAGGAGGCGCAACTGTTGGGAGCGTGGATCAGATCCCGTTGTGCCTTCAACTGAACAGCTGTGAGCATCCTCATTGTATCCAAAGACAATGCAATGCAACTCTTACCACTCCCCGAGTCCTATAAAACTGCCTTTTCCTATAGCTATCTGGAAGAACAAGCCCATATGGCAAGGCTCGAATTGCATAAGCAAAAGGATGTAGAGTGGTGTGCAGGCATCAGTGATAATGATGATAACAACGGATCTAAGTTGCCAAGTTTGAGAATGTTCCAATACATGTTTTGCTACAGGGATACAGACTAGCTGTGTAGCTAGATCTACGCTTCCCCAAAGCTAAAGGGGCTGTACAGATCCAAACTACTGGTTCAAGCCCAGCTCTAAACGTAGCACCTGTGTTTGAAAGTTCCCCACAGCACTTTCTCAAGCTATTTCTCAGATCTCTACAAATCAAAACCAGTATTCTGTTCCTGGTGTTGGCTTTACTTATCTCACTTCCCCAAGAATTATGTTGCCCCCTCCATAATTTCTGTCTTTCATGCTACCTAACAAATTTCTATCTAACAAATGCTCACACTTATACATTAGTTCACAATTCCTGTTTAAGAAAAATACGTCCAAAATAATGGGACTGTATCCCGACCGCCACCATTCCAGCAGCTCAAAACAGCTGGATACGCTGCAGACTGAGTTAGCAGTAGATTCCCCTTCCCCAATGGGGGAAGCTGCTTGAGTTCTGCTAGGGGTGGGAGTAGCCTTTAGCAAACTCCAAGAATTTAAAGCAAGCTATTGAAACGAGGACATTAACACGCTAGTAAAACAGTGGTATCCATGCTTGCTTTTTTTCCGTCAGAATGAACAACACCAAAAGACTTTTAGGCCATATTGCCATGTTACTACTAAGGGCAGCTCCCAGGCCCACTCTTTACCTTGAAGTCCCCATCTATCCACAAACTTATTAAATCTCCCCTTCCTACCCCTCTGCCACAGTAGCACTCTATCAATCTCTCGAGTATCATAGCCTGAGGCCAAGGTTTGCACCTTTAGTACTCATCCAGGAGCTGCGCAAGGTAGTACAGGAAGTCTGCCATCAGTTCCACTGCACCCAATTTCCTATCTCTGCTCCTGTAATTAGAGTCAAACACAGAAGGAGAGACTAGCAATGTGGGTGTGACTGAGAAGGGCTCTCTTGGAACTTCCCATTCCTCTGGGAATCAATCGGCCCACTCTTTGCTTCTCCTTCCGTACTTTCTGCATGCTGCTGCAGCAAGGTAATCTTGACAGGGAAGGATGGCTCACGCAGCCAGGAGCAGCAGAGGACAAGAATTCAACTTGCTCCAGAACAGAGAGATAGGTATACAGGAATTGATAAGACACAACGCTAGCACACACACTACTCCAACCTCACCTAGAACTGTTCAAAAGGCCTTCTTTTCCCCGCCCCCAAGTAAAAAAAAAATCCATCTATCTATCTATCTATAGATATCTCTCTCTAGATATCTATAGATAGATAGATAGATTTTATCTATAAATCTATAGATAGATAGATAGATATAGAGAGATATCTATATATAGAGAGAGGTATATATAGATCTATAGATCTATAGAGATATATAGATCTATAGATCTAGATATATAGATCTATATATATAGACTTTTTTTTCATGAATACCTCTTTTAAAGCCACAGTATCTAGCCTTTGTTTGCTGCCCACAACATCTGGTAACCTCTGTGCTACACATCCTGGAAAAACATTAGTAGTTTTTGTCACTGAATTAATTGTGGGCATGTTGTCTTGGCAGCTTTTTCATTTTTCTTCTGGCCAATCTGATATAATCTTTTTGATGAGTGTTCATGTTTAATCTTTCCCTTTTTTGACTCAGCAAGATATGATCTACAAGACAGAACTACTCTTCTTTCAGATTACAGTCTTTTCTTGTGTCAGCCAGTTCAGTAGAACAGCAGTACTCAACCTGTCAGCCCTGAACCAGGGGGCTCAAGAGGATTCACAGTGGTGCAATCTCTTTCCCCTCCCTGCAATGTATGGTCTCCCATGTAGTATTTTGTCTGTCACTTTTCAGATGCCAGATTACTTTATATACAAGCATGTGGATACCATGGTGGGTTCTTGGAGGCTCATTGGTAACAGGCACAAACAATTCTGGGGACAATCTGGAGAGGGTCAGCCCAGTGTGTGGCCACAGTATGAAAAGGGCTGAAAATGTTTCTGTAAGACGCATACTTTGGCAGGGTTTCCTTATCATATTGCCTTACTCTGTCAGTCACAGGAAATTCTGTATTTGCAGTCTGATTGCCCCAGAGCATTGTTTGTGACTGCACACATAGAGACCATCACTTAAATATGCACTTAAACAAATCCAGCAAGGTGTCTATTGAGTGTGAATGACTGAGATGGCAATAGCAAACAACAGTTCAACATAAGAGTTCTTGCCCCTGGCTGTAGGGGTCTATTTTGCAGGATACAGTTTCCCCCCTGGCCGGGCAACTTTGTTCAAGGGCATTATCCCTTCCTTATTCAATCTTAAAATGAAGTCACAGGCCCTAGGAAGGTGGACACAACCTTTCAGAGGTGTTCTCCATTTCTCCCTCTGTGTCCAGCCATGTGCTTTTAAACTGAATTAAGAAATCCACTCCCCAACCACTTGGGCAGCTGGCAGACATCACTGCCAAAAGTTGGAATCTGCTTTTCCACTTCCCAGTTGTACTAGGAGGGATGATTTTTTAAAAATTCTAAACAAAACCCTGAGGAATGTGACGAAATCATTATGTTCAACCACAAACTGGCCCTAAATACCCATTCCCACAGGTTGCTGCCATTACTCACCCAAACTTGTTATGTTTTTAGCTTCCTTTCATTTGGCTAAACCCAAAGGGTCTGTAAAATACCTTCTTGTCCAGGGTACAGGCAGAGACATTAACCCTTTCACTCTTGAAAATAAATACAACTTGTGACCTTTTCCATGGTTAGGGTTTGCAAAAGCAAGCAGCCCGATTTCCACATCATTTTCATTTCTCTGTTCTTGTTATTTTAAAACCCATGTTATGTAAGACCATAAATCAAATTCAGATCTTTCTTGGTTTCTGTAGTGACCAAAATATCCAGTTGAAAACCCATTGAAGGAAATTGGGTCTCAGTTCAGTTTGCAACCAGCATCTCTGGTAAACGCAGGGAGGAGCAGGACCTTGGAGCCTGACCTTCCCTCTCCCTGCAGGGTCAGGCTGAGGTACTCAGCACTGGGGTTCTTCTTGCTACTGCCCAGTCTGTATTTTTGTTCTGTGGAGAAGACACTAATTTTCACAGAAGAGGATTCAGCACTTCTGATCAGAGTACCGTTACTAAAAGAGGAAGAAAAGGAGGCTCCTTGGCATATCTAGGATGACCACAAATACAAGATGAAAAAGTGATGACTAGATTATTAGCATGGCCAAGAACACATTGCAGCAGTATGCAGTGGCTCACTTTTTCAACTTCAGCCCTTCCTACTGCTCAGGCCAGAAAAAGCAATTGGGCTAGTGATGTTCTTGGTTCCTAAGGAGTGCCAGCTTTTAGGAGCTATTCTTAGCAGCAGGAGCGTACACAAGCAGGCGTGGCTGCCCACTGGTTGGACTAGTCCTCCATCCTCCTAACTGTCGGTGAGAGAGGACACTCCTGAGTGTACAGGTCTAAATAGTATTCATGCAGTGCTGCACAGGTATCTCAAGGGTACTGTGTCTCCTGCTGACACTGAGTAAGATAGATAACGAGGGGGGATAATCCACAAAGAACCCTCTTGGTTTTGGCATTGTGTTGGACTGCCTTAAGTGTAGGGGGTGTCCTCAGCAGAGATGTGTGTCAAGGATAGTACTATAGTACACTCTGCTACAGCTGTTTTGGCTGGTGCTGACAACCAAACGAAGTCTTGGGGAGGTTATGTCTTAGAAAACAGCCCAGACCCGTGATGGCACAAAGATGGCTAGATACCTTCTCTGTGGGCACGTCTACACATGCATTAGCGTGCTTTTCCTAATGTGCATCAAAATTTAGTACTTCCAACGTGAGGTACTAAATTAATGCACATTAGGCTGCCCTAATGCACAGTAGCACCAGTGCATGCTTTTTAGGTGACACCTAATGTGCAGCAGTATCCTGTTTTACTGCACATTAGTGTAATAGCATGTTTTTTTACATGCTGCTTTAATGCATAGTAAAATAGGCCTCTGTGCATTAAAGCACATGTGTTGACGTACCCTACGTTAAGCCTTCTGTTCTGCTCCTGGACGTGTGGCAGAGAATCTGAGTTCAAGACCAAGATTTTGATTTAGCAACACCCCTTCTGGCCTGGAAACATTTCTGTCTCTCTCTCTCACACACACATATTTGGAATGGTGCACAAGTGTTACCCACACCCATATAATAAGATGTTTGAAACAAAGCTCACAACTGTATCCTGGACTGGGTAACTCTGTTATAGAGCTGTAACAGTGGAGTCAAAGTCTCTGTGTGGCACCTGCATTGCTGTGCAGCTCAGCTCTGAGCAGAGTCCTACAGAAGCTTTCATCACCCCCCAGCACTCTGTTCACTGCACAACAACTCCACGTTATTCCTGACTTTCTTACTTTTGTTTTTCACAGCTTCTGTAATTGAATGTATAAAAGGTCTCCTAATTTAAGCTATGCAAGGCAAAGTGCCTAGAGCCAGTCTCTGCTCTCTTGAGGCAGGGTGTAGGTATGCTGCATGGTTTTGTTATAAGACCACATTAGATAACACACTGAAAAGGACTAATTCATACAGCTCACATTTTAAAAACTAATTTGGTACACAGCCTCTGCAACTAAGACTTGATCTGGGAATCTGGCTAGGGAGTCTGGGGTAGGGCCATACTGATATACTGGTACTGTAACAGCTGGAAGAGGTGCAGTCTCTAGGCGAAGCAGGGTGATGCACCTGAAAGAGAGAGACTTGTGCTGCTGCACTGGCCTACCAGCTCATGACAACAGGTCACGTGAACCCTTGTTAAGCTGCTAGTGTCTCAAACACCAACACGGCTGTATGGCATGCCTGGTACTATGGCCTAAACAATGACCTGGAGGAAAATCCTTGCACCATTCCTAATGTTCTTGTACCTGTCTTTAAGAAGAAGCACGGATCAGTGGTCAGCGTTCTCACCTGGGAAACAGTCAATATTTGGCTGCTACAGACTATTGGTGCAGTCAGTCTCTCTGGACTCTGGGCAAGCTGCACTAAATAAAAGTGCCCAAGTGTCATGTGCATCAGTGTCTCTGTGCTGAAAAATGGCAGCAGGGCGCTTTGAACTAAAGCTCATTTGATGAACTTTAGTTCAAGTCACCCCACCACCATTTTTCAGCACAGGGATGCTGATACACATGACGCTAAAGTCTGCTGGAGCCTATTAATTTTCACGCTCTAGCAGACTCAATTACTTCAGTGTGCTGGATTTCCAGCACAGCAGAACAGGCTCTCTGCATGCGTATAGGAGCCCTCTCTACCTCAGTTCTCAGTCTGGAAGTGTCTGGCCTTCTCTCAAGGTTTGTTAGGAGGATGCGTGTATCAGACTTTCTGAGGAACTCGGAGAGGACAGTGACTGGGTCCAAATGTATACCCAAAATAAAATTTTGAGTTCATCGAGAAGGAAATGGGATATTGATACCTGGAGCTTCTGGACAACTGAGCCAAATAATTCCCTGCATACAGAAGTATCTGACCTCAGGGTCACTGTTCTGTTTTAGCTCTAGGGAGCTCTTCACAATTAGATGAGAGAGCAAGTTAAATATTGGTTTTAAACATATTTTCCATTCCACAGCTTCATTAGATACTCCTTGTAATTTGGTACACTTTGTGGCAAATACTAACCCTGCTTCAAGCCCTCTTCTCTCTGTCAGCTGTATCTCTTGTTAAACTATGCCTTTCCAGCTAGAAAGAAACTGGACAGAGTTGTAAGGTCCCTTCCACTCAAAGGCAGGCATGGAGAGGGATTTGGTGAAATCCTGGGTGGCTAAGAATAAGATCAGAATAAGGCAGGGTGTTAAATGGACTCCTCCACTGGAAAACAGTCCTGCAAACTGTAGTGTGCAACCCTGCATCTGTTTGCTCATTTTATTTAATTTTTTGTGTTAAGAGATTAAAGCACAAAGCTACCAAGCAAATAAAAAGTCTTTTCCTCATCACAGTGTTGTCTAATGGTTCAAACAGCACTCAGAGGTCCATTACTGCTAGACTGTGGTCTTGAGTGTGCCACACCCGTCCCTTGGATAACCCCTGGGCAAGGCCTTTTGACCCAATTTTTCAGTGCTGATCAGCACTTTCAGAATTGTGGTCACTGCCATTTTGGATTTCATTTCTTTTGCCTGTAAAAGGGTTAATACATTTTTCTCATCTCAAAGGAGTGGTAAGTCTCAAGCTTTTCAAAGTGCTTGGGATTCTCTTGCATTTAAACAAGTGCAAGGTGTTATACGTCCCTGTCTCTCCTCCTCCTCTTTTCCTCATTTAGCTCCTGATATTCAAGGGGATGAAAAACGTTTGCAAACCTCTGGAATTACTTTCTACTGGTCATCTGTTTATCCTCAGTCATTTGACCAAGTTTTCTGAGACTGGAGTGTATTACAGAGTCTGAATCAGAAGCAGAAGCTGTGATGAGCAAACAGATTCACATCTACACTTAATTAATTGTGAGTCAAGTCAGATACAATGATTTCAGTCATGTGCCCTTTCACAGTTAAGCTGAACTTCAGAAAATAATAGATGCTGTTTTAAATAGATTTTCAGTATGGCTGGCCGGTTGGAGTGTCTGGCAGGTTAATTTATTCCTTATGGTTTTTCTCTCCTCATATTCAATGGATTCCATATTTGTGAGAGAGGGAAATCACAAGGCTAAGTCAGAAAGCGGACTATTACTGGAACTAAACTTATTTATTGACTAACTTATTTTGGTTCCATGTTAAATAAAGGAAGCTATTATACCATTGGCTTGTGGGATGTTAATGGGGGCTCTGGGCATAATTACTCTGTGTTGGTGTGTGAATAAATCCCACTGATGGTCAAGTTGTCTGCCTGACAGAAAAAGTGCTTTCAAACAGGACCTCCCCTTCATGATCAATGCACTTCCCCTCTCGTACTACAGCTCTGGGCAGGAAAAGGTTAACCACCCAACAACATTTTTCTCTCCTTAGCAAGTTACAGAAGTCTCCATTAAATCCATTGTCTGCCAAATGCTTCATTGACTAGCAGCTGCATTTTTATTCTGGTGAGAGATAGTTGAAACAAAAATCGTTGTTCTTTGTGCAAACTGCTTGCTAAATAATGGACAGCTACAAGATTATTAAACAGCAAAGGCAAAGGCATTTTATAATATTAGAGTCAACCACAAGTTCCACTTCTGCTGATGCACAGAATTTTCAGTAATTAGTCACTGCATGGAGTGTTGTATTTATATCCCTTTGAGCCAGAGACGTTAGGCCACAAAGTCAGGAGACAAAGGATTGCTGTTACTAACACGGCTGTTTCTGGTTTATAGGCTGTAGCTTTATTTCAGTGTCCACTTCACTTTTCTGGCTGAGCCATCCTTCAGAAGAGGAGAGAAAGCTAAGCTGGACAAAGTTAGTGTAAATGAAGTTGCCCACCACAAGAGCTCTCAGCTCTACAAAGAGAAAGCATCTCAGTGTCAGTAAGGCCCCTAAAGCAGGAGAAGGGCTAAGAGACAAGTTTGTGAAGGATTTCTAAGTTCTGTTCTCCTTTCTAATGTAGACTTCTCACATCTAACACATGTAAATGTTATCTCCATTTTACAGGTAGAAAGGCTGGGGCACAAGCAAGCCAGGTGACTCATCCAAGGATATGGAGTAAGTCAGTGTCAGAGTGTTTTTTACCTAGTCCCTTCTCAAATCACTAGATCACACTGCCTTCATTGAAGCACAGTCGCACCACAGACAGGGATACTGTGGTATATTTAATCGACTAAAACCATCTGCTCTCATCACACTTTTTATAGAACAACACAGTGCAAGGCAACTTCACAGTTCAGTACAAAGCCACTCATAGGATCCTTTTTATCACTTTCAAAACAGCATCTTCAGTTTACTTCAAACAGTGCAAAACGATGAGAAGATTTAATACATTGTAACAAGAAACTATAAAGAAAACCTAGGAGGAGTGGAACAGAAAATGTCTGCTGACAAATTCGCATTGCAACAAGCTCTCCCTTTGCATCTTGTTATATAAAAAAGATTAAAGGTAACATTTATGGTCAGGAAATTCAGAAGCATGTCAAACAGCTTCCATTATCTGCCTTGGAGAATGCTGCGGCCTCAGACTGTGGGAGACTATACAGGATATGTTATAGGCATTTTTACATGTACTCCAGGAGGCGTGGGGGGGGGGCGCTTTAATTAGTGAGTTGCGCTAATTAAAAGCACCCGATTGTCACGTGTATCAGCATCCCCGTGCTGAAAAAATGGCAGCGGGGGCACTTTGAACTAAAGTGCCCCATTGCCATTTTTCAGCATGGGAATGCTGATACATATGACTCTAGAGTCTGCTGAAGCATGTTAATTTTCACACTCCAGCAGACTTGATTAATCGAGGATCTCCAGTGTATTGGAGCAGGCTCCCTGCACATGTATAGAAGCCTTATATGCTTGCGTCAAGCATTAGCTATGACAAAGCAGAGGAAGACAGGTATTTTATCCCATTCTTTAAGCCAAGGGCTAGGGACAGACATTACACATAAACTGGTTTAAGTGATCAGAAACTGGTTTAAACCTGTAACAGAACAGATGTTCACTGCACATAAACCAGTTTGAAAATGGCTGAAACCAGTTTGAGATAAATCTGGTTGAATGTAGTATCAGACGTAACTGATTTGGGTCAGGCTGCTTTATGGAATGCCTGTCCCAGACCCCTTCCTGCATAATATCAGACTCCCCCAGGAACCCCACATGCTCTTGGGCTGGGTGGGGCTCTCTGCTCCAGGCCAGCAGGGCTGGCCCCTCCCCTCTGCTCCCTGGCTGCAGCTCCGGCAGAGACTTCAGGCATCTGCCTGGCTTCCCCCTGCTCGCCCCCTCCCCCCCCCTCTTGTAAGCAGGGATCCTCCCTCCTCTGTGCCTTACACAGAGGCCTCTCAGCATTAGCTGGCAGACCACATGTTGGCTATGGAGACAGGACAGGCTTAGGGACTTTTGGAGCTAATCAACAGGTAGTTGGTAATGTCCCTCCTTCCTTGGAACAAGTTGTTTAAGAAGAGCTTAAACTAATGAGAGATCCTTTTGTTTTGGTGATAAATGCTGTTGGCCCCTTCACTACCTCACTAACCAGTGAGGGGAGGGAATCCCTCCCTAATCAGAGCCTCCTGCTGCGGCCTGGCCACGCCCCCCCTCAGCTCAGCACTATAAAAAGGGAAGGGTGGGCTGCTCTAGCACCCCCCAGCTTCTAGCCTAAGCCATTTTCTCAGTTCAGAGGAGATGTCTGCACAGTTACAAATGGATTCAGGCTAGGCAGGTTAGATTAACCTCTAAAGATTGGATCAATTCAGGCTCAGGCTTTTTGAATGTCTGCCCCTAGCCAACAGAGTCAAACATCTGGCTCATGGTGCTCCTAGAGGAGGTAGGATGAGTGAGGGTAGGACCAACCACTGAATTCCAGGGTATAGAGTTGTGTTAGGGACACATTATGGTGACAGTGGGGCAAGCAATTGCTATGTTAGGCCCTGAGTTTTCCTGTGCTGACACAGTAGTGCAGGCAGCACAATGGATAATGCCACCCACCACTGGAGGCGAGTCTGGGTCCAACCCTCAAAGAGCCCTGCGGTCTGGATCTGGCCAAGAGGGCAAAACAACTTTTACACCTCTGCCTTCTATAAACTCCCCTGTCTGTGATCACCTATGTCACCTCAAGCTGTGATCTCCTCAGTTCTCTCATCAAAGCTCTGACCAGTATCAGGACAGAAGAGATGGACAGAAGAATATCTGGTGGCACCAGAAATTCAACAGGTTTGCCATGGGCCATGGTGATGTTACAGATGCTGTGTTTTGGCTGAGATATAAACCAGATACTTGTTCCTGCAATAATTATGGGAACACTTAAAAAGGGGCTCCAAGCCTCCTCCAAGTGCTGTGTGCACAATCTTCACCGATTATGTGAACAGACAGCACTTCCATGTGCAAGTCAGGATGCAGATACTAAAATACCCAATTCTACATGCCCAACTGTGGGATTCAAAAGCTACTGAACAGCAGGCAGTTTGCAAAACAAAAGAGAGCTAGTCCTGGTGGTAGTCAAACTCCAGCTTGCATATTTTTTTCTCTCCTGATGTAAATTCTCCTCAGCAATTCAGTGAAATATAATTTGGAGATGTAAACAGTGCCACAAGTCATACTTCAAATGACTGCAAAGAGGAAAAGGCATGATTATAGCTGGAAAAGAAAGGCTTTAAAAGAGGCTAAAATAACAAGGCAAAAAAGGAAACTTTGAGCAAAGGCTGCATACTGTCCATATGTTCCCTCAGACAGAGGAAGTTGTGGACAACTTGTATCACCCCAACCTTCCCCATTAACAGACTTGATGCTCCTCCAAGGATGTTATATCCTGGTATCCAGTGGCAGCTGCTGTCACAAACTAAGGAGAGTCTAGCCCTCAGAGCCTAAGTTATGCTGCTGTTCACCATACTGATAATCCCAATTTGTCACACCTGACTTTAGCTTGACAGTTTTCACTCCTTGTTCCATGTTGCTGAGTTGTGTTGGGGTGAGTTGCTAAAAGTTGCTGCATCCCACCTCAGCTGTGGATGAATTTCAGCAGTAGGCAATCTGATTCATAATTTATAGGGACACACAATACATGTGTGTATGTGTGTATTATATTATCTATTTGTATGCAAGAGTTGTAAAGCATTCTGCTGCTAATTGGAATAGAAAGCAGTATATAAACAGAAGATCATTAACTTTTAAAGCTATTTTAATCTGGTTCTGTGTATTTAATTTCAAGGAAAGTGAAAAATAGCATCCTTTAAAAATAGGAAAGGAAAATTCATAAATGTAATTTGAAACAGATAAAAAATACTGTAGTAGATCCTCTGGAGCTTGGTATATTATCCTATAAGTTAGCCTTATTCAGATTACATGTATTAAAATCCTCAGAGTACGTGTCCAGATGCTAGTGTTAAAATGACATGGCTCTATTTGTTTTTATTTTCTCCATAAAAGAAGAATCAGATCATATTATTTATTGATAATTCATTAAATTATCCAAAATTATCAGAAATTTGGTATTCCTAAAAACTGAAATATATATACAAGCTTATCATGAACGAGTCAATTGAAAGGAATGTCACTTCTTTCCGACAGAGGTTTTGTTACAGTATGTCATTATAACAAGAGAAGCAGATGTTTGGGCCTTACAATACCCCATCTTGCAAAACTTCCTTCTAAATCACTAGTTGTATACTAGATTTCTTATACTGTCTATGGACAGTTCTGCTAACAGTCCTGGGAAACTTCACATACTTTAGTAAAGCCCACATTAAGATAATTAGTGATAAAAAAAAATCTACCAAGTCATTTTTTTCCTTCTTTATAGAATGAAGTTAGTGTGGCTGAAAAATGCCAGACTTGCAGCTCTAGATACTCATCTCCTTGTTTATCCACAGAATAGATGGGGCATGCCAGCTTTCCCTATGGTTTGACCATCCATCTCTTATCCTGACCCAAACAGACCAGCTCCAAAACTGAGGGGAAAGTTTAGCTTCTAGGTTCAGTCTGATCTCTACCCTCGCTGATAAGACTGTTAATGAGATGAGGGCTGGGACACATCATCTCTGGTTCAACTGTATTCAATTCTGTATTTGTTTGGCTGTATCTATGCAGGTTTTTTCCTCTCAAATGTTTCACGGTCGCTGTCACCAGTGGAGAGGAACCGGAGGCAGGAATGAGGGCAGTGCTACTATAGAGAGAGCTTCTGGTTACATACCGCTCATGGCAGGCTTAGAGGACCTGATACAGTGCTGTCAGTTCTCCTGATCTTATTTTGGATCTTGCTGAAAGCCTTGTCTGCTGAAATGATGAGATTGCATCGGCATCTCGGCATCCAAGTAAGCTTCTAGCTCTCATGGTTGCAAATCTGACCTGAGGGCACTCTAAATACTCAGAAACCAGAATGCTATAAAGGTGTTCTTACAGCTTAAAAATCATGAAGGTTTTTTTCAATCTAATTTTGTAAATCTGATTACCAGTTTTGAATTCTTGGGATTGCCAATACTCTGCCAATAAAACACTTATCTGAAGAGTGGAAAAATGTCTGATTCAAACTTTTAGTATTTAAATAATAAACTTATCCAGGTTACTGAAGAATGACACATTATTCAGAGTAGTATTTAGAAGGTTTCTTTAAAGGCACTTGCTTTACTGAACAGTAATTATCAGGCCAAGGATCACTAGGCATGTATAATGAAAGGCCAACACGTGTTTTTTTCATTCGGTCTCCAAGAGTAAACTGAGCACAGCTGTTGCATTGAAACAACCCACTTTTATTTAAGAAGATTAATAAAATTAACTGTAAAAACTCTCACAATAACCTGCTTGCCACAAGGAGGCAGGACAAGGATTTGGGAAGCTTAAAATATATATATATATCACTGTATGAAAAACAGGACTATTAAAACAGTTCAGTCAGGAAGTTCTAAACTGCCAAGCAAGACAAAAGGTACTTTTCATCCACAGTGTGCCCTTTCAGCACCGCTAGAGTATCCCAACTACTACAAATATCTTCAGTTAGCAAACATTAGCTGACCCGGTGACAATTTTAGGAAGTGGGGGTTCACTCATGGTTCTTTATCCCTTCTGTAACCCACGCTGTGAAAACACACTCAGTGACATGAAGGACAGGGAGATGAAGGAGTTAGCTCCAGATCAGATCACAATTCAATGGTAGAGAGGGAAGTGACAGGACCTGAACTCGTTTCTTTATTCCTACCCACCACATAATGTTGTCTCCATTAAGGGCAATGGATCTGAGTCATCACAAAACTTCTTAATGACAGAAGGGCAGGGGGCAGGGTGGGGAACAAGAAAACAATTTAGCATGAACTGTAGAGTTAATCTGAACATAATGAAATTTAAAGCTGAAATATGAAGCCCCATAATATATCAACGAATCACAATGTAAACCTTGCAATAATGAGCCCTCTGTTTGAGTGAAGTGGATTTTATTCCTGGCTCTGTTACTGGCTGCCACTTGGTAGGTCATTTCAGTGCTCTGTGCCTCAGTTTCCCCCTTTGTAAAGTAATGATAGTCTCTTCCTTTGAAAAGCACTTGTAGCACTTTGGCTGAATGGCATTATATAAGAACCACATATTATTATTAATACAGCTCAAATATAGAATACACCAGATGGCCAAATCTCCAAGTGTTTCTGCAATGTTTTTAGTGTAGCAGAACATATGTAATATGATGTTATTATTTCAGACATTTAAAAGTATAGTTAGCACATGCAGGGGGTCAAACACAACTCTCAGTAACTCCACTGGATTTAGTTCAGATTTACGTCAGATGTAACTAAGAGCACAAAATAGCCTTATATGTGCAATGCAGTAAAGTTCCACAGCCAGGAAAAGCTTAACTATTGATTTTACTGATGCATTTGTTTTGGTCCTAATGTTCAATTAAGGTAGGGCATTCTGCCTTTCACTTTGAACGGAGAGGAAAAATGTACTAGAGTAACTGATAAGAACTAAAAGCTAGGTATGCTTTATCAGATGCAGTATGTTATTTGTGCCTTTTCACCACCTTCTGTGGAAACTGAGCACCTGACACTAATTAGCCTAGATTAAGGCAGGGCTTTTTGTCTGGGAAAGCAGTTCAGACCTGTGTAGGAAGAGTCAGCCATTCAATTTTCAGAGTCAGAGGGCAGCATTCCCTCCTTTCTCCCACTCCATAAACAGCAGGATCATTTGAATTCTAGAGATGATGAATTACTTGACTGTACAAATATGAACACAACAGGGCTGCAGCTTGTGCCACAGTCCTTGTGCATAAATGAGAAAGAAAACAGAGCAGTACTGACTCCAGTGAAGAGAGTACTATGAAGACACCCTCAGTGCATAAAGTAACTCTAGTATAATCATAGTACAGCCTATACCACTTCAGTGAGCTGACATTTAATATATAACAGACTGGAAGCAGAATATCAGCTGCACATAATATATCAGCTTTTGTGCTAGTGCTCAGAAATTTGGCTGATTACTCATTGCTTTGCTTTAGTGCTTAAGTAGTCTTTTCCAGAGCAAGACAGTTAAACCACAAGAATGTACCGTAGTGTCCATGGCCTTGACCTTCCCAGCAGGAACATGCTTTGGAACAGGATCTTCCTTTGATATCATCACACAGCCTTCTGCCCCCAAAGTGACAATTACCAGCTTACAGCCTCTTTCTAGTAGTATGGATCCCACCTTCCCGGCATCTTCAGGGTTGCCAACTGGGAGGCCTGTTAAAATTTCTGCCTAGAAAGTAACACAGCATATCAAAATCGCAAACAGATAAATTGGTGCTATCAGAAATTGGCATTTAATAACTTTGTTAACTGTAACCAGACTCAGGCAACATCTGGGCTGTAAGGTCATGCTCAAACCATTTCCCCCCACCACTTCTGTTCAACATACTGGCAACATTTCTAGCTTGGGTTTATAATAGTGGGGATTTTAGGGCACTGCACTGGGCCTCAGGAAACCCGAGTTCAATTTCTGGCACTGTCCCAGGCCTGGTAGGTTGGCACTGGGCACTGATCCCTTTCTGTACTGCAAATTTCCTCAACTAAAATGGAGATAATGATACTGCCCACCTACATAAAGAGCCTTGAAACCTAAAGTTGAAGAGTTCTATAAAGACTAAGTCTAATTATTATGTAAGTTTAAATGCCTGCACGTCTGCAATATTACTGTAGTCTCCTTCAGATCCCTGTACTCAAGGCTGACTGCTGCCACCAAGCCCAGAAAACCCTGCCAGCTGACCATAGCAGGCAGGTGGTAGGCTGCAAATACTGCTTACCGAGTACAAGCTGCTCATTCCACTGTTAACATCTTCCTCCCCACAACCCAGTCCCTTTGCTTCTCATCCACCTGTTGCTCCTTCCCATAAACCAAGTGTTCTAAGGAAGAAACTGCCTTGGCATTTCATGTCTGTATAGCAGTTAGCGCCACAGGCTCTCATCCTTAGTTTTGGCCATGAAGCACTACCAAAATATAGTAATAGATTTTGAAAATCTAGGGAGTCAGAAGAAATGTTTTAACACTAAAACTTTAGGACTAATTATGAATCCATCCCAGCACCCACTGAACTCAACACACTTTGGCCCTGCATTAAAAGCTTGGGTATAACTTAACTGGTGCTTATATCAGCTCATGTACACTAGAATGAACACATCCACAATGAATTCCCATTTATAGTGGCATAAAAAGAAAGTTCCTTGTTTCAAAGCACGTTAACTTGTAATCCTAATTAGATCAAGATCTTTGCTTGGAGTGATGTGTTTTGGTAGAAAGAATAATTTCATTGTAAGAGGCTTTCTGTGTCTTTATGAAATTGCAATGCTCTTATGTTATAAAATAATTCATCTTCCAGGATTTCCTGCATCATAAAGCCTAAAAAAGCCAGTCATATTATGAATTATGTGATACTTTTTCATGTACCTCAGAAATGTCAGGGGACTCAAAACTGCTGTTAGGCATTCCTCACATGTTCATCACCACACTACTTCAAAGATTCAGGATTCAGCTTCCATCACGGCATGTTTTCAAAGAGTAACTGTCAGAAGGTGCTATTGCTGAGATGTAAATATTTAGGGATTTCTTCACTTGTTGTCTCTTCTGCCTCAGTTTATCCAGGTAGAATCAATGGAAATGGAGTGAGAGGGCACTTTATAAATTCCTGGTAGACTGCTAGTGAGGGGTTACTGAGGAGTCTCTCAGAATAAAATCGCAGTGCTTAGCTTCTATCAGTAGCAGATTTCTACATACTTTCAAATATAGCAACTGAAAATGACCTGAAGCCTTCTTTCAGGAAAGGCTAAATTTAAGAAGGATAATGAGCTCTTCTGGGGAGAAAGGGAGTCTATTTATCCTTTCTTATCAAACACATATATTATGTGCAAGCTCTTAAGCCTCAGCTAGGACTGGACTTCCATCATGTTGGGCACTATACAAACATGGATTCCCTCCTTGCCCTATAAATGATTAACTCCTGGCTCCACCTGTCTGGCAGCAAAATCTCTCAACTAAAAACTAGCATCAAAGGTTCTCTGATTAAATGCCTTTTTCCATTCCAGACATTCTCACTGGGGTGGGACTTTTCACTGCTCTGTACAACTTTGGAGGCAGAGGCAAACACATTCCATTTTTTCCTCCCTAGCCAGGGAGGGATTAGTAGTATGAGGGTAAAGTATGAGAGAAGAGGCAAATTCTATACTACTCTTCTCCAAACCTTCCCTGGTTGGCTGAGGTAGGGGGAAGTCCTGGCCTGCCCTAATGGCAAGTCCCTTGGTTACAAAAGAGAACGAGAGCTTGAGTTATTTTCAGATCCTTAAATATTACCCTGGGACTTTTTTCTTCCCCACGTCTCCTTCAGGCAGTCTCTGGATCTCTGCTCCAGACTGGTCCCTGAACCTCCCCCCACATCAACCTTGAAAAGTCACCATCCTCTCATACTCCAGAGTATTTACAGTATGGTTAACATGATTCTTTTTTCATTTTTAGTTTTCAGCATAGATGTAAGATCAAATCCAGTGGTCCATAAAGCTACACTTATAACAGCAAGCAGGATTTGGTTCTTACTGGATAAGTGCATTTTGTACATGGGGAATGGAAACTATTTAGGTAACCTTAAATCTATGTTTTTCTTTAAAGCTAAAATCAAAATTATTTGCAAATAAACTAAGTAACTTCACACAATAATTAAGAACATGGAGATTATACCTGTCCTGCCGTAGTGGTTACGAGGAACTAGTCAAGCAGTAATGGCTAGGTAGAGGGGTCATTAGACACAGACAATAACCACTTATTAAAATACATCTATACTGCATATATTATGTACTATAATGTGAAATAGATCAAAGCTCTTAGATGTCTGGAGCAGAGACTAGGTATTCCCAGGGTGCACACTCCCAGAACACTATAGGTATCAGAATTAAAATATATGCATCAATACCAAGAAAGAAAACCACTATGGTGAAACTGACCATATAGCTTAAGAAATTTTTCTACTAGAGGCCAGATTTGCTAGGTTACCAGACCAGGTGCAAAGTTCACCTATATTTTCAAGCCTTTAGGAAAGTGATAGAATGCTTGTGGCAGTGGACATTGTTTGCTTTGGGTTTATTTGGGTCTGTTTTTATTCAATAAGTCTTTTTTATTAGGATAATTATGGATAGTTCATTATCTCATTAACAAGGAAATAATAATTCACTTAAATTTATACTAACACCGATGATTTTAAATTCTGGAAAGCAGTCAACTTTGAGATTGCGTTTAGGGGCAGCGTAGATAAGAAAGAAGTTATGCTATTCTTTCTAAGGCGCACCACTCATTCTGCCCATCGCTGTTGTACCTGGACCCTTTTTTTAATACGACTTTTGTTTAGGTAATGAAAGCAGGATTTATTCCAGTGGTTTAGGATTAATACCTTTCTTCTTCCTCTTTATCCATCATATTTATTATACCTGCACAAAAATATTTCTTAAAAGAGACTCTTAAGCAGATAGGCATCCTGGAGCATCTGCATGAAAATAGTGCTCCAGATGTTTCTACTATTGTCTTATAACCCAAGTACAGCAGGATAATGAAACTAGGAAACACTGGGGGCCATTTCCCCCCATAGAAATAGCAAACAAGCAGACTGATATTGTGTGCCAGTAATTAGAAATTACTGTAAATGTCAACTGGTTTTAAACATAAATCTACTGTGGCAAGTTATGAAGTCCCTCACACCAATAAAATCTTACTTAAAAAAAAAGAGCAAACAAAAAACAGTAGTACAATTGAAGGAAATAACTAATGTTTGAAAGAAAAATTAAAAACCAAACATTATAAAACTTATGGCCATGCTGGCCAAAAAAACTGTACATGTCTCCATTCTGTATTTATTTTTAGTTTTGATGAAAAAATACACATAATGCCCATTAGAGAAATAACTCATTTGATTTCCAACATTACCTGAAACAGATCATACTTCATGGAGTACATTTTATTGTATTCTTACAATTTATTTTTATCAATAGTCATGAACATATATAGCATATGTTAATAAAAAAAGTAAATTACAAAAGGCAATGGATGTGATAGTATCTATAAAGATAGTATTTTTCTATAAACTTTCAGAAAAATAGTATGTGACTGAATTAATACAGTCTCAATACAGAAATAAAGAAGGCTATGGTTAAATGTTCTGTCTTATGTTTGCATTTTCTGTTCTTTAAGTGCTTAACTCTGTACACATAAACATTTATTTATTAAAATTTATTTTTTCTACAGAAGTGAAGACTGAGGGGGATTAGATAGTAGCCTTTAACCACCTGAAGGGTGGTTACAGAGAGGATGGAGTTAAACTGTTCTCGGTAATGATAGAACAAGGAGCAATAGTCTCAAGTTGCAGCAAGGGAGGTTTAGGTTGGATATTAGGAAAATCTCTCTCACTAGGAGGGTGGTGAAGCACTGGAACAGGTTACCTAGAGAGGTTCTGGAATCTCCATCCTTGAACGTTTTTAAAGCATGACTCAACAAACCCCTGCCTGGAATGATCTAGTTGAGGATGGTCCTGCTTTGAGCAGGGGGTTGGACCAGATGACCTCCTGAGGTCCCTTCCAACCCTCATTTTCTATGATTCTAAGTCCAGGGGCGGGCAATTATTTCAGGTGGAGGGCCGCTTACTGCATTTAGGTGAGGTGTCAAGGGCCACATGGGTAGCCTTGCTACTGAGTCCTGCTGGCTCCCCCTGGTCCTATTGCCACTATTTCCTGTCATCTTTGACAGGCAACCAGGAGCACATAAATATACATTTTCTACATTTTTAGGGGCCTCGCAGGCTGCACAGAATGGCCTGGCAGGCTGGATCCAGCCCACGAGCCATATTTTGCCCACTCCTGTTCTATGATTTACTTGCACAGCATATTCTACACTGTATTATGAGTTAAATATGAAGTCAAGAACAGGTCATATTTCAAAGCATAAATATCAGAAGGCAGATTCAAATGGTAATACTCTAAAAGCTCTGTTATTTGGCATCCAGGGGGAATGGGGGGTGCCGGTTAATCAAATATGCCAGTTATCTGAGAGTTATACTTATCTTCAGCCCAGCGGGTTGGACGTGTCTTTGCCTGGTTGGGCTACTGCCCCTCCCACTGCATCCGGTGTGGGCTTTCACTCTCTAGCGTCAGTGTGCTGGGGGAGAGGGAGGGGAGCCCTGCGCAAGCTGCTTTGCCCCAAGCCATGGTCCACGAGAAAGAAGTGGGACTTTGCTTGCAGCGGTGAAACCGGAAGTGCCATGGTGGGACAGATGCTAGCTAATAGAGCATTCCGGATAGCAAAGTGCCCAATAACACAGCTTTTACTGTACTTGATTTTAAATAATGTTGGGGGTGGGGATGGATACCTATATGCTTAGTGCCCAAATGTGACATTACATTGAATATAATGTTTGGTTATGGGCTTCCCATAATTTGATCTGTTTCGAAAGGGGGAAATAAAAAATTTAAACTATTCAACTTGTAACCTAAGGGACCTGGAACAAATTACCTCTCTACCTCCCAAACCTTAGTAAATCTTTATGTCTCCCTGGCCTCTGCCAATATTCCCTACCCATGACATTTTTTTTGCATAGTCTCTGAGGATCTGGCCTTCCATCCAGGAATTTCCAGGGCTAGATCTTCAGCTAGTAAAAAGTGACATGGTAAGAAAGAAGGTAAACTTTTTAAGGGTAAACACCATCTTTTTCTTCTTTCTGTCTTTATACAGCAGATAGCTTAAAAGGTCTCTAACCTAAAACTGGGCTCATGAGCATTACTTCAAAACAAATAACAAATAATGACAGACTTATGCAGAGTAACATCCATTGAAAATCTGGTCTGTGCATCTGTCCCAGTTCCAGATACCTGTGTCAGCCTTAAATATTCAAAACCTAATGGATCAAATTTCATTTAAAGAGGAACTATGGTTGATTGTACAAATTCTCACAAACATAAATTGTCCTACTGAAGTCAGAGAGACTGCCTGTGTGAGTAACAAACTGTACAATCAGGCCAAAAAGACAAGCAAGATGTTTGTGGCTTCAGTTGTTTCAAATGTCAAAATTCCTAATCAGAACATGCAGGTAAAAGGACTTTGTATGCTTGAATAAAAAAGGCTACACTGAGCTGCCTAAAGCTCTTTCTGCAACCCCTCCCCAATATATCTTTTATTTTAAACTAAACATGGGAAATTTCAGAGTCAGAGGCAACTGATAAGTGGGCTTTAGAATGAAGAATGAATCCAACTTAATATTACAATGAGCGAGCCATGCTCTCCGAGTAAAAAAGGCAGCAGTAGCTTCCTATTGCAGTATTGTGGCAAGTGCCAGGTCAGATGAAGCTCTAGGTATCTAGCTTCCACTAACTGACAATAATATATTATCCCATTGTTTTCTTCTGCATAACTGTGCAGCTATCATGATTTTTATTTCTCATTTCAGGTTTTTCGTCCGTCTTCCCCTCTTATAATAAAAAGAATTTGCTAATGTAGTTCTCTTCATTTCCCCCAGGGCCTACTGCAACCATTAACTAATTAATCTTTGCTGGATCTGTGCCACCTAGGTCACCATTCTTATGCCCATTTTACAGAAGGGGAAAGGAAGACCCACAATGGTTTTGGGTGATACTTTCAGTGTAACACAAATCACTAGCAAAGCTGGAATCAGAACTCCAGAGTCCTGATTAGCCTTTTGCCCTAACCTTTAGACAAGTCTGGTGTTTCTTCCAAATTGGCTTTTAAATGGCCCTCATTAGACGAGAACTGTAGTTCTCCATAATTTTCCAGTCAAATCTGAATCTCAGATGTGTGAAATATGTTGCTACCTGTTCCTGAAAGCTATGCAGCACCAGCAACACACAAGTACAGCTGTAATTTGTATAGTCACGGTGTCTTAGAGGCCAGAACCACATTGTGGTTAGGAACTGTACACATTTGTGACAAAGAAAGTCTCAGTCCTGAGGAAGTACACCTGTATGTGTTTGCCCTTTCCTCAACATTTAAAAAAGATTGAAAAGAGCCACCTCTTTTCTTCCCGAAGATGAAACTTGATACATGTATTCTGCATTTCTTTTATTAGAAGAATTAGGAGAATAGAGAACTAGCACATTCCTGCAGAAACCTCAGGGATTAGGCTATGTTACATCTGGTACACAGAAAATTAACATGCCAGTTTCAACAAGCTTGAACTTTCTGGGAAAAGATAAAGCTGAACTACAAGCTAAGCAAAGAAAGAGCTGATAACCTTACAAGATTTGTTCTGAGTATTTTGTTCATGAGCCACATAAAAAGAAAGTCTTGTCAGACAAAAAATATTTATTAGTGAAACAAGCAAGAGTAAAAAGAACAGCTTGTAAAGGGCCTTCTGGACAAACTAATGATAAACAATGTACTGATAGCATAATTTTGTCTGCTTCTTTTTAGCACCTGAATCCATATAGAACAGGCGTTGGCACCCCCTGGCATGTGTGCCAGAGCGTGGCATGTGAAGACATTTTCCTTGGCAGGGATACCTCATGAGGGATGGTGGGGGAGCTGGGAGGAGCCTAATCCTCGTTGTGGTAGCATACCCTTGGCCCCTTCCCTGCTGTCAGCCCCAAGGCTCATGTGTCTGCTGCCAGCAACAAGCTGGGCCAGGGCTCTACGGACCCCGATGCAGCTGCTTGCAGCCTCCCCACTGCCTGCTGCGAGGACCCCAGCCTCCATGGTGGGTGGCAAGGGCCTGTCCAGAGCCCAGGCCAGCTGTGGCAGGCAGCCAGGAGACTGCAAGCAGCTGCAACAGGGTCTGGGGAGTCCTGGCCTGACTCATTGCTGGCAGGGGTGAATGCTTGCCTTGGGATGGACAGTGGGGAAGGGGCCAGAGCTGCACTGCCACAACAAGGATCAGGCCCTTTGTGGGTCCCCTGCCATCTGCCCCTGGCATGTCAACATCTTACAAGTCAAAGCTGCAGGTTTTGTTGGCACTGCCCAAAAATGCTGCTGAGCCCTGATACAGTACAAGATGTGCTGTTATACCAGATACTGAATGTAGCTGCATTAATACCAAAGTTGTTTAACAAACAGCAGACTATAAATTGTGAAGTCATATTTAATACATACATGCTTGGGATATGATATCACATGGCAAAATCTGCGACTATACCTGGCATCTTCAAGGGTGCCTGTACACAACCTGGGAGGCTGCTCCAACATGCTGTAATTACAGCGCATCAGAGAAGACTTGATTAATCAAGTTTGCTGGAGCGTGGTAACTATCATGTTCCAGCCAGCCTCTGCATCTCATGTGTCAGCATCCCCATTCTTCAAAATGGCAGCGACAGTGCTTTAACTAAAACTCATTTGACAGGTATGCTAATACATGAGATGCTCTAGTGCTTTAATTACAGCAACTCTCAGAGCAGGTGGTGTGGTGCATCATCACATGTAACAAAACACATATTTTTCTCCAGTTAAAAACAAATGGAAGCTTTACTGATATGCTAGAGTCCTACGGCTATGTTATTATGAGGAGAGCCTGAGGGAACTGTGCTTATTTAGCCTGGAGAAGAGATGACTGAGAGGGGATTTAATAACAGCCTTCAACTACCTTAAGGGGGGTTTGAAAGAGGATGGATCTAGACTGTTTTCAGTGGTGGCAGATGACAGAACAAGGAGGAACAGTCTCAAGTTACAGCAAGGGAAGTTTAGGTTAGATATTAGGAAGAATTTTCTCACTAGTGGGGAAAACACTGAAACAGGTTACCCAGAGAGACTGTGGACTCTCCATCCTTGCAAGTTTTTAAGACTCAACTAGACAAAGCCTTAGCTGGAATGACCTAGTTAGGGATGGTCCTGCCTTAAGCAGGGGGTTGGACTAGATGACCTCCTGAGGCTCCTTCCAACCCTAATTTTCTATGATATACTTGCACAGCATATTCTACACTGTATTATGAGTCAAATTTAGTTTAAGATGGAAGCAAAAATAAATATAATTATAGGAATGTAGATAATCTTGTATATCATATATTATATATAAACAACCTACACAAAAATAATTAACAGGTGTTGCTTCATTTGTCTGATCGAAAATTTTCAGATTCATGAAACAAAATCAAGCCTTCCTTAGCATCCTGACAGTGCGTCCAATACTTCACTGGAAGTTATTTCCACACCTGAGTTACTGGTCACCTAAATTAACATTTCTGCACCTTAGTTAAAGACTTTAGCTGGAGTTAAAAACAGTCTGTAGGATTGTGAAATAGGAGCTGCATTACCAGAAAGAACTAACAGATAGCAGAACTGCAGAAAAAGGGTTAGCTTGAGAAGTGGAACAGCAAGACTATTAAAAAGAACGGAAGTTGGTTAACACCTGTGGAGTAAAGAGTTTAAAAGGAATCTGGTAGATTATAATGAGTCAGGAAGTCAAGTGACTTCCTCACTGCTGCCTCAACATAAATGCTCCTGCCACTGTCAGTGAGTTGATTTTAAATTTTGGTGGAGTGGAATCAAAAGTGCAGGATGCAACTACATCACTGTAACACCCGCTGTGTCCACCTCTGCTTAGAGCACAAGCTTTTGTGAACTGATGTTTGCTTCATCAGATACTGTGAAAGGACAGCATTGAGCAGAGTATATTGTACACTCTGCCATCAGACTAATAAGGCTAACTACCCCTACCTGAAAGTAAATAAGAGGATATGCCTGGCTTGTTACTCCATTCAGTTAATCATGAACTATATTATCTATATGTCTGTAGCTACATGAGTTGTAAAATAGCTCATCGTTGCATGGTAGATATTATAATGTCATTGGCTGCTCATCCTTTCTGCAGCTATCAAAATCCTGTGTTTACAAACATGAGATTAATATCTAGTCATAAATCACAGCACTGTAGTATCTACAGATACACGTTGGCGAACATAAGCAATAAGGAAACTGACCAATTGTATCACAAAGACTCGAAAATATAAATAATCACAAACATAATTTGGTCTTGAATTTGGCACATCTTAGCAGATGTGCTCATGTTAAACAGAATACCCTGGAAAATGCTGAATTGAATCTCTTGTGTATCTGTAAACAGCTAAAAGCAGTATTTTTACTGTGGAAGGACAGGGATGCCCTATCCATGATGATTTCATAGATTTCACAGACATTAGGGCTGAAAGGGACCTCGGGAGATCATCAAGTCCAGCCCCCTGCCCCAGGGGCGGGAAGTCAGCTGGGGTCACAGGTTCCCAGCAAGGTAAACATCCAAATGTCTCTTAAAGGAGTCCAGAGTAGGTGTTTGCACCACTTCAAGCGGCAGTCTGTTGCAGGCCTGGGGGGCTCAGACAGTAAAGAAGTTCTTCCTTATGTCCAGCCTGAAATGGTCTTGGAGGAGTTTGTGACCGTTTGACCTCGTCATCCCTTGGGGCGCTCTGGTGAACAGGCATTCCCCAGATTCTCATGTACACCTCTTATATACTTGTAGGCAGCCACCAGTTCCCCCGAGCCTGCACTTTTCCAGGCTGAAGAGTCCCATAGCTCTGAGCCTGTCATCATAAGGCCTATTTTCCTGCCCTCTGATCATGCATGTGGCTCTCCTCTGCACTCTCTCAAGCTTCTCCACATCCTTTTTAAATTTCAGAGCCCAGAATTGGATGCAGTACTCCAGTTGCAGCCTCACCAAGGCTGAGTACAGCGGGAGGATGACATCCTGGGATTTGCTTAAGAAGCATCTATGGATGCAACCAGCATTTTGCTCACTTTACAAGCTGAAACATCACATCGGTGGCTCATATTCATCTTGTGGTCCATCATGATTCCCAAGTCCCTTTCGGCCGTGGTGCTAGCAAGCGTAGCACTGCCGAGCCTGTAAGGATGCTGCAGGATTTTTTTCCCAAGGTGAAGTACCTTGCATTTTTCGGTGTTGAACGCCATCAGGTTTTCATCCACCCATTTTCTGAGCCTGTCAAGGTCGGCCTGGATCACCATCCTGTCCTCACATATAGACGCTTTACCCCAAAGTTTGGTGTCATCAGCGAACTTGGCCAGTTTGTTTCTGTCACCAATGTCCACATCATTAATGAAGATGCTGAGGAATATAGGCCCAAGGACAGAGCCTTGGGGGACCCCACTGGTCATGGTGCACCACAGTGATTGACTTCCAACAACTACCACTCTCTGGGTCTGACCTCAGAGCCAATTCCCAAGCCAGCGGACTGTGATGTAGCCAAGGCCACAGTTGGCCAGTTTTTCTATGAGATAAAGTCTTCTATGGCCACAGTAAAGGAAACTTTTTAATATTATCATTTTATTCTGGTAGTACCTAAGAGCCCCAAACTAAGGAAGAAGGCCCTTCAAGGCAGAGTGGGGTGGAATACAAGTCCTGGGAAGAGGCCAGTTCAAGACTTAGAGACAGCAGTTTCACTGGAGTGGAGAAAGTGAGAACTAGGTTGCGGAGGACCAAGGATGGAACTGGAAGACAGGAACTTAAGACAAAGGTTGGCAATGTATTCACTGAACACAGTGGTGATGGGGAGAAGAGAGATGGGGAAGGTACACCTGTACTGCTTCTACAGAGCAGGGAGCAGGCTGGATTATTTGAAAGAACACAAATGTTTTTCCTATGACTTTTCATAGAAGAAACACAAGACTGATGGCTGCGAAGACTGCCAAGAAGAAAGGTATGATAATGAAGAAAAAATGCAGTATTTCCAGTTTGCAGGACAAGGGTTAATTTCTCCTTCTCTTTAAAGGAGCTTCTTCTGCATTAAGCCATTACCATATTACAAGTGTACCTTGGAGTGGCACCTATAGTTACAGTTGCCTTATGCTTCTCATTATAAAACTCTGTTTTAAATTTCTTATAACATTGCTAAAATTTAAACATTTGGGCTAGAATTTTCCATGCCCAGGTGTCAGGCTTAATTTTTTGGAAAGCTTCAACTAAAACGGTTTGACTACTGCTGAGAATGAGGCTAGAGGAAGATTTGTTTTTTCACACGTTAAATCCATCCAACTATTTTGTTGAGAAGTTCTAGTGCCCTAATGCCATATATTAAATAAGGAATATATGAACTACTGGATGACTCCCTATTCACTGAATGAGGAAGGAATCCTGTCCAAAAACAGCATGTAATCATATAATGAAAAGACTGAATCATAATGCATATGCACAAAACAGGCTATCTTAATTTGGGCATTTTCTAACTTACGAGTACAAGAGTTTGCAGTCTTAACAGTCTTTAAATACAGTACTTTTGGATGTAACACAATGGACACACCTACACATGAATTTAAGATGGTTTAAATTTAATGTGCATTAAACTAATTTGGATTAAGCAGGTCTTGGCAGCTGTCTAAACGTGGTGGAACCTGGGACTAACTTTAATCTCAGGTCGCTTCAGCCCTCTCATGTTTCCCTGTGGCCACTGTGGGGAGCTCCAACCCCCGGACACATGGTTGCCAGCACTTGGCAGCCATGCTGAAGCTAGAGCCAGCTGCCTGCATTTGGCAGCCATCTTGGAGACACCCCCCTGCCCTCTGATCCCTGGCTAGCACCTTCCCTGCCCATGAGCCGTGAGTCCAGCACAGGGGCAGCACACAGCAGCACCCTTCTTGCCCAGACCCAATACTGGTATTCTTCCTGTGCCAGAGCTGTCCCTGCCCCTGCCAGTGATGCCCAGCACCCTGCTGCTCCAGCCCAGCCTCTGCCAGCAATGACCAGTGCCCCATCCTCCTGTTGGCCATGGTGCTGGCCCTGCTGGCCCCAGCAAACACCTCCCTGCCGCCCAGGCCCCAGGGACCCATACACCATCCTACACTCCCTGCTCCAGCCTGCCTACCCTGCCTCCCACATCCTCCTACCTAGGGTTGCCAACTCTGTTTGAATCTATTCTGGGAGGTTTCATGACATGATGTAATGACATTATGACTGATCTACTGTACTGTACTCAGGAATGCAAATATACATTACTGTTACATTTTAAAAACCCACTAGACTATCGTATAAATTGGATTTAATATTTATTTTAATGAATTTCCTATCATTCATCTCCCAGGTAACTCTCAGCAGTCTCCTGGAAATTATATCCAATTCCTGGAGACTCCAAGGCAATCCCAGAGGATTGGCAGCCCTACTCCTACCCCCTGCCCACCCCTGGCACCACTCTCAGGACACGCACATGGTTGAAACAAAAAAACTTTATTACCCTCACAACATCCACCCCCATCCCTCTCCCCTCCCCGGTCAACAAACAGTAACCCTCCACCACCCTCCCCACCCACCAACAGTAAAAAAATCCACTTATAAGTAGCAAACTATAGAGAGAGCAGCCCAGCCCTGAGGGAGGAGAGGTGTTCAGCCAGGAGCCCTAGGGCTGGACTCCAGCCAGCCCCTAGTGGCTGGGAAGACCCAGGATTAAATTCCCTGCATTAATGTGGAGTAATGCGTCTACACATGCGTTAATCTGTACTAAACAATCCCACTTAAATTTGATACTTGGTTTGTGTAGATATGCAATTTAGGCTCTCTGTGACAGGGGGCCATCCCTGGGCCTGTCCAATGTTAACCCAACCCTCTGTTTCTGGGTAACCACCCACCTTTCTTTCGTCCCATGACCATGCCTTGATGGAAAAATAATTATGATGTTACCCAGGCGGAAGGCTGCTCATTTACTACCCTGACACCAGGGGTTGCTATCCACCGCTCCAAGCCTCCCCTACATGGTGGCCCATGCCTCACAGATGGTATGTAAAGAACATCACCTTTAATTCTGATTTGGCCATGCGCAGCCTCTTTTCCCTCTCAAATATTGGGCTCTCTTAAGCCCTATCTCTACACCCTCTCCGGCATAGAGCTCTCTATAGTCCTATCTCTGCACCCTTCCTGGTGCTGGGCTCTCTGTAGCCCTCTCTCTGTGCCTTCTCTGGCGCTAGGGTATACACCACAGTGTGCCACTGTGAGGCCTCCTTCTCCCCGATTAGCCTTATCCTGGTCCACCAGATTAAAATACAACAAACAAAACAAGCCCTTAGGCTATAACATAACACAACAATCTAACTCTCACTTTGTTTCTAAAAAAACCCCTAAACTCCCCCCTTAGCATCGAGGGCCTTCCCAGCCCTAAATACCTTCAGGACTCCTACAGGCCTAATATTCCATATGGGCAGCAAAACCTGGCAACCAAACATCTCCACGGAACTTCTCTGCTCGAGCTCCTTCCCTCCTGGCTGCTGCCAGAGGACTAACCCCTGCCAGCCTCAGCCTTGGGGCTTCTATGTGCCCAGAGGCCTATCTCCTTCCAGTGAGCTGACCAGCCTGTGTGGTTGGGCTTTTAACCCCTACCCTTCTAGTACTTGGTGTTTCTAAAGACTCTGGTCTTAAAGGAACTGCCTTGTCTCCTAGTAACAGGGCTAGGGTTCCCTGCTACACTCATATAGCCTAAAATTGCCATTTTTAAACTGCGTTAAGGGCGTATACATGTAGACATGTGCCCCTAATGCAGCTGAAATTGGGCTAATCTGCATTAAATGACCCAATAGATCATAAATGACCCCATAGATATGCCCAATGTATACTGAACTACAGTACAGGCGACCCTTGCCATTCGCAGGGGATACGTTCTCATATCCCCCGCGAATGGAGAAATCTGCAAATAAGGCACTGTGTTCATGAATGCCATCTGTGTTCATGAATTCAGTGCCCCTGGCAGCTGGGGGGAGGCATGACTGCTCTGGCAATGGTGGGAGCATGGTGGTGGCAAGCGCAGAGCTACCAAGTTGCTCCTTTAAGTGTATTTAAGAAGCGGGTTTGGCCTTTGCAAATATTTGGAACTACGAATGCCAAACCCGTAACTAGTGAGGGTTTTCTGTATATACACTGCCTATACTGATGCTAAGCATTTGTTATTACTGATATATCATTTGCACAGAGCTCAGCAAAGGAATTTATAAGAATCATGTTTTTCTTAATTAATCCAGTGTTTAACTCCACTGAATTCAACAGATTTAAACAGTAGCGTAATTAATGGGGGTGAACTGGGCAGCAGTCCTGGGCACTGCCTTGGTTGGGGAGGGGGGCAGTGCAAAGCTAGCTATTACTGCAGCTGGCAGCTGGCTATGCGATTGCCACCGGACGTGTAGCAGCTGGCACTGCCCTGTGTGCTGCTGCTACTCAGGCCACAAAGCTGCCCTATGCCTTTGGGTTTCAACTGGCATAACAGAGACTGTCATTTGAGCCACTGTATTTCAGTTACAACATTTATGGTGCAGAATTTGTAGAAACTGAGATATGCCAATGCCACTTTTAAAAAGCATTTACATTAATGACCGATGGCCCTTATGTAAGTGTATGAGTATAGTTCTTTATATTAAAACTTGCAAATGCATATATTAAAACAATTCAAAATTTAAAGTAGTCCTGAAAGGAAATTGAAAACAGATGGTGCTTGGAAAGATAACATTTGCTAAAAGATATTACAATAAAATACCTTTTAAACTTCTGACACAGGGAAAACAAATGCTTTCCTGCTCCCATTTTCTTAACAAAAATAAGTTGACTATGACAAGAAGCTAGTCCCTGAAAAAAAATTCTAAAATCAGTATGCAGGGACAAGACAAAGAAAGATATTGTCAATTATTATGCTTCTGGTAGGGAAATGGATTATATTTGAAAGTGCAGAAGGTTGCTAATATAAAGAATAAATTACAAACAAAATGATTAGTGGTAATTCTTGTTCTTAGCAGGTAATATATTTAGAATACCACTATTGGGTCTGGGCCCCCAAACAAGTCTCTGGCAGTAGATTTAGTCTTTTACAGTGGACAGCCCTCCTAAACAGCAGAGGGCATATTCTTCTGTTTGATAGGGTATAAGAATAAGCTCTTCTGTCTCCCACTGATGGTTGCCTTTTTAAGCTAACAGTAAAAAGTATAAAGAATATAAATTGTGCCCGGACCTCTGTAGGGAAGGTGGGTGAGTGAGTGGGGATCTATTATAATTATACAGCGGCACTTCTTGTTCTCAGAAAGGAACTAATTTTCTTTTCACCACACAGTGGTAATAATATACCCTGACCCCAGCAGGTTAAAAAATCTTAAGGAAAGCCTCTATAAAAAAAACACTATCTGGCAGCAAGAAATGGCAAGTACAAATTTTAGCATACTTGTTGGAAGGAGCAATAAGAGAGGAAAACCAGGTCTAAACTAGTAACAAAAAATGAGTTTGCCTGATCCCTCTGACAAACAAATGAATAGCAACACTGGAAAACCCAACAACAATACAACCTCCCTGCATAATATTTATTAGAGGGGCAAGGGCATAAGGGTGCTTCCTGCTCAAAAAGAAGACCTGTAGCACCATTCCTAGAACAGTGGTCTAAAGCAAAGGCCAGGCCTGAATGTTCTGTGAAAGGAGGTAGAGAACTCTAGATTTCTATAACACTAATTTCCTAGATAGGAATGAACATTCCCTCATCATGGCTCCTACTATCTTTTACAGTTGCTTTGTGATGGCTGCTAGATATAAGTCACAAGAGATACCATTTTCAATTGTGCTGGAAACATCAGCATCCATAATCTTAGTGAAATGAAATGACTGTTCTTGCAAGAAATAGCCAATAACTTTGTTGATGTCTAGATGCTGTGGTGAGGTCTACTTTGACCCACTGGAAGAGGTTTTGCTAACACACAATTCTGACGTCCAGTTGGGGTCATTTAGACTCTTGAAGTGCTAGAAGACATGTGTAGTGGGTCCCTTGAGGCAAGCTTGTAATTGGTTTTAGCACAAAGTTTCAGAAGAGACTAATTGCATTTTGAAGTGATTATTATCCTGGCAACCTGTAGCCACTTGCATTGGTATAGACATCCCACAGCCAGCTGAGTCATAGCTTTCCCTTACGCCCAACACATCTCAAACAGAAGTCATGTCCAGCAGGGACAACTTCCAACCACACAGTGTATGGCTTTTACCCACTGGGCTGCTTCTCACACAACTGTTACAAAAAGGAGGAGGAAAACATAGCAACAGTAACAGCAAAAAACAGGAAAATCAAACAAGAGCCTCATGAGACATGAGCCCAACTTGTCTCTTTGTGACCCCCAAATCACATGTTTTTGGAGAAATAAAATACTGACAGTGGTAGGAAGTGGATGGAAAAAGGAGAGAAAATTTTGAAACTGCTGAACTACAACTGGAAAAAACAGAGATTGAGTGTTGTATGCAAGCGGCAGCAATCCACAGACACCCCTCATTTATATGCAGTAAGAAAGTAACTGATGGGTCACAGCATACCAAGCTGCTATATCACCTCAGATACAGCCTGCACACTGCCTGCTGGCAAGGCAGTTTGAAACTGTCACAACTCTATAAGCTAAGGTTATTCTCACTAATCATCTAGAGGAAGCACAGAGCCAGGAATGTGGGGCTACTTTAATATGTATCATATTATTTACAGCAAACATCTTAGAAGTGTCCTTTTATGGATCTTCTATTCACTCATCCCCTCCCCAGGGGGGCAGAACACAGCTCTCTCTGGAACCTATTAATTCTATTTCAAGTGCCATCTAGAGGGGTCATCTGAATGGGATACACAGTATTTCTTCTTTCTTACTAGCCCAAGGGGGCCTGCTTTCTACCTCTAGAAGCCCAGTAACAAGAACATGGCTCGATCCCTTCCCTGGTGTATTTCTGGGGACAAAATCCCTTTGAAGTTTTAATGACCATGTCATCCTCTGATAGATCATGAGAACATTACCTCAGTTTCGTTGCAGCAGAAGATGTCAGAAAGAGTGTAAAATTGTGGATGTAGGTCAGCCTGGGCTGGAGCAGGATTAAATAAGGTCTTTACTGCAAAAGAATGAAAATAAATTGTCCAAATTACTAGTGTTCACAAGCCGTCGATCGGAACCCAAAACTCTCAGTTGCTGTGGCTGATATTTTAGCTGCACCAACTGACTGCCCCCTCATATGCAAGTTACTTACCAATACACAAAAATTAATAAACCTGTTCTCCTTTTACAGGAAAGTTAAATGTTTTACTAATTCTATCATGATTCTCCCTGACTTAACTTTCATCCTTCTGCTTTAAGGAGTGCAGGATAAGTTTCAAGAAGTGTTAAAAAATGATTAACCTAAAAAATCTTGAAGGAGCTGATAGTGATAGTAAACTGTCATCTTCTACATGCATTCATCACTAGAAGATGCGGGGATACTTTGCTAGTGGGTGATACTGATATTTACTGACAAGAGAAGAATAGTAAGACACAGGCAGGTTAGGATCCAGTCCCAGCTCTGGAGGGCAGTGTTCTTATCAACAGACTATTTTGCCCACTCCTCACAAGCTCAATTCTGTCCTGTCCTCTTCAACCTTCCCCTGTCCCAGGCTTCTCTCTTCCTTGCTCCTGGCTCCTTCTTCCAGTCCAATTTTCCATTCTTTAGGATTCTCATCCTCATGCCAGTCTCCTTGCCCAGACATCCCTAATGTCAATCCTTGTAAGTACCTGTCCAAATTCCCCTACATACTCCCAGTTTGCTTGCCAAGCCATTCCCAATTCCACTTCCCTCTCCTCTCCAGTTTTTGCTCAGGCATTTTCATTTCCTTCTTAATTACTTGTCTGTTCCCCTACTCTCCCCATCCCAAATTCAGCCCTCAGTTATCCCCCCCACATCTGCCATTTCCCCCCTGGTTTCCAATCTCCCCTCCTTGAGCACCTCACCTAGGCTCAGGGCCTTGCTACATGTAACGCTGAAAGCCATACAAATGTTAATCAGCTTAGCGTTATTCTGCTTAGCAGAGCAGTTATGTATTAAGGTGAAAATCCTTTTCTGGCTGGTCTTCACCTGCACAGCTGTGATTTGCCACTACAGGCTTGGTGAACAGAGGCAGGACTAGGAGCTAAGGGAAGGACCGGCTCGCTGCTTCTGCTGGGCAAAGAGCAGGCCCATCACCGTGTCAGCTGCAGGGAGACCCAAGAGACTAAGGGAAGCAGCTTCCCTGGTGCTCTCTGGTCTTGCTGAAACCGACAGTGGCTCTGCGATGAGAGCAGGGCTGTCGGGCTTAAGCCCTGGCATCCCTGCTGTCAGCACAGAGCTGCCACAGCTTGATGAAACCAGACAGCCCCCAGCAAAGCAACTTGGTCTTGTTGAGCTGTGGCAGCTCCGCACTGAGAGCAGGACTTCAGCCTGACAGCCCCACTCTCAGTGCAGAGCTGCTGTGTCATGTGCAGTGAGACCAGAGAGCCCCAGGGAGGCACAACTCTGCCTGGCTGAGCTCCAGAGAAAGCTCCTTGCTGCCCAGACCAGATTGCTGCCTGAACTCTGAGAGGCCTGATCCTTTCCTCTGAAGCCCTGACTCAGCAGTGCCCACTGTGTTCTCACATGCTGAAGGACTTCAACTTGGGCAGAACAGCTGTCTGGCGTGGCCACACCTTAATGGAACGGGGCAAAATTAGGCAGACTGGAGATAATCCTGCCCTGGAGTGCCGTAATTTTAAGATGAATAACAAGTGCTTTAAGCCACTTAAAAGGTGTTAATGTGCAGCTAATCCAGGTGTTAAAAGCTCCAGAAGCCACCTAAAATTACCGTGTAACAAGCTCCTCAATGTCTCCTGTCCCAAACCCTTGCCCAGATGGCTTTAGTCTCCACATTTCCCACTCCATGAGATCCATTTCCCCTCATCAACTTCTTATCCCATCTTAGCAGTCCTCTGCCCCATGTTTCTTGCAAAGCTTGTCCCAGTATCCAGTCATGCCTTACAGCTTCCAGTGAAAGTTGGCCTCTGCCTTCTCTCACCAACAGTTTACAAAAGTCCTAGCCACCCTCTCAGCATGCTTCTTGTCTCAATCTACTCTTCCTGTCCAGCACACTCTAACTGCCCCAGTCTATTCCCCGCCCTGACATTCACATTCAGCAGCTTCCTTCTCCATACTGCCAAGATCTTGCAATGGGGTGGTCACTGGTCATAAACAGGACAAGAAAAGCAGGTTACCATCTCTCAGTTTCAGTGCCTAGCTCCTAGGCTAGGGCAGTCACAGCAGGAATTACAGGAACATTCACGATGAACCCTGCTGGCACATGGCCAGCGAAGATGAAAACTTTAGGGAATTTAGCTGTTAAACTCTAGAATGCTTCTACTGAGCATGTGGGAGCTATTTTTTCTCAAAGACATAACTTGGCCAAGTTGGGCAGATTTTCATACGTACGAGAAAACCGCATCCTAGACAAAATTTGGCAGGGCAGTAGCATTTGTAAGCAACCACTCCAAAGCATGGGGGCACCAGAGTTTCTCAGAGAGCCATCTGCCAATTTTTTTTTAACATGGGCAAAACAAATTTTCCACAGCTTTTTCCCAATACCAGTAGAATGCTTTTGGCTGGGAGAGAAGAAAAAAACAGCCTCAGGCAACAACCAGTACAGCAAATATCCACCCAAATAGTTAAAGTTTGAGAAAGTTAAAAATATCTGGAATGTGGTATTATAATGGAAACTTTCTATGATTCTATGAAACAAGCTTAGTAGTAGGCAATACAAGTAGTCCTGCCTATAATACATTTCCAGCTACAGACAAATACATCACAGTTCTTCTCTAGTACCACGAGTGGATTTAATATGATCTTGCATTTTCTATTGTTTGGTATTCCAAAGGACTGCAAAGTGCTTTACAGACCTTACATAAATAAGAATCACTTCACCAAATCAGTGAAATAGATTCGCCACTAGGGAGGGACTTGCCAACAGTTTAGCAGCAAACACCAACGGTAGACAGTGGTTCAGAGGAGGAATACAGTAGTCCAGTCAAATTTCCAGTGGTATCAATGTACATGGAATATAATTACTCAAGATGGAAACTGGACAGGATTAATACCCCTACTATGCCACAGGATCTTTAACAGCTAGTACTGTGATATGACATTGGCAAGAACTGCTTTGTCCATGTGTAGTCTACAAAACTAACACGAGATGCTTTACGGAGTATTAGACTAATCTAATGTGCAATAAAGTGTCACCATCTACGCATTCACAGCAATTACTTCACAGTGTATTAGTCTAATGCGCCATTTTCTAGTACCTGTAGAAACTAGGTATAGATGTTGATGAGGAGCAAATTGTGCCTGATCAGCACAGGCAGCAGGGGGCCACAGGGCACGGGGGGTGGGGGGAGCTGTTCTGGCTTGGAAGAACGCCACCTGCCAGCCACATGGAAATCTGGACCCATCCTGATCTCCATGTGGCTGGGAGAGCTGTCCTGGCTGCCAGGACAGCTCCCCCCTACTCAGTGCCAGCCTGATCTCCTCCTGGCTGAGATGGACCTGCCCACGAAGCTAGGATAGCTTCCCTCCTCACCACCTCCAGAGCTCGGGGCTAAGACCCTGTGCCTCCTGCCAGTCCAGAGCTGGCACCTGGGGGACCCTAGAGCTCCCCTAGCTACTGCAGGGGGGCAGAGCAGAGCAGAAGGAGCCCCGGATAGGGCCGCTCCTGTCTGGCTCAATTTAC
This sequence comes from Crocodylus porosus, assembly GCF_001723895.1. Taxonomy (NCBI): domain Eukaryota; kingdom Metazoa; phylum Chordata; order Crocodylia; family Crocodylidae; genus Crocodylus; species Crocodylus porosus. The sequence goes on along the minus strand of NW_017728943.1, from coordinate 75,746,169 downwards.
TCCTGATGGGGGCACATGTGTAAACATACACCAGGAAGCCCTTTAATGAGTCTGAATTTTCTACACAGAAAATTCAGGCACATTAACCGCATCTGTAGACAAGCCCACTGAACAGCAATGCAGTGGTCCTGGTCTCTGCCCCTCCACCCCCAATTTTTTTTCAGCAGCAGAACTTGAAACAGAGGTTTGAGGCATCTGGGTGTGCATCTGTTAAACAAAAATAGTCTAGAGCACTGCATTATACATGAGGGTGCTGCAGGCTAAATCAAGGGAAATGGCACTAACAATCAGCACCTGGGCAGGAATGAAAGATTCTTCAGTGTTAGATAGCAAGAGGTTCGCTTACCTTTGTCTATTCAGGGCATTTGAATGTGTTTAGCCTCTCACTTAAGGCAAATATGTGAGCTGCACCATTACTGGATGAAAACACATAGCTGCTTGTTACAGGCTGAAAACAGTTGCAGGGCCATTGTTGTCTCCTGTTCACATGCTGTACTATGTGAGATTACAAACTCTTTTCTTTCTCATTCCATTTGCTGTTAGCTTTTTACACTTCTTTTTAATAAGGAAACACTCCAGCATTTCTGATGTCTCAGAGGTCATCCCTTTCTCCCCTGTTAGCCCAAGAAGGTATAGAAAAATAAAATGATTTGCCTCAGACTACACACTGAGTCAGTGGCATAATAAATAACATAACTCAGAAGCCCTGATTTCCATGTTCACTTCTTTAACTAGTAAAATTACTTATTTGTGTGTTCTGTAATCAATAAGTTAGAAGCCCACATTTAGGTTATCCCAGGTATTTCCAGATGACTACAGTCTTCCATTTTCATTTATATTCTTATGAAAACTCTACTCAATTGCCCATCAAGCATGAAGGGGGTGGGGGGTGGAGTGAGTATTGGGCCTGGGCCTACTCACAACCCCTCCGTGTTACCAGCAGGAAGCAGGTGGGGGGGGGCTATGCTGGCCTTGCCCTCCCCCTCCTCACCCCACCCTCCGTCCCCCATGTCCCCACCATCATGGAGGCAGACTGCCTTCCGTCGGAACGTTTCTTTGCACTCTGATTGGATGTTTGCCAGCCAATCAGAGTGCAAATAAAGCCTTACAGACAGACAGACAGACAGACAGACAGACAAACTTAGGCTTTTATAATATTAGAATTTTTGAATTTTCAAATAAATATCAAGTATGGTTCTTGCGTACAGGACGCACTAATGATATCCAAAAACAACTCCTATAATTGAAGTTCAGGGTCAGATTCTCCTCTTCCTTGCACTTTATGCAGTGTATGGAGTTGTTTACACAAATGCAAAATTTGTGTAGTATACTATTCATTCAATTTGTTTTTCTTGTTATATAACCCAGGATCAAAATTATATCCCTTTACACTAGTACAAATGATCACAAGAGGTGCAAGATGGCAGAGAATCATGGCCACAGGGACCTTCTATCTAGAGTTATCATGATCTAGTAGAGTCAACGTGGCTAAGTACAGACAGTCAAAAAACACGAGGCTGAATGGATTCCATCTTCACAGGTTAATCTAAACTGCACAGATTGAACCAATAAGCAAGTGAACAGACAGTCACTTTTGATTCTGGAAATGCAGCCACATGCCTGCAGTGGTACAGACCAGAAGCTGGGGCATGCTAGAGCATGCCTCCCTGGTTGGCTGGAGCAGACAGCTTGGGACAAGTCTAGCCTGCCCACCCTGAGGTGGGATGGGTTGTGGGGGATGTGCAAAGCATCCTGGGATGCTGGGGGTCTGAGCTAACTTAAATTTGGAGGGGATCTGGGAGAGAAGTTCAATACACCAATTTAACATGAATCAGTTAAATTAGGTACTACATCCATCCAAATTTATCTTAAACCTGTTTCAGCCATTAAAGTGGTTTATGTGTAGCGAACCACTTTTGTTACAGATTTGAACTAGTTTCCAATCACATACACCAGTTTATGTGTAATTTCTTTCCCTAGCCCATGGGAATGAGAACAGATAGCTACTTCATTCTCATCCTACCTCTTGTCACTGATCTCCTCTGCAGCCTTGCTCAAACAATTCACTGTAACCTCTCAGACGTGTTTTCCTGAGAATAACATTTTAATCTCATATGATCATCTCAGTGACTTAATCTTTTGCTCAGTATTACTTAAAGGACTGTGGTAGTTATGAGTAGTTAGAAGTATTACGTAAATTTATCAACAAATAACCGCATACTCTACGGAAAATGTAACAGCTTTTGCTTATATACTTCTTCAGTGGCAGAGTCCACTGTCACTAAAACAGTCTGCATTTAAAAACACAGTAACAATGAGACATTAGTACCAGTTGGTGACATTAACTTCAGTGTTAGCATGTTATATCACACACTGAATAGACAAAGAACCTTGGCTAAACAGGTCACATAGTCAAAATGAAAATAAGCCTTCTTAGTGTTGCTGTTTGTACATAGAGAAGAACCCAGATACTTTGCAATATTAGGTTCCTTAGGCTGCTGCAAAGATGAGGGTTTGGCAAAATAGCCAGTACATAAAACGGAAGGCAGGGTAGATTTGCATCTTACAGACTTAACAAATACGTGCGAGTGAGCACATCTACACAAGACACTAAAAGCACAGTAGACTAATTTTACTGTGCATTAGCACGTCATGGTGAAAGCTGTGCTAATGCACAGTAGAATTAGTCTACTGTACACTAGTGTTACGTAAAAGATGTGTGCTGGTGCTACTGCGCAGTAGTACAGATTATGTCGTATTAAAGTTAGTACCTGTTGTTACAGAGCATTAATGCACATGTAGACATGCTGTGTGTACACAGACACACACCCCTATCTATATTATATATGCTTTTGTAAGCTGAGGTTCACTTTATCAGATGCTATGAAGTGATAAAGTGAGCTTCAGCTCATGAAAGCTTGTGCTATCTATCTATCTGTTTGCCTGTCTCTCTATTCACACACACACACACACACACACACACACACACACACACACATTCTTTGATTAGACTATAAAGTGCAAATCGACCGTGCCTTCTACTTGAATTCAGTCTAACATAGCTAACTACATCACGTATATTTATATAAAAACAGCAAACAGCTCTGGGGAATTGCTGCAGTGTTTCAGTTGTTTGTTTCCACGCTTGCTTCAAAAAATGTTACTTCTTCAATCATTTGTGCTGGACTGCTGATGAGAATTAGACGAGTGGAGAAGTGCTACTTTCTGAAGTAAAAACCAAAGCAAACACCTGAGTGGCTCATCATTAATTTAGCAACCCAAGGCAAATTAAGTGGATTGTGAACAACATGTATATAAATCCAGGTTCTGCTATAGTACTTCAGGGACAGTATGTGGTGGTGTGCTAGCAGTAGTGGTACAAAGCCCAATTTTCAACTTGTATTATTAGTTTCATATGAATGGAATGCCACTGACCTGAATTTCACTTCTCCTGTTTTATTCTATTAGGAGATCACATTCAGAAGTTTACCCTGAGTTTATTACAATCTTGGTTAGATATGACATGACAATACAGGCATAGGCAAAATCAGACATGGAGGCTACAGGTGGGAGGTTTACATAAAATAAAGGTGTGGGATAGCTTGTCTTACATGATATTCAGTGTGATGTATTTTAAAAAAAAGAATTTAAGTTTTATCAGAGTGGCATGGAGTTAGCCACTGATCTATCTGTAATGGAGGCTACAACAAGAGGAATCAAACGGACAATAGTAATAGTCTTGCAAAAACTGTGATAAAGAACACTCATGCAGAGACTAATGTGAGGGATGTAAAAGTACTAACCTAACGAACAAATGAATGATTAAGGCTTATGTTCAATTACCTCCACTGGCATGTGCCATTTTCAGGGCTTCAAGAGATGTTGCAGGTGTTATTTCTAGCTGGCAAACAATCACTTTGGCCTTACAAATGACATCAGCAGCTCTCTTCAGGTCTTCAGAATCCACAAGCAAGTTGGCTCCTGGGACTATGACGATTACATTCTCGCCTAGAAAGAAAGTTCTGCTTTTACAATATATTTTTCACTGAAGTAAACTAAGGTAAATAAAACGATGACTCTGTCCTGCTACAATGCATTTCAAATCAAACTTTAAGGTTACATTGCTGGTGTTTTAATTACCCAGGGGTTATAGATGACTTCCCACCAAGACTTAATGGATGTTATTTTTGTAACTCTAACCTTAAAGGTATATATCTATTTATGGAGAGGACTGTCATGGATGACTTTGCCCAAGTCGGATTTTGATGTTCTGACTGAACTAAAAAGCTGTACTAAATTGTATCAAACTGGATCTAGGGGGATCTGCTGTATCACCAAACTTCTGAGCATGTTGTCTGTGTTCTCCTGTGATGTTACCTTCACACATAAAAAAAGATAGCAGTTACACTGATGCACTGAGTTATGATGCCCAGAATGCATTCAGCACATTAACCATTAACTATATCTTCAGCTAGAATCACAGAATATGGGAGAGATCTCTAAAAATTATGAGGGTCCTGTGAATTTTAGGAAGAAAAGCAGCCAAACTCCAGTTAGAGATTTACCACATTGCCACTACTCCTAAGAAAAATGAGAGCATGAAACTGGCTCTACTATCAAAAGCACTGCTTTGTAAAACAGCGAATGCCTGGCTCATAGGAGCTCTATCATATGTAACTGGTAGGGGGTGCACGTGCTCCCCCTGACGGGCCCGGTGCCCCCACCCAATGGCCGACACTGATGCTGTTGGCAGGGCTGGTGCCCCCCCTGACAGGGCCGCTGCCATTGGCAGATTCTGCGGGTGCCCCCCTCCCCAGATTCAGGAGGTACCAGTCGCTCATGAGTGCTATACAGAATATCAGAGAGAGTCAAGGCAATGAACGGAAGATCTTTTGCTCTGAAGGCACAACGGCTCAAAATCTGCTGGTGCCCTTTATATCCTGCCGAGTTAACATGTACATTTGGGTGGGGAGGTTCGTTACCTAGGCTCTGGCTACTGTGTCTTTTCCTTAACAAAGCAAATTGCCTAGTTTGATTGCAGCTTTGTTTTTGTTACTTCTTTTAAGATGCCTAAAGGCTCAGAGGCATGGGTGCCTACAAATTAAAATTTATTATTAATCACTAAAGCATTTGATTCAATAAATGAGTTGTTCTTTGAGCTCAAGGCTCTGCCCACCCTCTCTGAAGAGTCCTTTAAAGGTTGCCAATCACTGAAGGTCACTGGTTCAGTAAATAAGTGGTTATACTTTTTAAATATGCTTTAACATATGCTTTTTCAAAGTCTCTTGTCTAAAGCAACATGCAAAGAATGTCTCTCCCTGAAGATGTTTGGAAGGGAAAGCAGGACAATGGAAAGAATAATATAATGATCTCAGAGGGAGCGGCCCCTAGCTTTCCAAAGCAACTCTGCTGTCAATGGCTTGGTATAAAACAACTGCATTTGAAAAGCAAAACCTCGGCATTTTGGCCAACACCTTGTTATTGAACAGAAAGTGATGGACATCTTGGATGAAGAAAACCTCTCAAACAAATACTAACCGTGGATATCTGGATTCTGCTGAAGGAAGTATTCAAAGACAAGCTGTGCCTATTTTGACCAGCAGGCATTCTGAAAGCTTACATGGTGAGAAAGCTAAAGCCAGTGAACTGCAGGGAACACAATGGTGGGGGCTCTCTGCCCCAATTCTCTGCCACCCACAAACCCAAACTCTGGCACCTGGAGTAGGCACATGGTATTGCAAATTATCAGCAGTGAAACTGTTCATAGCATTGATATCAAAACCATTGTTAGGCTGGAATAAATGCCCCACTGAGATAATGAAGCAGTTTCAAGATTTATTTCCAGATACAAGGTGGACAATATGGTTAAGTACAGGCAATCAAAAAGCCTGAGGCTACATTGAGTCAGCCTTTGTAGGTTCATCTAAGCTGCGTTTGATTCAGGAAATCAAATGCCTGCAGTGGCTCAAGCCAGGGGGCACTAGAGCACAGTTCTCTGGCACGTAGCTAGCATGGGCTGTGCATTTGCTTCCTCTTCCTGCTGCTCCGGAGTTCTCTGGAATTTGTAGTCCACAATCACAGCAGCAGGACTCTGTGGGGTTGTTCATCACTTTCTCTCCCTACTTCTAGATGCCTGTGTGATTTGTAGTTCACAGTCACAGCTAGCACTAAGTAAGCCACCAGGCAGGGGAGCTCTGTACTCAAGGGAAGCAGAAGTCCCGTTCCCCGCCCCACACCCAACCAGGGTTTGCTTGGGAGGGGCAGCAATGAGCCAGCCAGTGAGCCAGCTTTCATTGCTCCAGTGAGGGAGCAGAGGGGTGGGGCCAGCTCTGCTGTCTAGAGCAGACAGCACAGCCCACCAGGGTTGTAAAGCAAGCTGGGATGCTTGGGGACTCTGATTTAACTTGAACCAGGAAGGAGTCTGGGACAGAAGTTTCATAACCTGGTTTGACCTAAATCAGTTAAGTCTGATACTATATTCAACCAGGTTTATCTCAAACCAGTTTTAGCCATTTTGAAACTAGTTTATGGTCACTAAACTTCTGTTCTGTTTCAAGTTTAAACCAGTTTCTGCACTTAAACTGGTTTATGTGTAACTTCTTTCCCTAAGCTATGGCATTGAGTCCTAGTCAGAAGGTTTACTTTGACAGTTTAAAGGGTTAAAAATATCTGTTTTTCTTTGAACCAATAGTTCTGCCAGAGAAATGCAGCACTACCACACTGCAAACATTAGTACCATCAGAACTGGCTCAGTCCAACCTCTGGAGGAATTAAGAGTCTCATTCTGTTCTCAACTAGACTTCAGTGGAGCAGCTCCAGATTTAAGACAAAAAAACCTTCTTCAACTTTACACCAGTATAAATGAGAGCAGAATCTGGCTTAAAGCACTGAATCACAGTTGGCATTTGAGTCTATGGCTGGTGGCAGCCATCTTGCTGAAACACTGACACTGATGACACCAGCCAGATGGAAACTCAGCATCAGAGACAATACGCCAGTATTCAAGAAATATGGAAAATAACAGCTAGGAGAAGATGCTTTCTGTACAGCATGATCCTGCAGAATCTTATACTAATAGTTCCTGCTTTTAATGAGATTACTTACATGACTAAGGACTCCTCATGTGACTAAGTGTTTGCAGATACAAATGTTTTGAGCTCAGTTAAAATATTAAAGGTCACAGTCTCAACAGGTGTAAATTAGAACAGCTCTACTGAAGTTAAGGGACCATCAAAAATTAACAAGAGGTGGGGACTGGATTTGATCATTACTAAAACTGCTTCTGGTACTTAAAATAGTACTAATGCTAGGGATATAGATACTACTTTAAAGCGGCCTTCTAACCTTATCAGTGTTACTTGTCAGAATGATGGTAGCCACTGACAGTAGATTGACAACTGGCAAGCTTATTTAAAGTATTATTAAGTTTATTCTAAAGCATCTAAAGGGTATGATTCTGGAAGCCCAACAAGCTATTCTGACATGAAGGAAGCACACGAGAGGAACGGCAAGAAATCAATGTGGCTGCACAAGGAGCTTCTAGGATGCTTTAACTGCAAAAGGAAAGCATACAAACAATAGAAAGATGGGCAGATCACTAAGGAAGCATACCAGAAAATAACAAGAATCTGTAAGGATAATATTAGGAAGGCAAAGGTAAAAAATATGAGTACCATCTGGCTAGGGAAGAAAAAGACAACAAGAAGTTCTATAAATATGTTGTCCAGTAAAGAAAGACCACGGAAACTGATGGTTGACTATTAAATAGCTAGGATGGGCTCTTAAAAGATACAGAGGAGATGGAGGTACTCAATACCTACTTTACTTTAGTACACTGACTGCCACTGTGCCCTTGCTTAACCTGTGCAGGTGAGGGTGCTATGCATTGTACTTATCTGCTAGGGTTGATTGGATCATTTTAGTAATATGCTAAACAAAGGTTTTTATGGGATGGCTTCGGGATAGGGACAATTCTGGCTTAGGCAAGGGTTTGACTGGATGACCTTCAGAGGTCCCTTCCAGTCCCACTTTTTATAATTCTATGATTCATTCCATAAATGCCAACAGGTAACATTCGGTACATACTGATGAACACAACTCAACAGTTTTTCTTTTACAAGACACATGGAAGAGCTCTCAAGCTGTCCGTGATATTTAAGCCTCAAGAGTCTCTCAGTCAAAATAACCGCAACAATGGCTACAAAGCTTCTGAACAGGATTTTGTAAGAAAAAATTAAGGTACCTATGATTGTAAAAGGATGTAATGAGAAATAATTGGTTGCCAAGTCACAGGTCAGAAGCATGAGGGCAAGTGTTGTGTGTGTCCATGGAAATACAATTTATCTTCAGTCATGTGCTTTATGTGTTGAAAAGCCTTGTACAAATACATTTTAAATTCACTATGGCTGCCAATGGGCTAAAATAATACAGCAGGTAACATTTTTTCCATTACCCTGAAAGCTCCAAAAAATGTTTTACCTTGTGCAAAGGACAAGTCAGTCAAACTGATATTCACGCTTTGCACTTCTCTGTGTTATTTTAGCAGTCTCCTCTAAATTTGAAAGAGGGTAGAAAATAACTTCAGGGTTCTTGCACCTTGTTCTGAGATATCTGGTGCTGACCACTATTAGCAAGAAGATGCTGACCTACATGGATCATGACCTAACATAGGAGTTCCTGCATTCATAGTGACGATTCAGTACATTAACAGCAGAGACGGGCATGATGGAAGGTCACAAGCAGAAGAGAATGAGGGCCCACAACTGAAATGGCAGGAGCTGTTGCACAAGCTGTTGCAGGTTAGAAGGCAGATGCACTGACAGAACCCTTTATAGAGAAGGTAGCATAATGCCTGCTTGAAATGAGGTTAAATATCTGTCAACCAGTTATTTAGTGAACACAGTGTATGCTTACGCAGTATAATGCAGCTATCAAAAGTTAGCTCTGAAGGTGCTGGCCTGGGCAGCAGAACAGGCAGGTATTGCTGCATTAACACAGTATTCTGCCTGGGCTTATTAGCTCTGGTCATACAGAAATAGCTCAAAAATCTCCATGTGGCACTGTGTTGTGCCATGTTATTGTAAACCCTGCATTTACTCTGTGGGTAAATGCACATTTAGTGCTTTGATGCTAAAGTATGCACACATTTCAGAACAAAAAGGAGTAGTTTGAGAATGCAGTCTAGATAGGTAGGGACAGTAGGGAGACAGAAAAAAGAAAGTTGAGAAGTTGGCAGCATTTGAGAGTGGTACAAGAGAACTATGCATGTAATAGCAGAGGGGTGTTCAGAAAAAGTAGCTACGGGAACATCCCAGTTTCTTGTCTTGTGGGGAGAGAGTAAAGGATATCAATGTTCAGGGTCTCGATCAAGAAGGCTACCTGGGAGCTTCCTGGAAAGCTGAATATTGTTCTTAGCAAGCAGCTATCTGAAGGCGGTCAAACAAGAGAAAGCACATGGAAGCAATGAAAGTTTCCAGAAAACAGACTTTTGTGGCTACCCCGAGCAGCTGCAGTGCCTCTGAATAGGAGATTTCACAGGACCACATCCTGGAGGTACTGATCATAATTCTATAATTAAAGAGCTGCGTTTGACTCTTAAAGCAGCATTCAGATTCTTTGTTTTGGATTGAAAATATGGTGCATCCTTCCCAAACCTACAGCACTTACTATCTGAGTACACTTTGCATTTTCTAAGTTTACAAGTATGGATTTGCAAATTAAAACTAATTAAAACTAGTTCCCTTTAAGAAATGTACTGACCCTACCATTTCTATGTCCCTAATTATCTTGATGAAATAAGGCAGACTCTTCAGAAAAAAGCCTCCACTTTTCTCTTCTGGGAATAATCTGTACAAGCTGCTTCATGCCAGTATCTGCACTGCATGCACTGTACTGTTTTTATTCTACCAACATAACTGAAGTAGTAAAACATGCATGTAAAGACAAGCCCTTAGATAAGCACTGTAAAACTGATTTGGGTGGAATCAGCCAGGCTTCTGCAAGGAAAACAAAAAATGGTGCCACTTGCAACAGCAGAGCACAGAATGTACTGCTATTTTATTGTCATTTACTCAGTTCAGGCACCAGATGGTTTTAAATAGAAACAACCACCAGAACCATTACCAATTCTGTGCATCTGTTTGCTTTACAGCGCCATTCTGGCTAGGTTTGCTCCAGGAGTAGCTTTTATGTAAATTCTGTACCACCTTTTGATTTGGTAGCTTCCTTTCAGAACTTTCAGTTTGAAGGAAATACGCTAAATGCCACAATATACTGTTCAGCTCATCCTCTGCCTCACAACCTCACTAGTGAACATTCACACCAATGCCAGTGTCTAGGACTACTGTGCACAGTCACTCCGGCTTGCTTTCTCTCTGTTTAACATTTTTTAAATCCACTATAAATTTCTGTTCCTCCATCCCTCACAACAGTTCATGGGTTCTCCAGAATTCAGCAGTTACACTGTTTCATGGTTAGACTATCTATTGTCTTACCTGACTATGCAGGAAATTAAAGAGGGGAGTAAGGCGGCCTCCCCCTTGCTCAGGGACCTCAGGTGCAGTGCAGAGCACAGCTACTGATCCTTGAGTACGCCACCCATGTAGAAGTGGGCAGGGGAAAGAATAAGAGAGGCTAGGAACAGGCTGTGCTTGGGCTCTGACCTCTGTCTCCATTTCATTCACAGGACAAACTATCTGGATAGGTATGAGAGGGATATAAGATGCATGTTCTCAAGAGCTGCAGTAATTTACTTTACAATGCAGAGCAAGAGGAGAGAGGGAAGATGTCAAGGGAAGAGTTATAGCTGTCTCAGAGAAAGTTGAGTTTAATTCACTTCATTTTTGAATGAGAGTATCTTCACAGAGGATTAATGCTTTTTAATATATGCACTTTTAATTCAACCCTTCAGTTAATTTGGCTTAATTTTCTTGTGTAGATATGCTCTTACAGTCTCCTTCCCAGGTCTGCCCCTAACATGATGCAGTCATCTATCAACCTTTTCCAGGACCAAGCCTAAACATCATTCTAGATGGTAGTAATTTTTCAGAGTTCACAGACATGTATATATTAGGGACATGCAGAAGGTAAATTATCAATTTTGAAGGGCAACACAAAAAGAGATGAATTCCTTCTTTTTACTTTGTCCTAGCCTATGAAAGCAAAAATATATGCTAAACTAAATGGAAATGCATGTAGGGTGAATAAAGGAGTATGTCATTTTATAGAGCATATATACTGCAAGACGGAACCTGGATTCAGATATTGTGGTGAGATTTTAAAAGCAACTGGATAACCTAAGAACCACACATAATTCTACCTATGCAGACTAAGATAATAGGAGTAATTTACATTTCATGATTCAGGGTGTAAACTTATCAACTCATGGGGTTAGAAGAAAATCCTCTCTTCCACTGTAAAAGAGCTAAGTACCTTTGGAGGGAAGAAGGGAGCTAAAGCTTCTTTTGATGCACCAGGTACTGGCCAAGGTAAAACTAGATGGATCAATGGGCTGATGTAGTTATGCCTCTTCATATGCTGCTGATCTAAGGATTGGATCCTGCCTCCCTCACTCACCTTGAGAAACACCTTACTCCCCAAGCAGTCATAAGTAAGAAAAAGCAAGAGCAGCACAGTATAAAAATATAAAATTTGGCTTTAAATAAAGAAAACTCCACAATGAACAAGAACAGGACAAAGGTTTCTTTTTCTGTGCTGAAAGGGGGCAACTCAGGATGTGAAATATGTACCTTCACTGTTGACAATTATTGAAGCAGCTCCTGTAGCAGCATCCTCAGTCTGACCTACAAATTCTAAGGAAGGGAAAAGTTAGAGTGCGTATTATTTCAGTGCAGTACTTTCAGCCAATAGCATGTGATGCACTTTAATTGAATTAAATCTAAAATAAACCTATAACCTTCAGCAATTTAAAAATGCTAATTACTCTTTCATGTGCAACAATGCCAAGGAAGCTAACAACAACAAAAAGTGTTAATTTACACCCACAAAACAGCAAATGTGAGTCCAACATTCTCTAATTTGGCTTCAACACTGCTTCAGAGAAAACCACGTTGTTTATAGTCTTCTCAGGCATTCTAGGTCTATCTACATGGAAGAATTCTTTTTATTCACTGCAACAATGGATTCAAGGCCAAAGTAAATTAGAGCATCAAAACAATATAGCACATTTTTCTCTTTTAATTCTTCATGGGTTTGCATTTCATAGGAACACCAGCCTGCATTATGAAGAAGGAGGTTCTGGTGATGCTGTATATTTCCCTTTTGGATTAATCCATTCAGTTAAGTAAGTGAAAAGGCCTGGCTGGTAGCTCTGCCTATTATTTTGTTGTCCAGCACTTCCCATTATAAAACCCTGTTTACAGCTGCATATACATTTGCTAAATATTGTCTGAATGAGCTGGAATTGTCCATGATAGGTATCTGTTCCAGGGTGAATTTTTCTGGAAAATGTCTGCCCAAATGGTCCATCCGTTTCCAAGAAAAAAGGGTAGAGAAAAATATTCTATTCTGCCCATACTAAAAAAAAGTCTGGTGACCTTCTCCTTGAGAAGGTCTGTCATGCCCTTGCTTTGAAGTAGGGACTTGAAATTTTGCAGGGAATTTTGCCTTTGCTTCAGGCATCTAACTTTGCACTCCCCAAGAAAAACTGCCCAAACCTGGACAAGTTACAACTCTCTGAAAAACTGTACCACCCATACAGAGACATTTCCTAGAGCACTGCAGCTGATCTCCTTAAAAAATCCCTCTGTACTGAGCACATTCTGTCTCAGAGATGCAGTGGGTGGAGCAAGACTTTTCCTGCAGCTGCAGCTCTGGGTTGCTACAACTGAAAGCAGGGGCATTTTTCTCAACTATGTACTCCACCATACTGTTTGAGTGATAACTTTGTTGATACTCAAACAGTATGGAGGATGAAACTTCCCAACTCAAATGGAGCAGGGACCAGAGCTGGACTTGTTGGAGGAGATAGACAGTACATTAGGTGATGTAATCTAGGGATGAGGCTGGGACTGGTGCTTGGCAGGGATGGGATAGGAGATAGAAACTGGGGTTGGCTGGGCAAAGAGACTAGGCCTTTGGGATAGCATGGCACAGGACTGGGACAGGTTAGAGATGGGTCAGGAAAGGCTCAAACCTGGGCAACAGAAGTGTCGGTGCCCATTAGATCACAGTCCGCTCCAGAGCTTGGACTTGACACTTGGAAGAGTTCAAATTGCCTGTGGAGCCTTAATTTGCACCTCTGGTGCCTATGCCTTATGATAATCTTTAAGTCCTAGATCACACACTATTTTTTCTACATGACCACTACCTTATTCCATGCATGGAATGGATCTGCTCTAGGATGAATTAAGACTGTGTATTAAAAGGAGACTAAAAACCTTTCAAATCCCTGCCTTATTTGTTGCAAAAGTTAGAAGGCATGGACTGAATGAGGCATGAAACTGCAAGAGCTGAAAGGTTGGTTCGATGGTTAATACAACTGAGTTCAGTCCTGTGGAACTACAGTCTCCCTGCCACTACCAAAGGACTTTTTGGTAGTGCTAGAGGAGTCACTTGTGCCAAAATTTCACCAGTGGTTATAAACTGTTCTTTTTTTTCTGAGCATCTGACCTGAAACCCTGGGTTCTGATCTGACAAAATGCTGATCGCTGACAGCTGCAAACGAAGTAGGTGGTAGCTGGGCTTTGAAGTGCTATTAATGCAAAGTATTTTAAAAAACCAAGATCAGGGTGCGTCAAATTGGTGGATATCCAATATCTACCCATAATTATTGGCTATTTTTAACCTTAATCTCTCTGTGCTTCAGTTAATTTATTTAATAGAGATAATCCTGCCTACTCACCTCACAGGAGAATAGTAAAAATTAATGAATGGTTGCGAAACACTCAGATACTACAGTGATATGCCTCACAGAAAAGTCCAGGAGGGAATAAATACTTCTTTATTCAGAGCAGAATTTGAATAATGTGTAGTTTATAAGACAAGAGGCCATGAATTAAACAATAAGAATAAAATTAAATATTAAATAGCTGTTTATTAAGTGAGCCCTGCACATCTTGTGATTGGTCTGAGAAAAGGGTCCTATGAAAAACAAATGAAATGTGATCATGCAATTGCAGACTGTATCATAATGCACAAGTAAAAGGGGGACAAATTCAGGTTGCACAGACAGTTTTAACTGGAGCATTCCCTAATCTGAGTTTTTAACTTTGTGAACATGTGTGTGTGTGTGCGCGCACGTGCGCGCGTGTGTGTGTAAAAAACTAGGATGTAGATTTTAGTCTGGCTAGGCTCTACAAAGTGACCATGTAAAAATGGTCTCGTGAGGCTTCATTTTTATAACTTAATTATCAGATTTGGGTGAAAAGTTACAGGGTTAAAAGCAAAACAGTGCTATTCCTTAACTGCCAACCCTGCAGATTGAATGTGGGAGGGGAGACTCAAACTTGATTCTCTCAGTAAATTAAATTCTGTAGGCCAGTTTAGTTAGATACCTGTGCAACTCCTTTGCTTTCAATCTGTTTGCAACAATGTAATCAACTGGAACTTCCTGAAAAGTTCTATTAGGGCCTAATGATCCAATGCTCAAATAAATCAATGGAAAGACTCTCACTGACTTAGCGAGTCAAGAAGACAGTAGCAGGGCAGTTTGTATGTCTTACCCTCTCTTACTCATGTTGACTTTGCAGAGCTAACAAGAGTAAAAACTCACTTTTCCTACTGAACTTATATTTATTAAGTTTTAATTTACATGCGTCTTGAGTAATAAAGTACCATTTTTCTCCATTCACTTTTCAGAAAAGGACAAAAATCACACTGTGAAGAGTAACTAATGCCTAGCAGTGACTTCTTAAAGTATAGAACTTTTTTGGTCCTTGAAGGCATTCTATGGCCTACAGTGATTTAGGTTCTAAATCAATCTTGAACTTTTAAGACTGATTATTAAAGGCCAACATTTGCAAATGTGGCCATTAATTTTGGGTAACCAGGTGCCTGAACCAGGATCTGATTTTTCAGCCAGTTAAGCACCCAATGCCCTTTATAACAGGACTGGACCCCAGGGGAGGCTGCACAGCTCCTGCCTTCACTCTGGGTCCCTGGGTTCTGCTCCTTTTCCCTCTCCCGGCACACCTAGATATAAATTCGCTGATCGGTGAAAAGGGAGGCGTCCCTAGGGTCTCAAAGTGAGCCCTTGTCTGCTCTCAGTCTGTGGGTTCCTCCTGAACCCTGCTGTCCTGCCCTCTGGTGCCAAATATGGCCCCCTGTCCTAGATGGGCACCATCCCATCAGGACACTAATCACCTTAAAGGTTAACTTCATGGTCTCCAACCCCCCTACAGCCATGCTCATGCCTCACAGTTGGTACCAATTAATTACTTTAGTGGGCACATAGACCCAGTCTAATATCTGGCCTCCTCAGGCCTCAATGTTCTGATTCAGTCTCCACCCATCTTGGACTGTGGGCTTGCTGGCCCTCTCAGGCAGTAAGCTGATTAGCTCTCTTTAGTTCACGTCCATCTTGGACTATGGGCCCCTGGCCCTAGTCTATGCCCTTCTTTGGGCTTGGGCCCCCCTATCCCTGTTTCCCCTTTTCTCTCACTCACTGCAATGAAGCCCCTGCTCTGACAGGGCTCAAGACAGCCATGTGCCCCTTGGGCACACTGGGACTTCCAAACCTTCCCTTTAGTCCCTTTCTGGTCCACTGGTTGAACTGCACCGAAACCCTAAGCACCCTGGCTGTAACTCAATCCATAGCCTTTTGGCTATATAACAAAATCATTTTTTCACCCGGAGTACCAGGTCCCTGCCAGACATCAATGCCTTACTTTCCACTTCCCAGTTGTATCAGGGTCTCAGTTTGTAGTGGAGCTACAATCCTCTCCCAGCAGAGCTCCTCTCTTCAGGGCTTCCAGAGCCAGACAGCCTGGCTTGGCTCAGGTCCAGGCTTATATGCTGCTCTAGTCCTGCCCACTCCCAGTCAGGTGATGGGGTAGCCTTGGCACAGCTACTTCTCTCTCATTCTAATGGACTGCTTGTTGCTGTTACTCCAGCTACCATAGCTGCACCTCTGGTTTGGCAGGGCTCTATCCTATTATTGCTGTGCACAGCAATAGTCCCTCTTAGCTTGCCCCTGGCTGCCTATTCTTTTGCAGCTAGCTCTTGTTAGGCTGCCTGAGCACTGCCTACTACTATTTTTTCCCCTCTTAAAGTAACAGGAGCCTCAGGCTCCCTTTTATACACCTAAAGACTTCAAATGGATTTGCAGGTTCCCAGCATTCTAAACATCAGTCTTTGGGTTTAAAATAAATGACCACTCTTGAAACCACCAGCCTCATGGTTTACACACAAGGCATTTTGAACTAATCTGGACAAAGCAATAGAGACTGCGCTACAGAAAGTGATTCTGCCTGCACACTGGGTGCGTTGATTAGGTGACCTGCCTGCTCTTTCCTTCCTTCTCTTCCAGCTCTAATTCCTATTATAGTTTCTTTAAAAATAATGGGTGAAATGATGTTTAAAAATGCTTTACCTGTAGAAATCTCGTTCCTTTTGAAATTTTCAGTGTATTCATTGCCAAAGGAATCCTTCCCAACCTACAAGAGGGCATACAAATGTTTGATCTTCTACAGCCAGCAGAGTGATACAATGCAATGACAATACACTAGAGCATCTTTTACAGCATGTTTGTTTCTAAGTTACCTGATTAGATAGCATTTAACAGATTCTTCCCTTGACTACAATAAAGAGCCCTACTGAAACACACAGAAGTAATGCACTTCCTACACTCACTTTTAACCCTCTGGCTCTGCAGTTCATAAATGTTTCTAACACTAATATGGATTGCTTTATTCTGAATCATTATTGTATTTCAGCCTGAAAACATTAACAGTAATTCCATCATTATTCTCATTTGTTATGCATATTTTTAATTTCAAAATTCCTTTTTAACTTAATTTCTTCCCCACTGAAAAATGCCAGGTGTTACACATTGAAAGTGTGGTTATACTCTGGAAAGTGATTTTATACATGGCATCTTAGAATTCTATATTTTTCAGTATTAAATATACTCATTCTACAAATCTTTTTTTGTTTTAACTGACAATGCTATAGATTAATTGGCATTTTAGAGTCAGAATGCATTGGATTCTGCTTTTAAAACTGCCTGAAAGAGTCAATAAAATGGACCTCGGGTGATCATTTTGTTGAGGATGGATAAGGCCAAATAGAATCTTGCTCACTGTGGCTCTCCAGGGTAAAAGGAGCCCTATCACCATCCAGCCCCCTCTATATATTAAACAAATAATTTGAAGACACACAGGTAACAGATGGGAGAAATAACATGCCACTTTTACATAAACCAAGAGATGTGTTAAAATACTTGATACACACATACAAAAGTATTGTTATTACTGTGTTTAGATATAGATAATATAAAGTCAATGTAGCTTTTGTGTATATATTGTATATTTACATGAGCACACATACACAGGCCCAATATATCTTTTAATTCATTAAATTGGACTTACACCTTCAGCAGAGTCAGTTCCCAACATATCAGCATTGTTGACTAGAGTGTAATTTCACTTTAGGATATAATGTAAGGTCTGAAGTCCCACAACAGATCCTCAGCAATGTGATACTGCTTGAGCTGAAGAACTGTCCTTCAAATAAGTTCTATCAAGATCCCTTCTTCCCATCCCAGCTGCTATCCAGATGACCAATGAGTTGTGTAAAGAACCTGAGAGATTAGCCTAGGCCCTGAGCAATAGTCCCTCTGTGGTTAAAACAAATACCAATATCTGAAGCAGTGTTTGAACTATTGTCAATGATAAAATAGCTGCTTTGCTACCTACTGATAAAGATGTAGCTATGAATGTACCTCCCTCTTTCAGGAAGATTTGGGATATCTAGAGTATGAGATAGGGTATAAAACCAAACGCTATAATGCACATATAGCACCACAGATTGAGGATCATTTTCACTCAGCTCATTGCACAGCCATATTTTGAAGTTTTCTTTCATTTTCAATAACATCTACAAAAGATTTATCTTAAAATATCATTAGGGATGGTCACTGTCTCTAAAATAGCAGCTTGGAGGACAACAAATCAATAGAAGATCAGTCCAGGACAGATGGTAGTGAGGCTAATAAGCATCTGCTCTGGTAAGTGAGGATGTTTTTTTCAAGGAGGTTTGCAATGGAGGATATTTCTGGATCTCTGACTACTCTTGGATTCCAGGGGCTGACTGTCAGATGCAATCTCTGACATCTATTTTTGACTTGATGATTAGAGCCACCTCTGACAAGGATCCTGCCAAAATTATCCATGACTGTGACTTAACAATCATACTACTGCAAAGTGCTATACCTGGGGATCTCCGTGATGGCTGTTATGAAGCTTCAACTAGTACAGAATATATATACTTGCTTACATACTTAAAGGACATTTCATAAACATTTTCCAAAAGCTGAATTCATTTTCTGTTCCCTTCGGTGTTGATGATTTCAATGTATAAAGCCTAAAACATTCAATCCTGGGGATCCTAGAGATCTGCATTGCTTCCTGTTCAGCTGTTGTAATGATAGATTAATTGCGGTATTTTTGCTCACAGCCCCTAGACAGGAACACTGTGAGGCTGGGGGAAGACCCATCAGAATGTTATCAGTAGAAGAAATTATGCTTTGGAATGTCTTACCCCCTTGCTTTTATCGACACCCAAATTTGCTAAAACTTAGGGAATGGTATAAGACTTATTTTGTTATTCAGGACTTGCCCCCAAGGCATCCAGCTCACTTGGGGATTGAGGGCACATTTCCTGACACTCAAAACTATATAACTGATCTTTTTAAATGTTCTCTACATGTGCTCAGACCCTGCTGGATAGGGACATTATATAAACAGAAATATAAATATAATGTTTGGTTTGTTGACTACAGAACACATTATGCACTGAAATATCATTTTTCAATTCAAGTCACTAATAATTATATCCATTGCTACTAGGCTTGTAGCTACATAGTTGGTGAATAAGAATGCGTGTGCATTACATCAAAATCTTTCAATATGTGCTTTTTCCCTGGCTTGATGTTACCAGTTTTCCCACGTGCCATCAGGAGGCCTGACATCATAACAGCTGAAATTTTGGCAGTCCACAGTCAAACTCAATCTGTACCTGTAAATTAACTGTAATGAAAAAATCTCTTTGCTGACACATCTTTTGTTCCATCTGTTCTGCATATGAAATCCTGCGATTAACTTGTTTTGGAGTGTACGTATTTACTGTTTTTCTGGCTTAGGGAATGTACCCAATATTTGCTGCTAAAAATAAGTGAAAGCAAGTAAGAGAAAAAAAATGGTTTGAAAGGTGACTACAATAATCTGAGCTGTATCAGATACAGCAACATTCTTATAACAAAGTAAAGAGTTGGGCTCACTGCTTTCTTTCTGAAGCTGGACTCAGACTGTCCGTGCACAGAAATCAGTAGGAACTGTAGAAAGGAAAGGCAAAATAAAGGATAATTTAGCATTTCCTTTTTAAGCAAGTGAATCAAATGGAACTGGAACACGTAAGGAGAATTTGAATCCACAGCAGCACAAGAATTATAACAACATTAAAGCAATCAGATAGGATTATTTCTGGATGTCTGCCAAAAGTAAAACAGACAAGACTTTCTTCAGCACAAATCATTCCTCCCCAGACCTGAACTTCTTGAGGTACAGACAGACGTAAGAACTGTTCCGATATCAGAGAATACTGCTACAAGCTTATACAATGCAACTGTTATATCTGCATGAAACTGTAGTAATATCAATTCAATAAAACTGTTGCAAGTTTGACCCTGCTTCAAGCCCCACATGTATGTAAAAGACAATAGGGAAGTTAGAAGACTGAGAATCCAAAAATGTAGGTGTCACCTTGATTAGGATGCTTATGAAGAATTCATAACTGAGACAGAACCATGAATTCTACAAACCAAGTCTCAAATCACTGTGTCCCACCTTCTGTACGCAGACACGTTACATTCATAATTTACAATTATTATTTTAATTCATTACCTTGTATTTGTAAGCTGAATGAGTTGGCTGTGGAATTATTAAGACTATATGGAAGTGGATGATAACATTTCTACAAAGGAGAATAACCTCTCCCACAACTATACAGTTGGTCTGCTAAAGATATCACAAAAATCCCTTGCCTCTTATACATGTCCTGGACCATCACAGCTACAACACTCCAATCCTACTACCAAAGGAGACTGTATTAGCTTAGTAAAAGTTGGACTCCTTTTTCCTCATGGACTGCCACACAGACATTAGGATGAAATCCTGAGATTAAAGTATAAACATCTTCATAGCTCTGAAAAAGATATTAATGTTATTACTATATTCAAAATAGACTAAGAATAGGCCTAGATCTCACTAGTACCAGAAATAATCACTGGAAATAATACACTCTATTCTACAAAGCACTTTGGGAATATGGGGAACAAAGTGGCTATGAATGATATATGCAAACTTGTATTAATATTAAATGGAAAATAGACAGCCAACTGGAAAAGGTACAATTTCAGGACTGAAATTTCAAAAAGCATGAACAATTTCAGGTGCTAAGCTTCAATTCCTTAAAATGGCTTGTTAATGCAGAAAAATAACTAAGATTGCAATGACTTATTACCACCTGTTAATTTAGGTTAACTGTGAAACTTCATATTATACAGGTCTCATTAACATATGCAAATAATTGTTGTATGAGATGAAACTATTTTGTGAGGCGATAAAGTCAATACTAATTTTTCAATAAAAAGTAGGAAGTGTTGGCAAGTTGCGTAGATCTGAGAAGAATTCTTGATTCTGCTTTATCTTCCTCTTCTCCAACACATAAAGAATAATAAGGCAAACTATTAGGCTATCTGCAGACATTCAGAAAGCTTGTGTCAGAATTGATTCAATCTTTGCAGATTAGTGTAACTGGCATAGGTTGAACAGGCAAGCAAGTGAATAGATATTACTTTTGAGTCCAGAAATGCAGGCACATGCCTGCAGTGGCCCAGGCCAGAAGCCAGGGGGTACTACAGCGAACCCTCCCATCCCTTCTTCAGCAGCTAAGGGAAGCTAAGCTACATGGGGCTGGCTGGGCCTGGGCAGGCCTGACTATGATTGGGGAGGGTTTTAGACCTCCAGGGACCTCAGCTGGGGTGTGCCTGAAACAGGGAAGCAACCCTAGCCACGCTTTTGGGGGGGGGGAGGGCAGAAGCATGGCCAGACCCTGGCCTCTGGCATGGCCCCCTGAGGACACAGGGAGGGGGTTTATTTCCTCCCTTCTCCCCTTGAGAAACCCCAGCCAGAGTCTGCTCAGCTGGAGCGAACCAGCGCCTGTCAAGGTCCCCCCTCCCTTCTTGCTGATACAGCCCCCTGAGGCAAAAGGAACAGGGAGGGGGTTTATTCCCCCCTCCATCCCCTCTCCCCCGCTGGGACTGCACCCAGGGTATGCCTGGCTAGGGTGCAGCTTCCCCTGTCAGGGTCCATCACCCCTCACTGTGCCAGTGGCAGGGGTGAGGGAGTGGCCAGATACCAGCCCCGCATGACACCCTAAGGCAAAGGGGGCAGGGAGAGGGTTTATTCCCTGCTCCCTCCTCTCTCGTCCTGGGGGACTGCAGCCGGGGTCTGCCAGCCCCAGCTGCCACCTCTGCCGTTTGCCCCTGGCAAGGCAGACCCAGCTGGGGTTCCCCAGGGGGAGAGGGGAGTAGGAGGGGAATAAACCTCCTCCCTGCCCCCTTCACCTCAGGGGGCTGTGCTGGCTGGAGTCTGGCCATGCCTGCGCCCCGCCACTGGAGCAGTAGGGGGTAGTAACAGAGCACCCCCCCAAAAAATTCTATACTGCCCTGTTTATTCTAGGGGCGGTCTGTGCCACACTCACCCACCATGCCTTGCTGTTAATACAAATATGTAGATTGCAGAAGGCAATCACCCACCTTGTGTTCATGGCCTTATGAGCCAATTACGTGGCTCCATACCTCCCCTACAAAGTGTCCCATGCCTTGCAGATGGCATCCTAGTCTTCATGTCTAGCTCAGGCCCCTCAATTGGGCTGCATTCTACTCTCTGCCCCCTCACTGGGCTGCACTCTGCCCTCCCCGAGCTGTCCTTGGCCCCTCACTGGGCTGTACTCTGACTCAGGCCTCTCACTCTGCTCAGGTCTCTGGACCCACTATGGTCCACTTGGTCTTCCTTGCCCAGTGCTTTTCTGTTAGGGTGTGCTCCCCTAGCCTTCCCTCTCCACAGAGTCATCAACAAGGCAGTGGGGGCTAAAGCTTTCCAGCGCCCCATCCCTACCTTCTTGGGTGGCCCACACATGGCATTTTTGTGGAGACTGCCCCACCACACCAAACAACTCCAGCAGGGTGCAGTTTTAGGTCTTACCCAGGACCATCCTCAGGATTACCTGATCTTCACCTCTTTCTCACTCGGCTCCCCTAAATGTCATGTGCCTCCCCTACGCTGGTAACTACTCTGGCTCTAGCTCCATCTTTACTTTTGGTCTCTCTATCTCTGGCCCCCAGCTCGCACTCGGACCCCTAGACTAGATCCCTCCCTCTTCAGATAGCTTGGCCCCAGCCCTTGTCATCTGGGCTATGTCCCCTGGCCCCTTTCTCTCAGCTGTGGCCTCCCACTGCAGTGACCTTTGACCTCTTCTAGGCCCTCATCCTGCCTCCAGGCCAGTTGGGACTCCAGGCAGTCCAGCTCTGGCTGTCCCTTACTGTGGGTTTTCATACTTCGGCCTCTCCAAGGCCCTGGCCCCAGAATAGGCCAGTCGAGGTCCTTAGGTTCAGTTATTTAGGCCATCAGCCCCATCACCTCTATGGGCCACCTTCTTAGGCCCCTCCATGAATCATTCTCTCTTTCTCTGCAGGGTTGAAATCCTGCCTAGATCATGCTATTTTCTTCTCTGAGTTTCTCAGGGCCTGCCACTGGGCCTCTTCATGGTTTGCACCACTCTCTGGGTTCATCCAGGCCTTGAAATGGATCTCAGCTGCTCAGGTCCCATTCTTTGACCCACCTGGACACTCCCTAGACCTGATGACTCCTAGCCCCTCTCCCAGGGCTGGCATGACCTCTCTCTAGGCCTCTGTATATACTTCTTTCTCTGGGCTGGCCTGGCCCTTGTTCACTCAGCCCCTTTCTCAGGCCTCCTCTGGCCTCTCAATAGGCCCAGGCACTCCGCCTCCCCTTCCAAGGCTGTGGACCCGACACTGGGTCTCCAGAAACCTTCTCTATCCTCATAGCTCCTACCCAAACCTCCACGGTGTCTCAGATGGTATACAGGAGTGGCATCCTTCCTGCTGGGTGATGTTTCTTCCTCTGCAGCCATGTGGTTCTCTTGATCAGGCCTAGCCTCACTTGTTAGAGGCTTTGCAGCTTGCCTAACCCCTTAAAGTGGCAGGCACACCAAGAGCCAGGGAACTTCATTAAGGATGCAGATATTTCAGGAAACATAGATTCCATCTTTGGCAGTAAGCAGAGTTTGGACTATTTAAAAAGGAACAATGCTACAGGGAGAAACCCCTTGACATTCAGACAAAAATATTAACACCAAATTCTTTGCCAGTTTCATGAATCTGGGAGCTCTGGAGGAGAATAAGGACCAGTCTCCATGACTTACAAGATCTTGGATACTGACAGCCCTAACACTGGAGAACAACTAGCGGCATATGAACCTCAGAAGAACTGCAGGCAGAGTTTGGATATACATCTACATCTCATTAACCTATACAATGGTCTGACAAGCTAACAGAAAAGGCTTTTTAGCAGAGGCATTGTTCCTTCAAATTTAGCATCCTGTCCCCAGTCATGGCCAATATCTAGTACTTCAATAGGGAAAAAAATTCTCAGTGTATCTGGTCACTTGTGGAATCTGTCATTATAGGGTGCATTATAGGGCGCATCCACACATACAAGGACATGTGCTTGCAACAGCTAAAAGAGAAGCAATGCAAATTTGAGCCAGGGCTTTTTGCCTCAACACATGTGCTTGGACATGCACTTTGGTGTGGAGCAAATTGTGCCACTTGGGGCAAAATAACCCTGCCTGGCTCCTCTCGGATCTGCAGCTAGGGGGAGCTAGAGCCCAGGGCCAGCACCTGTGCTGTCCCAGCAGTATAAAAAGGTGCCCTGTCCTGGCCCCATCCATACAAGTGCTGTCCTGGCAAGTAGCTTGGGGCTACTCGCCCTCTGGAGTTTCTGGGGCCCAGCCAATTGATACCTGGGGACACTACCCCTTGTCCCAGCTGGACTGCTGCAGCAGCATCCCAAATCTATTTAAAATACCCCAAAATCCATGTTCTTCCACCTTTAAAACAAAAACCCACTCTATACACATACACACACACATATCTAGAGAGAGAGAGAGACAGTGATAAGTTGGGTAATGCTTTATTGTTATATTTACAATGTTAAAGCAATTTGGAAGCCTATCAGTGTCTCCATCATCATGAAAAAATAAATTCTAAATACCTATGTATGTTGATGTGTGCTTTTGGTTTTCTTCATACATGATGGGTGTGTGATGGGGGGGATGTGGTGTTTGTAGAAAGGGGGTG
>NW_017728943.1:75685033-75721450 GCF_001723895.1 Crocodylus porosus | reverse complement strand
GGGGGACCTTGTGTGGGGGCTGCTCAGGAGGGGTGGGTCCCCATGTCCCCACAGGGTGCAGGCCCCCCAGCACATGAAATGCCCCTGCCCACCCAGGGTCCCAGCTCCCCCCTGGAAGGCCACAGTCCCTATCCCCCGCAGGGCCCCAGCCCCCCTGCTCAGGGCCCATAACTAATCGGCCGCAGCCAGGCCCTTCCTATAGCTGCAGGGCCTGGCCCAGTGTGCGGAGACTGCGTGGAGCTGAGCCAGGTCCTGCTGGCCCTGGGGCTGCTCGTGCCGCATGGCAGCTGGGTGGCATGAGCAGCCCCAAAACCGGCAGGAGCCGGCTCAGCTCTGTGTGGTCTCCACGCACCAGACTGGGCTGGGGAACACAAGCTGCCTAGGGCCGGCAGGATGCAGCTTGGCTCCGGACAGTACCTGTGCACCAGGCTGGGCTAGGGAGCACAAGCTATGCAGTCCCCAGGCAGCTCATGCTCCCTGGTGCAGCCTGGAGTGCGGGGACCATGCAGAGTTGAACTGTGTCCTACCAGCCCCAGGCGGCTCGTGTTCCCTGGCCTGACACAAGCAGCCCCAGGGCCAGCAGGACTTGGCTCGGCTCCACATGCTCCCTGCGCCCCATGCCAAGTCCTGCAGCTATAGGAAGGGCCCAGCTGTGGCAGGACCTGGCATGGCACGTGGGAACCGCATGCTGCGCCGACTCCTGTCAGTATGGGCTGGGCCCCAGGGCTGGTTCCTGCCTCTGCCCCCTGTGCCTGCGGTGGGTTGAGGACCTGGCCCAGTCCCATGTGGCTCACTAGTCCAGCCTTACACCAGAGTGGGTCACAGGGCTTCGGGAGGTGTGGCTCCTGTGTGTGCCTTTCGGAGCCATGTGACCCGCTCCGGCGCAAAGCCGGACTAGCAAGCCTCAGGGATCTGGGCCAGGTCCTCAACCCCCACCACAGCCCCAGGGACATCCCCCTCCGCCACTCTTCAACCCCCTCCCACATCTCCCTGCCATGCTCCCCCCACCCAGTTTATCTTGGACAGTGCCGGGGGCAGCAAGAACACCGAAGAGACACTCTGGCCAAAACCAGAGAGTCTCTTTTGAAAGACTGGCTCCAGGCACGGTCTTGAACCATGCCTTGCTCCACTCTATTGCAGAGCAGTTTTTTTAGACTCCTGGATATCCAGGGGTCTAATTTTCTCCCCGTGTTGCAAGTTTGCAGCACAGGGAACATTTTTTCATTTCCACACATGCCTGTTGCCCCACCTCAAAGGCGGTCGAGGTGGGGCAACAGGCACGCGTACATTCATCTAGACGTGCCCATAAAGGCCAAAACAGGAGAGGATTTCATCTTAAACCAATTTCATCTTAAACACTAAATTATCTTCTCTCTCCTTTTATATAAAAAAAACTTATTGATACTGACAAGTTATTTTTCCTTTTCAAAATCAAGACACAGTAATACCAGGATATAGTCATTGCAGACATGTGGCCCATCCAGTCCATAAGGCTGTCTTTGATAGTGGTTAGCCTCAGGTGCTTCAGAAGAAGGTACAAGATATCCCATGGTATGCAGATGTGGGATAATCTATCCCATGAATGTCTCATCTAATCCCTAATAGTTAGACATTGGTAGGAGCTGCATTCCTGAAGCATGAAGTTTTATATCCCTTTCTAAAATTTTTGTTAGCCTATTAATAGTTGACCCATGAACAGCAAAGTCTAGCCTAAATATATGTTGTTAAATATGGCTTGGCAGTTAAATGTAGAACTAACATATACCAATCAACCCCAAATCTTTTAACAAAGGGTAATGTAAAAAGGAGAAATGGAGCAAGTTTTCACTAGGTATAACTGTGAAAATTTCAGGTCCTCTCCAGTTCTTTCTTTGGTTGCAACCAAGAAGAGAAGGGGGACATGAACAAAGGAGTTAACTTTTCTGTAAGCCACCTAAAATTCTACTGAAGCTTGGATGAACATTTGGATTGGCTGTTATCCAGGAGTTTCACGCCAGTACTTACTTTGCATATCATTGAGGTCTTGGCCCCGAGTCGAGCCGCTTGGACACACTGATTGGCTCCTTTCCCTCCAAAGCCAATGAAAAACTTATGTCCAATGATGGTTTCTCCTGCTTTTGGCAGACGAGTAGTACAACTATTACAATTTAAAAACAATATTTACTGACATTAGTAATCAATAAAGCAAAATTCTTCACAATAAGAACTATATTAATGTGAATCCCAAATGGGTTCAACATTCAAGCCAGGGCTGAAACAAACAGCAGTGATACCTACGGTAGCCTTTCATTTCCTGAATTCCAAAACTTAAAAGATTTGAGAGACTGACCCATTTTTGTACTCCGTTTAGTGCTTATCCCCTATCAGACATTATCCAATTTTGTTTTACATTGTTATGCAGAGGGACAGACTTTCTATCCTGTAGGTCTGTGTTTTTAAACAGAGCCTAACTAACAAAGTGAGGTTCTGATCCACAGAGGGGTTCAATACAAAGCAAAATGATGTTACTAAAAATCAGCAACACTGTTAGAATATTTTAATCTGACTTTCATTTTACATTTCCAGACTATTAATCTAATCTCAAGATGCATCAAATTTTACTTCCTTGGAACACCCTAAGTAATTTTTCTCCCATCATGGCATTCAAAACTGTCAGAGAGGTATAAATCATCAGCGCATATTCCCTCCCTTCATCTGTCATTCAGATGCAATGTACACACTGAGCTTTTTAAATCTTCCATTATAAATCAGACCTTGCAATTCCCTAATAATGTTTGTTGTTCTCTGAATATCCTCTAGTTACATTTACATCTTTCTGGGGACAGGTGCCCAGAACCGAGGGCACCTGTACAAGTGCAGACTCCTCAGAGTTGTATTCAAGAAAGACTGGCTTAATTTTATTTTGAAAAGACTTCTATTTTGTTAACTCTATCAGAACTTTTCATACAATGTCAAAAAGTAAGAGAAGAAAAAAAAATCTCCCTCCACAAACAACCTCTACTTTTGTGTAGAAAAATTCACCTGAAATGAAGGACTAGTCTCCTTTTGTTAACTATATTATCAATAAATACAGTCTAGAGAGGCTCCATCTCTAGAGGGAAAGGTTTGGTTAAATTACTACCCAAAGTTCTGCCTCTTTATGGCAATGAATTCCAAACACAAGATTTAAAAATAGAATATTCTTTACCTCCTCAACTACAAGAGACACACTCAGCACCTGTGGGGAAGAAGTATCTCCTGTCACACAACAGCAGCCCGTCTAGCTGACAGCACACTGGCCCTGACAGGCTCCAAACGATAGTCTAACGCCTGATGGCAAAAATATTCTTAAAGAAGGGAAACTATGATGCAGAGAAAGGGGATTTCAGCACTTTTGCAAGAATGCAAAGAGCCCTTGCCAAAGAAGAAGAATACCTGTGCCTCAATGTATAATTACAGAGCATTAAAGATATTCAGCCGAATAGATCTCACAACTGACTGGGACGTTGCTCACCCTCCAATCTGAAAAACAGGTAACCTATGAAATGGTACAGATTTTGTACCAACAGCTCATTCCTAAAGTAGCTGTCTCAAAGGTCATGGAAGCTACCCATTTCATGTTCTGAATTTATGTTGTACCTGTTATGGTAGCGATGTAGTGTCCCTGTTTCACTCCTGATATAATTACTTGGAGCAACTGGGCACAGTAGCATTCTATCCAGTGGGACGCAAAAAATACAGGGCCTGTCACTTGTGTCACTGTACCCTGAGAGACCAGAAAGAGTCATGGATGCAACTACACTCTGAACCCCAACACAGATTTCCAAAGAGGTAGGGTGGAAAAATGGCCTTAAGGGTGGAAGGGCTACAGCTATTTTAAGCAAAAATATACCGATTTAAAACAAACAAACAAACAAACAAAAAACCACATCACAGCATGCCTTATACCGAGTTGAAAAAGTCAGCATGTACAACCAGTTACCACACAGCAGTATCTGAGAGACTGCAGTGTTTCTCTGTACTTAGAAGAGGCACTAACGACAAGAAATCAAATATCACTGTACAGCAAATGTGGGGAAATGCTGACTTTTAATAGCAACTAGTATAATTCATTGCAACATGCACTAATTTATGCCACTGGAACAATACCTCACAGGGACCCAAAATATCGATGGCCGTGGAATGGAGCTTTGTCTGCATTTTGCAGCTTTTAGTGAGGCTTCCCTTCAGGTAGCATTACAGCTTCATTGCCTGCTGCCTTCTAAAACTACGTGTTGTTGGTAGCAAGCAGTCCTTTTGCTCACCTTTGATAATAAATAATTATAATACCAGCACCTCGCTCCTCTATGGTTCTTTTCACCAGTAGATCCCAGAGCACATTATAAAAGGAAGGAAGCATCCCTATTTTACAGAATTAACTGCCTGAGAACTCCCAGTTGGCCAGCAGCAAAGGCAAGACAGGGGAACCCCAACCTCCTGAGTGGCAGCACGGTGTTTGGTTCATTAGTTCAGTGGTTTTTAACCTTCTTGGACTTGAGGCACCCCTCCATAACTTTTGTGAATTGAATGGCACCCAATTTCAAAATCTAATTTATATATTACAGTGCTCATCTACTTGCAAAGAAGCTGAGCAGTGAGGGTGGGGGATGGTCCAGGCAGGGACAAACCTGACCCTAGTTTATCTACTTATTTTATATGTTATTTCCTCAAACTTCACTTAGCTCCTCAAACCTTGCCGCACCCTTCAAAGGATCTGGAGGTACCGCAGGGTGCCCTGGCACCCTGGTTAAGAATCACTATGCTAGATCATGCTGCCCCTCACCTGCTGATATTAGATAAAGAAAGTGTGCATCAAGTGCTGATTCCTCTGCTTTTCTGAACAGGCTTCCTGTTCAGATTGGGATTTATTCTAGACATAATTAGGTTCAACCAAAACCAACAACTTCACAGCAGAAGTCAGCTAGTAGCCTTGGTCTTTGAGTTCATGCACACTTTCCAGAGAGCAGATTCCCATGCATCTTCCTGATTTAACAATGACTCTTGTCTCAGGCCATGACTAGAAAAAGAGAGCTGCCCTAATACACGAAGCCAACCTCAAAGCAAAAGCTTGAAAGTAACAGAGTCACATAAAGTGGGCACAAACAAGCAGCTGGCAAGGCTGAGATTACACACCAGATTTTACCCAGAGTTAAATTTCCCAGGTTAAGGGAGATTTGCCTTGGTTCAAGGAGTTAATCTATACAGCCACACCTTTTCTCTTCTTTGGGACTGCTTGTGTTCTTCTGGGATAGCCTACATGTGTGTCCATGGCCTCAATCAGGCCTGTGCAAGGGTACATACAGTTCCAAAAGAGGCAACTGAATTGTGCGACTATGAAACCAGGGTAAGTAAGGTAAGAATCCAGGCCTCAGCATTGGAAGCAGCATGGAATAACAAGTGCCTGCAGGAAGCAAACAGCTTGTTGGAGATGGGAAGACAACGCTGATGAAAGTGTGCAGAGTGGAGATCAAAAATCAAGTTAGAACAGCAAATTACAATTAGGTAATTTTACGAACAGGCCAGAAGATTAGACAAAAACATTCAACAAGTTCTAAGCAATCTAATGTAAACAAAACAAAAAAAAAATCTCATTTTATTTTCAAAGGATGATTAGTAATCATTGAGAACAATCCCTCACTGTAAATTGTATTCTTATCCTGTGTATTAGATACATTCACAGCGCTGATCTATAAATAGATCTGGAGGTTTCACTTTTACTGAAACAGGTATTCAATCAAAAGAAACATTGTTCTATTGTGATGCTATTATCCTGTCATTTAATTCTGCAATGATCAGTAATTACTGAATTTTGATTTGCATCAGGCAATTTCAACAAGCATTTCAGGCTTCTGTTATGAACACGCAATGATGAGTAATCTGTATGATTAAGGAACCATATGAGTCCTTGGTTTATTGATGGTGCCACAAAGAATACTCATAATAGCCTAAAAGTGACTGAACAGCTAACGCTACTCAAGAACTAGGCTAAACAAGTGAATTAGAAAAACTGTCACACTGACTTTCGGAACTGTTACATAAAATGTTTTGTAAAGCCATTTACAACTTGAAAACATTCAATTAAATAGCAAATTGGTTTCAATGGTAGACTGGGAACAGGCTACATCTCCAGCCTCTGGAGCAATTTCTGTTTAGCTCTGTGAAGAATACATACAAACTGCACACCAACTATGTATTGAAGTCTTGTGTGTCATAGATTATACAGACCTGCTTTGACATGTATTTTCTGTATTTATTAAATGGGAAATAAAATTATTACATATATAACATATGGGTGTTTCACAAATCTAATAATGGTATGACTTTATGTTTACAGAACACTTTTCATGCTGGAAGAGCCCCAAAGGCTTTAAAGCTACAAATAAAAGAACCAGTTCACTTATCACTGAGCCTATTCTTGGCTAAGAAACTGGAGGTGTTTAATAATGCAGAGCAACAAAACACACTTTTGGAGACAAGGCAAAGAATATCTGTACGCAAGTGGAACTCTAGGATTAAGCAGAATAAAAGTGTACCCGCTGGAATGTAGCCAATGCAAGGGCTCCAACTCTCTTTTCTACTATGCAAAGTGCCATGAGATTTAAATCAGCTGGCATTTTTTTCAGATAAAATGTCTGATGAAAAATAGCACAGCAAACGTAACAGAGCCCCCTAATACCTTGCTGGGGCACTGGTTCAATATTGACTCAGAGAGGAAAGTGCTACCTCTTCAGTCATGTTGTTTTCCACAGTATTCTGGATTTTCTTTGAAGATCTCCTTTCCAAGAAGTGGTGAGATCATAGCGAGAGACGGAAGGAGAAAGTGGGGGAAAATGTATATTTGCAGTGTTTGCATAAAACATTTTTTTAAATTCATCAAGCTGCACAATTTTTACTTCCAAATAGAGCTGGAAGATTAATTAGCTAATGTGTGTTTAGTGCTTTCAACACGCAAGTGCTATCCATTAAGTATTATTAAATAAATGAGTACAGTACACAGCTTTTCAGTTGTGCAGAGGAAAAAATCCCTGTTGAATAGCAACACTTTTTTGAAAAATTACTAACTTGTTTGTATGTTTGAGAGGGAAAGAGTGCAAAAGGCTGGAAAACACTTAACAAGCTTTTTTTCTACAAAAATTTTCTTCACCAGCATCTCACATCACAGAGGAAAATAGAATTTGCATGGCCAATTAGATCTGCCTTTATTTAAATGAAACACCAATTGTGCACCCTTCCCACCCCCAAAAATTCAGGCACTCTCTTTGAGTAAGAAAGGGACTAATAGTGGTTAGTCGACTGACAAGCTATG
Organism: Crocodylus porosus; assembly: GCF_001723895.1. Lineage (NCBI taxonomy): Eukaryota > Metazoa > Chordata > Crocodylia > Crocodylidae > Crocodylus > Crocodylus porosus. The sequence continues at coordinate 75,714,126 of NW_017728943.1, read as the reverse complement.
ACCCCTATTTATTAGGCTATTACCTTATTGCTGCACTTGCTTACAGACAGACTAGGAAGCACCTTTGGGGCAGGGACTGTCTTTGCTGTGTATTTGTAAAGTGCCTAGGCACAATGGGAAATTGGCCTCTAGGCACCACTTCAGTATAAATAACAGAACAAGCAGACAGGCAGAATATAAAAGTATGGTGTTAATAGTACTATAATAGCTAGAATCTAGTCCTAACTCTGCTCTTTCAAGGCACTCTGATGGAGCAAAAGGAACAAATTGGGCTGTATCCTCCCTACTTGGAATTCCCCATCATGGGGTGAATCAGATTAGACTCATCGTAGCAGCTTTGTCTCAGTGTAGTTCAGAGTTCCACTAAGTTAAGCTCTGCACAAGCAAATAGGAAGACACAGTCTTGTCCCCTAATGAAAAATAGTAGCCCAATAATGGCAAAAAAGGCCCAGCACCTTGTGTTTTGAGTACCTCAGTTTCAAAAGATCTAAAGAGGAGTTTTGAGGGTTGGAGGTTTTTTCTTTGCCTTCCTCTGTAGTATGAGTCATGCTCCACTTCCTAGGAACGCCCGAGCATATTTTACCTACCAAGTTCCCTGACTTCAGTGATCAAGACACTGGTGCCAGAGTGGTCGAGGCACTAGTTTGCTCTTTAACTGAGTCCTTTTTGGATGTGATGTGTGAGAAGGGTCAGAGTAGGTCTTCCTGTAGACTCTTTTGAACTGTGAATGCAGGGGACTAAATTTGATGGCCTGGAAGGTCAGTGCCAGGCATTACGTTCCTATGAGAATGTGCTGTAGGAAACAATCGTTTATCAGCCGAAGCGTAGACAAAGGGATGACAATTCTTTTCAAAATCCAATTACTATGATACACTCTTGTCTTATCCCTTCAAATAATCTGCCATCCACACCTTACAGAACAGTTAAGAGTTTCCCTATGCCTATGGTATGGGGGGATTAGGGATTTCTGTTCAGCATCTCCAGGTAGCCTGATGCAGTCATTAAACTTTTGACTCTACCTTAAAGCCCTGCACTTTCATTTGGTCTCCAGTAAGCAACCCCAGTTTATTTGGCTTTCTTAGACCTGGCTGACATTATTCATTGTGGGTAGGCTTTTCGGGAGATCCTCCCACTATAAACTAGAAAACAAATTAGCTATAATCTTTTACTTACATTACATTTATTAAGGGTAAAATTCATTACATGCACAAGATGGTGCAAGCCTATGCAAAACTTTAACTTGCTTTTGGTTCTTAAAACTAGGCTCAAGTAGAACTTAAATGAAGCTTAGCTGTTGTCGGCCCTCTGTGCAGATATGATCATCACTCAGAAAGATCTGAAAGGTTGCAGGGGAAAAAAAATCTCAAGGTAATTTGCTTCACAGTAAATTTTCTCCACAAATGTAATGCCCTTAGACATTTTCAGAAGTGTGCCATGGTGGTACTTACATGAAAAGAGGATGTCACCAGAGGCCAAAATTCCTGGATTATAATAAGAATGCTCAACATTCAAAACAAAAATAATTATTTATTTGATTAACTGCAAAAAAGGAAAAAACACAACCAACCAACCAAACAAACCAAGCTTTGCTATGAAAAGCAAACTAGTACTTTGCCTTATACAACTACTAAGAAACATTTTTGAAGTGGGTGGGCACAGCATTGATGCTATCAGAACATGTGGAATGTCTAAGCGTTCTGTAGTCAAGGCTATAGGAGTCCTATTTTTTTTTAATTTCCTATGTACAAATGTTTAAGACTCAGCAAACATTCCATTACTCTTACCAAACATCAATCTTGTATTTTAAAAAACTGTGGAAATTTTCAAAATTACCATTCTATTTCCCTCCCATGTTGTTGTTCAGTGATGTCTCTGGCGATTACATTATTTTTAGAACTGCAATTATGTTATTTTTTAAAGTGGATCTGATTGCAGTCTTAGCTCAGAGCACCTCTTAGATATATCCAGTTTGCCCAGCATTGAAGGAGACTGCCTGCCTGCTTCTATGTTGTGAAGAATATTATACCATGATAGAATATTAAGGGTAGACTGGAAAAAGCCCCAGACAACCCACCCAAACTCTAACCTTTATGCCCTGAAGGATAAATTAAGGGAAACAAGATATATTTGGGCATGAACGTCTTCTAAAATAATTTAAGAGGTGATTTAATGGTAAATATGTTAGAAAGTGGGAACAAGGTGTTTGATGGTTAGGTTAGGATTTCTGCAAATGAGAATTCCTGCTTTGTATTCCCTTCTCTATTATAGCTGTGTTTTATGATCTGGTTACCTCCCTGAAACACTCTACAGCCCAGTTTCACTACCATTAAACAATCGTTACAGACCACAAGTAAAACACTTATGAAACACAGCAGCAAATACCAAGAATATTTTGACAATATTTGCTCTTTGAGATTCTTACATGAGAGGTACTATTTAATTCTTAAATATGGAGCGGGGGCTTATACATGCTCAACCGCTTTAGTATAAAATTTTGTCAAGTAAATCTTATTCCCACTTTTTCCACTCTCCAGCTCTTTAAAATCAAGGCTGAAAATTAAACACACGGTTAAGTATCTCGAATTTCTACAAAAAACACATTTTGTTTTATGAAAGTTACAAGCTGTAGTCACCAAACTAAGATGCTGTCACTACCTAGTCATCTACTTCAAAAAACTAAGATTAGTAGGAGGAAATATGGCTCACTGCAAATATTAATCATTTTCTCCAGTGACTTGTTGCTCTGAAATTATCAACGCAACACAAGGAGGATTCTGGTGAGTATATAATATTTCATTAGGCTCAGCTGAAGAGTACTTTTAAAGGGTCTACATCTGAATTGTAAATTACTAGACTGAACAATTTTTAGTCCAGATTATATTCAATCAACACATTGCAGGGATAATAAAGGATAATTAACGCATTTAAGTAAAGACTGCCAAACTCTTAACATCTCCACAAGAAACTAACCCATCTTTGACTCAGTAGTGAGAAGAGAGCTGTCTTTGATAATTATTTCATACTATTGCATGTGGTCTGACAAAGTCTAGGCCTGGAATTACTTCACTCCAGAATAAATGCAATGGGATAGTATCCATTATCAAAAAGGGAATACCATGATAAAAATCACCCGCCTCTGACAAGCAGGAAGCTTTTCTAGCTGAGTCCCTTTATTTTCTTCACTACCAAAGCTTCAATTAAAAAAAGTAAAAGATTATATCCTTAGCCCTCAGAACTCCAAAGATAACCCTTAAATCTGGAAGTCATATAAATCGATGCAACGATGCCTTGGAAGGCCTGCTGACAGAAGTCTGAAGATCACAGTTCAAGAACTAGGATTTTTCCAAACTCCAGTAGAGCAAAAACTGGCCAGGTCTTGATTGTTTTCACAGCTTCTATGTAGAACATTACAGGCAACAGTGAAACTGAAAAGAAACAGGCTCGTTTCACTCTCTTGCTGTACTGGATAACATCATGAGCAACAGTGATAACAGGCATATATTAATGCTGTTCACCAGGATGAAGGAAGCCTTGTCCCTTTAGGTGGGTCTTCTCACATGAGCATCAAACCTAAATCAGTCACACCCTGCCCCTCCTTGCCTTTCCAATTCATTTTTTGACAAGCAGGTTTAGTTCTTTGTCTGCTAGGTATCTGTTATAACAATTAAAGCTATAGGCGTATGAATGGACAACGGGGAGGATGGCTAGGATAGCAAGAGATGAAGGCTTAAATTAGCAAAGTGAAAATACAGTAATGAGAAGGCAGGAGAGTTATTTTGGGGAACGTGAGAGGTGAGGATAAAAGCAGAGACAGAAAATATGTAGGAAGAGGGAGAGAACACAATATAGAAAGGGTGTTGAGGAAAATAAAGAAAAGAGGAAACTGAAGGTGATTCAGGAAGCTACATCATGATCTATTACAGGAAACAAAGGAGAAAAAAAGTGAGATAAACAGGGACTGAAAATACCATAAAATCAAGAGCAAGGTAGTAAGTTATCTTTAAACTGTTGACTAGAAAGGTGCTTTACTGTATGTTACAGTTACCGGTACCATGGTTCTTGTTCCATTAAGTTATGAACAATGCGAGTGTGTAGGCATGGGCTTGAAGATGTGGCAGGAGAGGTATTTTTCACCTTGGACTAGTGAGCCAAATAATTTAATCTGACAAGTTCTCAGTAAATTTTTCAAACTTTGTATAGATACCATGGTCCTCATAGAAAATCAGCAGTAACCCATAATAATGAAACCAAAGAGGAACTCTCCCTGCTGTGAACAAATAGTAGACCACTGGAGTCCAAAGTACTTACCATCAGTGGCAGATGTCATTATTACACTCACTGAGGGTCAAATCCAGATATAGAAATAATGAAAAAAAATAAATCTGAAACTGGAAGTTCATGTCTGATGATGATACAGAAAGCACATGCTATCCTAGGTCAGTGCCACCTCCTACTTCCAAAATATGCTTCAGCAGAAATAAACTTAATTCTGCAAAAAATATCCTAATCCTTCATTTATGCAGCAAATTGGTGAAAAACTGCATTCTAGTGTTGTCTGTGTAAATAAGGAACTACACACTAGGCTAAGAAGGAAACACGAAGTCAGTATTAAATAACTTGCTGTATGCTGATAAAGGAGCTAACGATTACAATTTTTTTCTTTTTAAAACCCGGATTAGTAAACAGCTATAAAAGAAGTTCCAACAGTTCCTAAAGGCAGTGTCATATATATGCCTGCCTAGAGTGTTTTATACAAATTTGTTGCCATCAGCTCTGTAAGATGATTTTTACTACAGTCTTCGATTTGCGCCAGCAGCTCTTTACTGTCATGAGCACTAAAATCCACTGAATGCTAGTAAAGATATTTATGTCCAGAGATGCATCTTGGAAGAGGGCTATTTCCATTAATGGTAGATACTGTAAGCAATTTATAAACAAGACAAAGGAACTATTATTCATAATGTTCTGCATCTCATAAAGGGAAAAATACAATGTGCTCAGAGCCATCTCTAATACATAAGAGCACAATTTTGTCAGGGATATGCTGTGGATATTTTATCAAGGGGTTCCCATAAAAAAAAATCTCCCTTAAACTGATAGACAAAGTATGGTAGGGGTGTGTTTCTAAACAGAAAGCATGAAGGAATATATTTATTTAGATAAAAATATTTTAGGAAATCAGTAAGTCACTACCAGATAAAAACAAGTAGGTGCCACGTGGCAGAAATGCTTCTGTTGTGACTATTCTGTGTATTACCAGCAGACAACAGTGTTGATTTGTGACATTTGGGACAAAGCAGATACTTTTGGGGGGGTTCTGGGACACACTTCTTGAGCTCCAAAGGCCCAAGTCAGACACTGACTGCCTGGATTCTTGCTGCCTGCTGCTGCACAGAAAATCAGGAATCTATACTGAAAGGTGAGAGCAATATTCTGTAGAAGATGGTGCTATACAGATAAGCAGTTAATACACAGTGATGTATGGGTCATTGTGGAAAAATGGCATGCTTCAGCAGCAAAAAGGGAGCTGGCACAAAATCTTAACCTGTGATGTTAGCCAAGAAAATGAGAATTGTTTGGATGGAAACTCATTTACCAGAATTTTGCATTTTGGCACTACTTAATGATTTTCCTTTTTTTTTTTTTCTCTCAACCTGGGATACTGTTGTGAACATTAACATACTCAGTCTCCACCAGAAACATACAGTGTTCTCTTCTTTAACAGTCTCATTCCAGTGCTGCAAAAATAAAACCCATTTTTGTCTCCAGGAACTTTATTTAACAGTAGGACAAGCCATTTGTTTAAACAGTTTTTTAATGACAGTTTCTGGATGTCCCTAACAATCCCAATTTAAGTGCAAATGTAAAGTTTACATATGTAGTTAGGAGGCATAATTCTAAAGTTTTTCTTTCAAATTCACTAATCCAAGTTATTTAGACAAATTAAAAGCTAAGAGATTAATTTAATATGCTAGTTAAAATAAATGAAAATCAGCTACAATTCCCCTCCCCACCCGAATTTTAGGATCTACCCTGTGCTTTTTTTTTATTTAATAAAGCCTTTAGCTGAATTCTCAAGCCACGTACCCAACTTTTGTTCTTTTCTGCCACAAAACATTTTCCCCATATGTCATCCTGATGTGTGGATGTGTTAATTTCCAGTGTTATTTCTGTGCCATCCCTTTCCCCTCCTTTTTACTACAGTGAAGTCACCTAGTCCTTCACCTACTTGGTTTTTAAGACTTGTGCAGTTTTTCAGGAAAGAAATATGTTATGCTTCAAATTCACAGTTTTAAATGTCTGGTTTTCATCCATATTGTTAGCAGTTGTTGTGACATTTAATCATGGATTTTCACTTAGCTAATTTTCTTTTAACATTAGAAGGTTGCAACTGGCCTCTGCTGAGACCAACCTGGAGGAAAACACATCCCACAAGATTAAAGGCATAAAGAGACTGCATTATTGAAAATTGGCAAGCATGGCACCAATTAAAGAGGGTCAAAAAGAATGATGGGTATGCTATAACTGGGTTTTTTTTGCAACTAAAACAATATTTTGTGATATATTTATTAAGCACTGGCCTCCTTCAAAGGGGAAAAAAAGCAGCATAGTGTGACTGGAAAATCATGATGTCTTAAGCCAAGGCATTAGAGAAGTGGCTCTGGATAATGCAGAGCATAAGAGGTACTGTACTGTGTCAAACAAGTATGCTCTCTCATCATGTAAAGAGCAAACTGGAAGGGTTAATTTTGTTCTCCTATTTAAAAGAAATGTAGCTTATTACCTGCAAGGATCAAAAAGTTTCTTAATTCATTTATTCCATTACTCTGGTGAAGTCTCTTGAGACATAAGCAATAGTTTCCCTGCCTCGTGTAGACTTACTTTAAAAGCCTGGTAAACACAAGCTTTATCTCACAAACCATAATTTTTAATTGCTAACACACTTAGGAAGGGCATAATCCTCTACTGATGACATCATGGTCTATTGCCATGGAAATGACTGTGGTATCACAAACACAGGTTTCTAGTGACTTCACCTTAGTAAAAAGGAGGGAAAAATGGGTGGCACAGAAATAACAGTGGAAATAAACACATATTCACAAAATGTTGTGTGACAAAAAAAAAAAGAAAGGCTGGAAACCTAAATCTACAGGTATAACTGACCATGAGAGATGTTCTCCAGCTCCAAGGTACAACAGCATGAATGACTGTTACTTCTGTAGATCCATGTGTGGACATGGCTCTTTACAATTAATTTATTTTATCAATCAGATATGCAGTCTTTCCCATGAAGGGCTTATGGGGTAGGAGCATTATCAAAATACAGCTACCAGAGTTGGGATGTTTCATGGAACAAACAAGCTTTTAGATGTTTTTAAGTAGTAGGAGAAGCAGGAGCCTAGGACTGCTTCAAGCACAAAAGACAATGTGAAGTAAGGAACAGCTTTCTAAGGAGCTTAATCCTGAATAGTGCTGAGCATCCTGGCCCCAACCCTGCAATGCACATGAGCATTGCTTAGCTTCCAGCTATTAACTAGTCCAAAATGAGCCTGAGAGGTCAGGGGTTGCCTATAAAAATACGATGGTTTGCTTCAGAGGGCTAATGAGCTCAATACTATGCAGGTTTATCATGGAGATGAAGGACAGAAGACTGAGCACAGCACAGGGAGTGGAGTAACGGAGTAAAAGAGATTGACCTTACTTTAATAGTGCCTTTTACCCTGCATCACCAACCTTTTTTTTAGAGCTGAGAAAGGGCACTTTGTGCCTGAAGTCTTGTCTAGTATCTTGCCCAACTATATGGCTGGTCTAATAGAAGACATTACCAACCATACCTCACTTCTCACATATTTTCTGGATCATCACAGATCCAACACTATGACTCTAGTATGTGAGTAAGAACCACAATATGTATATATGTTTTTATAAATACAGACCACTGATCATGGGAACACACACTCTGCAGCAGCTTAGGGCAAGAAACAAGTACACTAAAAGAAAAGGCAGGGGCGATGTTAGTGAAATATAAACTATTAAGCAGTATCCTGTTGTACATTGTTGTTAGAAGACACTGTATGGTCAGCTTCACTTTTACGTTTCCTATTTTAGTAAGTAAGTGTTATGGCAAGAGCCAGGAGAAATATAGGAAAGCATTGACGTGGTACATCCTGCACAATACCAGTATTCCTTAGGTATGACCCATAACAGGTTTCTTATACTAGACAACACCTTCTCTTAGAGCAGTGGGGCCAACTTTTTTGGCAAGCATGACACAAAATGGACTACACTCTTCCTCAGTGCCACTCCAATCCTTTTACCTTACCTGGTACACAGAGTAATTCATGAATTCATGAATCCACTTGTTGCACCCATGCTGCAGGTTGGCCACCCCTGTGCTGGAAGCACAAATCACAAACAGCTCACATTTGTTCATTTCTCACAGTAAGGCCACTAATCTAGGGTTTACTATAAACCCAGACTGTCCTTTTTTGGGGGGCTTCCCATCTCTGTCCAGGCAGGTTTTTAAAATATCAACAAAAATCTGGGATTCTGCTCTGCTTCTGTTCAGCATTGAAGTTTTTCTCTGAACTTTCTGGCTTGCCCCAGCAAAGAGCTGTTTGGGGTGGGTGGAGCAAGGGAGGGCGATTTGGAGGCAGGGGCTTCATGTGCATCTGTCCTGGCAGTTGCAGGCAGGTAACTCTATGGGAGTCAGGGGTTGGAGGGCCAGGGATTGCATACTATTGGGGGGGGGGGTGCGCGCGCGCATGCACGCACGTGTGTATGCGTGTGCGCAAGTGGGGTCAGTGCCTGCTGGCACTGGGGGAATCTGTCTGGGCACTGGGGGTGCAGCAGGGCAGGGAGGTGATAGGGATGCCTGCCTATTCAGCGGGAGAAGGGGCTGGGAGGTGCTTTGGGGGCAGCAAGGAGCTGCGTGGGCAGCAGGGTTAGAAGGGGCAGGAGCCTGTGTGTCAGGAGTGAGGGGCACTGGCAGGGCTAGGAGGGCTGGGAGTGAGAGGCACCGGGGGGCAGGGGACTGTGGGTCAGGAGCATGAGGCACGGGGAGGGCAGGAGGCTGCGGGTCAGGAGTGAGGAGCAGCAGCAGGGATGGGGAGGCTTGGGAGTGGGGGGCAGGGCAAGGGCATATCACTGCCCTCCCCACCTCTCATCATATGACACCCCCCCCCACATTTTTGAAACTGGAAAATATGATAGTCCTAACTAATCACTTTTCTACTCACTATAAAGCCCACCTTTGCATCCAGCCTTGTGTATTAAGACAAGAACTAGCCAGCCAGGCCTCTTTTCCCTTTATATTTTAATAATTTAAAAAATAATTTTTGGTAAGTGAAATCTCTTCAGCTTTCTTTGCTTCCCAAATATCAGATCTACGATTTTAATGAGGGGATCATTGTAAAGCAAGGTTTTCATCTGTAACACAATTTCAGGCAAGAATCCAGCAGAGAGGCTAATATGCTGATGGCCCAATCCAATGACAATTCAAGTTAGGGAAAAGATTTTAATACTTTTAAATGGACTTTGATTAGCCAAAACAGGTTTCAGTATTCAAAAGCTGAATGTGAAAGGGACCTACTTTTTTGTAGTTCCTATTATGCAGCCCATTTTATTGGTTTTCACCCTTTCCTCATATAGGGCCCTCAAATCATGTCCTCCCTCCTTCCTACCAAGGATGGGCAAGAGTGAGACAGCTTCTGGAGCTCATCCATGCCAGGTTTAGGTCCTCTAAAAGAATCAGTGCAGAGCAGCACAACACTGAGCCTGAGTATACTACGTTTACTTTGCATGCAAAACCTTCCTGGGTCAGGGAGAATGACATGGGAAGAGTCCAAGCTCTGAAATCAAGCCCAGATTTCTCATAATTATGAAAACCAAACTACTCACAGATGACACACACTCTCATGCCTTGCTGCCTTCTCTGGATCCAGCAAAATAAATCTCTCAACTGGACCACGCTTGCACTCCCTTCACAGTTGTGCTTTTCCAATGATGCTGGCAAAAGTAATTGGAACTGACTTGAAGTAGGGGCGGCTGCTGCAAGAGAAGCATTACTGTATGACACTACATAAGCAAAATTGGTCTAGAGCAGGGGCAGGCAATTATTTCAGGCAGAGGGCCACTTGACAAGTTTTGACGAGCTGATGGGGGCCATATAGGTAGCCCCACTCCTTGACAGTTGCCCTACCCCCTGGTTGGCACATTGGGACCAGAAGTTCTGCCTCTTAACCCCTGACCTTTGCCTCCAAAAGTCCCTACCCTTGCTCTCCCCCATTCCACCCCAATACTTCTTTTGGGGGGTGGGGGATTGCCATCTTAGAACCAGAAAAAAACCAATCATACACTAGAAGTCAAACAGCTATTATAATACATTTTAATTTTATTGCAAAAAAAATATCATAAGTTGTGACTGTGTACTGTATATAGAAGGGATTACATAATAACTCAAAAATAAAGTGTCACTCTTTCATATTGTTATATGTGTGTGTATGGTGTGGGGGAGTGTGTGGAAGGGTTGTGAGAGTGTGTGGCTGTGGGGGGAGTATAGGTTATGTTGGGGTGTATGTATATGTTGATAGGGGTTGTGGGGTCAGGGTGTGGGTGAGGGAGGATGGGGAGTGTAGAGACCCCCCACATACTCCCCCCATGGCACGCAGCCCCCACTGCCAGCAGCAGCAGCAGGCAGAAAGGTCAAGACTCTCATGCCCAGCGCAGGTACAGCTCTGGCCAGTGCTGCACGGGGGGAAGGAAGGCCTGTCACCAGGGCTCTGTGCCATGCGCCTGCAGCTTCAGCACTGCAGGTAAGCCCTGCACTGGAGCTTGCTGCCTTCCTCACTCCCTGCTGTGCAGGTCCCTGCACTGCCAGGAGTAGAGGAAACCCCACCCCCTGCTTCCTCATGGAGTCCAGTGCAGAGCTTCCCTGCTGCGAGTGTGGAACTGCAGGCGTGCAGCATGGAGTCCCTGCGATAGAGGTGGCCAGTGCTGTGGTGGAGGCAAGGAGCGCACCCCTGCAGCATGCCCAGTCACTTCTATCACACAGTGGGGGCTCTGCGCCTGCAACTCCACACTTGAAGTGGAGAAGCCCTGCGTTGGACTCTGCAGGCAAGCAGGGGCAGGGCTCCCTCCACTCTGGGCAGAGTGTAGAGACCTGCATAGTAGGGAGCAGGGGAGGCAGCAGGCTCCAGCGTGGGCCTTCCCCCGCTGCAAGTTTTGGAGCTGCAGTCATGTGGCGATAGGGCAGGCTCTCCTCCCTTCCCCTGTGCAGCACTGGCCAGAGCCATGCATGTGCCAGGCATGAGTGCCCTGACCTCCCTGCCTGCTGCAGGGCTGCACACCATGGGGGAGAGTATGTGTGTGGGGGGTCCTTAAACCCCCCACCCTCACCATGTCCAGATGAGCTCTGTGCTCCAGCTACCCCTCTGGGTGCAGGCACCATGCTACACTCCCACTTCTGTCCAGCTGCAACTCCTCCCACCCCCCCCCCACACACTTCCCTACCTGCTCCCTCGAGTGAGTAGGTTCCAGATGCAGCAGCAGCCCTGCCCAGAAGCTGCTGGCTGGGCAGAATCCTTCCCCCAAGCGGGTGGGAGCAAGGCCTAATAGGGTATATGTTGGCATGTTATACACATAGATGCCTCACTCCCACCCCTGGAGGCAGAAGGTCTGGGTGGGGTGCAATTTGTTGGGGGGCCCCACAGGCTGAATGAAAGTACCTGGCAGGCTGGATCTGGCCTACATGCTATATTTTGCCCACCCCTGGTCTAGAGGATCATGGAACATTCATCTTTGCTGCTGGGGGCACTAGGATGGAAGCACAGAAATAATTAAACTAAGGAAAGAGATTTGTGATGAGAAACTGCATGTGTGTGTGCCTGAGCTGGTAGAAATGAGAATACACAGAAAAGATGCACCTAGAAACAAAGCAGAGAATGAGAAGAAATATAAAAGCACAAGAGTTTATTTCCATTTGGAAGAAAAGATGAGGAAATCATCTCTATTGTCCCACAGAAAGAAGGGATATTAAAACCCTAACTCAAGAGGTACTACATTATCTACTTGTAAAATTTTTAACCAAAATAAACTTGGAATAGAGGACTTTTCATACCAGAACAGGCTAACAAACTATTTACATTACTGTCTTGATCGATAGTGGTTAGCGTGGGAGAGTTAACACTAAGGCGAAACAGCAGAGCTCTGCCAATGTACTCCAGCAGAGAATCTAGCCCTTTATTAGAAAGACAAACTTCAGCAGCATTTCCAAAGTTTAGAGATAACAGAGAATTGAGCATTCTATTCCAAGCAGATACTATCCATCCAGCATCTGTTCCACACAAGGCTTCACAGTGTGCTTGGAGGTTAATCCTGCATGTGCATTTATTACCACCGACCATTCTGCTTTGGTGGCAGGCTGCTCTGTAGCTTGACACTTTCTATCATTTTTTTTTCTCCCATGCCTTCAGTCAGTCAGCTTGTTACAATAATTAATAGTGGCTCTAGCAGGGGGCTGAGAGCCAGGGCTCGTAGATCCAGGAGGACATTCAGAAGGGTGAAAGAGGGTGCAGGGTCAGAGGGAGGGAGGGGGTGGTCAGAATAAACTAAGATTTCAAATTCTAACAGCCCAACATGAAAACAGTTTTCTAGTTAGATGCTTTGGTCTGATGTCCTCAAATACATCAAGATGGTGTATTACTGCTGCTGTGATTGTCCAAAGGCATTTTTCTCCATTCTGCTTCTGCTGTTTTGGACCATTGTGCCAAAGTTTCTCTCGTCTATTTTAATTGTTTCAGTGTGTCTGACTCTTACTGGTTTATATGTTTAGTCTTGTCCTTATTTAATATGAATTAAAATGCCACTGCCACCACCAGTCTGAGTATGTGAGTCAGAATAGAAACTATTTAAATAATACTATGGATTGTATCCATCTGGTTTGATATCTAGATCTGATCCACACAGAATAATGCTGGTCTTGTCTTCCACTACTACTGTCTGTTATTGCTCATGAAGTGTTGACTGTGACTGTGCCCACAAATATGTTTTGTTCTTGTTCTCACTAAAAGCCAGGAGAGTGTGGTTCATTGCATGCATGTATGTGAGGTTGTTTTGATTATGTTACATTCACCGTGGAAAACTCATATTCTGCCACTGCAGCACTATGGGACAATGAGAACAGAATTTCCAACATGAAAAATACTTCTTGAAAGGAAGAGGGCATGGTGGTTAAAAGGTCGTTGTTTCTGAAAAGGCCATCTATGTGCACCATCATTCCTAGTCATTTTGATGTTCAGAGCATGTAATCTTAGAAGGAACCTCTGACAGAGCCCCTTTCCTTTTCATTCATCACTTACGTAAAATGTTCTAGATCTCAGTTTGTACATTGCAATTATAGCCATATTTGCTTAAAATCACAAGGCCACCCTAAGGAGTAAAAGTAGTAAACAGGGGTTGCTGTAATCTAATGAATTTGTCAACTGTATATTTAACGCCAGATTCAAACATATTCATCCAAGATTCTGGTACCTTTTTTCTTAAAAGCTCAAGAAATATTAACCTGTTCAAATTGGTTATTCTGATGGGTAAGATTTCAAGACAGGACAACCAGTACTGTGGATTATAGCATAGAATTTTATACCTTTGGCAGAGCTTGCAATAAAAGTACCTTCTAGAAATGAAGGAATTGAGTCCTAGTGATAACTAAGCCTATCAAGGAATACAATGTCTCCAAAAAATTGTACGTCTTGATCTCAGTCTCCTTAACAATGCCCTTCACTTGGGCTACATCAGCCCCCAAACCTTGAACTTTTCAATGGAGGTTGTTCTTTCTATCAGATATTCTAAATTTTAAGCTTCAAATTGGTACTCTGTACTGCCTCAACCACAACATGAACTTTTTGCCTAAACCTGGCCTGCTCACTATTTGAACATATTTGCGGTTCATATTTACAGTTTTGTTATCAAAATGCAAGCTCACAGGTTTATTTGATCTCTTCTGCCTTAATCTTCATAACTTTCATAAAGAAGTGTTATTCCCAAAACAGTCATACTAGCTTCCACGGTTCTGCTTATATGCCCAAACAGTACATCAACAAAGAAAGTGCAAGTTTTCTACCATATGCCTATCTGAAGCACACTGCATCTTGCTCAATTACAAATTCATCAATGGATCCTGCAGCAAACATGGTAATAAATCTAGCTTTCTGTATTTCTAAGACAGATCCCTAAGAGACCTCAAACTTGCCTTTAAGAAGTTTTCCTCAGCATTAGAGGAATACAGTCTGATCCAAGGTTATAGTGTCCTTTGGGCTACAAATTGTACAGAATTTAGAAACCGGAGACCATGTCTACCTTGGGAAAAAGCTGCTTTCTTCGACACAGTTAGCTTGCAAACTAGACTGAACACCCCACTTAAAAACAATGTAGACATTTTTGATGCGTTGTAAGGCACCCAAGTCATCACAATTTAAAAATAAACCAAAAAACAAACATAAGATGCAGTCCTTTAAAATAATTTAGCAATACTTCCCCCTCCCAGAAGATGACAAATTTACCTTTGTATAAATCAGGGCTAAATGCATGCCTTTTGATGGAAAACCAACTTGTTTCTCTGCAGCTGTCAGGCTTATGCCCCGAGCTTTGCCTCTCTGCTCATGCATCCATAGCCTATTTTTTCTTCTAAAGCCCACAATTTTCCTAGTCTACATATGGCCAGAAGTCCTTTGCCTTGAAGGGCAAGAGCAGTGAATTTTTCTGATCTTGTTAGTTAAATCAAATTGAAAAACTCTTCAATGCTCCTTAAGATGCAACCTAATACATTTTAACCCACCAGCTACAACAACAGAGCCTCCTAACATAACTTGGACTTGTTAATTTGTTTCTTAATGAAGGACAGGAGGCTTTTCAGTTATATTGAAAAAAGGCATAAAACTATAATCGCACACAACAATTGCATCAGTGGTGTTAAAACAGGAGGCACAATTTGGGATCTTTGCACTAAAAAATGCAGTAACATGAACTTGTTGTAGATAAAGTGTAGTATTTCCTGCTTTAATGCATGTCACATAAGCTCCTGGTCTATAGCCAGGCATCAATTTTAGGAGGTCCTACCCAAATTTAAAAGGACTGCCCTTTTTTGGAAAGCTATCAGCGTATTCTGTCAATTGCATAGAACACTTCGTCTTTCTGAACACAGGACTCATGAACATCAAGTTTTTGTGAATTCTGCAATCTGTGTCTGCGCCTGTTTCTCATACTCTTTAACATGTTCTTCTCTGACACATACTGGACAGGCTGGACTTAAGGAAAAACTTCTTTACTATCCGGGTCCCCAGGGCCTGGAATAAATTCCCCCTAGAGGTGGTGGAGGCACCTACTCTGGATTCCTTTAAGAAACACTTGGGTGCCTATCTTGCTGGGATCATTTGACCACAGCTGACCTGATGATTTTGTGAGGTCCCTACCAGCCCTAATCTCTAATGTCTATGAAATACTTCGTGCTTTTTTAACCTGAGGGCTTCAACATTATCCTCCGTTAATTTAGATGGATGGGTTTTTGGTTTTTTTACCCAAAAAACTACAACAAGGCAGTTTGATGTATTTCACATACTTCATCAAAATCTTATTTTAATGGCGTGTGTGGATATATACAGTCTGTCAAACAAACGCATTTAAATCAGCGCAAATCAAAGCCTAATTCTGCAAGTCAGCCTCTGCTGCTTAGGGCCAAGGCAGTTCAAGCTAGCATTTCCGGAGTTGCCAACTCTTCGGGTTCGACTGCAAGACTTGGGGGGGTGTTGGAAAATCCCAGTGGCTGGAAGTTATCCATTTTGGGGAATCTTCTCTTTTGTTCTGTTTAATAAAAAAAACCCCTAATAATAATAATAATCATCCTCATAATAATAAAAATGAAAGTTAATAATCATGAAGATGAAGTTAAGTGTTTATCCCTCCTGATTACAGAGAAAACCTGGAAAGTGGGAATGGAGGCCGCAGAAAAAACAGAAGGCAAGCAATCAAGAACATTTCTCCTCGTTATCAGCGGTCATAATTGGTAAGTCACATCTCTCTATCGCGGGGGTGGGCACTAACCTGACCAGGTCGGTCATGCAGGACCCCACCACCACCACTTGCGCCATGGCGGGCCGCTGCCCCGTGACCCTTGACCCCCACCCGCCGCGGGTTCTGCCTGCAGGTCCTCCAGCCGGCTTGGGGTGCCCGCTTACGTGCCTGAACATCCCGCCACGCCGCTCTCCCGAGCTGCCCCTTGAGAGGGCCCCTCTCTGCGCCCGTCATTCAGCCTGCGCCCGCCCAACCGGCAGAAAAGGTGGCCCTCTCAGGCACGTCACAGACACCTAAATCTCCATGAGGCCCCCCTCCCGTGGGCTCGGGAGCAGCCTTCGGGATGAGGGTGGGTCTGCGCCTGCGCGCTAGCGTGTGACCGCGGCCGTTGCTAAGGGGCCGGCGCACGCTCCCCCCCCCGCGACCGTAGGTACCCGGAGCCGCGGCGGGAGGGGGCGGGGGAGTAGAGTCCCCGCCGGGCCGGGACGCATGCGCGCTGGGTGTCTTCTTTCAACAAGGGGAGAGGGGGGTTGATGGGGGAGCGTCCCCCTCCTTCTCTCCCCCCACGTGACCCGTCTTTGGGAACCTCACGCATGGTTGTGGGTGCTGCGGCCCCGCCTGCTCTCTCCTGCAGGGATGTCTTGGCCCAGGACGGTGGTGATGCAGGAGTGCGGAGAGCCCTGTGGGCTGGGTGGGGACTGGGCCAGCATGCGGAGTGGCTCCTCGGCTGCACCCTGGTCCCCTGCTGGATGTGGCCTGCAGACCTCGCCTATATCATGCTTCCCTGTATGGGGCCAGAAAGTTGAGCACAGCTGGCCTAGGAGATGCCTAGGCCTGTTATTGTGTATTATCTGTAGTGTGCTTGTCGCTGTGGAGCAGGACTGCTGGGGTGCTGTGGCCTGCAAGCAGCTCAGCATGAAAGCCTCTGCTCCGAGGAGCTGGTAGTTTGGTGAAAAGCTGTGCCCTGACCGCTTGGCACATCAGGCTGCACAAGCCCATCTTAAGGGGCCATTTCCAAATGAACGTGTGTTGAGGGAAACAGGCACCAGCTACAGGCCTCTCTTCAAATGGGAAGGTGTGAAGCATCATTCTGGTCCTGGGCGCTTTGGCTAAGATCAGGATGCAGTAGTATTGAGCCCTTTGGATTGGTGCTACTCACTTGTGTGTTAGCAGCAGCAGCATCCCATTTTATTGCAGCTCCTGTGCTCCTTGGAGCCTGGGCAAATTGGCACAGCAGCTCTGGTTTGGGGACTGGCAGTGAGTAACATGTTTTCTCCTTGGGATATTGTGAAGGAGTGTGTGCGGCAGTAACACTAGCCTGACCCGTTCCAGTTATCAGAAAAGACATCTGCTACATGCTGTGGACTTCAGTTCAGATAGGTGAGGCAGAAGGCCCTCAGAATGAAGGACGCAAACACAAATGGTAAAGAGGAGTAAACAGAATTAATATAGACTTGGGGTTAGATAGTAAACCGTGAAGTATTTCAGGGTAATCCCTCTTGCTCATTTAGAAGTGCTTCCTACAGGATGTTTACTTGTGGATTAATTTATATAATTCTTATAATGTTGCCACACAGGTGGGAAAGGGTACACTTTCTATTTGGACACCTCCTACTGCTTGAAGCAGCTAAAAGTTTCATACTTAGTAAGGGAAGCATGCGGTACACCCCTTTGCTACTAATGGCAGATTAAGAGGATTCAAATTTTGATTTACTTTTTCCTCAAAGTATTTAGTTCTGAACAGTGAAACTTGGCTTGCTCTTGGGTTGCTTTCATTTCTCTGGTTCCTCTGGATTACTCAGTATTCTAGAGGAGGGGTGTCAGACTCATTTGGCCTCCAAGGCTGGGTCCCAAC
This sequence comes from Crocodylus porosus, assembly GCF_001723895.1. Taxonomy (NCBI): domain Eukaryota; kingdom Metazoa; phylum Chordata; order Crocodylia; family Crocodylidae; genus Crocodylus; species Crocodylus porosus. The sequence goes on along the minus strand of NW_017728943.1, from coordinate 75,696,206 downwards.
TAAAGGACTTTCTATAGGCTCGATCTGGCTTTCATGGCTTATTGTGGGCTGGATTTGCACCAACATCCAGCAGAGGAATGAGTGGCCATGTTGGCTCAGGGAGCTGTGGGAGTTAATGCAGCCATTTCTTCCCACTACCGCTGATATGTAGCAGTGCACCAGTACACTGGTCCATATCGTACCAGCACTGATAAAATGGAAATTGACATTATTGGCAATTGACTTTTTTTGGCTGATGTGGCCGATTAATGTCGCCGATAAATACTGTGTGCATAGGCTCAGCAGCAGCATGCACATGGCCAGGAATGCAGCCTGGCAGTCTGACCAGTAAGTCTCTAGGGACGGAAGGGGCATGGGGAGGCCAGATCAAGGCCCCCACAGGGTGAGAGGGAAGGTGGGGTGGGGTATGGGACAGACCTCCAGGCAGGTCGTCTGGGGTGTGTGGGGAACAGACGGTGGCTTCTGCTGCTTCATGCAAGGCTGGGGGGGTGGCATGTGCCGCTGGATTTGTGCACGGGGTGAGGGCAGACTGCCCACTCAGGGCTGGGGTGGTGCTGAGCTCTTCCTGGCAAGGAGGTTAGGCTAGGGCTGCACTTAGGTGAGTGATGATCCTGGGGAGGGTGGGCTATAGTCACCCCAAAACTTGCTGTAGTCCCCTCCACAAACTACCCCTTCCTCATGCTGCTGCCTGCCTAACCCCAACCCCCCCAGCCAGGAAGAGCCTGGTGCCACACCTAGCACCAGCCCACAGTGGCATCCTGCCCTTGCTGTGCATGCAGAACTGGGGGGCATATGCCCCCCATGCCTCCCTCAGGAGCTGCCCACACCCCCCAGATGAGTGCCCCATCCTGCCCTGGCTGTGCAGCCCCACTCCCTCCCTCACCATGGGGGCCTTGATCTGCACCCCATCCAACAGACTTACTGGCTGGACGCTGCTCTCCAAGCTGCTGGACTGTATTGGCCAATACTGCTCGTTAATAATCAGCTGTCTGTATGGGCACAAAAAACCTTTATCAGTGCACCCCTACTGAAATGCATGCTCGGTGGGGCTCTTTACCCTGGATTTTGACAGAAGGACTTACCGCTTCTCATTCCCCCTGAATTCCTGGACCTTCCAGGAGCCCTGAGGGCCAGATGACATGGCTCTGTAGACTGGATCTGGCCTGTGGGTTACATGTTTGACACCCCTGGTCTAGTGTTTTATTTTGAATGCTACAGGATGGAGAAGAGAGAGGAATATTTCAGTGAGAATTAAAGTAATTAATGAACCAAGTGTTGTTTTACTTTGTAAAACCCCTTTGTTAACAAAATCTGGTGTTGGTAAATGTATAGGTCCTGTAAATGTGCATAACAACTGGCTTAATATATACTTGCTTGTAGTGATAGATGAGAAAAATTGGTAGGAACTGTATGTGCTTCTGACACTGTCCTTATATTTAAAAAATGGATTGGAGGCAAGAGACCTGATCCCACAATTTCTTGTGGAGAGTTTGTAGGTTCAGCTTTGAGACGCTGAACGTGTCTATGTTCTATCAAAAAAGAAAACGCTGTTTTACCTGAAGAGACAATTTGGAAGATAATTACTATTTCCTCATATTTTACTTCAGGTTCTTTCTGCACATCTTTCAAAGGCTTCCTGGAGATCCATCTTTTGAGAGTTTATCTTTGCTGAGAAGAAAATAGTCAGTTTATTAGGACATAGATATTTGATACTTCATCTTTTGGATATGCCATGAACAATAGTATATTGGAAAGCTTATGATTTAGATACAAAGGGTCACTTTAACAGTCTCTTGATTGCCATGAGACACTAGATCTTTGCTTGAATAGTGTGTGTCAAAAAACAGGAGCCATATTACCACTTTCAAAGATTTGCTCATAATACTTTAATGTGATTAGCAAATTTCATGCTAATGAAAGCCAATCAGATGCTTCATACTGTTAACAATTACAGGCAATTATCAGTTTGTAGGAAGTAGCCATTAGTCACCTGCTAGTGCTTGTAATTAGGATTTGATTCAAATTGTTGAGTGTTAAAACAAGAGAGAAAGCATTACGTTTGACGGTTTCTGATGCATTGAGTGATTTGCTTTCTTTCTGGAACACTTGATAATAGCCAGGTATCCTAGAAATCTGTTTCCATGCAAAGAGGTGGAATTTGCCTTTTTACAGAGAATCTTTAGAATCACCAGGGGGGAAAAAAAACCTTCCTGAAAACAAAATGCTGGGTCCCCAGTGGTGCCCAGCTGGTCCCATTTCCTGCCCCCTTCCATTACCTTGACTGCAAGTCTGGAATCTTGGGGCTCCCCTTCTCTCGTCTGGCTTTAACTTGTGCCCACCTCAGGGAGGTGGGGAGCTGTGGTATGCTGCTATGGGGAGGTGATGATGAGCTCAGAACATGCCATGTAGCAGTGGGTGCGGGTGTCTGCTTAGTGTGTGGCTTGAGGGCTCATGGCTCCCACTAATGCAGCTCCCACAGTGCATGGCCCTCATTGGTATAGACCCTGCTGGTGCAGTACATGGGGAATGTAGCCCCTGGCTGCTTAGAAGCTGGGCAGTTGCAGCATACCTCATCATGGCATGCTGCACAATCCTAAAGCATGAGCCTTTAGAGGTGACTCTTAACTTGAGATGTTTAGCAAATTGCTGCATTCTTAGGAGTTGGGATGGTTCCTTCCTGGTAGGGGCAGGATATTTAGCAAAAGCAGAGGCCAAAGCAAGACTTTCATTATCGTCTTCAGATTCAGGGAGCAACTCTTCTGATCCAATCTGACTGTCACTGCTATTAATGTAGAAACAAAAGACTTTATTATTCCATCATTCTCTATTGACGCTCCGTGTGTGTGTGTGTGTATGCCAGTTTATATTACATTCTTGATCATTTGAGTTCATCATTTGTTTGAATTAATGGTTACCTAACACATCAGATTTGCTCATCTTTGCAGAAATGGTAACATAATGCTTTCTTTGATTCATGCAGATGGCATGGGAGTTTCATTGGGTCAGTAAGGTAAAAGTGCAGACAGGCCTTCATATTTTCTTTCTTTTTTTTTTTTTTTTTTGCAGGCAGCGCTTAGACTCATAGAAAAGGACAAATTATGTCTCCTGAAGTTGCCTTGAATAGAATTTCTCCTGCCCTCTCGCCTTTCATATCCAGTGTGGTCAGGAACGGGAAAGTAGGATTGGATGCTACTAATTGTTTACGTATTACAGATTTGAAATCTGGGTAAGTATTTGAACTCCGTTTCCAAGGAACAGTCTTTGGAGATATGTAACGTCTTTATTTAAGAGTGTTCATTTTACTGTTCCTATTTGTATTTTAAATGTTCCCAATATATTTGCAGCAGGGAGGTTAACCAGAATGTTTTCTTTTGTGCTTGACTACACTTCTTTAGTGCTTGAGATTTTAAATTTGTTTAGCTGTTGCTAATAGCTGTTTTGCTGGGGAAAAAAAAAGTTCAGGAGTTGCTTTGGTAATGCTGTGTTTTGGAAAAGAGCCTAGAGTTTTGAAGATTTTGTCTCCTTGTTTATCCTTTGCTTATTTTCTCAATATGAAGTGGATCTTGCATACTTTGGACTAATGGAGCTTGCCTGTGGGGGAAAAAAAGGCATACATTGCTGTAATGGGAAAAGAATAGATCTCTTTCATTCTGATTTGTTTCAAGGAACCAATAGGTACATTCATTACTTATACCAAAAGTCCTATCTTAACTGGTGTATTTTTATTCGGTAACTCTAATGCAAAATGAATAAGTACTGTTGAGACTAAGAACTAGAACCAGGACTTTCCTCTTCCTCCTCCTGCATAAATACGTTCCTCACTGGGCTCTATAGTCAGGCTCCTTTTTGGTTGTGCGTTCACTTGCTCTCGCTCACCCTCTTTGGCCCCAAAATCTTGCATGGCTTTTTTGGCAGTGGCCCAGCTTCAGCAAGAAGGATTGAGAGTAGCCTCCCTACTCTAAGATTAACCAATACTCTGGTGAGTAAGTCACACTTTGAAATGTGGGGTTTGAATCCCAGTCAGGGTAAGGAGAGTATAGAACCCAGATTTCCTATTTTCTGGGCAAGTCCTCTTACCTCTAGCTTTTTATATGAAATTTGGGGAGTATCACCATCGCTGCTTGTTTTTGTGGGAGTGGCCATGACTGCTGTGCTTTGTGCCAAAATCAATTCTCTCATTTTGCATTATATGTGTGCTGAGTAAACCTACAGGATTGGGCCTGTAGAATACCTAGTGGTGGGGACCCTTTGTGAATCTTACACCTATGGCCTTTTGAGACTGCTGAGCCAAGCAAAACAGATAGAAAGAGGTTTATACAAAACCATATGGCAAGAAGTTGCTTGACTTTCAGGTATGAATTATATTGCATGTAAAATATAAGTTCTCTTTTTTTCTTCTTAACTGGTACTTTTTGAATAATGTCTCTTGAAAGGAAAACTGGTTTGTTTGTAAGTGTACTTCCTCTAGAGTAGGGGTGGGCAATTATTTTGGCTGAAGGGCCACTTAATGACTTTGTTGTGTTTTAAAGGTCCACATGAGTTTTGGTGTCCTCTCAATGGCTGCATTTTTTCCCATCCCTGTCTAGAGCTGTAGCATGCCCTGATCCCCATCCCTGACTGGGAACCTGCTGGCCCCATCCACAGCACAGACAATGCATAAGTGCTGATATGGAGAGGGCACAACTCCCTGCTGCTGATGCTTACAGGCACTGGGTCTGTCTAGGCTGCAGCCCCATGCTCTGTGTCTCACAGTTGGCATAGAAGTTGGGTCCAGGTTCTTAATACTTGTGTTCCATTTTTTTTCGTGGACCACAGCCTGCTGTTTCATAATATGTCTTAGTTGTGAGGTTGGAACTTGTCTTTGGGTTGGTGCTGAAACTGAATTGAAGTGATCCAAGATTCATCTGTTTACCTGAGTCATCTGAAAGGCCTAGGTATATGAACACATTTCCAAGACAGCCACAAAATAAGGGGGAAATGAAGGGGACAGGGGAAGAGATCATCACTTCATGAGGTCTGGATGAAGAATGTTTTGTATCTGAAAGCTTATCCAAGTCTTGCCCAACCACGCAGTTGGTCTTATAAAACATATCACCTCAAAAAATCCTTGTCTTGCATAATTCTTGCACTGGTTGAACTGTTATAGCTCTGTACTTTTATATCCTGCTCCTGTTGTAGTCATATAACCAAGTAAATAAAATATGGAGGCCATATGTAGTATATATCATATTATCTGTGATGTAGGTCAGTGGAAAATTATCCTCCTAATAGTTTTTTAGCAGTCAATTGGTATTTCACCATTTCTACCTGTTTAGATTTCTCCATTGAGGTCAGGACCACAGACTGGTATTGTTCTCTTTACAATTATTTAAGAATTTAAATAGGAATGTACATATAACAGTGGTGTTCTTTCTGGAGAAGATCCTGGCAATATGCAAGTTCACTTTAAAGCTTTAATGGGATGTTAATGACTTGGTTCCTGAACCACAGTAATGTTTTATTATTTTTTGCATTCTGTTTGCAAAACTCAATATGTTTTGGCATTTCCTTTGTCATTCGGGTATTTCCCTTTTTAATGTAAATGCAAATTTCACAATTCCAAGTATTTCATGGAATCATTTTTGAATGTACTGTGTAAGAGGGGAATAAAGACTCTCTTATTATAGTAGTGTTTCCCTTGATTTCTGGCAGTGATTCATTTGAATTTAAAAGTTCTGCTCCAGATATTGGAGAAACATGCATTTCTTCATTCACTTTTAACATACATTTGATTTGCCATCAAGTCTGGCAGGCTTGATGACTTTTGTTGTTGTACAAACGAATATTCTAAGATGTATTTTAAAATGGTTGTCTGCATATCTGGGTGAAATTTGATGGCCCCTGAGATGGCTAATGGGATATGGAGCTGTTTGCTGCAGGGCTGAATAGGCTGTAGGCTTTTACTAGATTTTTTGTGCAGAGTAAGTTGGAATTTTTCCCTGTTTCTAATAGAAATGTGTCCACATTACAGTAATAAAGCAAATTGAACTCCAGTGTGATTGCAGGTGGTTCCCTTGTCAACCTCAGCACAAAAGCCACACATGTAATGGACACAGAGGCTGCAGCTCCTTTGAAGAAAAGCTCTGCCTCTTTCTGTGCTGTTCTGTGGAGTTAGAGTGCAGCTTCTGACTCTCATTCTTGACCGTTCACTTTTAGAATATGTGAACAAAAGGTGGGGGAAGGAACATGTGTATAATTTTCAGCATTATAAATCCAACTGCTAATAGTTTGTAAATATTCCCTGGAAAGGTGTTAATGTTTGAAAGGAGGGCTGGAAGTAACAGCTTTGAAAGAAAAAAAAAAAAGACAGAGTGCTTGCTTGCCAGCTCATAAAAGATGAGTGTTCATAACATTTTAAAGGAGGGAAAGAGGGGGGAAAACAATTAGGGCAGTAACATGAATGAGTAACAGGCATCACTATGTCAGCTTGACTACTAATTTTTCTTTCAATTGGAGCTCACCTTAAACACTTGTCTGACTTACGGTTTATTATCTTTAAGTTGAATGAGCGAGCGACTTCCTTTAACTTTGCAAACGTTGAATGCTGTTTTGACCAAATGCACTTTTTAGTAAGAATGAGGAAACTTGGTACTTGGTAGTCATTTGGTACTTGGTTATAGAGAACTTGATATGATGGTCATAAATCTATCTGCTAGATGCGCTTATTTTTTACTGTAAACAAAGAAGACGGTTATTTAAAAATATACATATATTTATATAGAATGTGTATATATGATATAAGAATATCTTTGTTTACAATAAGAAAGAAGTGTATCTAGCAGGTAGATATATATTTTAGTCATCTACATGTGAACTTATTGAGCACTTTTAAAAACCAGAACCTATATTAACAGATCAGAGATTTCTGCCAAGTACTTCCAGCTACCATGACTCATGCTTACCTTTTATCTGAATTGTGTAGCATTATGAAGAGCTCCTGTCATTGAAGGGGTCTGTTTAGGGAGCTTATCGGGGACAGGCTATCAGGCCCTAAAAATCAGCAATCTGAAGCAGCCAAATATACAACATGAATGTTGGGCATTAGTTAATTAGATACAAATGGATAAGTTGCCAATATAAGCTGTGAATCTTGAGTGTTTGAACCTCTGGAGTTTTTGACAAGAGGCTGAAAATGAAAATTCACCATGTGTCTCAATTACCTTGTAAACATTAGTGGGTAGAAGAGAAATGGATTTGTCTGCCTGCGCTGTTGTTTAGGTGAATTCCTTTTCCAAATCTGTGCAGTGAGTTATAGTCTAGAATGCATATTGCTGACTTTTACCTGAATTCCAGGAAAAAAGCATTATATTAAATGGTTGTTTGGTGGAGTTCTTTGTTTTATATGAAACTGAGGTAAAAGAAGGTAACTTCTATTTTGTGCCTCAGGTTAGACAAATTAATCAATTCATGCAATTAGAAATTTCGAAAGAAGGTGAGATAATATCAGAATCTTTACCCTGAAGGGCTGATATTCATGTATACAACACTGCTTAAGACCTGATTCTGCTACCCCTATGTCATGCCCAGCTGAGCTGAGACACTTGTGTAGCAAGGTACTGTTAGTGAGGATGAAAGAATCAAGCTATGAATTTAAAAAAACAAAACAAAACTGACAACAGGCAAATCTGGACAGAAGTGTTTTTTTATTAGACAGATATTTTAGAGATTTAGGTAAACTTGTCCAAAGCTTGTTAGAAGGAAAAAATCAATTTTCTAGGTACTCTTCATTCTGTCATTGAGAGGAGCCAAACCCTGCTTAAGGTCCCCCCCCCCCCACCTCCTGGAATGTCTCAGTGAATCATTTCCAATGATATTTGGTTAAAAAAAAAGAATCTTCCATCAGTTATCTTTCCTAAATTCTCTATGTTCCTTTGGATTACCAGCTGTGGTGCTCATCTTGCTGTGATGGAATGGAATCTGTTCTTCTGAGGATATGGTGATGCTGTACTGTGGAAATACCTGTGCTCATTTTAAATGAGGTGGTTTGGATACCTGAAACAGCTTAACTGTTGGCAGAGTGGTACTTCTTTAGATATACTTTGCGTCTCGCATATGACATTGCACTGTGCATTATAGATAGATATAACCTGACACTGATATAGGTTTCTAGAAAAAGGGAACGTACAACAAATGCATTTCAGCATGTACATTAAAAACAGAAAAAAGTGGGGGCTGCATCAGGAAGAGAATATGAGATAAATAAATGTTGTAGGACTTCTTTTACAGTGTCATTAAATAGTCCTATGATACAAATATGTTTACCTAGGCTTTTGTATGTGGTCTTAGTTTGTGTGATATGTTTTTCTAAAGCTAACTGCTTTCTTGATGGTGGTTTTTCAATAAAAAAGTTTTAGGGTTTGAAATAATTTGTTATGGAAAAAGAAGTTGGGAGGGGTGGCTGCTACACTGAGTTTTGGTAGTAAACTCATTGGTGAAGATCAGATTAATGATTGCATAACTTTTGAAATATTGTTTGAATAGGGTCTGTTGATAAACTTCATTAAAAGGATCTAAAACTACAGGTGATAGACTGCTACTTCATAGTGGATGAAGAATGCTTCTCTTTTAGTCTAATGTAAAAGTGATAACATCCATGGTCTGTTGGTTTTTCTCAGAATTTTGAGTACACATTTGTGAAAAGTAGTAGCACATGTGCTTCTACTACTTTTTAATGATTAAGCATTTGTAAACAACACCAATCATGAAAATGTGACGCACCAACTTGAGTTCTGTTTTATTTGCGGTAGAATTTTTTTACTGTGGAAGAGGGAAAGTGAACCAAAGCTTTATCAGCTCCAGAGAAGGCTGTTCCCATGGGTTCCAAGGATTTGAGGCTGTGGTTCTGGGGGAACAAAACAGGATGGGGAGAGAGTGGGATCAAGGTTGTGTCCTTCTTGAAACTTCATCCCCTGCTGAATTTACAAAACAGGAATATAATAATGATAACCAAATGATGTCATTTCTGGGGAGCTTTTTCCTTACTTTAGAGCATGTTAATTCATTTTATAATTTAGCCTGTCTGTATATTTTTTTTTTTCTTTAATTTCTTTTCCTCAAACTATTGCTATTCCCACTAATTTTAGGGGCATATTAACTTTTTGTATATGTACATAAATAAGCAGTATTATGGGGAGTTATAAATAGACACACAATGATTTGTCACCGTTGCAAAGGACCAAACTCCTCTTTCATATAATGTTAGAGGAAATGCAGACTACCTCAGGAAAGCTTTTCTTTGCTGATGACAAATTATTATTGTTATTTATTGGTATCACAACAGTTTAGAACATCACTGATGTTATTCAGTAAATCTTCATTTATCAGTAAGAAAGACTAATGCTATTGAATTTACTGTTTTATTAATGACAGGAATCGGAGTACTGTTGCTTCGAGTAAAATGACATTAAAGTATGTGCTAGGTGAAAGCAGCTTACAGTAATTTTATATTCAATTTAAATTTAACACACGATTTGTGTATGATGCTTTGCTTGTGTGTGTGTGTGTTTGTTTTGCAAGGGTTAGTGTGCATATTTTGTATAGTATTTCACCCTCTCTTATTGAATACAATTAACCGCATGTGAACAGGCAAGTTAAGTATTTATAGCAGGACAGTAATCATTAGTAGATAAAAATCATGTGAGGTATGTATTAAAGTGGTCTTTCAGAATGATACCAGCAGGAGCTGGTAATTTAAGAATTATTGGGTCCTGGGTAGAGGTGCACTGATAGAAATTTTGGGGGCTGATATTGATAGCCGATATTTAAGGAGGCATATCGGCTGATACCAGTCCAATTTTCTGATATAGCTGCCTCCAGTTGGTCGGTCCATTGTGGTGGAAGGGGTGTGGGGGAGGTAGATTGATGCCTGCCCCTGTCCCCTCCCTCACCGTGAGGGGCACTGTTGAGGTGGGGCAGGAGGGGCAAAGCTGTGGCAGGGGAGGCGGCTCCCGCCACTGCCTGTACCCTGGGAGGGCATGAGGGGGTAGCAGGAGGGGCTCTGAGCCCAGCCCCTGCCAAGGAGAGCCCTGTGCAGTCCCAGCTGTAACCTGCTTGGCCCCACCCTGCCCTGCCTCATGCAGATCCAGGGGGCACCCCCCATGCCCTGCTGGGGTGCAGGCAGCGGTGGGAGCCACACCTACCCCACCCAGGCAGAGCCTACCCCTGTTCCTGCCCCTGCCCCTGCCCCTTCCCTCAGCATGGGGAGAGATGATTTGCCCCCCTGCCCCTCCCCTTCTACCACAATGGACTGACCATCTGGAGGCAGCCCTACATGCTGCTGGCTCTGCTGCTGGCTGCCTGAGTGCTGTGCTGCTGCTGCACGCAGCACAAGCTTGTATTGGCCAAATTATGGCCCCATTGGGCTGATATCTGATAGAGAAAATCTTCTTTATCTCGGTACTGATCCAATATCGAACTGTTGTATTGGTACATCTCTAGTCCTGGGCCCAAAAGAGCATGATGTGCAAAGGTGAGTGCCTGGTCCACCACCTATGATAGAAAATTGCCAATATTAGCTATGTAACCAAATATGTAAAAGGCACAAATACAGCGGGGGGAAAAAACCCTTGTAGGATTGGACTGGCATTGCACCCTTCCCTCTGTGGCAGTGATGGCATAGGTCCTTCAACAAGTACCAGGGTGCTGCTGGTTCTGCCTGCTCTGACTGAGCTGTGCCTACAGAAAAACAGCAAGGATATTAGCTTCCAGATCCATAAAACTCTGGGCCTGGCCCCTGCTGGCCCATTCATTAATCCACTTCTATGTCAGTTTACCTAAATGTTGGGGGTTTTTTTCCCCAGTCATGTCAAGACAGAAATACTGGTAGAATTATGGTATAAATTCTCAGCCACGTGTAACAGATTTGTTTGGCAGTCAGAAATATGATCTGGCTTACCTCAGTTACTCTCAGTGCTGTTCTAGTAGCAGCCTTGAAACTCACTAGATTTTTGCCAATTTTCAAGGATGTTATGAGAGACAACAGGAATAGTATAAGCCAGGGGTGGACAAAATACTGCCCAGGGACTGGATCCAGCCTGCCAGGCAATTCCATCTGGCCCATGGGGCCCTTCCATAAGCCCTCTAAACCCTGGCCCTCGCTGCCCCTCTGCAAGCCAGTATCTCCTTGTAGAAAGTG
>NW_017728943.1:75624585-75684933 GCF_001723895.1 Crocodylus porosus | reverse complement strand
GCCATGGCTTTGTCCCGAGCCTAGCCTGCCCCACCCCAGCCTCAAGCCAGGGGGTGCTATTTTGAATTATTATGAAATCAATTGGACCAAAAATATTTTTTAAAAAAAATTAAAATAAGCTATAGTAGAAGTTTGATTTTTATTTATTTATTTTTTAACTATGATTTTTTTTTTGGTTTGAAGGTGGCATTCATCCTCTCAGAAAGGAGTACTTCTGGGACAAAGGGAGGGACTTTTGGTGTCAAAGGTTGGGGTGGACTTCTGGTCCCAAGATGGCGACCAAGGGGTAGGGTACTTGTCAAGGGGTGGAACTACCTTTGGAGCCCTCAACAGCTCACCAAAACACATTAAGTGGCCATCCAGCTGAAATAATTGCCCACCCCTGGTATAAGCGCATCAGGGAAAAACTGAGAGCAGTGTGTTACTGCATAAATTAGCATACGTTCTTAAATTGACGTAAACGGTGCCTTTAACAATTAGATCAATGAGTTTCCCAAATGCTTTAATTAAGTAGCTGCCCACCTTACCCACAGTTGTCTTGAGTGGCTTGTATTGTACCAACATTATGTAATTATAGGATCAAAATAAATAATGTTGTACCTATACTGCAATACTGTAAGGGTGACTGCAGTACAATGTAGAGATACCCAAGTTAGCTCTAAACCAGGCAGCTCAGGTACAAGTAACAGTTTAGTTGTGGCAGCATGGAGCACAGATAAATCAACATTTTTTTTTTCAACTTGTGCTAAGATTTGTGCTTCTAGTGCTACTGGTTTCCAAGCTAGTTTGTTTAAAGCTAGACAGCCACAATACACTACACTACAGTCACTGTTGTCTTCAGAGTAGTTGTATGTCATGATGTGAGTTAATTTTTTGCATCCAAAATGGGAGTGAATTTTAAGCACTACCAGTCTCTAGCCCAGGGGTGGGCAAAATGTGGGCCACATGGCTCACCAGGTTATTCTATCTGGCCCGCAGGGCCCCTAAAAAATTTAGAAAATTTAATATTTAGCTGCCCCGACTACCTGTCATGCGGCCCTTGATGGCTTGCCAAAACTCAGTAAGCGGCCCTCCTCCTGAAATAATTGCCCACCCCTGCTCTAGCCATTTATTTTGTGGGCATCCATACTTCAGAAGGATCCTTCACAGTGCTTCTTGGTTGACTCAGTTGAAGGCTTTCATGAGGTCAAACAAGCTCATGTAGAGAGGTTTATGTTGTTCCCAGCATTTTTCCTGTAGCTGACGAGGAGTGAAGATCATTCAGTTGTGTCTCTTAGTGTCATAAATCTACACTGAGATTCCCAGAGGAGCTCTTCAGCAAGTGGAAGGAGATGGTTCAGGAGGGTTTTTGCAGTGATCTTTTGCCTGCTCCATGACAGTATGAGAGCAGTGGTTCTCAGTAACGGATCTCTCACAAATCCCTTTGAGGTTAAGATGGGAGTTAAGCAAGGTTTCATTATAGCTCCAACACTCTTCTTCATATTTCTTACTGGGAAGCTACATCTGATGACCAACAAGCTTCCTGTCAGAGTGGACCTAACTACCAAATGGATGGTAAGCTATTTCATCTTAGGTGACACTGAGCCAAAACCAAAATCACCTTGACCTCAGTCACCGAGCTCCAGTATGCCAATGATGCTGTAGTGTAGCTCACTCAGAAGCAGACTTTCAGGCAATTGTCAGTGTTGGAAGATTGTGACATCAGATCCGAAACCAAGCTCAGGGTTTATCAAGAAGTTGTGATCACCTTCCTGTACAGAGCTGAGATGTGGACAACATACAAGAGACACTTCAGGTCACTGGAGAAGTATCGTCCACTGCCTGTGGAAGATCCTTTGAATGCAGTAGGAAGACGGACACACCAACATTAGCATCCTTTTGCAATCAAATACTGTGAACATCAAAGCCGTGATCATCTGACAGCAATTTTGCAGGCCTGGCGATGTCATCCAGATGTCCACCTCCAGACTCCCAACGCAAGTTTTATTCTCCAAGCTCAGTGAAAGCAAATACTCAAGAAGAGGGCAGAGAAAGCTCTTCAAGGACGTCCTTGAGGCCAACTTGAAAAAATGCAGCATTAACATCAATTCATGGGAGAATATTCCCCAGGACCACCTGCATGGATCTCAGTACTTTGAAACCTCAGAATGACAACAGGGGATGGAAAAGTGGGGGTGGTAGAAACAGTATGTCATGGACTGAATCAAGGATCCAGAGCCACCCACCCTGCACAGAAACTCATGCCCAAGTTGCAGCAGAGTCTGTTGATCCTGGATTGGCCTTGTCAGCCATCTTTGGACCCACAAATAAGGTAGTCATCCTCAATTGTGAGGGATTGCCAGTGACCCATTACACCACAGTTATAAAGTTTCTTCTCTTACCACTTCAGGCTGAATTTCCATTTCTAAGCACTAGACAAATCGCTCAAGCTGGTTGCATTTTCAAAAGAGAAGAATCTTTTAAAATGTGAACAATGTAGTGTCCCAGTTCTGGCTTGGACAAAAATGCTACTGCTCTCTTTCACATGCATGCTTTCAGTTCAACAATAGTATTATGTTCAGTGTACCCATGAAAGAATGGACATTTAAAGAGCAACACAGTCTTCATAGTTTCTAGGGTCGGAAGGGACCTGAGTAGATCATCTAGTCCAACTATGCTCTCTCAGGGCTACATGCTAATTTATTGCTAAATTATTAAGCAGTCTTATAACTATAAACATTTCATCTTTACATGCTATATACCAAAACAAGAAAATAAAATAATAATTATTTCAGCTGATTTATCAAAATACATGCTTCAACATATTTATGATTTAGTTCATCTGATTTTGACAGTCTCAGTTACTAAATAGTTATTTAATGTACACTTCATTTTTTGTTTGTTTGTTTTATTTGGATTGTTGCAGTATTTAGGGGCTTCAGTCGAGGGTTGAGAGCCCACTGTGCTGGGTGCTGTACACATGCAGAGGAAAAAAATGGTCCCTGTCCTACAGAGTTTGTAAAATTTCACTTGTTAATGTATTGTTATGCTTGTCCTTTGCGATATGATATGTAGCTTTTTCATGTCCATGTTGAAAATTATGTGTCTCTTAACTGAAAGTGAATCTGTGTGGAGAGACATCAGTGTTTTCTTATGTTTTAAGTGTTGTGAAAGCACTGGGTTAACACTTGGAGTGTTGTATCAGGATGGATATGAATGTTGCCTTAATTTGTTGTTTTTATTTGTGAATTGTTGTGAAGAGACGCATTTTAGCCACCTGCCTGGAGAAGAGCAGGAAGCCGGGACCACGCACAAACATGCTCGAACACAGTTGCTTCTCCTTGGGCTTGGGGCCTTTGATGGGGGCCAGGGAGATGAGGTGGTGGCAAACCCTGCCAGACAGCACAGACCATATGAAGCTGTGGGCAGCAGCGCAGGTGAGGGGCTTTTCCAGCCTGCTGCAGCTGCTGACATGCTGGGAGGGATGGAGCAGACTAGCTACGGGTACTAGTCCCTCCTTCCCTTGCTGCTTTAATTTAAATTCATGGGCATTTTTTGTTTAGAAACAGCCTAACTGAATTTGCAAGGCTGCTGTTAATAGGCAAGATGCTGAGGAACAATGTAAGGAACATTAATGAGGTGCAAAAAATGGAGAGCAGGGTATTTTGTGTAAGTATGGTAGATATACAGGTTTTGCTTCATTTTTAAGTGTGTGTGTGTGTGTATAGATGTGTGGAGGAGGAGAGGGAGAGAGAGATTCTGGTATCTTTATCACTAACTCAACAAATCCTACTAAGCTAAATTAGTATCTTTCAGGTTAAGTATCATTATTATTATCTTTTTCATTGAGCTCTGTGGCAACAGCAGCTAGATGCAGACATTTCTTTTTTGCTCAGCAAGGCATGGTCTAGCTCCAGTAGAGAGGACAATTCCTCATTTTCTTAAATTTACCTTGTCCTTGATGTAAAGTTGGGGTGTTGTTGTAACTCTTGTGTTCTTAAAGATCTCTGTCCTAAATCTAGCAGCGTTTTATCTTTCACTAAATATTTTTAAGAGGACTTATTATGTTGTTTTTTCCAATATGGGAACCTCCTTTAGCCTGGCACCTCCAATATGATGTCTGATAACTAGGGGTCTACTTAAATTGCAGTGAGACAATGCAATTTTCAAGGCTTGGTTGTGGCTCAAAGCCAAATGCATGGGCATTTCCCAGTGACCTTGCCCTTCTCCACCCATTTGGCAGAGTCATATACCATTATAATTTAACAGCAGATTCTGTAAAAACTAAATTTATATCATATAATTTATCATATTGTTATAAATCTAAATTTGAATATATTATAAATGTAAAATTTTATATACAATATGCCTGTATAATTAAGGGTTATATCATCAGTTTGTCTGTCCAAAGTAAGATATGGTGTATGTTAGAGACACTTGTATGCCCCAAGTGCAGCCTGGAAGAAAGTCCAAGGGCCTCAATCTATTTTCTTGCTGTTCTGTTGAAGGAATATACTGAGACAGGTCTACAGACAACATGGCATATACTGCCCAAGATGGTTGTAGTTATGCCACTGGATAGTAGGGATATAAATATCATTCATTTAAAAAAAAAAAAATCCATTAACCTCCTCTAGTGGCGAAACCATTAACTGATAACACATACTTAGTCCTGGCCTGAGGGTGGTGGGGTGCAGAGCCTCAGGCTGGCACCTATCCTGCCACCGGCCTAGAGCAGAGCAGGGAGCTGAGGACCATGCACAGACCTGTTTGGACACAGTTGCTTCTGGGAACCAACCGCTCCTTGGGGCCGACGGGGGGTAGGGAGATGAGGTGGTGGCAAGCCCTACCAGACAACACAGCCCATGTAAAGCTGTGAGCAGCAGTGCAGGTAACGGGCTTTTCCAGCCTGCTGTAGCTGCTTGACACATGGGGAGGGATGGAGCAGACTAGCTATGGGTACTAATCCCTCCTTACCTTGGCTCTCTCCCTCCCCTTCTTGTTCCTCCTCCCTCCTACACTTCTTATTTAAACATTTAACCTTTCACATCCCTACTGTATAGAGTATCAGATCCTATGGGATCAGAACCTAACTATGTCTTGTCCTGCCTGTATGCATGTAGCTAAGTGCTGGCATCACTGGTATGCCACAGTAGTTCAGGACAGTGGGAGAGGGTGCGTTATGCCTCTACTCACTTGCATTAGTGTGCTGAATGAGCCACATGCATGTTCAGTTTTACAGTTTATTTGTTCCTCTTAAACTTCATGGTGGAAGCTCATGTGCCAGATTATTTCCATATATACAATCCTTTAATGTCAACTTCAAAAGCATGTAAGCACTTGTCCTGTTATGAAAATGATTTAAAAGTTTAGTTTTTCCATTAGACTTTTTGTATCAAAATTCTGAATTGTCTTATGCCCCCTCCCCTTACTTTTAGTGAAAAGTAATTCCCTCCTTCCAGATGGACCTCCATAGAATTTTTGCTTGGTTACTTCAGCCAATTGTAGTTTATGAAATCTCTTGTGCAGACTCGTCAAAGAGGGTAATTTGGCAAGAAATGACTGTAAATGCTGTCACTTTCCATCACTTCAAGACCAGTAAAATTTAAAAACATCCCAAGTGGAATGTAATAACCTAGGAAAAATACTGAGTGTTGCTTTTAGGGACTTTACATTAAAATAAAAGCCTGATCTAATGATAAAGTATTATACTTTTCTTAAGTATTTCCAAATAGAGTAGTGCAACAGAAGACAAGATTGTATTTGCAAAAGCATAAGTTTTTGTGCATGTTAAAAGATACCAAAATATGTTACTTTAATTTTACCTGAAGAGGTGATGAACCTTATGAACTGTGGTATTTCACAATAAATTGATATTGTGTATGAACCTATTGATGAGTTACTTTGGAAGCTTCTAGGCGAGAGGAAAAAAAATAGGCTTAGTTCTGGAAGGTGTACAGAAATAATGTGGTGATGGGTATCATTATAAAGATTTGGAAATAGAGGGTAAAACTGTAATGATCAGAACAGAGCAGAGCTGCTGTTACGTTGCATTTACAACTGCGTATTAGGGGTGCACCAATAAAGATTTTTCTGGCCAGTACCGATGGCCAGTTAACGAACCCTATCAGCTAATATCGATCTGACAACGGATATGCAGCCTTGGAGCTTGGAGGCCAGTGCCTGGATGCTAAGTCTGTCGGGGGGGAAAGGGGTCTGGGGGGGGCAGATAGTGGTGCCCATAGTGAGGGAGCGAATGGGGCTGGGGCAGTGGCAGGCACTGCCCACTTAGGTTAGGGTGGGGCACAGTACAGAGGTGGCTCATGTGGGAGGGCAGCTCTCCGCTGCTGCACTTGCCCCCAGGGCAGGCATGGGTGGCATGTACTCCCAGATTTGAGCGTGGGCCAAGGGTGGGCTCAGGGCCAGGGGCTGTTAGCCTTTTCCAGGTGGGGGGGGGAGGCCAGGGCAGGTGGTGGCAGTGCTGAGAGGGGCCTATGGTGAATTTTGGGGTGTCTGTAGCCCCCTCCCAGCTCTGTTGCTACCTGCCCCACCCCTGCATTCCCCAAGTGCAGCCCTGGCTCAGCCCCCTGCTGGGAAAAGGTCAGTGCAGCCCCTGGCCCCAGGCCTGTAGCGGGCAGCCCACCCTTGTCTCACGCACAAATCCAGGGACGCATGCCTCCCGCAGGGATGTGTTCAGCGGCAGGGAGCCGCCCCCGGACGAGCAACCCGCGGCTCCACTCCAAGCCGCACCCTGGCTGGGCAGCACCTGCCCCTGCCCCAGCCCTACTTCTTCCCTCACTGTGGGGACCTTGATCCTATTCCCACCCCACCCCACACACACACACCTTCCTCACCCACAAACTTACTGGCTGAATGCTGGTCTCCAAGGTGGTGGACTGCATCCCTGGCTACATGCATCCTGTGGCTGCACGTGTGAACGTGGAATTTATCAGTGACATTATTGGCTACACTGGTCAAAAATGGCTGGTAATGTCAATTTTCCTTTTATTGGTGCCGATCTAACATGGACCTATATTATCAGTGCACCTCTGCTGCATATACATAATGAAACTGAGAGTTCATTTTTTGTCTTGGTATGCTTATCTGTTTCAAGTAAAGTATGTATTAAAAGACAAAACCCAAAAGCAAAACAAAAAAAAGAACTTCAAACAAATGTGATATTATTTGTCTTCACCTACACTGAAATGCAGCCCGTACGCCCCACCCCAGAGCCTGATTCTACTCTTATCATAAGCAGCGATGACAAATCTGTTGATTTAACTCCTCTAAGTGAAACAGTATCAGATCAGGAGCTACCTGTGGGTGCAAGTAAGGTTAGATAACAAATGTAACATGCAAAACAAAAGTGAATCTGAAGCCACTGTATGCCATTGAACTAATTTTGAAACTGAGTAAAAATGGAGAAGGGTTTAGGGGGAAGTAGTGGGTCTTTAAGGAGAAATGGGTATATGTATCATTATTAATGTGTCAGTGGGGCAGTTACTAGACACTATTTGCTTCTGTTGAAAGACTGGTGTAATTTGGCACTTACACAGTATTTCTTGTGGTATAGGATCAGCCATCTCTGTGCTCTCTATCCTACTTTGAAACTTTCTGTTTATTTGTGGTCCAGTGGAAGGATTATCTTTGTCCCATGGCAGTACCTTGAGTTCTAGGTTCAGCTGCTGATCTGATGTGTGAGCTATCAGACATTAGTTTACCTTTCCTGTTATTTCTTTTGTCTCCCCTTTCCTCACCTGTAAAATGATTTTAAAATGTTTGTAAATTACTTTATTTAGATTCAGAGCTCATTTTGGTTTCCTGAATGATGAGGGCAAGGAGTACAAGGCATCTGTACCATGGAGCCAGTCAGGAAGAATCAGCTGTTTCTGTACTATGTGAGTTAGCAAGCTTGGTGGGTTTGGTTGTTTAATTAAAAGATATTGCTGTGAAGTGTTTCAGATCAGGGAGATGTTGTTGGCAGAAGTTTTTGACTCAGAGTTGGGGACAAGCTGCTGATTATTGGGACAGACCTTGATGTTTCAAATAGTTGTGAGAACCCATGAATGGCAGGTACCTCCAAGATTTAGGCTAGTTTCTCCATCCCCTTTTTAAATTTTTGTTTTCCAGAAGTGTGAGAAGCTGAATGCCTTCAGTCTTCTCATTAATTCTTTACTACATCAGCCATTTGTATGTTATCCAACAGTGTAACTGTCTGCTTTTATTTCTGTTTAGAAAATCCTTCTCTTGTTTTGATTTTTAGCTG
Source organism: Crocodylus porosus (assembly GCF_001723895.1). NCBI lineage: Eukaryota > Metazoa > Chordata > Crocodylia > Crocodylidae > Crocodylus > Crocodylus porosus. The sequence continues at coordinate 75,676,688 of NW_017728943.1, read as the reverse complement.
TACATCCTTGACCCCAGGACCCAGCTGTGATCGGTTTAAGCTGCATATTCCATATGCTGGAGAAACACTCAAATGTAAGTTAAATGGATTAATATCACCTTTTCTCCATTTCCATCTCACCCCTTTTTCATCACCTACAATGGTTGGCTTCACATTTCCCAGTGTTTTCAACTTTGTTTAATTGCAAGTCTCATGATGATTGGTGTCATCTTAAGGTTCAGCCTTTGGAGTAATTGGAATATGTGAGCATCTCCAATTTCTAGCCTTCATGGATGCAGAGAAAATGTTGAAAACATAAACCCTAAATCCCAGAAGGCACACACAGATTGCAGTTGCTTTGTATTGACAATACTTTTCTCTTCTAGCAAGATGGCTTCTTTTTTTAATTATGTTTCAACAAATAAAAAGTTAATATTTCTGTGATGTAGTAGGGGAATCTAACAGGCAGCTCATTAGGCTAAGTGAAACAGCAATTTAGTTTTACTATTTTGCTAGTTGCAAAGGTCATTTAGTATTATGATTTTAAATCTTCCTTTCTATAAGCTGTGTCCTACAGATGCTGGTATGTTTGCCCACTGTTAAAATTGTTTTCAGTTCTGAGGATTTGATTCAAAAGTGTTTCCTTTCATGTTTTTAGAAGGCAAGAAATAATTTTTCTCACCTTCTGAGCTGCTTTTGAGCTGCTATTCAATTGCACAAGAAGATTATAAGAGCTTGGGAGGAGCAGTATTTAAAGCAATAATAGCTTGCTGTTCTGTCTTTGCTATAAAATGCTTATAAAAATCCGCTTTGTCTCTTCATGGTGGTGACTTTGCTTCCATAAATTTATCTGGTTTGGGAATACAGCTTTCTCATGCATTTCCATGTACTGATGAAAGGAGGTGGAACATCAGTCCTTAAAATTTAACTATGTATCATTTCTGTACTGTCTGTCTCTGCCCATTTCACATTTTTGCTTTTATTTATGACAAGTTTCGCTTGTCTGACACTCGTGATACCCAATTATATTTTCAGTTGGTAATTAGAGGTCAGTAACCTCAGGTGGTAGTCAGAAGGCAGAAAAATAATACATATCTTGTGTAGATAACATGTTAGTTTTTGCCTTTAAAAAATTTATTACTCTGGTAGTAGCACCAGTTAGTGTGTATTTGTGCGAGAGAAAGTTTAAATAATGCTAAGAACTTCATTGTACTTCAATGTACATTAAAACATTGTCTCTGGTTATATGGTGCATTCAAAGCCATATACCTTTTAGGTAGAGGTGTGCTGATATATCGGTGCCATGTTAATTTTTCTTTTATCAGTGCCAATCCAATATTATTGGCATTTTGGCAAGTGTAGCCAATAATGTCACCGATAAATATAATATGGCCCCTGGGCTCTGCATGCATGCACGTGACCAGGAATGCAGCTGGCAGGGTGGAGAGCAGTGCTCTGCAGGTAAGTCTGTGGAGGCAAAAGGGTATGGGGGAGAGAAAGGGTGTTGGGGGACAGGTCAAGGCCTCTATAGTGAGGGAGGGAGTTAAGCTAGGAGTGCTGCCCAGCCAGGGTGGTGAATGGGACCCGGGGCAGGGAGCAGGACATAGCTGTGGGTGGCTCATCCAGGAGGCACGGGGTGGGAGTGGGGACTGGGGACAACCCCCCTGCTATTGCATGCACTCCCCAGGAGAGTTATGGGGGGGCATGTTCCCCCCTGGCCCCCCCCCCCGCCCCCCAATTTTGTGTTCAGGGCAAATATGGGCTGCTTGCTGTAGGCTCTGGGCTCTCCTGCTTTTGCCTCGGGGTCTCTGTGTTGGCTTCACATCTGCTGTCCACCCGCTAGCGAGTTGTGCCTCCTGCTGCAAGGTGGGCAGGGAATGCACAGCCTATGTGGAGTCCCCGGGGCAAAGGCTGCAGGGCAGAGAGCCCTGAACCCACAGCAAGCAGTCTGCATCTGCCCTTGCCCCACTTGGCTTTGCTCTGGTTAAAAGCACCCTCATGCTTAAAAATGGTGGAGGTGCTTGAACTAAAGCTCTTTTGACAAGCTTTAATTCAAGCACCCCCACTGCCATTTGTAAGCACTGGGTTGCTGATCCCCTTGATGAGCCCACCCATGGCTCTGTCCTGCTCCTCGCCCTGGGTCCCATTTACTGCCAGGGCTGGGCAGCACCTCCAGTCCTAGTTCCTGCCCTACTCCCTTCCTTACTGTGGGGGCCTCACACGCCTTCCCTTCACAGACTTATCAGCAAGGCGCTGCTCTCCATGCTGCCTGGCTGCATTTCTGTAAATCAATTATCAGATCAGTATTGGCTGATATGGCTGGTTAATAATCCGCCATCAGTATCAGCCAAGAAAATCTTTATTGGTGCACCACTACTTTTAGTAATAGCAAACACCACAACTAAGATTTTGTATTACTGGAAATATTTTAATTGTCAGTTTTCATATGCAGAAAATCTGCCTTTCCAGGACTACTCCCTGAAATCTTTTAATTTTTTCTTTGTTATGATTATAGTTCAGCTAGGTTTTACCATTACTGTTGAGCTCTGAAGTGTGTATTTAATCTGCTGTCCTCTGGAGTTGTCATAAAAATGTTCATAGGTCTTTGTAGAGAGGGAAAAATAGAATTCCAGAGATATCCCAAGCATGTAAAAAGGTGATAGATCCATGGTGTGGAAATACTCATATTTTCTAACTCCATCAGTATGTGATGGTACTTTTTCCATAGTATGTACAGGTGACAACTCTGCCAGGTAGCATTGCTTACTTTTGTAAAAACTGACCTCTATGTCTAGAGAAATGTCCATTTCCAACTAAAGTTAAATAAAAGAAGTCTTCAGTATCCAGGGTGGTAAATTCAACCCATTTGAGGTCTTGATCAATCTATTTCCATACACTAAGTGCCATACACCAATGCTGAAGACCTATTTTAGCCACATCAAGTTGCACTGAAGGAGCTTTGAAGTGTGACAGCAGGACCGAGAGAGTATATTTCCACAGAGATGGTGAAAACAATCTCCATAGTGTATTGTATTACATTACATTATGAGGATTGAAGAGTCCTGTTTTCAAATAAACACATTAAGGGAGAAAAAAGCTTGATTGTTCTTTAAATGTTGAGAGGCCAAAGTTGTTCTTGATTTATAAAGGAAACTTAATAAACAAACAAAGCATGTGCAAAGTGGGGTATTCAAAGTACATAGTGATAAATGAAGTTAGTAAGCCAAGGTTTAAGAGTGTGCCTAGATCCACTCCTCCTACTTATCTTTCTAGAGCAGGGGTGGGCAATTAGTTGAGCCAGTGGGCCACATGGGGCATGTTGATGAGCTGTCATGGGCCGGGTCGGCACTGCTTCCTCCCTCCTTGCAGAATAACTCGCCAAAACTCCCTATGTGGGATCGGACTACGGGCAAGCAGGGAGCAGGATGTGTGGGTGAGGCTGGGGTCACGGAGCAATGAGCATGAGGCAAGGGCATAGCCCCCATTTTGCAGGCAGGGACATGCAGGATCGGGGCCCAGAGCAGAGGTATGATCCACTACTTGCAGGCCTCTGCCTTGTATGCATGTGTGTTGGGAGGGATGGTGGGGAGGGAAGGGGCACCTGGGAACTAACTGGGGGTTGGGGTAGAAAGCACGTGCAGCAGAGATCACCCAGGTGGTGTGGTCTGCAGCTGCCCCCAGCAGTGTTCCACATGGGGCCAATCCCTGTCTGCTCCCACCTGGCGCAGCCCGCACCATGCTCCCACCCATGCCTGCCCACCCAGCCCCAGCCAGCGTTAACAGCTTACTGATGTGGCTGCAGCTGCCCAGGTGCTGCTCAGCTCCCTCTTTCTCCAGTGGCTCCTCCTCCTGCTCCCATCTCTGCTGTTCTGCTCTGGGTGGGGAGGCAGCTTCAGCTGGGTGACTGCTGCCCCAGTGTGCAGGGCTCTGGGTTCAGCTGCCTTCTACCCACTTGGCCGCCCGCAAGTGACTGGTCCTTGCGCTGGGTGGGAGGAGAAGGCAACCTGGAGCTGGAGCCCCGTGTGCTGGGGCAGGAGCTGCCTGGCTGCAGCTTCTCCCCTGCCTAGAATGTTGCAGCAAGAGCAGGAGCAAGAGGAGAAGCCGCCACTGGGGGTGAAGGGAGCCAAGCAGCAGCCGGGCATCTCCAGTCGCATTAGGAGCAGCCCTGCTGGAAGCTCTGCATGGTGGCCAGGGCTGGCAGGCATGGGCAGGTGTGTAGCGCTGGCTGCCCCAAGTGGAGCTTGGGCTCATGCTTAGTGCCACAGGGGCAGCCATGGGCTGGATCCAGTCAGTTGGTGAGTTGAATCCGGCCTTTAGGCTGTATTTTGCCCACCCCATTGTAAAATATAGCTTGAAGTTTGCTATCCAGTATAGAAATACCTGCAGATCAACGTTTCTGCCTTCCCCTTATGTTCCTGGTTTTCATGCTTTTAAAAACAACCAACAAAAGTGGGAAGATACCCAACAACTACTGACCCAAGCACAATTGTGTTTTTAACCTTAATTCAACTTGAAAACAGAAAGTGAGGAAAAATTATATTTTTTTCAGAGGCACGTAATTTAACATTATTAGTTATTGAACTAGTATTCCTGATGTTACACATCTGAAACATACATGAATCATTCAAATTATAAAATGGTATTATTGCTGTAAGAATAAAGACTCATGCCAGGAGGCATAAGAAATGTTCTATAACATAGTATTTTATAACTGAGTTTGTGACCATAATGGGGGAAGGCCCCAACTGTAGGCAAGCAAAAATCTGTAAAAACTCCATGCAACCTGTTACCAGATATATTTGTTATCTTTTGAGAACAGAATAATTCTGCGAAGGAAGGCTGCAAAATGTGGCAATAGAAAAAAGGTTGCCTAAAATGTCCAGGATCTCTACTGTGTGGTCTTTAATGTACAGTGCAAAGTATAGACTAGAATGTCTAGTTCCTCTGTGGTTTGTGCTACATCCTCTTTACAACAGATCAGGTTTTTGCAGGTCATCAGTCATAACTGCTGCCACTCTGCAAATACTCTGGTACTTTGTTCCAACGTCCTGAATGCTGTTGGTCTACTTCTTTAGGGAAGTGTAGCTGTACAGTCAGTCTTGTTTTCCTTAGCATCCGGAAGTTCACTATTGTTCTCAAAAAAGGGGAAAAATATACTTGTAACATGTTCAGTAGATAGATGACAGCCAGTAACTTAAAGCCATTGTTTTCTTAGCTTCAGTAACATTCACCACCTGGCAATTCAGAAGGGCCTGTCCTATGATTAAAGTATAATTTTATTTTATTTTTTTCCTGAGTTCCAAGTGGGGATTTATTCTGTTCTTCAGACTTCACATTCGGTTCATTTTTGCTTTTAGTACTTATGCTCTGTCATCACCCAGAACTTTGATACCAGATGCAATTAGAACTTGGGGACCACCAAGTTGTTTTTTTCATATTTCATTTAAGAGAGGTTTTTACACTGGAGAAAACTTTACGTTATACAGAGGTATAAAGTTAAATAACTTTGCTCATGCCATATGAGTGTTTTCCTAATGGCTTAAAAAATTGCAAATACTGGTTTTAAAAAGAGATACACAGGTTGTCATCTTCTGTGCTTTAATGATCATAAAAAAGAGTATATATGTTGATGATTTGCGCATCAGGCTTAACCACTTCATGGAAATGAATTAAAACTTTATCAGAGTCACCTCAGACCTTCGTTCTGTCAGTGTTCCATGCAGTCCCATTGAACTCCATACAATTTGTCGCAGCTGGGTCTGGTTAATTGTCGCAGAGTTTTCCCCAAGGGGTGGCTTGCTTGGAACCACTGTGGGCTTTTCTGGCCTCTGAAAGTGCCCCTGAATCTAACCTACATGTGGCTTTTAGGGTGGGGAGAAGCTCTGGCTCTTTCTCAGTCTGAGACCCTGGCCTTTAAGTAGTCCCTGACCCTCCCTGGTGCCTGTAGCCCTGACTCAAGGAGCTAACTTTCAATTTAGCTCCTGAGAAAAGGACTTTGTCTCTTGTTGGGGAGAACAAGTGCACCCCATATTCAAAGGCCACAGAGTAATAAGACAGTTTACCGTCCAAAGCGGGGTATTCTCTTCAGTCTGCCCAGCCAGAAGCCCCAAAGCTGCTCAGCTAGTTTCTCATTTAAGGCTGACTTCAATAGCCAGACACTCTTCTTGTTCGCCCTCCCCTGTTCATTGTAATGCTCATTTTCTTCAGCTTCCTGAGAGCCTTTTCAGTGTCACCAGGAATCCCCTCTATGCCAATATGCCAGCAGAGCTATGCAAGCTTTTGTTGCTGCTGGAGGTCCATCTTGTCTTCTCCTACACGTAAACAGCTCTTTAATAACAGGAACTTAACAAGGAGTCTAACTCTTCTTTCCCATGTACTAGCGTTACAGGTAAACTGAAGCACCCAACATTATACAAACATGAATACACTTTAAAACAGAAATATTACAATAAATCCCATAAGCTAAAAGGTGCAGCAGTTTGAAAAAAGAGGTCAAATGCATCAATTCTGGATTAAATAAGTCTGTGGATACCTGTAGTAACTTGCATATGTTTATTGCAAGGTCACTGCTTTCATATTTGCTCCTTACTTTCATGTGCTCAGGGAGAACAGGGACTGACAGTAAGGAGAGCAGGGGAAAGGGTCTTCAAGAGGAAGAAGATGGGGGCAGAGGGCAAGGGTGCTATTCCCCGCCCCCCCCCCAATTTATTTTCCCTGCCGTAGTGGTGGGAGGAGGATAATTTCAGGCCAACCTTTTAATAATTAGATTCTGTTTATAAATTTTTCATATGGAATCTAATTATTGGGTATTCATCTTGTATTCAAGTAAATATGGCATAACACAGGCGGGTGGCTTGTCTGAGGATGGGAGGGTGGACAGCTCCTTGCCACTGCATGCATCCCTAGGGGAGGCATGGGGGGGCATGTGCCCCCTGTATTTGTGTATAGCATGAGGATGAGTTGCCCGCTGCAGGCTTGGGGCTGCGCAGGCCTCTTCCTGGCAAGGGGGTGGGCCAAGTCTGCATTTGGGTCAGGCGGGGGTGGCTACAGGGAACTTTTTCAGGTGGCTGTAGCCCACCCTGTAGGCACCCCTCCTAGAGCTGCTGCCACCTGCCCTACCCCCACCCACCCCGAACATAGCCCAGGTCCAGCCTCGCACAAGGAAGAGGCTGGTGCAGCTCCAGGCCCTAAGCCTTCAGCAGGCAGCCTGCCCTCAGCCTGCACACAAATCTGGGGGCACATGTCCCCCATGCCTCCCTCAGGGTTGCACGCAGCGGTGAGGAGCCGCCACCCTCAGATCCATCCTGCATTCTTCCCCGGCTGGGCAGTGCCTGCCTTTGCCCCTCCACATCCCTTTCCTCACCCCTGCCTTTTCCACTGACTTACCAGCCGGAGGTTGCTCTCCAAGCTGCCGTGCTGCACTCCTGTCCGCGTGTATGCTGTAGCTGCATGCATGCACATGGCATTTATTAGTGGTATATTATCTACCCTGGCTAAAAAAGCTGATGGCCAATAATGTTAATTTTCCTGTTACCAGTGCTGATCCAATACGTGACCAGTATATTGGTGTACCTCTACTTTTCACTTCTCTAGCTGACGTAACTATGCCAGCAGAACCATATAACTTTTTCATGATTCTGTTCTGTTAAGATTATTAGGTGCAAGAATAACAGAGCAAATCCTTGTTTCAGCTGCAAGCGTTAGCCTTAACTATGTCATTTGGTTATTTATGTAAATATTGGATTTATATGCTACCCTTTCCAACAAAGACTCAGGGTGGCTTACAATAAAAGAAGAGAATAACTTATAAAACAAGAGAATGAACAAGAGAACAAAGCAACTTTATAAGGCAACTAAAATATCAGCAAAATGGAACCTGTCTAAACAATTTCACAGCCTAGCTTATGCCCTCCTGAATAGGATGGTCCTGCAGCACTTCTGAAAGATATCTGTGCTCAGGGTCTGGCAGGCCTTGAGTGTGGGGGGTTTGAGAGCTAAAGAAAAACTGCAGAGAATGACCTCCCTCATGCTTTTACCAAGCAGACTTGGCAGATTGGGACTTGCAGGGGGCTGCTTTTGGCTGATCTTACAGCACTAGCAGTACACTAGAAGCCACAAAGCTGACCAGCTTCTGTCATTTTGAAGGCTTCTAGTAGTAACTCTTAGAGTTAGTATTAAAAGGTTGAAATTAATAGGAGCTTGTCAGTTTCTTCACTGATATTAGAAGCCTTGAAAATGAGGAGTGATAGCATTGTGAAAATGACTGTCGTACATCTTGGTTAGCTGAAGCCTCGATTATCTGTTCTGCAGCTATCTTTTGTTAACCTGTAACTATTGGTCCCCTGTGACAAACTATATTTAGGCTTGACAGGATTCAATTTTTATCAGAAAATGTTTATAAACCTTGATTTTTCCCACCCCCTCTCACTCACAGACCAACCAAAAATATTTTCATTGTTAATAATCAAAATGTATAGAAAGGGGACATAAGAAAAATGATGGCCCGTGGAGCATGTGACAATAGGAGGTTCAGTTGTACAGAACCATGCTGACTATAGTTTGGACTGTGGAACAGGGAGCCAGGGGCTCCCTGTTACTTTAAGGCGGCAAACAGCCTTAGGGAGCCTCAGGTGCAGGGAGTGCTTACTAAGAGCCAGGAAAGGCCAGGCTGTAAGGGGCTGACAGGCTGCAGGCACCCAGTGAAAAATAAATGGTTCATCAGTAAGGCCAGATGGTGGAGTGGCCGAGACAGTAGAGTGCCAATTGCAGTGCTGGTAGCGCAGGAATAGTACTGGAGGACACTGCTCAGCCTGAAGAAGAGGGATACCACTGCAGCAGTTAGCATAGCTTGGCAACCTAATTGAGGATACCTGCAGTGGGCCAAGGAAAGCACATGATTCCCAGGGGCTGGCTTAATGGGAGGCCCAGGGCTGAGTCTGGGGAGGGAGCCTGACCCTGGAGACTGCAAGGGAAAGAGCTCCTAAGCAGAGAAGCTGCTGAGAAACTGCCAGGCTCCCTCCTGAGCTGATGTGGGGTACTTCAAGTAAGGCAGGGGAATACGACCAGGGTAGAGGCAGATTTGGGTTCCACTGCCAAGAAGCTGAGATGTATGTTGGGATGCAGTGTGGAACAGTTTGTGTTACAGCCGGTGGGCTTGTTCTTTTGTTTATAGTTTAGTCTGGTGGTTTGGTTTGGGACTAGCAGGGGTGATACGGAGGTCCCAGTGGTGTCTAGAGCTCCACACAGGGTTAGACTCTAGGAACAGCCAGGCAGCCTGCAAGAGGTGAATCCTGAGCCCAGAGCCCTTGAGGGGCAAATCCTGAGTCAGAGAGGGGTGACACCAGAGCAACAGCAAGTCAGGACCAGGGCCTGAAGCCAAGGTGAGAGTGATGTGGACTGGAGGCCAGGTACAATGCTGAAGGCCAAGAAGGCAGGAGCCCCCATAAACATCTAGAGGCCTGGGGATGGTTTGCTGGGACTCTTAAAGGCACAAAGGCCTGAAAGAGCTGTATCCTAGACTGGAGCCGAGGGCCTGCTGTGACTTAAAAACACAGGGGCCTGAAAGAGCTGGATCTTGGACTAGGGCCAAACATTTGTGAGGCATGGTTGATGACTGTAGGGGAGATTGGAGGGCAAATAATTGACCATTAGGGTGCATAGTATGCTGGTGCACTGACCAACAAGCCAGAAATCACTCTGGAGTCTTGAGCAGTCTCCCTTTTCCCAAATTTAAACTATTACAGCAAGTCGTGGCAAGCAAGAGAGCAGAGGGGAGAAGGAGGAAACAGTGCAAAGCAGGAGCTATACAGCTGCTACAGTGTTACCACCACACTTGGAGACCTAGTTCTGCTACAGTTTGCAACTCCCAGAAATCCCAGGGGACTGGGAACAAAGGAAGAGGAAGTGACAAAGCGGATAAGGGAGTTGCGGTCAAGCAGAGCCAGGACTGATAGCAGCACTGCTGCTCAGCTGGCGCAAGTCCTGCAGTAGTTACGTTTGTCGCAGCAGGCGGTTAAACTGCACTATAATAATAGTATACTGTCATCTATAAATTGTCTGCTTCCCACACTCTAAATTTTGCACAATCCTGAAAACTTAAATTGATGATAATAAAAATAAACACTTAAAAATAAGCATTGTTATTATCTGTTGCAATTATAAAAAAAATCTAATTCTGCCAAGCCTGTGTTCTTTCTCTTTTTTTCCTATTCTCTCTCTCCAAGCTTTATTCAGTGCAGTACTATATCTTTAATCTCAAGTTTGATATGTTTATGTGTAACTGTTGATTGTTGTACAATAAACAATTATGTTAAGTTTTATTGCATTTAATATCTGTACTGTTAAATTTGGTGTGATTTTACTTTGTGCATCATGTCTTAGTGTCTTGAGAAAAATCATACATGCTACAGTTTCATTTATCAGATGATTTCAGTATCTGGCTTTAAGCTGATATTTTCCAAAAAGATTCAGATAATTAAATATCTATCATAGGTCTGATCAAGGTTTCTAATGGCAGCCCTATGCCAACTCTTTTCTCTTCACTATTACTAGTTCAGTTAAATGGAGTACAAATTGGTTACAGTTACTGAAATCTGGAGTACTTTGGTCTTGAATGTTTTTTTGTTTTTCACTCAGAAGTTTTCTACTGCTAGTGGCTACTGTGATTCTGATAGAATTATTTTTCTGTGCTCTTCACATTTTCTTTTTTTTCAGGCACTGATGCCTCTCTTTGTCCTTGAGTGCTGTCATCTGGAATTTCATAGCGATTAAACAATGTGGTGCCCTTGTGATGTTACTGTTTTCTCTGTGGCCCCTTGAACTACAGTATTTTCATTTTGTTTTGCCTGATTTTCACTGTTTTTATATGAGTGGTTTACAGGTCTCAGTTCTACTGTTATTGTTTCACTTTTCTTCCTTTATCCAAAGGAGTATTTTTGCATAGTTTGGAAGCTAGGGGGCTGGGTTTTTGTTTGTTGGTTTTTGTTTTTAAACTTCTGTCTCGCTTCTCTACCTGCTCCTCATTCACCTGAGTGACTGAAACTAGAAATGGAAATAACTAGTGGATTACCCAACCAACAAGTAGTCTAGGAATTTTTGTCACCATACAATTTATAGTACTGTTTTCATTTTTCATTTTTTGAAAGCTATTCTTATGGCTTGTCCCTTTATGGAGGGAATCTGATGTTGTTTTTTCGTTGTTTTTGGTTCTGCAAAACTGAGCCTATTTAGATATATAGTTTATACCTGTTCCTGTGCCTGTGCCTATCATGCCTATCCCTGCAGGATATTTTCTAGGGCTTTGCTTAGTCCAATTTCAAGTGATGGAATGATGAGGTTTCTTTTCCCTTGGGAAAACTTTTCCACTCTCTAGTGCAGTGGTCTCCAAAGTGGGGTGTGCATACCCCAGGGGGTGCGCAAGACAATTCATTGGGGTATGGAAAGAAAATATTAGAACTTCTATTTATGTTTATATTCATATAAATATACATATATTGGGGGTGCGTGCTCAAAAATTTTTTACTAATGGGGTGCACGATCAAAAAAATTTGGAGACCCCTGCTCTAGTGGATCACACAATCAGGAGCCATCTATTAATAATCAACCTAATGTTTTCTTTAATTTTATTCCTTCATATTACTGTTAATTCATTATGCCCATTCCATTCTAAATGATCCATTCTCTTTATTTCTACTTATTTTACTGTCTTGACACTTTATAAAAATTTCTCAAACCACCTTCTGTGCCTGCCTTGAGCAGATAAATTTAGTGTCATTTTACCACCTTGTAGCCAAAAGTGTTAGACAACACATTACATCCTTAGTATAAGTGGATCTCTTCTTTCTATTTGCCTCTACTGTATGTATCCTCGGTGTTCAGCTTCTCTTCTTTTTCATGCCTAGTATCTGTTTTTCTGCAGTGTTGTCTTTTCTCCATCTTGGCAGTAATCATTATCTCTCTCTCCATCTCCTTTTTCTTTGACTATTACATCTCCATTCTTTATGTTGACCCCTAGGCCAATGTCTTCAGAAAGCTACTGCCTACTTCTTGCATATCCAAATAAATACTCTACCTCACTTCTTTCTCATTGAATTTAGGATCCAGATTGAAAGTCTCCTTACAGATGGGACTGGGATCACGGGGCAGTGACAGCATGGGGCTAGGGCCTGGGGCAGAGCACTAATCTGCTCCTTGCACACCTCTTTGACAGGTGCCAGTTCTGCAGGCAGGGGTGTGTGGGAAGCAGATCATGGCTCTGCCCCAGGCTCTGGCCCCACACTGCCAGCGCCCCGTGATTCTGCTCCCTGCCTGCCTGTGACTCCATCACATCCACCAGGCCGAATTCAGGGCAGAGCCACTTAGGGAGTTTTTGGTGAGCTGGGGTGGGGTGGGGGTGCTGATCCAGCCTGTGACAGCTCTCCAAAACTCCCTAAGCAGCCCTCTGGCCCAAATAATTGCCCACCCCTGCTCTAGAGTGTCTCACTGCAAGCTATATTCTCTAGTACTTGAATAATTTTTTATGGCTCTTTTCTGTATGATCTCTAAGTTTCTTAATATAACTTTTAAAACATGGATGGAAGAACTGAATTGAGTATTTCAGCATTGGTTTTACATAGAATTGGCATGATTACTCTGCCCCTACTTGTAGTTTCCTTTCTCATACATCCAAAAGATCATTAGCCCTTGTTGAGAGCTCACTTTGAGTCCATTTTGATCCTTAGATCTTTTTCAGAGTCCCTGCTTTCCATGATATAGCTCCCCATTCTGCATTCCATGTTCCTCACTGTATAACTTTAAATGTAGCTTCATTAAGATGAATTTTTGGCTGAACAGGCCCAAGTTTATTAAGTGTTTCATATCTTTCTGTGTGATTGCCCTATCATCATGGTTTGTTTGTTTGTTTGTTTTTTTAACCATTCCATTAATCTTTGTTTCTTCAGATGTGATCATTAGTGGATTTGTTCTTCTAACCATTGACAAAAATATGCCATCATCTTTGAAATGCCCCTCCCCACCGTTTTGGTGATCATGCTGTGCTGACAACTAATAGTTGAGATGTCAGTTTTTATAGATATGACATACGTCAACCTAGTACTGCACGTCATTTCAATTAAACAAAAAAAACAAACACTACATAATATCAAATCAATCAGATGTTAAATGAATCAGGAGTTAATAAACTGCCTCAACCAAACTTGTAATCTCATGAAAGAATAAACTTATTTACTGTAATTTAATAATTATATTATCTTACGTTTATTGTATTCCATTTATTTGAATATTTTATGTTGGTGTTTTCATTATTTTGCCTGTAATTTTATACTGGTCTAACCAAACAGTAGTTATCCAGGTCATCCTATTTCCTTTTTATGAATACCATATTTGCTCATATATAACCTGCATCTTTTCTCCCCAGACTAGCTGGGGAAAATTGGGGTGCACTTCATATGGAAGAAAAGGGCTCCCCACAGGTATGGGCATTTGGCAGTACATGGTGTGGGGGTAAGAGTGGTGACAACTTAACACTGCCATCGCTTGTTCCGTCCAATCTGCTGCCGAATGTCTGTACCCTTCCTCAACAGTATGCCGGATCAGGCTGGCTTGCAGGGTTGACCTGCAGCCACGGCCCACAAACGGCCTCTGAAGAGGCAGTAAGATGTAAAATGTGCTGGGCAAGACTCTGTGCTGAGTCAAGGACCAAGTCCTGGTTCTGGGGCTTTGTGCTGTGTCAGACATGGTACATAGCTCTGGAGCCAGCATTCATGGGTGGGCCTTCTGTATGGTCCCAGCACCATTGAAACTGAATTGGGCTAGGATTGGCACATGGTTTCTGGCTCCCAAGTGCCCAGCACAACTCCCTGGCTACCACTCCACCCAGCCCCAGCTCCCAAGCCCCCAGACTCAGCATGTGGCCCCAAGCCCCTGAGATCACAGATCACTGGTCTCACACTCCATTGTAAGATTTTTTTTTTTTCCCCTCTTCTTGGGGCCTTGCAAAAATAGGGTGCATATCATATTCAGGGTCCCGGTACATATGAAAAATAGGTACTAGTGCCATTTTAGCACTTTTTGACCATATTTAGGTACAGCAGCACCCTTAAGACTGCTGCACTGCTGTCTGCGGGCTGGTTCCTAAACTGGAAGCATCATAGCTGTGTTCGCACAGGGCTTTGGATAGGTTAAATAGCATTGCAAATGACACTGCCATATCCATGCTAGCTGGCTTGCTTGCAGTACTCCAAGGATACAGCTATACTGTGCTGTTTGAAGAGGAAGTATGTGTAGAAAAGCATATTGAACTTGAAGTTGGCACGCCGGGCCTGGTAATTTACTGAGTAGACATGGTCTTCTAGAGCAGTGGGTGCCAGCCTCTGGCAGGTGTGCTATAAGGTAAGCCCCACACCCTCTAGGTGCCACTTCCATCCCCTGCCAGTCTGATGCTTTGCCTTCTGCTACCTGGCTTTATCTGCTACTCTGCTTTCTTTTCCTTGCCACTATGTTCCCTGCTCCCTCTCCAGCCTTCTTCATGCAACACACAGAGGCTGCCTGTGCCACCTGTGATATATATGCTGGGGCTTGGCCACCCCTGTTCTAGAGTGTCCCAGATATTCCCAGATTCATTAAGCTTCATAACCAGGGATCCAGGTTTTCCATTTCCTGCGAAAAATGTGGATCTTCCCGTTACAGAGGAAAAACACAGGTTTCCCCTTGCAGACTGGCAGAGTTCCAGCCTGCAAGGAGCTGCTTGGGAATTGTGGGGGGGCGGGCGTGATTGGAGGTAGGGAGTACCACATGTGTGTGCACATGCACATGCATGAGGCCTGCAATACAGCTAGGCAGGGTGGTGGGAGCAGCCCTAGGAGCTGGATAAAGATAAATCTGTGGGACAGTGGGGTTGGAGGGCCAGAGCTTGTGGACTGTCAGGGCATGGTCCAGGCACCCCCATCGGTGAGGCATGGGGGGGCATGTGCCCCCTCCGATTTCTGCACGGACAGCAGGGCATGGGGCTGCAGCCTGGCCCAATTGGTACCAGGCAGGAGCTGCTTTTGCAGTCCATCAGGCAGGACCCATTGTGGGAGGACGGGGAGCCTCGGTACTGCTGCCCCCACCAGCGGGAGCCCGTCAGCCACACCACCGTGACCACCAAGGTGAGTCACACCCTGCCTACCTGGCAGTAGCAGAGGGGCACAACTCTCCCCACTGCTGCCAGGTGGATAGGGAGCACTTTGCCATGGTGGCGCAGCTGGCACTGGTAGGCTTCTAAATGACTTTAACGCTGTAACTATATCAATAAAACTCTGTGTTTGAACTGATATATATAGTAGTGGTGTTTCATTTTAATTGTGAAAAACACAGATTTTAGGGTTTTTAATCAGAGAATTTTGTGTGCGTGTGGTTTTTAAATCGAGAGAATTTTGGATCTTTTAACAGACTACCAGAATCCCTGTCAGTGAGGACTTCTTCAGCTGTTTTGGGGTTTTGGGTGCACTTAGATCTGCTGACAAAGATTTTAAAATCTTGTACATGTTAACTATTCATTGCAATTGCTAATGGGCTGGAAAATACCCTATCATCCTCTTAAATATTTCATCCAGCTTTTTCCCATTGTTTCCCCCAATTTTTGCTGAGCACTTTTACATTTTCTGCATAGTTTTAAAGAATTTTACCACAATTCTCTAGTAGTAGGTTTATACCACCTGCTAAAATGTAATTTTCTTAATAGACTTAAAACCTCCCTATTTTCCTTTGTTGGCATGTTTTTACCTTTAGATTCCCATATCCATTTTCTATACTACACAATTTCTAATTTACAGTGATAGCAATTTGTTTTCTCTTTTCTGTCTAGTCTGGAAGTTATGTTCCTTATGTTTGCTTCAGAGAGGGAGTACAACATCCTGTCCATTGCGAAGTTCTGTGCCAACTTATCTTATTGAGCTGCTGCTGATGGATATAGCACCTTAGGATAGTTGTAAAATGTAGATGTCCATAAAATATCTTCTGCTTTTTTCCTTCAGAGATAGAAACTTCTTTCCTTCCTCAGGAGTTGCCTCCATAGTGTGAGAACTTCAAGCCAGGTTGAATGTTTCTTGGCTGTTTTTTATTTCCTCTTTGGTCAAAAATTGTTGTCCATTTATTTGGTTTCTATTTTCCGTGTTTTCCTTATCACCAGAGCTTTCCTTTGCACATTGTTGCTCTGGCTTCGATTTCTGACCCTGGTAGTTCAAGAAACTTTCATTTTCTTGGATGCTGTACAGGATTTGAAGCTTTCACTTCTGTATGCCTGAATGCACCGAAACTTTCTTCTGACTTTTAGTGAAAAGGGAAATGCAGCTTACCCAAAGTAGATTACAGCAGATGCTCCATCATTCTCTGTATCTGCTGCTTGGTGTATAGCCATTCCTAAAATGTAAGAAATCTATTATTCCCTCCCATAAACTCACTCCAGAACTTCTGCTTGGCATTCCTATTAATGTACTCAGGAGTTCACCAGCCAGCCGACCTACGTTCTTAGCCACACAGCTCAACTCTACCATCTCACTAACCAGACAAATTAACAACTACAGTACTCACATTTTATCATAGTTCCAAATGTCTTGATTACACAGCCTTCATGAAGACACAAAGGCTAGGTACAGACATTCAAAAAGCCCATGCTGGAATTGATCTTAGTTGTGCAGTTTTCTGTTAGTGGCATAGTTTAGTTTCGTGTAGCGAACAGAACACACATTTGCCCTTTGGGATGTTGCGGGGGGGGGCAAATATTAGACCAGGTTCTACCATTTTTAAACCAGTCTGTATATGCCAAACTTCTGTTCTGTTACAGGTGTAGACCGGTATCTGGTCACTTATATTAGTAAAATTTTAATGCCTGTATCTGGCCAATAGACCTGTATAACTTGGCTTATTCAGGGGGTCAAGGCTGATCCATGTGATCCTCACAGTATACTAACAAACAAATTAAATGCACTGTTTGTAACCCCACCCCTTCTCCAAGCACAGGATCTCTTGCTGCATCTATCAGAGCTTTAATTGAGAAGTATTTTTGTTGTACAGTAGTAGTGTTAATTGATTCTTAGAATACTCAAATGTGTAAGTAGTTTTTTAAACTCGCAGTTGATTTTAAGAGTGTCTCATTTGAAACCATGTCTTTTTTCCTCCCTCTCTTGTAAACATCATAAAAATATATCCTGTTAGGACATGAGAGCATGTGATTAAATATTTAATGCAGAAATCACTGGGTGCTAATGAGGTGCTGAGGATACTCTTGGATTCCAAGGACAGAGCAGTGTTCCATGTAAAGGTCTTGGATTCTGTTTTTTGGAACATGAACTAGGCAGAGCTGGAAGGAACTAGGAGCCCCTATAGAGGAGGTGTCTTGCACTGCTGCTTTTTCATGCCCCTTCATGATTCTGTGGACAGTTTCCATAGGGGAAACCTTCAAATATGTAGTTTTTGAAGCTAAGAAGTGGAGGGTATTCTACTGGGAATATTTGTAGGGATAGCTGAATAGCAGAAAGTACTTCTGTGCAGAGTAGAGAACAAAATTTAGCTCTTTGTGTTGTGGTACAGAATAAGATAATTTTAAGTCTAATATTCACCTTTTAACATTTCCTTTTTGGGGTCTGTTTTCCCCTACTCCACTGGCAAATGGGGGTTAAGTGAAGCTTCTGCTATTTCTGGGCTGTAACTTGTCATTGATTGTTTAGAATAAATTATGTCCTACTTATGTCGCACCTTTGATTTCATGTAGATATATCAAGTAGCATGTCTGTGTTTCCTCTTGTAAAAATGTGTAAAATTGTTTCATTCCTCCACCACAGCATTTTATCTGTGGTCTGCTTGAATGTTTTCTCATCATTCACAGAAATGGCTCAGCTCCTTTTTAAAGCTGCTAAATTACACTAAAAGACTCCAAATGTGCATTCCCAATATTTCCCACATAAGCAATTTCCTTAATTGCAACCAGGATGATATGTGATGTGCAACAAGAGTAGTGACTTGCAGTCATAACTGAGAAGGATGACCATGCCAATACAGGACTGACTTTGTATTAAGTTGTGATCTACACTATTCAGAAATCGAGAGAATGCCTATGTTACCTAATGCTTGCGCTGTTCTTGTACTTTGGGTCACATACCTTCTGAGAACAGGTGAAGTCAGGTGAGAATTAAAATCATAATAGTCTTTCTACATACTGGATTGTCTCTGTGTAAGTTTTACAGTTCTTCCTGATTTCTGCTTGACAAGCTATGATTAATACATGTGTCTGTGTCTAATTCACTTACTAAATAGAATTACTGATTGTGGCTGGGTAGGTGGATATCCTATCGCAACCCTACAGAGACAGCCTCTTAGATGGGACGGACCCCAGCCTCAAGAAATTAGTGTGAGACTCTTCCCAGAGTTTCCTATTTTCTTCCCTTTGTGGGGAGGGAAAGTATCTAGTAGCAGCAACACCAGTAGCAGAAAAGGAGCTACATCTGTAGCCTTCTCCAGTAATAAATACATATAATCTCATTCTCATTCATTTTGTGCCTTGATCATCATTCCTGGGAGTTTGCCTGCTTGTGCCAACTCACCAATAAGGATACTGCTGTGGGTGTGTGAGGTGATGGAGAAGATAAATGATTTGGTTATTAGTGCATTGAATAGATGGATGAGACAGTTCTACACATACATATGTAGAAGTGTGTGTGTGTAATTAATGAAGGGGCATTATTTGTTTTCCTGAAATCTGGAGTGATGTGTAGTTGAACCATGTTCAACCTGGTGTGTACTCTCTCTTTGTGAAAGTACTTGTACTCCATAATAAAATCCTTTTGATAAATGAAATGAATTGAATTCTTTCAGTATCTCAGGTTTTTGGTGGTCAACATGAAATGAATTGGTTTCTTTCTTGGCCCTTGTTGGATACAGATGTCCACAGTACAGTATATATTTAGGACTAAACTGGTGCTGACTGGTACTTTGGGCCATTGACTGAAAATGGAAATTGAGAATCTTCCATCCCTATTGTTTGTTTTTCTAGAAAAGTAATGCTGGTGGGACATTGTCAGGGTATCTTGACAATGGGTAGTCTGTGTTGTACTTATTCTGTGGGTTAAGTAGGGAACTTGAATTCTTTTAGTACAGAGTAACTTCATTCAGTTTTAGCTTCACTTTTAAAATTGCAAAGGAAAGTCAAAAGCCAAAAAGGTTGAGTGGTAGGTGGAAAATTAATGAATATAACATAGGCTTCTGTAGAATAGATCCATAAGTATCTAAAGAACCTCTTAGTTTCAAAGCTACCTACACCTTGCTTAGAATCAACTGTTACTCATTTGTTAGATTCATTATGAATTTTAGAGAACAGATTAGAATAGGAGAAAAATAGGAAGGTAAATAGCAGACTGACATTAAAACTTAAATCTTTGCATTTTTCTGTCTCTTGATGTCATCTTAGCTTTTTCTTTAAAAGCCTATAAGATCAAATATTTCAAGATTAAATGCTGTTTGAGTGAAGAAGGAAAACAGACATAGAATGGTACTGTAGGATATTGAAAAGCAGAAGATGTGTACAGTATGCTTTTCATCAGTTCATAGATGTAGGGTCAAAAGGGACCTGAGCAGATCAAGTCCGACCCCCTGCTCTGGGCAGAAATGAATACTGGGCTCGTATGACCCCTGGTAAGTTTAAGTTCATATGATCCCCACTAGGTAGTTATCAAGCTTCCTTTTAAAGACCACCAAGGTAGGAGCCAGCACCACTTCCCTTGGAAGCTGGTTCCAGATCCTGGCCACCCTGACTGAAGTAGTGCCTCCTGATGTCTAGCGTGAACCTACTCTCAATCAACTTGTGGCCACTGTTCCTTGTTACTTGGGGAGGTACTTGGGGGAACAGGGTCTCACCCATTCCTCTCTGGTCCCCCCTGGTAAGTTTATAGATGGCCACCAGATCTCCTCTCAGCCTTCTCTTGTGAAGGCTGAACAGGTTCAGGTCCAGTAGCCTCTCCTTGTAGGGCTGCCCCCTTATCATGCGAGTGGCCGTCCTCTGGACCCTCTTGATGCTGGCCACATCCCTCCTGAAGTGCAGCACCCAGAACTGGATGCAGTACTCCAACTGTGGCCTGACCAGTGTCACATGGAAGGGGAGGATCACCACCTTGGACCTAATCATGATGCATCTGTGGATGCATCTTTTTCTTCTAACTTGTATTCTAAATTAATTCTTGACCTCAAATAACTTTATTATCAGAACAGCTTAAAAATCTGTATTAATTTAGCTGGAATTGAAATTCTACTGAAGTAAGCTTCAACCACGAAATCTATAAAGGTGATAAAATGCATATGGTCTTTCAAGTGTGAAAGTTGTGGATGCACTGTTCTTCAGCATGTGATTCTACTATAAGCTCATTCACGGTGGTTTCCCAATTCAGGTTGTGGTGGCAGGTAAAAACAGAATTGAGAAATATGGAGCTACACTTTCATAATTTCAACTAGCTAGTTATCACTAATCACTGTATAATCTTTCCTGTGGTGTACAGATCTACTTTAGGATTTTAGCACACTGATTCATCCACAGCTAGTTGTGTCAGCCCCATGAGTGTGAGATCATACTGAAGTGGAAGAAGACAGGGATGGTCCTCCCAGCTGCATATTACTAATGGTACCACTCAGCTGGAAAATGTGATAGTGGGGAAAAAAGGGGAGGGGCCAAACTCCTGTTTCTGCTTCTGCTTCTGATGGGGTCCTGTGAGACTGGGCAGAGGATCAGGTTTTTGCTTTTGTAGGAAGTGGAGGGAGCACGAGACACCCTTCTTCATGACATAGATCCCTCTTATAAATGTGGGTAGTGACAGCAAAAAGAAGCTAATGTAGGATGGTGATAAACGAGGTGTGCAGGGGGTATTATAAGCAGTGAAAGAGTTAATGGAGAGAAAAAGACAAATAGAAGTAAAGTGAAAAATAGAGAATTGGGAGAAAAAGAGCAAAAGTTGAGAATGGAGGGAGAGAAAAATGAGTGAGAAGGTAGAGAAATTTAAAGTGTGGAGGAAGAAACTACTAGAAAGACGGGACAATAAATGGAAGTTTAATTTTGAGAAATACTGAGAACTCATTAGTATCTCAGTAAGTGAACATCTGAAAAGAGCTATTAAGGACCAGATATTACTAAAGTAATTGAGTGTAGCTGGTAGCAGTGTCTGTAGTTAAGGTTGCCCAACAGAGTCCATTTCTAAAACCATGCTTTTGGGTGTTTATAGCTTTAAAGGTTTGGGTTGAGAGTTCACATATGGGTTATTTGCCATCTTATTTATCCAATATAATAAAAATGGAACAGCTGTTTCAGAGAGTAAAACAGGGTCAATAGTTTTGAGAAGCCCAAGCACTTCTATACTTTGAAATTTGGCAGTGAGTTCACCCTAGGGATAGGAATATGGCTTTATTTTTCCCTATGAAAATCCACCCAAAACTGCCCAAGTCACAAGCCTTCAAAAATTGTGGTTTTCACTTACTTAGTAGAGGCTTATTATGGTTTGGCAGGTAATATTGTCGGTACTGGGTGTGCTCCAACCCAGGACTGCAGGGTTTGAATAGAACTTAGTCTGTAACTGCATACTCCAGCTGTGATGGGCTAATGTGGTGCTGGGCATAGGAACTGAGATCAGGGAAACTGTTCATCTCAATGTTGTGCCTAGGCAGTTGGCAGGCAATAAAGGAAACAGATGGGGTGATAGATGGGGAAGATTCTGGAAGTATTGCAGCAGTAAGAGGGTAAGAATGAGGAGAAAAGGGGTAGGAAGCAAGAGAAAGGGAAAAGAGACACGAGCCACAGGCTGTGGACGTAGATAGGAGCCAAGATACAGGTTGGGGGGAGGGTTGGGAGGGTCAGAGTGTAATAAGATTTTGGAAAAAATCTGCAATGTTGATTCTGTAATACCTGTTTTAATGTTTATTCCACAAAAATGGGAGCTCAAGATTCTAAAAGTGCCTTTAGAATCCTATATGCAATAAACATGTTACTATATCTGACAGTAATATTTATGTCATCTAAATAACATAAGATTTGCCAAATCTCCTGAACAAAGCAGGCCATGCTTTTAAGTGCGAGGAATCGTTGCTACTTTGAATATGGTGACCCGGCTAACCAAAATGTTCATTTTTAATTTTAATTTCACTGGGTAGTAGTTAAAAAGAATTTACCAAAACTGTAGTGCACATGATGAGCAGAAAATTCCTGAGTACAGAACACCTTTTACAGTATGTTTTGCTGCTATAAAGTTCTTGCTGTTGGTGGCTAAAGCTGTACTTTGTATTTCCCAAAGCAAAATAGAAAATGCACTTCTGACTCTAAGGATTTTACCCATTAGATATGAAATTATAAGATCTATACAGTTGGGAGAAATGAACTAGGAACAGTGTGGGTAACATCAGTATGGTGACCTGGTTTTTCAACAGAGCTTAATGCACAGCATAATGTAGAAAAAAAGTGTTGTTGTTTTTTTTCAATTATTTTGGACAGGCTTTTAACCTGTGGTATATGGACCTGTGGGGGTCTGCAGACTCTACGGGATCTGTGAAAGATGACTGTGTTGTCAGAAGTGTGTGAATACCCACACTTGCAATTAATTCATTCAAAATTTCCAAAGAGATCCGTACCTCCATTCAAAAATGTTTAGGGGTCTTCAAATTGTTAGTGATATAAAATAGCCCATAATATTATGGGATAATATTAAACTTTTCTGTGTTGTTTTTATATTAATTTCACATAAACATACCAAAGTTGGAAAAATCAGTTAATTTGTATTGTGTCCCTTCTGATCCATGCACACTTTTTGTGAACTGTACATATAAATTATGATTATAGCAGGTGTGACTGTTTAAACAGAATAAGCTTAGGGTGAGCATTTGCCTAGGAGACTAGGAGACCTTCAGGAATGCCGATAGTGCTGAAGAAGTTGGTATTAATGATTCATTAAATGGTGCTCTGTTGTCTTAATTAGAAACAGGCAACTACAGTAGCATGAATCTGCAGTCTTAATTGGCTTGTGACCTGTTAATAATATGGGGCTTAATTTTAGTTTTCTCTAATGAAAAATTTGGAAGTGACTGCATGTCTGACTAACTGGTTGTTAAAGAACTTTCATTCTGGTTTATTTTGTACCTTTTGTATGTTATTTAGACCCCATATAATACCTACATTAAACTACTGGGAAATGTCAATTACTCTATGGAAACAACAACATTTGGACACTTTTTAAATGAGAAACTTAAGCAATAAGTCCTATTAAAAGAGAATTAAAAAAAAACAGATGGTTCCTAAGGTATTGGGTCTCATGATGAGTTCACAAAAGGGTTAGATTAGGATGAATTTAACTGAGATGTATTGACTCTCACTACTTAATTCACAGTACTGGTTCACTTCTCACGATGACTATTTTGGCAGACGCCAGCATACGCTGCTGAAACTTGCTTAAATTCATGAAGGAGTGCGAGTACACATCATGCCTTTCCTCAAACAATCCATTGGTTTCCCAAATCATAATTACACTCTTATTTCTTCCAGCTAGAGTTGCTGCAATTTCCTTCATACAGATTTTTTCACCCGTTCATCCAGTAGGTTCATCCAGCTTCCACTTGATATCCTATTCATTTGGCCAATGTCAATTTAAGGTTTTTTTTTTGTGAAGGTCCCCTAATCTGGAATGGTCTTCTTTGTCATTTTCTGTTTATCTACTTCCAGACTCCAGTTGAAAATTACATTTTCTGTTTTGTCTGAGAACTTTAATTTCCATTTACAAATACAGTAGAAAATCAGATAGTATCACAGCAAGCTCTGGGGTTTCTGTAGATGTTTTGTTATTCATGGAAGTACAGTGTATTCTTCTCAGGAACTGTAAATCTATTGGATTTACTCGGTGAATCTCATGTGAACATGGGGCTGAACTTTCTTGGACATTGAGTTTACCTGCAGGGATGACTTCTGTTGTACTAAATCTCACTGCTCTCAGAGTAAAGTATAAAACTCCACTTCTTCAACTTAGGTGTCTTAGAGACCCAACTAAGCCAGCAGTTAAGCAGGAAGAAGACAGAAGGTAAAGAGAAATGGGACCAAGGCACAAAATGTTGTGAAATGCTGGAGTGTACAGAAGCTGCTGGAGTATACAGAAGTTTCAGGAAGCACTTCAAAATGAAGTGCTTTTAAAAAGTCCCCATTTTTCAAGAGTCATTTTTTGAAGAACTTAATTCATTCTTTGGCTTGTGTGCACCTATACCATCATTGCTTGAAGGCACTTGGGGCACATTACAAAGCACATCTGTTCATGGCCAGCTCTGCTGATTTAGAAGAGAAATTTCAAGCAGTATTAAATTTACTAATCAGTTTCCACTCTTGATTTTTTTTTCATCACAAGCCCTGTGATATTTGGTAACTTATAGGGCTGCCAGTTAATCACAGTTAACTTGCACGATTAATGCAAAAACAAATTATTGCATTATTTTTTTAATTGCATTAATTCTGCACATCATTTTGTCCAGTGAAGTGGACCAGCTCTGGACCACCCAGAACCTACACACACAGCCCTGACCCCAGCCTACTCTGCAACCCACCTGCCCATGCTGAGCAGTGGCAGTGGGCGGGCAGCAGATGCTACTCAGCACAAAGGAAGAGTGGCCCCTCTCCCTCACGCTGCATGGCCCTTCTTGTTGCAGCTACCCAGAAGCCTCTCCCGGGCTATCCTATGACTCCTTTTTGCTGTGTCACCACTGCCTCCGGGGTACCCAGTGAGGCTGTGGTGGCAGTGCAGAGGAGCTGTAGGGCAGCCTGGGCATGAGCTCCAGGCAGCTGCAGCAAGGCAGGCCCAACAGAAAGAATGGCTGCTTTTATTCCATGCTGAGCATCAGCTGCTGCCACTGCCCAGCATAGGCAGGTGAGTTTGGAGCAGGCACAGGGAAGGCTGTGGTCAGGGCTGTTCACATGGGTTCCAGCTGGTCTGCTCTGGCCAGGGCAAGTCCAGAGCAGGAGCAGGAGAGGCCAGGCTTGGGGCTGGAGCTGTGTTCTCTTGGTGGTGGCGGGGAGGAGCCACAGGGCACACAGACCATGGGCTGCTGGGGATGGGGGTGGTGCTAACTATTGTTTAACTGTGCAGTTAAAATTGCAATTAATTGTGACTACTTTTTAATCTTGTAATTAATTGCAATTTTTTTTTATCATTTGTCAGCCCTAGTAATTTGATGGTATGTGGGCTTTTTGGTAAGCACAACTGTTAAAGTTAAGTTTGCATAAGTTTTGATTAAAAATAAAAGAAATTCTGACCTTTGTGGTTGCAGTGAAAAGCTTAGAAACAAAACGGTAACTAAAGAACCTCAGGCTTGAGGATTGCAGGGGGCTTGTAATAAGGTTTAAGCTAACCTCATGATTTTTTTCACTCAAGGTCACTGTTTCAAATCCAGCTTTGAAAGATAGTACATCAACATTATTTCCATGTAATGGTGGTTTGTTGACTAATGTGTAAGTTTGATAGTTTGTACTTTAAGTTTCCAGTGAAAGGGTATTCAGATTCATTAAAGAAAAGAAAATCCTGTTGTTCACTATTTGGCAGGGAAACCCAAGACTAAAAGCTATTGCGAATGAACTGTCTTGACCCCATATAAGACTTGTCAGTTCTATGGATAAAACTCGGTATGTTATACTAAACCTATATGCCATCATCCTGGTTTTACCAAGGAAATAAAGCAAAGAGAAGAGAGTTTACTTGCCCAGTCATCTAGCTGGTCAGACCCAGGAATTCAACCTAGGATTATTTGATCGTATTCCAGTGTTCCATCCACGCTTCCTCTGGAATTGGTGTATCTTGGTCAGCACTGAGGCATAGCTGCAGAAATTTAGTGATTAAAGTTCCTTCTTGTTGTCCATGCACCTGGACCTCCCTGCTATGGTACCACCAGGATCTCCACACAAATGGAGCCCATGGTTCTCGCTTCTACCCAAACAGAACCTGCAGTCCCTACCCCTACCCGGGCGGGACCCACATCCCCAGCCTCCACTCAGATGGAGCCCCTGGCTTCCTGTGGAGGCTGCCTGGCTCAGATGCAGGCAGCTAGATGTGGGAGTACTGACGCCTCCCGTTGTGGGATGTGCTCAATGGTGGAGGCCCTGGAGTGCCAGATTAGGGAGTTTCCAGCAATGGTGTGGTAGCTGCACACCGTTGGAGGTGTAGGGCAGGAACTGGATGCCAGACGGCTGATGGAGGAAATAAAGAGCTGCCATACAGTCCAGCCAGGGGTTGCCTGGGTGAAGGTAGTCTCAGACCCAAGGAGGCACTGCACCAGGTTGACCACCCTGTAGGAGCTGCACAACCATTTTGAACCCCTCACATCAGCAGAGCCAGCCAAGTGACTGGCTCCAGCATGTGAGGATGGAAGGCCACCAGCAACTGTCCCTAGAAGAAGATGCAGAGTAATTGTGGTGGGTGACTCCCTCCTGAGGGAGTGCTCTGTCACCCTGACCCCTTAGCCCATGGGATCTGCTGCCTCCCTGGGGTTCATGTCCTGGATGTGACCGAGAAGATCCCCAAACTCATTCTAGCCCAGGTCATATCAACCACAGTAAAAATAACTTGGGTAACTCAAGGGAACCCACTGCTACAATAACCCAAGGAAAGGTCCTGTCCCATCACATAAGGAAGCCCAGGGCTTCCCATGACAGACTCAACTGCCTGTATGCAAACACCAGGAGCTTGGGAAACGAGCAAGAGGAACTGGCCCTTCTCTTGTGCAATAAAAATTATGACTTAATAGGGATAATGGAGACCTGGTAGGATTCCACCTACGACTGGTCTGTGGGTATAGAGACTGTATTGGGAAGAGGAATGGGGATGTAGCTCTGTCAAGGAGCAGTACACTTCCCTTCAAACTGAGTTCACTAACCATGAAAGGCATCTTGAGTCCCTCTGGGTTAAAATACAGGGAGAGCATGGGGAAGGAAATGTACTTGTAGGAGTCTATTATAGACCTCCCCACCAAGAAGAAGAGCTGGACCGTGAATTCAGTAGGGAAATGGCTGAGGCTGCACGGTTCTGATGCACGATCATCATGGAGGACTTCAACCTCCCTAACATCTTGTGGGAAGAGCTCATGGCCAAATCTGACTGGTCACATAGCTTTTTTGTTTGCATTGATGACCTCTACCTAATGCAAGAGGTCTATGGGCTGACATGGGGAGAGGCGCTGCTGGATCTGGTTTTGACCAAAGGTTCAAGCTGGTGAGCAACGTGATGATCAAGGGAGAGCTTGGTGAACTGATCACTTTTTCTGTCTAATGCAGGGGGGGGCAAATCCGTCAGTAAAACAGAAATTCTCAGCTTTGGGAAGGCTGACTTTCACAAACTCAGAAGATTGGTTTGGTCAGGCACTAAGAGGCCATGGCCCCTTAGAAAGGGGAGTTCACAAGGATGGTTATTCCTTACAAATGCAATCCTTGAAGCCCGAGGGAAGTCCATTCCATCCCACAAGAAATGCAGTCTGCAGGCAGGGAAGCCCCCTTAGCTAAACAGGGAACTGTTGGACCTCCTGAAACTTACAAGAGAAACCTGTGCCAAATGGAAAATGGGAAGCATCACCAAGGAAGACTACTCAGCACTAGCCCGCACATGTAAAGAGTAGTCCAGAAAAGCCCAGGCAGAAACCGAACTCAGGCTAGCCACAGAAATGAAGGACACCAAAAAGTCCTTCTTCAGATACGTGGGAAGTTGGAGAAAGAAAAAAGGCAATATTGGACCCCTGGGAGATCAAATGGGGCAGCTGACGTTTGACACCCAAGAAAAAGCCAGTCTCCTAAACAATCTTTGCCTCCATCTTCCACCCAACCATGGGGTCACACTGTCGGACTGGATGCAAAAAACCCAGGGAGTAGGAGGCAGGCCCACAATTGATGTAGATAAAGTGAGGAAACACTTTGAGAGGCTAAACATCCAAAAGTCCGTGAGCCCGGATGAAATGCACCTAAGTGTCTTGAAAGAGCTGATGGACATCCAAGTAAACCCTGTGGCAAAGATATCTAAAAATCTGTGGTGCTCGGTAAGGTTCCGGAAGACTGGAAAAGAGCCAACGTGGTCCCAATCTTCAAAAAAGGAAAGAAGGAAGTTCCAGTGAATTACAGGCCAATCAGTCTGACATCCATCCCTGGAAAGATCTTGGAGAAAATCATCAAGGGATCCATCAGGAACAGGCTAATGGAAGGCACCCTCCTGAATGCCAGCCAACTCGGTTTTGTTACTGGGAGGTCTTGCCTGACCAACCTCATCTCCTCCTATGACCAGGTGATATATTGCCTGGACACAGGAGACTATATTGATGTTATATGTGTGGATTTCAAGAAAGCCTTTGACTTGGTCTCTCACGATGTCCTCACGGTTAAGCTGGGGAGCTGCAGCCTCGACCATCACACGGCCCAGTGGCTCTGGGGTCAGACCCAAAGAGTACTAGTTGATGGGAGTGAATCAACGTGGCGTGAGGTGACCAGTGGCGTCCCTCAGGGCTCAGTACTCAGGCCAGTTCTCTTCAATATCTTCGTTAATAATCTGGATTTGGGCATCAGATGTGGGCTGGCAAAGTTTGTGGACAACACTAAACTATGGAGGGACGTGGATAAGCTTGAAAGAGTCCAAAGGAGAACCACCCATATGATCAAAGGTCAAGAGGGTAAGCCTTATGAGGAGAGTCTGACGGACTTGGGACTCTTCAGCCTGGAGAAGAGAAGGCTCGGGGGGACTTGGTCGCAGCCTATAAGTATATAAGAGGTGTGCATCAGGACCTGGGAGAACAGTTGTTCACCAGAGCTGCCCAAGAGATAACAAGGTCTAATAGCCACAAACTCCTGGAAGGCTGATTTAGACTGGACATAGGAAAAAGCTTTTTTACAGTCTGTGTGCCTAGGGTCTGGAACTGACTTCCTCCAGAAGTGGTGCAAGCACCTACTCTGGATTCCTTCAAAAGGCATTTGGATGTTTATCTTGCTGGGATCATTTGACCCAGGCAGACTTCCTGCCTATGGCAGGGGGGCTGGACTCGATGATCTTGCAAGGTCCCTTCCAGCCCGTAACATCTATGAAAATGCTGTGCCAGGCCCCTAGATGAATAGAAGACATCAGTTTGCAAGATTTGTAAATCCAGTACTTTCACCAGCATTAAATTCCTACACAAATTTTGAAATACAGAAAACTTGTGTGTGGGCAAGGGGGAAATGTGTTCTCTCCTCCTCTTTCTCTCCCCCTCTCTCTCATATTTATTACTCTACTTTCTGCTTTTTGCTATGTTTATGTATGCTTTATAGAAGTAGTAGAACACAATAATAAAAAGCTTTCACTGCCAGCTCCTTCCTTTTTAATTCTTCCTGCCCCACAAATCTACTTTGCACATTGAGGGTCATGGAGTTATCCTTTATGTGTCATCACAAAGGGAACAGAGCAGTTCAGATGCAGAATAGTAGTACTGAATGTAGTTTCTTTTTAAGACAGTTCTTTGCTCCTATTTAGCTCACTTTATTTCTGTGTAAGTTCATACTGATGACCAACCACATCTTGATCTCTGGAAACTTTATGGTTCAACACATTTAGAAATTTCTTTCCACTGTAATTTGTAATGTACTATTTAAAAACCTTCATCTTTCATGCTTTGCAACATTGGTAAGATGAGTACTCAAGAGTCAGACTGATCCACTTTTTTTACTTCTACCTACCATTAATAAGCAGGAAACAAATAACTTTCTAGCACAGATCTTTAATATCTCTGTTGTATTCTGTTACATTCAGTTAGGATCTGGCGAGTTGAGCTGACACCCATTGAACTTAACTGCCCTGCCCCCAAATTATGTTCATTGGGAAAAATGACTGCATAATTGAAGGACAGTGCCACTAATTTAATTTGCAATGGTCCTATCTGTGGAAAGCCCTGACTCTGAATATAATCTGCATCTAAGTCAAGAATATGGAGTATAGGAAGTGATGTGATTAAAAATATATATTTTAGTATTTTATATTTTTTTGTCTCAGATGTTCAGATCTAACACATTCTGATTATAATGCCAAGGATGATTTTTTTTATGCACAACCGTCAGCACTGAAAAGCTACATCAATTAAGCTGTTTTCTGACTCTTACACCATGTTCAGTAATAGAGATTCTGGAAATGGAACATAGCTGACAGTTTTGTGATGATGCTTGAGGCAGAATTGTTTTCAGTTTCTTTTTTCTGTATTCACTCTGAAGTGTTAACTGTAACAAAAACTTGGTTTCCCATCTGTCTTAGGGTTTTATACGTCCATCCATCACATAATATCTAAGCACCTGTGTAAAATCAATAGGTTTCCTTCAGTAAATAAATGTGACTCATAAAAATAAAGGGAGCAAACCATGCTGGTTACAAATATTTTAATATAATGCGTTGCTATAAAGAAGGTGCTTTTTTACAGAGTTCCTTTTCTAACTGAATTGTTTTTTGGGGCTTTGCCTGTGGCATAACCAATGACAATGCAAGTAATAATATGTTTCTGTAGTGCATTTTCAATTAACTTTATCATCAGTGCATCTGATACTTGTGTCTTTCATATGAATTTTGTTAAATAAAAAGGGGTTCATTGATTTGATTTTTTTTTTTTTTTTCTTTCATTGTAGCATTTAGGATTGGGGAGTACAAAGTGGAAATAAACAGTATATTTGTTTACTTATATTTCAGGGGATATAATTTTTAATGCCCACTATCCAGAGCTACCACCGGATTTTATCTTTGGAGAGGATGCTGAATTCCTGCCAGATCCCTCTGCTTTGCATGTGAGTACAGCTTCAGTGTTTTATGTGATCATGATATGCTGGAGAGGCTTATAGAACAGTTTAATAACAGGAATTTACTAACAATGCAGAATAATTTTAATCTGTATTTGACTCTGTTGTGAGCATATAGACATTTTCTCGTGCTGTAATGACTGAAACATTCAATAAAAACATATTTTATGAAATCAACTTTAAATCAAGACAAAACGTTGGAGGCCCCGTATCTTGTCTGCAGTAAATACCTGTTCAGAGTTTCTATTTTAAAGAAAGCGTTTTATCTACTTAGCACTAGATAATTTCCAATATTTGCTTCTTTACAGCAAAGAATTAAACTTTGTTCTTACCTTTAAAACATTTAATGGTTAGAAATTTGGTTGTGCTGTTCTTTTGGTACCATATTAATACCAGGAAGAGGGGAAACCAGGTGGAGACATACTGTGGACATTTGTCAGACAGGACTCTAAAATTTATTCTTACAATGAAGTAGTACTGCAGTCAAAATAGGAGCAAGCTTTGGAGTGGAAAAATAATAAGAACCAACCCATTAAGTAGACAATAATTTGTTATGAAGTGTTGTTAATATGAAAATTGATATAAATTATCTAAATATGAAGTACTAGGTACTTGTTTGCCTATAAAGATAATCTGTTCAGTTCATAGGTGAACTTTGGTTGTATACATGTAATACATCACATTAGGGTGTTTCTCCAGTCTGAAAAACATGCCTCTTGTTTAACACTCTAGTATCTTTCCTGCCCGGTGGGAATCGAGATGAAATAACTTTAAATTTTCCTTAAAGGTTTTGTAGTTTTGCTGGCTGCTGCTTGTAGCTGGTTTTATTCACTAGATGAATGATGATAAACATTGAGGGATCTTTTAGTCATGAATGCATGAGAAATGCATACATTTGTCAGCAATAGGTCGCAAAAATTCACTGTGGGCTTGTTATTGGTGCTTATTCCATTCCTAACAGTGTGTCTCTCTTCAGCTATCCTACGTCCCTGTAATACTGTACCTGCACTTCTGCAATCCTGGAAATATGCAGTTGTGACACTGCAAATGTCGTTTCTTGCTATGGTACATCAAAGAGGCTAATTAGTTAGAGATGCTATTTCATACTGAAGGTTAAGTTTCATTTGGTTCAGATTATTGCTAAATGAGCTAGAGAAAGCTATGTATTTTGGGATGTTTCATTTAGATTTCTCTAGAACTAGTGTTTCTGTATCTTGACAAAGACATTTGTTAACTCAAAGCAGGGAGGCATAAAACTGAAAATACCAATTTCTCTTTCACTGTTGCTTTCAGAACACCGAAGAATAGAAAAAAAATCATAAAAAGGGGAAAGTATTTTTTTTATTCACAGTTTAAGATGTGCGTATACCATAGAGAGAAACAAAATTAATTGCTTAAATAGATTTAAATAGCTTTGTATTGTTGCATCTGTTCAGGAATTTGATTTAATGATGGGCTGCTATCCCTATTTTAGGACTGTCTCATTAATTGTCAAATTCTTTATGTTCCCAGGCAAGATGTAATAATCTAGCACCTATTGCAGTTTATTTATTATGTCCTTCAGATAAGTAATAAAATATATGTTGTAATAAGTGAAGTCTGACATTTATTATCAGTCTTTAATTCATCAGGCACCTGACTAGACCTCTTATGCATACACTATGATTCAGGGGATCAGTGGTTGCCTACTTTAATTCATTTTCAGTTCTCTGTTTGTTTGTAATATTCCAATTTTCTTAGTGGTAATTATTGCAACGTCAGTTAAAGGTTTGTCTAACCATCAATGTACAAACTAAAGACTAACATTTTTGTGTAATAAAAAGAAAAATGAAAAGTCCAACAAAGGTATCTTTTGAAGGAAATGAAACTCTTGAAGGGAATTCTTCACACCTTGAAGAGGGGCTATTCATATAAAAGCTATTGATAAGTAGGCCATTACAACAGGAGTCTGTGTTTTGACTAACCATACCACATATACATCAAGTATACTTGCCATGTTTCTAATGTTAAACAATTACATAGCGATACCAACCCAAACTTCTAATTCAGCACTTCCCAAACTTTTCTTCAGTAAGGCCCTTCATTCCCAACCCACAGCCCCTCGCCTCCACAACCCCACCTACTGATGTTGTGACCCACTTTGAGGTTGCAACGCACAGGTTAGGAACTGCTGTTCAAATCCCTTTGCAAGCTGCTTTTTGTTTTATTCACCTTTTTTGCTTATTATCTTGCTCACTGGTTTTTGTTTTTTTGTTTGTTTTTGTTTTTTGTTTTTTACCATGAATACTATCTTTGATGCTCTTTGTGTGCTTCTCTCACAGGTACCTGCATGCTTTCATACATGTCACTTCCAATACACAGGCATCCTTTCTATGTTGACTGCAAAGTTCCTCTTCTCCCTTAGTTGGCATCACTTCCTGAAGGCCTATTTCTTTCACAACACCTACAAGATACTAATTACATAAGATGTCTGATATTTTAATTAATTAGAAACTTCCACAAATCAACACCCTTTCTTTAGTGTGCTGCACTTCAGCAATGTTGTTACCTTTTGAAAGTTGTCCTTGTCCCGTTCCTGGAGCCCCTCTATTCTGCCTTGCCTCCAGTTAGTTAAGTTCCTTGTATTGTTAGAAATGTAGCATACCCATAGTTTCTCACAAATATGTATGTATGTATTGTTGCTACAATTAGCACTTGATTAGCTCCTTTAATGCAAAGTTGTTCTTCAAGATTAGTAGGATATTTTACCCGCTGGCTATAGGAAAAGCTTGGTTAACAGACTGCGCATAATTATATAATGAAACACTTCAATTTTTAAGCAATTATTTATGCTTTTTTGTAGTAGTTTCTGGCTGTCAAAATTGAAGTAAATGCAGTCCAAAGACTCCTTAAACAAATAGCAAACGTAACAGAATTCCAGAAGACAGCAGATACGAAGCTGTTCTTTCAATGACCACAGCTGCCTTAGCAGTTTGTTTCATGGCATGCCATCAGATGTTGCCATATGAGTGGTGTCATACATTGCAACTTGCCTAAAAATTACGAGCACTGGATACTTCAGATTCCTTGAGCTCATATGGGTCTTGCATGGCTTTCAGTAAATTTGCCAATGGAAAGTTGAATAAAAGAACAGCTGATGACTTTCACAAATTCATCTACTTTCTATAAACTGAGAGTGACCTTCACTTCAGCAATCTGAAAAGAATATGTATCATTGCTAGGAATTGCTTCACTAAACAGCTAATACAGGATGTCAGAAATAACTTTTAAAAATAAGTTGTGTTCTATTTTAAGCTTCTGCTTTATTTACAAAATGCTGAAAGTACACCAACAAATCACACCAAGCTTTCTGAATGAATACTCTGAAATTTCTGCAGGTAGGGTAAGGTTTTAAGCACGGATTCAGCGAAGTGTTTAACATCATGTCAGACAAAAGCAGATTGTTAACTGTTCTGACCAACTGGGAGTCAGAACGCTTTAGCATTTTGCATGATTTGAGCTCTTAATGACTCAGATGTGCTACTGTATCTTTCATTTACAAAAACTGAAGTTATTGCAGTTTGACATTCTGCAGTTCTGACTCTTTTCTGCATTAAAAGATGATACACATTGCTGTGTATTTTGTTAAAATGAACTACCACACCTGGACAAAGTAGGCTTCCTATGCCAGAGTTTTTTTTATGTGTATGCCTGAGAGATGTCTGAGATGGTCTCAACCTTATATTTTATGTTGCTTGGTTGTTACAAATGAAAACTTGGCAAAATGCTTTAAAATTATGAAGTGGAAGGCACTAGGCAGGATCAAAGTGTTTTAGAAATAAATGTGTATGCTTTTATTTTCATTTTTTAAAAATACTGTTGTAAACTACAGATATACATTTCTTTCTTCTTGTGTGTGTGTGTGTGTGTGTGTGTGTGTGTATATAATAAAAATCAGATTCCCAGGATGTAAATAGAAAAGTTCTCCCCCTTTGCAGTGTTTATTCATTTTGGTTGGCAAGTATTAGAAATGTATTAAAAAAAAAAAAAGTATGATTCACTCTATTCTGATTAAAAATTCAATTGGCACAAAATAGGATTAGTGATTCTTGTGTACGGATGAGATTAATTTGGAGCTCATTACAATGACGCCAGTTTGAGTAACAAGAATTATTTGTTATGTTAGCCTACTTGATTGTTAGTGTGAGCCAGTTAATAACTGAAGTGCATATGCAAAATGTTAACCCTGGTTTTCCAGTGTTTTGAAGTATGTTCTGCTTGGCAGAATATAGGCAGCAGTAGTAAAACTAAGCTACCTTTTTGAGTTTGGGAAGAATATCCCGATTGCCAATATACAGTAGAGATTTGAATCACTATAGGGTCAAATTATCCATTTATTCTACTGAAATGCAGTATTGGTGTTTCCTTCATGAAGATCTTTCACAGAACGTTGACTTCTTAAGGTTTTTATCTGGTCTTTGTAGGCCTTAATGATCTTGCAGTCCCACCATAGTAGCAGGTATGATTCTTTACAAAACCTTCATTTATTTTTGTTTGCTCTTCCCTCTTTGAAGTGGCTGTATTTTAAAGACCAGATAAATTATTCCTTCTACTTATGACAGACAGGGTTCCTTGGGTAAATCTGATTATCTTTTCTTAGACCAGCTCAAATAGTTGGAAAAATTCTTGCAAGCTTTCAGGTACAAATACCCTATGTCAGGATGAGGAAGCGCCTGTAGTTGGGTTGTGCTCAAATGGCACCTATCCTGGGCTTATTTTTGCACATCTTTTATATTAATGCTGCTTTAGTGTTGTTGTGCCTGGGATGTATTTGCAGATACAGTTCCCTGTATCTTGACCTAGGATTGACAAAGAGTTGCTTGTTTAGTTTAAAGCATTCTGAAAAGATGTCCCAGCTGTCTAGCTTCTCCTGTACTAATATGGTGAGAGGGTAATGCCAGTTCTAGGACCTCTTCCTTATTTATTCTATCCATCCATTTTGCTATGAAAATTCTATGTAGATAAAACTATTAAAAGGTGCTAAGTTTGTATTAGATGGTCTTAAAATCAATCCTATCTTTTTTTCAGCCTAAAACTAAAAATATGATCATGACTTTAGTTTTAGTGTGCAAGCTAGACCTTTTTATGAAGTATTTGTAAGCAGATATATTAATACTGTTACACCAGCTTTCCCTTTGGCTTGTTTAACTTGTGAAGTTGAAGAATTCTGGCTTTGGTTCAGGATGTTTGTATTTTCAGATGTGTAATTCTTGTGATGAACTACACAACCTATCATGTAAGTATGTTAGTTTTTGCCTAAACCGTGAACATTTTCAAATACAGTCGCTAGGTACTTTTTTTTGAAGTTTCAGAATGGTTTTATATTTGCAAACCTATATGCTTTGGCACAGGTGTTCTAAGTTTGACCACTTTTCTAAAGGAAAAAAAAAGCTATCAATTTTCCCAGGGTGGCACATAGTCATAAAAAATATCAGGAATGAATTATGTATGTAAGTATTTTAAAAAGGATGTGCTTTTATTTGAACACTGATGCTGTGTAGTGAGTCTACAGTAAGCTTATCAAAGAGGGTCACATAGCATAGTTAAAGCACTTCTTAGTTTTCTAATTATTGTTGCCTTGAGAAAAGCATTGCTTTTTTTTTTTTTTTAATATTCTATGCTTGATGATGTGTGGGCAGACTTATAGTTGTTTGGGTGATTTTAACTGCACTTTTCCACACTTTCTTACTTTTCTATATTTATTTTTAAGTTTAATCTTGCTTGGAAATTCAGGCATGTATTTTAACAAGCTACAATTTTCTCCTTAAGAGGTTTTCCTCTTAAATATTTACAGATTGAGCTGCAGGTTAGCCAAGTCTGTTTAAAGAAATTCTCGAAACAAAACATGAAGCTTTTGTAAAATATTTCAGAATGGTTCAGTGATTGGAGTCCTGTTTAAAGGTGCAAGATGTTCAGAGACACTTCCAGATCCTGTTACCTACGTTTCCCATTTAGGATCATTTTCCATATGGAATCACCCTGTCATATAAAATGACATCCTTTGGAAGGATGAATCAACAGCATGTAAAACGCTGGTATAAATCAAAGTGTTCATTTTCTAAGAAATTAATGGAACTTTCTCAAATTTCCAAAAGGCATTGCTCCCTCAGCACAACATTTTTTGAAGAGCCAGACTCAGAAAGGATTTAAAGG
The DNA here is from genome assembly GCF_001723895.1 of Crocodylus porosus. Classification (NCBI taxonomy): domain Eukaryota; kingdom Metazoa; phylum Chordata; order Crocodylia; family Crocodylidae; genus Crocodylus; species Crocodylus porosus. Next base: position 75,639,703 of record NW_017728943.1, on the reverse strand, counting down.
ATTAAGTAATCCCTTGAGAGAAGGTTTAGACCCTTGTTCTTGCTACAGTAGCTCCATTTTATTCCTTTTAAACTTGCACACCTGTACAAACTTGCTATCTCTAGTTTGTGAAGCCAACATTGGGGGCTGTCAAGACCTTTAATTTTGCTTAGAAGAATAATTTCTAAGCAGCTTCACCATAACCTGTTCTGTTGGAATTTAATATATGGAATATATCCTTAAATTCCAGCTGACTAAAAGTGACCATCTCAGTGTAAAGCAGAGTTATCAGACAGCTGAGTAAATACATTTGGGTAATACTGGTGAAATATTATCACACGAGTCTATTAGAATTTTCTTCATTGCTTCATAGAAATGGACACCAATAGATATGCATAGGGACTGTGAACATGACAACTACCAGAACATAAAGCAAACAAGCAAACAAGAAAAGGAATATATATTTAAACTAGCATGTGTGCCACAGCTGGCATGAGCAACCTCTGTGTATGTAGTATGTGGCAGAGTGGGGAGGAGACATGTACCATAGTACAGGTACTTCTCACTTAACGTTGTCCTGGTTAACTTGGTTTATTTATTACATCACTGTTCTATTAGAGAACATAATTGTTTAAAGTCACGTAATGTTCAGTTATAACGTTGTTTGGCTACCACCTGCTAGTAAGTAACTACTGTGATGAAATTGGATTCGCTTAACATTGTTTTGCTTTGTCGCATTTTTCAAGAACATAACAACGTTAAGCGAGTAGTAGCTGTAGTACATAGGACATGGGACACAGGCAGGAAGCAGAAAGCAAAGTAGCAGATTAGACAGGAAGCGCAGAGGGCTGGGACTAGAAAGCAGAGCAGCCAATTGGGCAAAGGAAGGAGATCGGAGTGGCACCCACGGAAGGTGTTGGGCTAATTTGTGGCATGCCTGCCAAAAAGGTTGGCCCCCACTGATCTAACTATAGAGCTTGGTTTCACTTTCATTTGGAGTTTTATTGAATTTGTATATTGTCATTGCACTGATACATTTTTAGGAGTTTTTATGCTGGGTTGGGTGCTTTACCTTTTATTAAGGCAGCTGTAGGTTTTATACAGTACTTGAATGTTGTCTGTGGGATTGAACACTTTAAAAATAAAACTTTTCCTAATTTTAAAAAATACTCCAAATTGTGATTTTTTTCAGAGGGAGAGGAAGGGAAATTAATGATTTTCTTTCAAATGTGAAAAGCTTTTCTATTAAAAACATTTGCAGTCTACATCTAGACAGCAATCGTATGCCAAGCTTCACCCACGGAAGTTTTAAAGAGCCAAGATATCTAAACTTGAAAATCTGGGTTTATAATAGAGGTGCCAACTGCACTCTGTCTGTATTTCTGTGAACAATGATTTATCCAAAACAATACATGCAGCTTTGCTGTGTACTGGTTGGTTAAACTTTAAATTCTGATTTTTTTTTCCTAATTTTTATAGCTATTTCTTTGTCATTGAAAATAGATGAACAGGTATTGGTAATCACTAGGCTGTTGCTAATTTATTGAAAATGTTATAATAGGCTTTTTTTGATGATGATAAAATGGGATGGAAAATTTTTCACTAGAGAGAGGTAGTTAGCTGCATTAGTCTGAAATCAGGCAGAAAGCAGAGTAGAGACTCACCTTATGTCTTGGTCTATATATATAGAGCAGAGGCTTTTGTGAACTGGAGTTCACTTCATCAGATGCTGTGAAAGGCTTTCAACATCAGGTTGAGCAAGGTTGTTGCTCAAATAAAACCAGATAAGATTTTTTTGCTTTATCTTATTGTTTTGGTGGTCTGTGTGCAATAAGCTTGTTGATTTTAAGTTTGCTTTCCTGTAGAGAAAGCAGCATGATAGTTGGCAGTAATTAGCAGGCTTGTTTATTGTCCCAGCAGGGAAGTCGGTTATTGAATGGGCTATGGCCATGTGGTCTCTCAACTCTAGAAATTCTTCTCACTCAGCGTTTAGGATCATTTGTAGATTAGTATGAAGGAAGCTGGCATTACTATAACTAGCATGCTGTATCTGTTCTGTGTGTAAGTAGAAGATTACCTTTTTAGGTTGTTAACTCGTTACCTATTGCTAGCAATAAAACAATTAAATTTCATGAAACATTTAAAATAAATAGCTCAGTGATAGTTTTGAGTAGAAACAGAATGCAGCATTGGTTCCTCTTTTTTAACAGAAACTTCCTTGTTGTTCTGGTATGTGTACACACCTGTTTTTCTTCCTCAGTGTTAATATGTTGGAATCATACACATACAGTTTTTATCATTTTATCTTTCTTTTTTGTTTTTTATAAAATGAAAAAAATGTGCATTTCCAGTCCCTTGTTCCATCAGCACAAATAAATGGGTAGCTCCTTATTGACTATCTTGCTTTAAGAGACTTCACTAAATCCTTTTAAATATAGGTACTCTAGATATGCCAGTATGTTATTAGGAGCTTTTTGGGATAGTTTAAACTAGCTTTCTTAATAAAATAAGGTATTGATGACCAGAATAAGTTGTTTGACCAGGCTTTTGAAAGATTAGCTGTATTTATCACAAGTCATTAACAAGACAATGGGCACATTTTTCCAGCAGGTACCTAAATACCTGGATTGTAAATCCGAGTGCTTTGCTAGTCTCTTGGATGTTGACTGTATCATCTGTCTTCCTTTTTCTCCCTTTCCTTCTGAGGGTAAAACTAAATTGAACAGGTTTCAGCAGCTGGCCCCCAGACTGGTTTCAGAGGCTTTGGCTATGCTCTGCAGACCTTCTAAAAATATCCCCAAATAGTGGGCGTTTCCTCCCTTACCAGAAGCATCTGTAGTCTCCAGGCCCTGTTTAGTGGATATGTCTCAAAATACTGTTGTGTGTGGGACTGCCTTTCTTGGCTGTGTAATAAAATACAATACTCAAATACGAAATCTGATATCCCTTCCTATCCCATGTGGGTTTCTTAAGGGTTGCTTTTCACTTGTCTTAAGTAAATGGGTTGGAAGTTTTCCTGAGGGCTTCCATCTCTTTGCCCTCCTGTTGTACTCTTGTTCTCCCTGTGTAGATAATCCCTGGGCCATCCTGGATTTTTAAATTTAGCTTGTCAGTTAACTTGTTTTCTTGTTTTCTACTTGTTTTGATTTTACTCATCTTCCATTTTGTCCTGGAATAGAATCTAAGCTCAAAAGGGAGATAATCCAACACCCTTGAACTGATTCAGGATTCGCTTTCTAGACAGGTGCATATCTAGCCTCTTCTTCAAAATTTCTAGTGAAAGTTCCATAGTTTTCCTAGATAGCTTGTTCTGTTGTCCTGTCCTTAAAGTTAGGAAATTTTTTCCCAAGATCTAAACTAAATCTCAGCCAATTGTCTTGCTCCTGTCTTGCTCCAAGAAAGAATATGTTGTTTTTCCTCCCTTATCTTTCTGGCAGCCTTTCAAGTACTTGAAAACTGATACACTCCCCCTCCTCTTCTCTACCCCTTCACCCCCTCAACCTTCAAACTAACCATACCTGATTCTCCCAACCTTTCCTCTTATGGCTTGCTTTCCAACTTCTTTTTTAATTTTTGTCATTGGATCCTCTCCAGTTTCTCTGCAGCCTTCTTAAAGTAAGAAGCTAGAAATGGACACAGTGTTCCAGCTGAGATCTAACCAGTGTTGAGCAGAACAGAGTTGTCCTCACCTGTGACTTATGTAGAATGCTTTTATTAACGCAACCCAAAATAGCATTGGCTTTTCTTGTGACAACATCCACATTGCTGACTCTCACTAAATTTGTGATCCAGTGTAACCCCTTATCCTTCTTGCCAATGCTACTGCCTACCCTGTTGTTCTTTTCTCTATTTACATATATATTTTTTCTTTGCTATGTTTAACATCTTGCCTTTGTCAAGTCTGATTTTCTTGTCCATAGCATAGTTCTCCAATTTATCAAGACCCCTTTGAATTTTATCCCTATCCTTCAAAGTGTCTGCATTCTGTTCTAGTTTTGTATCATCTGAAGACTTGATCAGCCTGCTCTTTATTCTTTCCTCCAAGTCACTAATAAGGATTTAAACAATTTAAACAATACTGGACTTGGAACAGACTACTGTGAGACTTGGACACCACCTGCAAGTCTGATATTGATCCATCAGTAATTAGTTTTCAGTTGCACTTATTTAACTAATTATATATTCATCTAACAGCATCCCTATCTAGCCTACATTTCTCTCTTGCGTATAAGAGTGACATGTAGGACTGGGTCAAAAGCCTTTTTGAAGTACAAAACTATCATATTTACCCTAGTCCAAAATGAGTTTGAATTTAAGATGCTCCCCACCCCGCCTCGTGTAATTAGATTCTATACGTGGAGCATGTATCCATTTGCTATAATTTTCCATGTATAGAATCTAATAATTGGAGGGTCAGCTTTAAATTCATCTGTCCCACTGCTGAATAGGAAAGGAAGCAAGCAGCAGGGGGAGTCAAGTGGCCTAACCCTTGCCCCCTGGTGCTTGTCATCCCCCACTTGTTGTCCCCCTGCTGTCTTTGACCTTCTCTACCCTGCTACTTCCTCCTCTGGTGCGTGGTTCCCTTTCTCCCCATGGTGTCTGAACTACCCTGCCCTTGCTGCCTAACCCTGCTCCAGCCCAGAGCAGGGAGCACATGGTGGCTCTGACCCCTGCTTGACCAGGCAACAGTGACTACAGAGGTAGCAGCTGCAGTTCTAGCCTTGGCTTTGGGACGATGTCTAGGTTGGGGCTAGTGTTGGAGCTGCTGCCACTGCTGCAGCCTGCTTGGGCAGGGGCTGGAGCCACCGTGTACTCTGTGGCCCAGGCTGGAGTGGGGCTGAAGCCAGAGCTGCAAGTGAGGGTAAGTGACGGGAGGGGGCAGAGGGATCATGTGGGGGAAGTAGCAGCTCTGACTTCATGCTCAGGCCAGGGCCAGACCTGGGGCTACAGTGGCCACTTTCCCACCCTGCTCCTTATATTACAATCCAAGTATGAGGCTTTTTTTCCCCTATGCAGACGTGGGAGGGTGGGGGGGGACACCTCATCTTGGACTCAAGTAAATATGCTATTATGTCCTACCATAGTACTTTCACATACCAAACCAAGTACACTGTTAAAGGATGAAACAAAGTTTGTGAGTTGTGACTGTTTTTACAAATCCATGGTTGTCTTATAATGGCCAGGACTGCATCCTCCACATATTTATAGCTTGAATGCTTTAGGATTTGTTCTGGTAACTTCCCAGTATTCCAATTAGACTGACCAGTCTGCAATACCTGGGACGTCCTTTATTCCCTTTCCTAAATACAGGCATTACATTAGCCCTTTTGCAGTCCCATGGGACCTCGTTTAACATCCGAGAATCTGCAGATATTTCAGTGGCTCTGAGATGTCTTCAGCTTGTCCCTTCAGTACCCAGGGTAGAGTCCATCAGGACTTGTTGACTTACTCAGATTCATCAAAAGCTCTGACCTATTCTGTAGCTATGTTCCACATCCTTTCCTTTTCATCCCTTAAATTAGTGTTGTTAGGTGCCTGGCTGCAGGTTTGATTTTATTTTTTTAAAATAAAAGTAGACATTTTCTGTGTGTCTTTATGACCTCTGTTGATGGCTCACCAAATCTGTTGCTTAGCACTTTTCCTGATCTTTCTTTTAATCTGACTTTTGCAGAACCCATTCTCATTGTTTAACAAGTCTTGGCAATTGTAACTTGTTTTTGCCTTTGTTTTCTGATTTTCTCCCTGTCTGTGTAACCTGTTCCTTTTGTGTATCTGTCCTATTGTTTGCATGCACCTCTTAATTTTTCACTTACTCATAAAAGCTCCTTCTGTAGCCACATCAGTCTCTTGCTGTTCTTATTTTTGTTTTGCATTGGAACAGCTTGATGCCCTTTATGTCCTGAGAATCATTAATTCTACCATACTATGTTCATGTCTTCCCGAGTTTTATGTTCATGCCTGCAACCATGAGGTGGTTGCTCCTCAAGGGAGTGATCCTGACAGCACAAGGGATGGCCATCCCATCTTGTAGGAAGGGTAGCAAAAGGGCACAGCAGCCCCCTTGGCTCAGTAGGGAACTTGAGGACCCCCTGTGCCTCAAAAGAGAGACTTATAAAGGATGGAAAGCTGGAATTACCACCCAGGTGGATTTCTCAGCACTAGTCCATACCTGCAGGGAGCGGATCAGGAAAGCCAAGGCTGCAACCAAGCTCCATCTGGCTTCACATATCAAAGACAACAAAAAGTCCTTTTTCAGAGATGTAGGGAATCGGGGGGAAAAACCAGGGGTAACTTTGGACCCCTGTTGAACCAAGCAGGACAGCTGATAACCAACACCCAGGAAAAGGCTGTCGTGCTTAATGGGTACTTTGCATCAGCCTTTCATCAGTCCAATGGGACTGCTCTGTCTAGCAGGATGTGGGATGGCCAGGGTGAGGGCATATTTATACCCAGCATCAGTGTTGATCAAAGTGATCCTTTACTAGAGAGGCTGAACGCCTTCAAGTCAGCTGGTCCAGACAGGTTACACCCTAGGGTACTCAAGGAACTGGCAGGTGTCATAGCCTAGCCATTGGAAAAATATTTGAAAACTCATGGTGCTCAGGTGAAGTACCTGAAGACTGGAAGAAGGCCAATGTGGTACCCGTTTTCAAGAAAGGGCGGAAAGTAGATCCCAGGAATTACAGGCCAATCAGTTTGACCTCAATCCCCGGTCAGATTATGGAAAAAATTATTAAGGAGACTCTTCTGCATAAGCTGGCTGAGGGCAGCATCCTGAGGGATAGCCAACACGGGTTTGTCGTGGGTAGGTTTTGCCTGACCAATCCCATCCCTTTCTTTGACCAAGTGACATATCACCTGGACAAGGGAGAAGAGATTTACATCGTATATCTGGACTTTAAAAAAAATCCCACAACCTCCTCATGGAAAAATTGACCAACTGTGGCTTTGGCTACACCACAGTCAAATGTCTGGGAAACTGGCTCCAAGGTCAGACCCAGAGAGTAGTGATCCATGGTAGCAAATCATTATGGCATGCTGTGACCAGTGGTGTCTCCCAAGGCTCTGTCCTTGGACCTGTTCTCTTTAACATCTTTATCAATGATGTGGACATTGGTGTCAGAAGCGCACTGGCTAAGTTTGCCAATGACACTAAACTTTGGAGCATAGCATCCACACCTGCAAACAGGCTAGTGATCCAGGCTGACTTGTATAAACTTAGTAGTGGATACTAACCTGATGATGTTCAATACTAATAAATGTAAGGTATTACACCTCGGGGTGGGGGGAACCCACAGCATTCTTATAGGCTCAGCAGTGGTACGCTTGCTAACACCACTGCTGAAAGAGACTTGGGGGTCATGATTGACTGTAACATGAACAAGAGCCACCAATGCAATGCCATAGCTGGCAAAGCAAACCAAACTCTGGCTTGCATCCATAGATGGTTCTCAAGTAAATCTCAGGATGTCGTCGTCCCGCTGTACTCAGCCACTGGAGTACTGCATCCAGTTCTGGGCTCCATAATTCAAGAAGGAAGTCGAGAAGCTTGAGAGAGTCCAGTGGAGAGCCATGCGCATGATCAGAGGGCAAGGGAACAGGCCTTATGAAGAGAGGCTGAAAGTCATTGGACTCTTCAGCCTGGAAAAGCACAGGCTTAGGGGGGACGTGGTGGCTGCTTGTAAATACATAAGGGGTGTACATCAGGATCTGGGAGAACGTCTGTTCACCAGAGCGCCCTAAAGAAAAACAAGGACCAATGGTCATAAACTCCTACAAGACCATTTTAGGCTGGACAGAAGAAAAAATTTCTTTATGGTCTGCATTCCCAAGACCTGGAATAGACTGCCTCCAGAAGTGGTGCAGGCACCTACTCTGGACTGATTCAAGAAACTTTTGGGTGTTTATCTTTCTGGGATCCATTGACCCTAGCTGACTTTCTGCCCCTGGGGCCGGAGGCTGGACTTGATGATCTTTGTCCCTATTACTCCCTTTCTCCTTTACTTTCACCTAAATACACTTAGCTAGTATTTCTCTGGCTGCATCTTAGACTTCGGAGCAAGTGTCCACATTCTTAACATACAGTGTAATTCTGCCTCCTTTCCCCCATAAGCTTGTCCTTCCAGGACAATCTGTACCTCTCAGTGGTGATATTCCAGTCATAGGAATTATCCTACCTAGTTCTGTAATGCCAGTTAATCATAGATTTATTTACAATCTCTGTATGTTCTTCACCTTTCCTTCCCAAAGGACTCTCACTAGAGTCAGAGGTTAGTTAAATGAGGGATGTCAGAAGGTATGAACAAAGTATTCTATTGCATTAAAGGGTACAGTGCCTTACATGTCAGCAGCTCCATAGTGGAAACTCTGCACAATTTTAGTCTGCATTAAGTGAAAGTTTTAACGGGGTCAATTTAGCCCTGTTCTATACTGAGATGCATGGCTCCAGGTTCAGTTTTCATTACTATGAGAAGAAAGGCAGAAAGAGGTAGTTACCTGTGTTAGCCTGAGGTAGGGGCAGCACTAGAAGGGTTGGGGGGCTATAACTTCCCCAAAATTTTGCTGTAGTCACCCCTTCCAGTGCAGCTCCTGCCCCACTCCACCTTGCCGCCTCGGGACCTATGGGAGCAGGGTTATTGGGGGGGTGGGGTCACAGTCACTCCAGAATTCACTGTATGTTTGGCAACCAGACATATATCGCCCTCCCCGCATTCTCTTTCTAGCCTGCCTCAGCCCCTCCACCAGGAAGAGGCCCCCTGGTCTGAAGTCTGATGAAGTATAAAAGTTAATGCATTTTTGAGCAAATTAGGATCTTAGGTGCCACCCTATCTTGGCTTCTGTATTACTGTGGGGTAAGAGCAAGTAGATGAAAAGTTACCATGGAAGAGCTGATGTCATCAATCCTGGCTTTCTGTTAACTTGTTGTAGCTGGACCATTTGCCTATAACACAAAAGAAAGGAGCTTCTTTTATTTGGGGTATCTGGATATGAGGTGGCAGCACTGTGAGAATCTAGAGCCTAGAAAGCTGTTCATCATCAGAAAATATCACTGTTTTTGAAGCTTCTGCTTTTGACTTTTGTGTTTCATTTATATCACTATCCTTTCCATGGTAATCTACTTATAAATTGAGGCCAGAGATGTAAAATATTAAGAGTTAATATTCAGAGTGAAAAAGATGTTTAGCCCTGCATGATGTTTTAGAAGAACAATTCTAAAAGAAAAATGTGCAAAATAGAAGCTTTTGTGAAATTGCTGTATTAATAGCTAGTCATGTAGGGGAAAAAAAACTTAAGCATTAAAGCCAGTGTCATTATGACTTTCTTTGCTTCAACAAAACATAATGCAAGCAATGTTTTAGTAGAATTTGAATAAAATGTATCATAAAGGAAACAGGCTTAAAATAAAAATGATTCTGCCCCTACGGTGTAATGATATTGGCACAACACACTCCATTTCCTTGCAAGAGCTCCAGAATATGTAAAGGATGGGTTGGCTTGGAGGCAGTAGCTTGCTAGCTTTCTGGAAGCAAATTTCCAAGGTTAAAAAAATCAGGAAGATTTTATCCAACACAGGCCTTTCTAAACTAAGAACTCATTTAAATTCACCATTTTGTGCCCTTTAGACTCAAGTTATTGAACCGTGATCATTTGTTTTTGTGCAGAGAAAGTCACTAGCTGCTTATGAATATGCAAACAGAACAGCCTTTTAATTTAACTGATTACAAAAGGTCAGTTAAGAAAAAATATGCAGTTTTATAATGCTCTTTTAGATTCAGATTAATTTCAAGGCATGTGAATTCTGTTCTCTTTTGTAATATTACCCCTCTCTGAACCACGCAGATAGTCAGTTTGGGGCCCGGTGGATTGTTTTTGTTAGAAATTGATGAGGGAGCCTGGTATCTTTGGTGTCTTGTTTGCAAACAATATACGAAGTCCCACTTCCCAGCCAAAGAAAGGATCAAACAAGAGAATTATTTGCTTAGACCTCCAAACCTTAGCCTGCGCTCAACCTAAAAGTAAGTACCCTGTCAACTTTTAGGCAGGGCCACACAACAAGTACTTCTGTCTCCCTCTGGTGCTTCCTTGCTGCCTTATTTATTTATCAGCATCTTTGGTCTTTTTGCTGTCTTTTGTTCTTTCATATCCGGATAAACCAGTCATTGTCCTTCCTCTTGTATTTGATTTTAGTATCTAGGGCACTGGCTCTTAACAGGGGTGCCAGGCATTCCTTTTGAGAGTGTCTTGGAGTGGGAGGAGATAAGTAACCCCTTGCTCTCTCCTGCCTACCCCCTATGCAAGGAAGTAAGGTCAGATTGTCCCTGTTAGACCCTGCTTGAGGAGTCACATGCTTGCTTCTTCCCCTTCTTCCTGTTCAAGGAGATAAGCACAGGCTCCTCTGTGCCCAGGTCAAGTGCAAGGAGCTCATGATTGTCTCTGCCCTGCTCCCCCTTCTCTCTCCCTCCCCCCAGGATTTAAGTGCTGCAGTAAATTTAATTACTGAATTGAGGTGCCGTTCAGTTCACAGGAGTTAAAGATTGAGAGCCACTAGTTTAGGGGAACCCCTTGGCCCCACAGTTCAGCTGCTCTACAAACTGTACCTGTGTTTTGGGTGATATTTCTACAGTTTGAGTTACCTTGTTACATCAAAAGTTTAAGCCTTTGTAAATGTCTAGTGAAGGAAAGGCTGCTATTACATTTACCCGTAGTGGTTCTTAGAGTGAGTTGCTATACTTTCCACTACTGATCCAAACATTCTTTTAATTTTCAACATTTTATTATTTAGGCAAATATATTGGGCCAGCATGTTTCTGTGTTGTTAGAAAGGGAGTTGGGGGGGGGGGTGCAGGGAGAAAGGGTCTTTCCAGGCCACCTGTACATTGTGCTATTATAGAACACAGCAGCATGACAGTGACAGAAATGGAGATGCTATTTAATTTATGACTGGTGTATGCTTTCCTAGTTATTGAGAAGTTGACTGTGGATAAAGAGATTTAGTTTAGGTTAACATCTTTTTTTTTGTTTTGTTTTATCTTGTTTCAGGATAAAGGAAATAGTGGTTCAAGGAAAGCCACCCACTGGTTAATGCTTAAGACAGTGCTTCCCAACCTTTTCCTCAGCATGGCCCCTCACTCCCCTTCCATAGCCCCTGGTCCTGCTGTTGTGCACTCTGACCCGCAGCCCCTCCCAGGTGCCCCAGGGCCCATAGCACTGGAGTCCTGGCTGCTGCCCGTGGGAGGTGGCAGCTGCTATGGCCAGACAGGAGCACAGACCCCAGCTCCTCCCTACCCCCTCCCCACCCCCTCCCCATTTGGGCATTGTGGCTGGAGCTGAGTCTATGGGTGGGGCTTGGGGTGCCCCTCCTGCTGTCTTCCTCCCAGGGACTTCCACCAGTAAGCGAGACCTGATGTGGAAAGTCAGGGTAGGCTTGGTGCAGCCATGCTGCTATGGTGACCGGGCTCCTTGCCTGCCTGGCGGTGGTGGTGCAAAGTTGTACCCCCTGCTGCTGCCAGGTGGGCAGGGTGGGCCTTGATCTGGCAGCACAACTGGCATGGAGCTTCCAGTAGTGGCACCAACCCTCCCTGCCCCACTGTGCTGCAGAGGCCCCAGGGGGAAGGCAGCAGGGCAGAGAGCCCTGCTTCAACAGTGGGCAGCCCGCATCTGCTCCTGCCCTGTGCACAAATCTGAAGCCATGCCCCACCATTACCCTCTCCCTGGGAGTGTGCGCAGCCCTCCTGCCACCCCCAGTTGTGCTCCATCGTGCTCCCCCAGCTGGGTCCCACATTCCCTCCCCAGCTCCAGTCCTTATGAACCAGCCCAGCTGGTGCTGCGCCACCAGCTCTGTCCCACTCCATCCCTCACCTCGGGGGCCTCAGTCTGCCTCCCCCTAGAGGAGGGAGCTGCAGGAGCTGCTCCCCTTGCTGCATGGCTGCCATGTGCATGTCTTCATGTGCACATGTATGTGGTGCCCCCCTGCCTGATCACCCTCCTCCCACTCCTCCCCACCCCCAAGCAGCCCCCTCCAGGCTGGAATTCTGCCAGCCTGCAAGGGGAACCCACCATTTCCTGCTTTTTTTTCCTCCTTTAAAGGAGAAAAATCTGTGTTTTTCCACACCGAATTGAAAACCCGGATCCCTGTATAATTGACACTCAGGAGTGTCTTTGTGACCCCATTTTTTATGGTTGCAACCCCAAGGTTGGGAACCTCTGGCTTAAGGGTTGTTTAGAGATGAGCCCTAAACTACTTCCTGGCTCTAGCCAACTTACAGAGAATGTTTTAAAAAGTAAGCAAAAGCCAAGGAAGCAACAAGTGCAGGAACTAATGCTTAAGGGAAGGATCTGGCCTTAATGTACTTCTGGGGCCAGGCTGGGCTGCTGCTGCTGCTGGGGGCATTGAGGAAGTGAAATGAAGTTTCTCTTTTAATGTAGGTAATTGATGAACTTGGTCTAAGATGCAGGGCTTGGGTTAAGTAGTAGATACATATTCATTGTGTGGTTGGAAAAGGCTGGCGTCAAAGGGTGGTGAAAAGTTGTACAAAATGAAACGTGTGGTGAAAACAATGAACCACTTGAGAAAGCTGATAAACAGAAACAACACAGTCTGTCTACTAGTGTTTCACTTCAAGGCCATTGTCATATTTTATATTAAGAAATTCAGATAGATTATTTTAGGTCAGTGTAAGGTATTATTTGTACATCATACTTCAAGAAGCCTAAGGTTAATACATTGGCTTATTCAATATAACGCAGGCCTCATTAGCTATTATGTACAATGCAAAATACAGTATAGATCATGACAAAATATATCACTGAATGGTGCTAAGTCTCATAAGATGCCGGTGAACTTTACAAAACCATTTTCATAAAATGTTGAATCTTTGGTGTTCAGTTTTTCACAGGACTTATTTGGATAGATGTATGTACATCACAATAGGAAGTTGATCCATGATGGCTTAGAAAGGTAGAAGAGAAAATTTGAAAATATCGTGACAAGTAAATGGTAAACAGACTGCTTGAACTTTTATTTGAGCCTAATTTGCATCAAATGTGCTTTTCCACCCAGGGGAACCTATAACATTTTTTTTATTCTCCTGTGCAATATGAAATTTCATTTCTACTTGGGAGAAATGTTATAACCTGTGCATTCTCCTTTGCCTGGGAAGGGCGAGTGAGCCTGAAAGCTTGCAAATAAAGACTTTTTTTTGCATCTGTTTAGTTGGTCTAATAAAAGAGATCACCTCTGCCAAGAGTTCTGCATAGTAAATAGTGTATAGATTGTTATTGATTTATCAGAAGCTACAATATGTAGAAATTTTTGAAGCACTGCCTGCTGAAAAAGTAAAACCTTCAAAGTTGTTTCAACATTTAAGCCTTGTCAATACTATGAAAAGTATCTGATGCTGATGGAAGGGTGTAAGGAAATGAAGATGCAGAATGACTGAGGAACTTGCCATTGGTTGCACATGAAGTATGTGGCACAAGATGAGTTGAATCTCAGCATTGCATGTTCCAGACTTGAGTACTAGCTACTGAACTATCCCTCCTGTGTAACACGCACAGAAGCTAAAAGATATTGTGATATTGTACAAGGGTTTTTATCACAGAATAGATACCTTTCTCATTGAAGTACTAATTAAGGCTTTATACCACAATGTTTTTAGTGCAGGTATATAATATGAACAAGATGCTTTCTGTGTGCTTGTAAATAATAACATACAGTTTGTTTCATGCTTTGTGATCAATTTGGAATGAAGAAAGGAGTGAAAAATTAATTGAAGAAATGAAAGCTCATTACTACTTATCTGTATTATAGTCTTGAGAGGTTTTTGTATTTACTGACATTTTTCACATGAAAGAGATTGCAGTTAATTTCTTGCTTAGAAATACAAAAGTACACTAACTTAAAATAAGATCTTGCTGTTGTTTCCTGTAGTGTAGCCAGGAAAAACAGTTACAATCTGTCTTCTTTAGAATCACATTCCTGGAAGATATTCTGGCAACCTGGATATTTGAACACATTCTGAAGAAAAACAACTCAATTCTATTAGAAATTATGTTATCTTATGTTCCTCCTTATATTATGGGATTAAAGTTTTCTGAAGGCATTGCCTGGATGTCTGACATAGCCAACATCTTGTTATGGAGGCTATGAATTAGCCGTTCATAGAATGTGCGTTTAAAAAGAGGGGAAAGAGTGAAAAAAAAAGATTCTTGCTAATTCATTAGTTGTTGTAGGGGCTATGGGTTGTTTAAAGGGTAAAGAAAATAACATAGAATACTTTTGGTAGACCAAAGTTTAAAAATGGTTTCTTAGCCAAGAATTAAATCCTAAGTCTGCTCTTAAAAAAAAGTAGCTTCCATCTACAGTTGTGATCATCCTATTCTTTTCTAGTAATGTTGATAAGCTATTTTGTATTTTTTTTTGTACTTTTCCATTTCGGAACTCACTAAGACTATTATACTCTGGCTGCAGATGTTCTGGACAGGCTTTTTCCTTCAGAGCTCAACTGGCATCATTCTTTAGTTGAGGACTCGATATTAAATATTGTCCTATAGTTCTTTCCATGATCTCCAATTCTCTGTGCTCTGCCTCCTTATTCATACTGGGGTTTCTGATGGGCCAAAGGCACGTTCTACCAGCCTTTGGAGCTGTGTGCGCAACTGGCAATGGGAAAGTGGTACGCGGCGATGGCGCTGGATGGCGGCACTTCATAGTTTAGTTTCATAGTAGAGTCGGAAGGGACCTGAGCAGATCATCAAGTCCGATGCCCTGCCATGGCAAGAAAGAGTACTGGGGTCAAACAACCCCAGCAAGGTGACTGTCAAGCCTTGTCTTAAAGACCCCCAGATTAGGAGCCAGCACCACTTTGCTTGGAAATTGGTTCCAGATCCTAGCCGCCCTGATAGTAAAGTAGCACCTCCTGATGTCTAATCTGAATTTACCCTCTGCCAGCTTGTGACCGTTATTTCTAGTCATTCCTGGTGGTGCTCAGGGGAACAGGGACTCCCCAAATGCCTGCTGGTCCCCTCTGACTACTTTGTAACAAGCCACTAGATCCCCCCTCAGTCTTCTCTTGTGGAGGCTGAACAGGTTCAGGTCCCGTAGCCTCTCCTCATAGGGCCTGCCCTGCTGCCCCCTGAT
>NW_017728943.1:75615294-75624110 GCF_001723895.1 Crocodylus porosus | reverse complement strand
AACTGGTCATAGAAGGCCACCAGGTTGGTCTGACAGGACCTGCCTCTAATGAACCCATGTTGGTTGCCCCTAAGCATAATGTCCCCTGCTGGCCCCTCGTGGACATGTGCCAGAATAATTCTCTCAAAAAGCTTACCCAGGATCGAGGTAAGACTAACTGGCCTATAGTTCCCCGGGTCCTCCTTCCTCCCATTTTTGAAGATGGGAACCACACTGGCCTTCTTCCAGTCCTTGGCTTAATTCCTGCCCACCCATGTGTACCCCTTAAGACCTTTTCAAGTACCCCTGGGGGTACATATACCCCCGGTTGACAACCCCTGCATTAGAGGATAAGCTGGTTTTACCTGTATAGTTCTGTGTTTATACAAATCCCTGAAATCCACATTTTTGGCCAAGTACTTGATTAAATTCAAATGCTAGGGTTAAATTTCGAATTATCTGCATTTCATAATTTGCCATTTCATCCCACCTGTGTGTTATTGACCCTCACTCTGCAGTTCACTATAATGAGCGAGCAACATTCTTTTCAGTTCATATAACAGCAAGTAATGGAGGTTGGGGGAAGAACATAGTTATGGGTACGTTTGTGCCACTAATGGCTCCATCGCAGTTTGGAACGTCCATTTGCTAATGGCATCTTCAGGAACATGTTCACTCTTCACCGTCTGTAGATGAATCAAATCATAAGTGCAAAATAGATGTCTGTCACAGTAGGGTATCTCACTTGCCACTGTTGAACTGATTGGTTTATAACTGTTTGGGGTGGTCACCTCTCATGTGACAACCCACTTCTGAACTGCTGTGGTTATTGTCCTCTCTCTCTTTTCTCTCTCCTTGTGCTAAGGGGCAAGAGCAAGATGCTTCTCCATTTGCAAGTTCTGTGCGTTGTCCCCAATCTGCACGATGATGTAGTTCCATCACTCTGTACTCAGTTTCTGCTGGCAAAAGGGAGTTAGTCAGCCATTACATACTACACTTGCTCTTTCAGCCCTCCATTTCTGCATGCAACCTGTTGCTCTCCTTAGCAATGTATGCTGCAGCTAAGGCATGCAGCTGGCACTGGAATATTTGTCAGTCTGTTTTGTGCACTCGATCAGCCTTCTTTTTGAAATCAAAACTTCAGTGGGTTGCATTACTGCTAGCATTAAGCATTGACCACTGCTCAATATTATCCATGCCTTACCACTGGTTGCAGTGGAGACCACATGCAAAAATGGTAGTGTTTACAGCTGGAATATTTACTTGCATGAATTGTTGGGCCTTTACTAATGTTTCTAGAAAAGACAGATAATGCACTGGAGGAAAAAGGGGGAGAAAAATTCACTTAGCTGTGTAATTTAGCTAGGTTCAGTGGTAAAAAAATATAAGCTATGTCTTTCAGAATGTGATATGTTGTTTAAGATCTTCATTAATGATTTGGACAATGGGATTCAGTGCATGCATAGCAAATTTTGAGGGTGACACCAAGATGGGTAGAGTAAAAGACATTCTGGAGGGTAGGGCTTAGATCCAGAATGACCTGGAGAAACTGAAGAAATGGTCTGCAATCAATTAACTGAAATTGAACAAAAACAAGTTCCAAGTCCTGCACTTGGGATGGAATAACTGCATGCGCAAATACAGACTGGGGAATGATTGGCTAGGCTGCTGTACTGCAGAGAAGGGCCTGGCTGTTACAGCAGACCATGAAATGAATACAAGCCAAAAGCATGCTCTTGTCACAAAAAAAGCAAAGAGCACCCTGGGTTATATTAACAGGAGTGTCTCTTACAAATCAAGGGGCGTGATTATTCTACTTGTTCAGCCTCACCTGAAGTACTGTGTCCAGTTTTGAGCCCCACACTTCAAGAGAGATGTGAACAGCTTGGAAAGAGTCCAGCGGAGAGTGACAAAAATGATTAAAGGCCTGGGAAACACGATTTATGAGGAAAGGTTGAAAGAACTAGGATTATTTAGTCTGGGTGAGGGTGAAGGGTGATTGTTTGGAGATTAGGAAGAACTTTCTCACTTTGAAAGTGGTTAAACATTGGAACAGGCTATTGAGAGAAGTTGTTGAATGTCTATCCCTGAGCATTATATGAGTAGGTTAGACACTTGACTGGGATGGTTTGGCAAGGGATGATTCTGTCCTGAGTAGGGGTCTGAACTAGCTGCTTCATGAGGTCCCTTCCAGCTCTACTTTTCTATGATCATATGTTCCTAAATTTAATTTTAAAAAACACCATCCTCATATTTTCACTTTTCAGTATGCTTAAAATACTATATATTTACAAGGTGCAACTGCCTTCTGATGGAGAATAAGGACAATCTTGTAGGTTATAACAACTGAATTGGGTAGAAGCTGGAGGTTTTACAAGGGGAAGCCTGAATAGTAATCTGTGACTTGCCATAGGCACACTAGCTGAAAGTTTCTGTGATTGAGATGAACAGGGCAGTTCACACCTTTCATGTCGCAGCTGTCTCTTGGCTGTAAAAGACAGCACTGCACTGGTTCACACTCATTGCATATTCTCAAGTTTTTTCTCTCAGCCATAATAACTAAACTATAATTTTAACTTGTGTTCTGGAGCTCGCATCTTTGACAAGAACTAAATTGTGTGGCAAATCTTGCAACCACTGAATGCAAAGGGTTAATTTTGGTATACCTTATTCTGATGTTATTTGAGACCCACCCTCTCATTGCCCCCATATTACTACTTTCATCCAGAAACTGGGACAAGCAGTGCTTTTGGGGCAATAGGAGTTTTATGACTTTAAACACCAGCCAATAATTATCAGAAAATAAGTAGGTATGCAGACAGCTATTGCCATCTTCTTTCATGCGTTTATTTAATGTCATCTAGTTTCACTCTAGTTAAGTAACACTTTTTTCTTTGTGGCCCATGTTTCTCTAGGAAGAAGATTATGCTGTAAAGTTTAACTAACTTCACATAAAGTCAAAGTGAAGACTAGGCAATTTGAATCACCATGTTGTACTAAAAGTAATTCAGATTATGATGCATCTAACATGCAGTTTTCCCCTTCCTCTCCCCCTTTTCCTCCTGCCCTCCATAGTGAAAACATAGCTTTGATTATTTGGATTTAATGAGCTGAGCAAGAATTTAGCTTTCAGTCGCTAATTGTTTTATGTTCAATACATTGGCCATTAAAGATGGCTAAATTCAAATATTTTACATAGTATGTTTTATTCATTTATAACATAGACCTGCCTTCCTTTAACAAAATATTGGTGGCATGTGCAAGCATTAACAAACATATAAATTCACTTTGCATAAAATATACAGGAATTTACAAGTGAAAAAACTGGGAATTAATCATAACAGTGACAATTGGAGCACGGGCAGCAATATGTGTTTGGGATTTTGGACTAAGATACTGGAAAAAACCTCTAATAAAATCACTTCTTAAGAACCACAATGAAAATGGGAAACTGCATTTCTGAGTAAACTACGTGTTTATTTTATCTCTGTCCTGGAAAAAAACAGGGCCTAATTCTTAAATACCGGCAAACGTCTCCTCCTGACTTCATGGAAGATTCATACTTGTTTCCATATTGTGTGACCCTGTATAACTTTGTTGTTCTTGCTTATCAGTTGTACTGTTTAACATGTTTCCAAATGGACTAAAGCTTCTTTTTAACTAAAATAGAATTTGATGCAACTTTTAAATTAAAAAAAAAAAAATTAAACCTTTTTTCTCTCCCCAAAACCAGCTATTGCAGAAGTTTGCTTAAATGGTTTTTTATTGCAAAATAAAAGGAGGAGGAATAAAGACGGTTTTATCTGAAACACTTTAGGAACATCTTCGCATGTATTTTCACACATTACTGGAGTTGGATAAAGATGAGATGATTGAAGCGTTAATACTTTTTACTTCATGTTAAAGCAACTTGAGTAGCACTTAAAGCTTGTGGGGGAGGGGGGAAGGAATTCCCACAAAAAAGTTTATTCATGCAAGTTTTGTTAAAACAACTTTTAAGGTGTTTTTTCAGTTATAATCTCCCCCCAAAACAGGCCTTTTGTTAAAAACAGCTTAACTGAGAAAAGGTAATAGAGTGGTTGGGGACATAATGAGCACTTTGTGATGTCTAATTTCTGCCCTTAGCAGCATATATTTTTGTTTGTGCGTCTCCTCACAGTCTGTATAATAAATAACTAGAGCTATAGATAGTGAATGTAGCCATTATATATTTCTTTTTGCTTTAATCCAGTGAAAGCCTTGTTATTGGTGCATATCTGCACTGGTAGTTTGCTAGATTTCTATGTTCTTTTTCAGGTGGTCTGTTTTTATAACAAGTGTACTGCATTATCTTTTAAAATTCCTGTCTGGTTTCTGAATGAAAGACCTATTAATGTGGAAGTCCTTGGATGATGTATCTTTTGTATTTCTCAAAATTATGAATTACTGGTGGAGTGGTAATGTAAAAAGCTGCTTCTTACGCAATATATTTGAGAACTTGTTGGTGTGAGCAGTCATACGGTATCCCTGTACTGAACAAATGACAATGAATTTCCTTTTGCTGCTTTTCTGTTCTTTTGTGTAATGCTATTTTAAAAAAACAGCAACAAAAATGATACATTTGCAGTTTAGGTCAGTTTTTAAAATATTGTTGGTCATTTCCTTTGACAGAACTCTGACATTGGTGTAACACAATAGAATTAGGTGGAAAGGTTATTCCCACTTGTCTAGCTGATATCAATACATACTGGCATATTACATCCTCCAACTTTCTGGAAATGGTTTATTTGACCAGGAGCTTGGGAACAGGAAGTCTAAGATTACAAACAGTCTGCCTCGTTTCAGATTATATCATGCACAGTTTGGTTTCCTAGAAGACACTGTACCTGACAGTATTTTCTGTACTGTTTTAATAAATCAAATACGCTTAAATAAATTTAGACTCTTAGGATATAAACTTGAGGATTAGTTCTAATTACTTCTCTAGTATCTGTTTGTTCTAGATACTTACACAGTCCTCATTACTATTATATAAAATACACCTTGCATTCATAATTTATTAATTTTTAGAGTACTCCCATGAGGTAATGGCATAATATTATTCCCATTTCACAGATGGGGGACTGTGGCATGGAGACACTGTGGTTGTAGTAGTACAAGGTAGCACCATACTGGGACATGCTGTGTCCCCTCAGGACACACTTGCTCAGGGGTGGTCACCTGCAGCTTGTGTGCCACAAGTGGCATGAGCAGTCTCTCTGTGACATATGGCAGATAGAGGAGAGAACAGGTGATACACTGGCAGATTTGGCAGGAAGCAAAAAGCAAAGCAGCAGTTTGGGCTGGGAGCACAGGGCAAAGAGCAGAAAACAGTAGCAGGTGGGGTAGGGGTTCAGAGTGCCAGCTGGGGAGGGTACAGGCTAGTATGTGGCATGCCTGACAAAAAACGTGGCCCCCACTGTGCTATCTCCTTAGCCAAAAATAGTGTAGTGCTGAGAGGCAGTGCTTATTGGCATATACGTGCAGTGCCACACTAAGGCTACGCGTAGTTTTGGGAGCTAGTGCTGTGTTTGGATCAAGTGCGTGCCTCAGCATGGAGCTAGTCTGCGCCATAAGAGCATACCCTCTATGGTTTGCCATTGGCCAGATGGGAAGTCTGTGACAAAATGGGACATTGAACTTGGGGCTTCTGAGCCCAAGCCCTAACCATTTTGTTTGTCCTTCTGCCAAAAACCCCAAGTCAATACTTAAGTAAAAGAATAGTCTAACCTGTAGCTATTTGCTGAGCAATTAACACACATGAAGCAAAAACAGAGTTATCAGTAGATCAGGCCAATGCTTGAATTCAAATTAAGGCTGCCTCTTCAGATGATTATGCCCTTATCAGTCATTGGTTATTTCAGATGCAGACTCTGGATGTAATTTGTTCCCATATGAACTCTACCCACACTACCCAGGTTACAGTTGTTTTCTGTTCGGCAAGAAGGAGGTCTGTATTTCTGAAGAATCAACACAGGCTTCCAAAACTCTGTTCATTCGTACACTTTTTTTTTAATGGATGACTTGCTTGTGATCAGGATTTAAAAAAAAAAAAAAAAAAGTGGCCAGCAGCAATATCTGCTCACCACAGTCAATCAAAAATCATGAGTCAGACCCTAAAAATTCATGACAGTTGTTTAAAAATCACAAGATTATGAGCTTTGTTTGGAAAATATTCATCCATGTTCTTTTAATGAAGAGTTGTGTGTTTTGAGTCTTTAGGAGAATTATTTCAGTATTTTTATCATAGAATCATAGAAAACTAGGATCGGAAGATACCTCAGGAGGTCATCTAGTCCAACCCCCTGCTCAAAGCAGGGCCATCCCCGGCTAGATTCCCCATCCCAGCCAAGGCTTTGTCTAGCCTGATTTTTAATAACTTCCAAGGATGGAGCTTTCACCACCTCTCTGGGTAACCTGTTCCACTGCTTTACTATCCTAGTGAGAGAGTTTTTCCTAATATCTAACTTAAACTTCCCTTGTTGCATCTTGATGAGATGATTGCTCCTTGTTTTGTTATCTGCCACCACTGAGAACAGCCTTGCTCAGGGCAGGTAATTATTTGGGCTTGCAGGCCACATAGATCATTCTGGGGAGCTGCCAAGGGCCAGTCAGCACCTTCCCTTTCCCCTCCCCCTGCAACAGCCCAGAGGCCATGTGCCCTGAGGTTCTTCTTTGCCACTGCCAACAGCACACAGCCCAACCCCTGACCCAGGTTTGCCCCCTGCCTGCTCCAGACTTGGCTTGGTGGAGCAGACCAGACAGAACCCACATACACATCCCCGACCCTGGCCTGCCCCATACCTGCTCCAGACCAGCCGCCCACCCATGCTGAGCAGCAGCCAGGCAGGAACCACAGCTTGGCACAGGGAAAAGCAGCTCCTCTCCCTTATTGCGGCCAGACCCTTCTTTCTGCAGCTGCCCAGAACCCATGCCTGGGCTGCCGAGGTTCCTCTCCACTGCCATCGCTACAGCCAAGAGGGCAGTGGTGGCAGTGCAGAGGAGCCACAGGGCAGCCCAAGCACAGGCTCCAGGCGGTTGCAGCAAGAAGGTCCCAGCAGCGGGGGAGGGGAGGAGCTGCTTTTCCCCTGCGCCTAGCAGAAGTTTTTGCCTGGCTGCTGCTGCTACTGCCACTGCTCAGTGTGGGCGGGCAAGTCTGGAGTAGGTGCAGAGAGGGTAGGGGTTAGGGCTGTGCATGTGGGTTCCAGCTGCTCCATTCCACCAGACCAAGTCCGGAGCAGGGCTGGGCCAGGTAGGTGGGAATCAGAGACCCACTGCGGGCTGGACAAGGTCTCTTCGTGGGCCAGATCCAGCTTGGAGGTTGTATTTTGCCCACCCCAGCCTAGCTCCATCCTCTTTGGAACCACCTTTCAGGTAGTTGCAGGATGCTTTTAAGTGCCCTCTAATTCTTCTCTCCTCCACACTAATTGAGTCCAATTCCATCAGCCTCTCCTCAGAAGCCCCCTAACCATTTTTGTTGCCTTCATCTGGGCTTTCTTCAGTTTGTACAGATCCTTTCTGTGGTGGGAGGGGCTCAGACTAGACACAGGACTCCAGATGTAGCCTCATCAGTGCTGAATAGAGGAGAATGATCATTACCCTTGGTCTGCTAGCAACGTTTCTACTAATGGAACCCAGTTTGCCATTAGCTTTCTTTGCAACAAGGATACACTGCTGGCTCATATTCAGCTTACTGTCCACTGTAATCCCCTGCAGAGCTGCTGCTTAGCAAGTTGGTCCCCAGCCTGTAGCACTGCATGGAGTTCTTTCAGCGTAAGTGCAAGACTTTGCATTTGTCCTTATTGAACCTCATGAGATTTCCTTTGGTCCAGTCCTCCAATTTGTTGAGGTCTCTCTGAATCCTAGACCTGCCCTCCAGTGTATCTACTACTCCCCCCCAGCTTGGTGTCATCCGGAAACTTGCTGAGGGTGCGCTCCATCTCATCATCCAGGTTGTTGATGAACATATTGGACAAAACCGACCCCTGGGGCACTCCCTGGATGCTGGCTCCCAGCCAGACATTGAGCCATTGATTATTACCTTCTGAGCCTGATGATCCAGCCTGTTTTCTATCCACCTTACAGTTTATTCATCCATCCCAGACTTCCTTGGCTTGCTTGCAAGAATGTTGTTGTGGGAGACTGTATCCAAAGTCTTGCTAAAATCAAGGTATATCATGTCCACTGCTTTCCCCACATCCACAGTCAGTCATCTTATCACAGAATGCAGCCAGGTTGTCAGGCATGACTTGCCCTTGGTGAATCCATGCTGACTGCTTCTAATCCCCTTCTCGTCCAAGTGCTTAGTAATGGAGTCCTTGAGGATCTGAAGCTGACTGGGTTATAGTGCCCTGGATCCTCCTTCCCTTTCTTAAAGATGGGCGCTATATTTGCCCTTTACCAGTCATGTAGGACCTTTCCTGACTGCCACAAGTTTTCAGAGATAAAGGCCTGCAGTACTGCAGTCATATCAGCCAACTCCCTCAGCACCCTTGGATGTATCGTGTCTAGCTCCATGGACTTGTATATATTCAGCTTTTCTAAATAGTCCCTAACCTGTTCGTTTACTATAGTTGGCTGCTTACCTCCTCCCCATACTGGGCTACCTGGTACAGTAGTCTGGGAGCTAACCTTGCCTGCGAAGACTGAGGTGAAAAAGGCTTTAAGTATTTCAGCCTTTTCTGCGTTCATAGATTTCATAGACATCAGGGCTGGAAGGAACCTCGAGAGATCATCGAGTCCAGCCCCCTGCCCAAAGGGCAGGAAGTCAGCTGGGGTCATAGGATCCCAGCAGGATAAGCGTCCAATTTACTCTTGAA
>NW_017728943.1:75597424-75615194 GCF_001723895.1 Crocodylus porosus | reverse complement strand
TGAGGATCGCTTCCTTGAGAAGCAACCACTCTTCTTGAACTCCCATCTCCCTGGGGTCATGGTCAGGGTGATTGAAGTCCCCCATGAGAACCAGGGCTTCTGATCAGGAAACTTCCTCTAGCTGTTTAAAGAATGCCTCATCCTCCTGGTCTGGTGGTGACCCACCACAACGTCACCCTTGTTGCTCTCCCTTCTGACCCTAACCCAGAGATTTTCAACAGGACTATCTATTGCCAGTTTCATACTCAACCTCTGAGCAATCATATGGCTCTTTTACATAAAGTGCAACTCCTCCTCCTCTTCTTCCCTGCCTGCAGTTTATACCCATCTAAGACAGTTTTCCAGTCATGCTTCCAATCCCACCAAGGATGCTTGTTTGACAAGTTTTAGTTAAAGGACTCCTGCTGCCCATTTCAACTGTGGGGTCGCTAAATATACGAGACTTTGCAACATGCTGGAGCGTTCTGGTTAGACTGCTCCAGCAGATTTAGAGCGAGTCGAAGCACATGTAAAAGTGCCCCAAGTCTCTCTTGTTCCAATCACATCATAGTTCTGTGACTGTGCAGTGACTTCTAGTTCTTCCTGCTAGTTTCCCAGGCTCTGTGCATTCATGTACAGACACCTGAGAGAACTAGCTGATTGCCCTATTTTCTCAGAAAGAATGAGAGCCTCCCCCATTTCTCCATCCTGCTTGCAAGCAAAGGAAGGTGAGAGAGTTTCCAGGCAAACTCCCAAGAGAACTTCCCCTCACTCTGGACCCTAGTTAAACAAGGGGCTTAAGTATTGGTCTGACTGCTGAGTTTTGGCTTCTTAAGCTAAATATATCTAGGTTAGTTGCTCTTAATTAAAGAGCTTACCTTAAAGGCTCCCCTTCAGAGAAGGGGACAGCAAACTGACTTGTGAACTGTTTGCTCCCCCTGTTTGCTTGCTCCCTGGCATCTCCTTTCATACCCTCGTGGGCCTGGACTGGCTCTGCCCCCTTGTTATGGCTTTTGTCAGACACAGGCAGCAGTCACCCTACAGTCACCCTGCTAGCAACGCATCTAGCTGCTCAGAGCACATGCCCAACACAGCTGACCGAACAGATGCTCAGCAAGCCAAACGCAGGCAGCCTTGCCTCACTTACCTTTCTTAAAGCAGGATCTGGTGTTTGGTTTCTCTTCCTCTTCCCATTCCTCCTCTTGCTCCCAGTGAACTGCTTGCAAACTGCAGCTTATAATATAGATGCTGTTCTCTGGAACCCGTAATAGTTAGTAATTAAAAAAAAAAAAAAAGGTTAAAACTGAGATCTTCACAGAAATCACCTGCCTTTGGGATCTGGGGCTTGAAGAAACACCAGATACCATAAATTTTGAGATGAAATCATCATGGAAGACAACACTGTTTTTACACTTCTGTTGGTAAACTTGGCAGTTTTTGGAAAGAAAGGTCCCTATGGCATATACTCTATACGTGTCTCTCCAGCTGGCAAATTAGTCATACTTTATTTTGGCTTGTAACACTGAAAGCTGGAGAACGTAAATAAATGATTATTAAAAGTCATTGATTCCCAGGTGCAAGTGGCACAGAGTGAAAAAACATTTGAAAAGTGAAGCTGACATAAATACTAGTACACTCAGTTATTAATATCTAGAACCAATCTAAACATGTATGCTACCTACTTAAACTTTTCAGCCACAGCAAATACAACAGCTCTTGTTTGTTTCTGTTTCAGACCATAAGCAAACGGCCACATCCTTTTGAAAGGCAGAGCTACTCAACAGGTAGTTTGCCTCAGTCTTCACACACACAAATTAAGCTGCAGCCAAACACCTAATAAAGATTATTTGGATAAAGAAATAAACAAGCTGAGGAATGAAATAAGAGACTGTTAGAGAGCTTTTGCTACATCTGAATGAATTCAAGTCAGCTCAGCCTGTTGAACTTCATCTCAGGGAGTGATGGAACTGGCAAAGGAGAACTTGGGTCCTTTGGCAATGGTATTAATGAAATTATGAGAGACAGGCAAGGTACCATAGGACTGGAAAAGTGCCAACATAGTGCCCTTCTTAAAAATGCAAAAAGGAAGACCTAGGAAACTACAGGCCTTATCTTAATGCCCAGGAAGTTACTGGAGCATAGCCTAAGGAAGTCTGTTTGCAAACATCTGGAGGAGGAAAGGTTAATCCCAAGCACCCAGCATGGATTTACTAAGAGCAAATTGTCTCACAAACTTGATCTCCTTTTTTTGACAAAGTAACCTGGGTAGATGAAGGGAATGCCGTGGATGTAGTGTCTCTGGACTTCAGCAGTGCTTTTAACAAAATCCCACATGACGGTCTCATAAACAAATTGAGAAACGCGAGCTGGACAAAACTGCTATAAGGTGGTTAGACAACTGGCTCAATAACCACAGGCAAAAGGTAATTGCAAATGGATCCGTGTCAGAGGAGGTTTCAAATAGTCTCATGCGGGTCTATCCTGGTCCTGGTGCTGTTCAATGTGTTTAATAATAATTTGGATGCTAGCATAGAAAACTTCTTGAACAAGTTTGCAGACAGCACAAAACTGGGAAGGATTGTGAACATGTTAAAGAATGCAAGCACAATTCAGAAGGATCTCGACAGATTGGAAAGCTGGGCTGGAGCTAACAGGATGAAATTCAATACTGACAAACACAAGGTGCCACAAATGCTACAAGAATGCTTGGAAAGAATAATCAAAAATGAAAATACAAGATGGGTGACACTTGGCTGGATGGCAGCATTATGGAAAAGGATCTAGGCGTCTTGGTGGATCACAGACTCAATGTGAGTCTGCAGTGTGATGCAGCTGCACAAAAGGCAAATGCAATTTTGGGATGCATCAATAAAAGCATTAGAGGTAAACAGGTGATAATGCCTGTTTACTCAGCATTGGTTAGGCCTCATCGAGGGTATTGCATGCTATTTTAGGCTCCACATTTTAAATGTGGAGAAGTTGGAGAGGACCTAGTGGCAAGCAACAAAGATGGTAAAGGCCTTGCAAAGCAAGTCATACAAGGAGATGCTGAAGGAGCTAAGCATGTTCAGTTGTGGAAAATGCACTTCAGAGAGGACATGATAGTAGTCTTCCAATATCTGAAGGACTACTATAAAGAAGAGAGAAACATGTTTTTCTCTCATTTCAAAGTAGGATGGGGACCAGTGGCTTGAAGTTGCAATGAAGTAAGTTTAGACTGGATATCAGGAAAAAATCTTCACTATTAGGAAAGTAAGGCAGTGGAATAGGCCGAGTAGGGAAGTTGTGGACTCCCTATCACTGGAGGTATTCAGAAAGACATTTGACAGTCACTGGGCTATGTTCTGCTGCATTACCTATGTGTCTGGATTTTGCTGGTTGCTGCATGGGCTAGAAGGACTCTGGAACTTATGTGCATAGGCTATGCAGCTCACCCTTTCCAGAAGGGTAGGATAAAAATTTGATGCATCTCTCCTGTTTAATTTGCAGATCTTGATTTAGTTTCTGTATTTTTTTTTAATGTTTGGGTTCTTTATCTTAGTATTTTTACTGTCCTGAGTTCTGTAAAAAAATAAGTGCATTATACAGGCTCTGGGACCAACATGTTATGAAAATCTGAGTAAAAAATCACCTCTTGTTGTATTTGAATTCAGAATATACAACAGAACACTACTGCCTCTATTATAAAAACATTTTTTTCTCTTCTTGTTTAGTTTTTGTTCAGTTATGTACTAAAAATAATTTGTTCTGCTCAAGAACATTAAAAATAGCAATGCCTTCTATTCATGCACATAGAATGTATATGGTTTAAATGTCTTTTGTTTATAGTATGTTTAATATTTCTATATCAAGAGTAAGTATAATATTTAAGAAAATATTTTGAACTGAGCTGTCTGCCCCCCTCCCCAGTAGAATGATATGGTATATTATCTTATGACATTTTAGATGTAAAATGTAACACCTAACTTGGGTGTTAGGAACATTAATTTTAATGTACATTAGCTATCGTACAAAATCGTGAGAGACAAGGAAGCTGTAGTTTTTACCACAGAATAAACTCAGTGAGGTTGGTCACAAATAGGAGTATAATGTCAACCCCAGAAACATATGTGTGTGCATTAGAATAATAGCCATAGCCTAGTTTAAGTGAAAGCAACCACAGGGCAAACACTTAAGAAGAGGGGTCTGCAACTTCCAGCCTGCAAAGCCATCACATCTGGCCCATGGGGCTCTCCATAGGTCAGGAAACTTGGTGGTAGGGGCCAGTTGCAATTAATATTGCCATCCTCCCCCTGGCAAATTTCCAAACCTCCTAGCCCCTGCAGCTGGATCAAGGCTGGGCCATGCCCCGTCCTCCCCATGGTTTGATCAGGCTAGGCCTTGCTGCCACCTGATCCCTGCGTCAGGCCCCCTTTCTCTGTGGCCTGGGTTGAGGCCAGGCTGTTCTCCCCAGCCCCCTCCACACAATTGGATGGGGCCTGGGTGCTGGATCAGAACCACTGGCCAAATCTAGCCTGCAGACCTGCCAGGCACTACCCATCTGACTTGCTGGGCAAAAGGTTTGGGCACCACTTCTTAAGAAAGATTGGATGCATAGCACAGAAAGAGTATGTTGACTAGCTCTTGAATTGAGCCAATTTGAGCTATAGTCTCTGTTCCTAATGTTAGCCAACTTGAGTTAAGCCACCACTACGGTCTAATTAAGGGGCTGGGACAGTAGTGTAACTAAGAGAGGTGAGGGGGTGCTCAAAAATAGCTGCTGCTGCCATTGGACTACAGCAGCTGGAATTGCCCAGTGCACTGTGGCAGCCTAGGGCACAAAGCTGCCCTCTTATACCTCTTAGATGGGATTCAAGTTCGAGATATGGCTAAAGTTATAACTTAATTCTGAAGTGAAGACAAAGCCCTGGACTCATGGTTGAGACAGTGGAAAGGAATTGTGTCTTGCTCCTGTAGTGTTCTTTGAATGAAAAAAAGGTGTTTGCTTCCAGAGTTAGTCAATTGGATGCAGTCACTTGTGCTAGTATTAAGTACTTCTAAATTTTCTTTAGATTCACTGCAGGACTGTGTTTCCTTCAGTTTATTTTTATGATTTTTTTTAGATGAATTTGGTTCTGTCAGTTGAAAGGCTTCAGGTACTCAGATGCAGCTCAGATGTTCATTAAGTCTTTCCTGTGTTGAAAAATAAGCCATGATATCAATTCCATAGTAGCTCTGTGTTTCTTCTCTTATTGCACATTGCTGTCATAGCTTTGGCTGGCATAGAGCTATGCCTTTTACTGTTTAGCTTAATCCACTTTCAATAAGTAGAGTATATCGTGCAGTTTAAATTTACATCTTAGCTTAGTTTCACAACAGGTTCCCCATATAGACAAGCCCTTCATATTATTTTGGCTGCAAGACAACTCATCTCTCTTTCTGTTGCTATAAACTAATCTGCCTTTTTTTTGTTTTCTAATTCAACAGAATTTAGCCTCGTGGAATCCTTCAAACCCTGAGTGCCTCCTGCTTGTTGTGAAAGAGCTTGTGCAGCAGTATCACCAGTTCCAATGTGGCCGATTGCGTGAGAGCTCTCGCCTCATGTTTGAATATCAGACTTTACTTGAAGAACCACAGTATGGAGAAAACATGGAAATCTATGCTGGCAAAAAAAACAACTGGGTAAGCTATTAGCAATACTTCTGATGAAAGCAATATAAAATACTTCTGGAGGGATTCTTTTGCCATAGTAATTCTCAACATTACTTTGGAAAATAATCCTATTTGTGATGTATTCATATACTTTGTTCACAGTGCAAAAAGTCCTGTTTCTCTCCATCTCACCCTCTGCACTCTCCACTCCCTCCTTTGTTCATTGCTTCTGTTCCATTACCTCACCTGAACTTGATTTCCAGGTGAGCAACTGTCTTCAGAGTATATGTCAGTGCACTTGATTTATAGATAAGCTGGTGGTGAGCTGTGAGAATCATGTTCTTTCCCACCCTTCCAAACTGTGGTTCTGCCTGCCTAAGAAGGCTTTTTCTGGCATAGCTATGCTGGTTATGGGTGTGTTTTGTACTGACATTGCTATGCCAGCAAAAGTACTTAGTATAAATGCAGTTATACTGGCAAAGCTGTGCTTTTTGGCTGGTATAGTTGCATTCCCTTGGAAGCATTTTGCTTATAAAGGTATATATATATGGTTTTCTAATGGGAACATAGGTTGATTATCCAAAATACCTTTCAACTTCCATATCTGCTGAGCCTTGGCTTCAGTTTCATTATCTAAACTGCATTGCTGGTAGCATAGAAATATTTGATTAAAGGACAATATGGACGAACTGACAGCCCTTAAACCTTTTTTTTAAACATGTCTGTCGTCCCTCCTAATATGATCCCACCCAAATATTCTTGGTGTCATTAGTGCACTCTGTTTCTGTAAATCAGGTTACTGATCTGGTTTGGTTATATCCCTTCTTCAAAAAAAAAGATAGGCAAAGAAAGGTACAGAATTCCATCCACAATTGTTGCCAGCAAAGCACGTTACAGAAAGTAATCCATGGCACCTTTTGAACACCTGGTGAAATATTACATGTGGACATGTGGAAAGTATTCTCTGTGTTTTTAACCTTTTTAGTTTGCATACTCATATTCACACATTATCATCGTTTTTGGCAATGACAAAAACTGCTGTCAGGGTTGAAAACACCAAGATTTATGACCCCCTTTCTTTCTCTTATACATTTCCCACCTTAGCTCATGGGAACCTTCCATCTAAGTTCGGCAGCTGATGGATTAAGCCCCATTTAAAGAATTTGCCTGGGGAGCTGACACTTCATGTGTCTTGAGGCAATTTTTTTAAAAATTATTTTTACCTAAAATAAATCTTGAGACAAATCTTGTCAATCACTTATGAGTTATGGAAGGGTGAAAAAAATATTTTTTAAAAATTGCAAATAACTTCTGAATGTGTTTATTATAACTTAGATAAAAACATAGGAATTTTGAAATGTGCTTACTGCTAACGAGCATTTAGAGAAAATTGTGGTCTATAAAGAAGGGAACTTATTGGCTAAGTACAGACCAGGGTGGGGGTGGGGAGTAAGAGGAAGGGGAGAGCCCAGCCTGTTTCAGAGGCTCTGACAGCCCAGCCCAGCCCAGCCTGGGCATGGGGAGCTGGAAGCAAACTGGGTAGATAGGTCCTGTGGCCCCAGTCCAAGCCACAGCTGTCTGTGAAGGGCCCTGCCCCCACAGCCTGGTCCAGCCCCTCTGTGCCTGCCCTTAGCAGCACCCACAGGCCAGCTCAGCTCAGCCCCAGGTGAGGCGGGGTGATGGCGGGGCGATGCCAACCAGTGGCAAAGGTGGGGGCACCCCGACAGGGGTAGGAGCCCCTGTCACAGTGTCCTGGGGAGTGCAAACCTCTTTCCATTCGGGGGGGGGGGGGCAGTTCCCTGCAGGCTGGAGCAGGATAGGCACAGCTGCTGCAGCTGCCTTGCACAGGGCAAGTGGTTGCCATGCTAGAAGGGTGGGTACAGGGGCTAAGGCAAATTTTGGGGTGGCAAAAAATCAGAACTGCAAAGTGGGGCTGTGTCTAAGTGGGGAAGCTGATTTTTTCTTTTCTGGAATAGAAGCAAACCTGGAGACACTGCATGCCATGCAGCTGCCAAGATCTCATCTGCTTGTATCTGGCTTAGCAAGCTGAAATGATGGAGTCCTATGTTGACCCTCTCATAACGTAGCAGTTAGCTGAGCACTGTAAGTTGTGTCTGAAGCAGCAAAGTATGCTGCTGGTGGTATCTTGATGAGGCTTGTGGTATGGAAACAGGGCTTTCTTTACAAGAACTTGAATAAAGAACTACTTGGAATAAAGAAGTAATACTCTTTGTACTGCCTTTACAAGAATCTGGGGCTTACCCTTGTATGATACAGAGTAAGTCCTTCTGGAAACACAGAATGTCCAGGAACGTGGCATCCCTGGGGACAGTCTAGGTGAGGCAACCATACCAGGAAGTTCCTGCTGCCTCTCCCAGACTGTCTCCTGGACTGCTTCACTTCCTGGAAACTTAGTGTTTCCAGAAGTTCTTACGCTATGTCACGTAGTTTTGGAAACGTCTTTTTTCCTGCATTCAGTCTTCAAAAACAAAGGTGTGTGTTTTATTTGCTGGGGGGGGAGGGGGGACATGTGGTATGCCAGAAAATATGGTAATTTAGGTTCAGTGTGGTTCAGTGCTTTGGGATAGGGGATGTCATTTATGATGTTCTTCCTCTTATCGATAAGAAAAGATGCTTCTTTATCTTATTAAAGCAACGGCCCTTTCCCAAAGCATGTATGTAACAAAATTATGACTGCCAATGGGAATTCATCTGTAACCCTGTTAGATCTCCGTTTATTATACTTTACTGGGCCTTCTGGGGATTACCATTTCCATGATCCTTTAGCAGATTTTCATAGCTCCAGGAAAGGGAGGCTAGCAGGCTCTCTGATGGCATCTCTATATATGCGACGGATATCAAATACTGGAAGTAACAGAAAAATTAACTCTAAGGACAATGAAAAATGTTGATTTCCTCCCCCCCCAAACCCAGGTTCTTCAGGAGTGCAGGAGAAGTTCAGTTGAACGAAAGGCACGCCCGGGCACAAGGGCATTTTCAGGCACATTTTCTTTGGCTTTGTTCCATCTCTGGCTGGCAGATGATCAGGTCTAGTTTGCCAAGTATAATTTTCTACTGTAAGACAGGGTGACTCCCTTTCCTGTATATGTACCATAGGACATTGGGGAAGAGCTAAGGGAGGTCATCAAAGAAAGCTTGGTGGCTGCCAGAGCAGCCTCATAGACAACTGTAGGCCTCTAAGAGAGTCACAAGGTTGAGGTTCAAGATATCATACAGGCTGCCAACCAAAGGAATGGAGCTCTGTCAGTATGAAGAGTATGATGACTCATTCCATTTTGTAAGACTCAAGGGATACCAACTGTTTCCAAAATCTAGAAGTGTTAAAACTTCCCAGTCAAATGGCAGCAAGAATTGTTAGAGATGGCAAAACAATGTATTTTTCCTTAATTGAATTCTCAGAAAATGCTGAGCCCATTTTAGTAAAACCATTAAAAATTTACTCCAGAGGGTAGAGCTAGGATCCAGAGTGACCTGAACATACTGGAGAAATGGTCCGCAATAAATGAGTTGAGATTCAACAAAGGTAAGGGCAAAGTCCTGTACTTGGGATGGAATAACTGTGCCCCCCAAATACAGACTGAGGAATGACTGGCTAGGTTATAGTACTTCAGAGAAGGATGTGGGGCTTATGGTGAACCACAAACTGAATAGGAGACAACAGCGTCCTGGGCTGTATTAACAGGAGTGTCACTTGCAAATCAAGGGAGTGATTCTTCTGCTCTATGCAGCATTTGTAAGACCTCACCTGAAGTACTGTGTCCAGTTTTAGGCCCCACATTTCAAGAAAAATGTGGACAGTTTGGAAAGAGTTGAGGACACAGCAGCAAAAATGCTCTGAGGCCTGGGACACAAGATTTATGAGGAAAGCTGAAAGAACTAGGATTATTTAGTCTGGAGAAGGGAAGAGTAAGGTGGGGACTTGATAACATTCTTCAAATACCTGAAGGTCGATTATAGAGAGGATGGAGATGAGGTTTTCTCTGTGACTGCAGGGAACAGGACTGGGAGCAATGGCTTTAAGCTGCAGCATGGAAAATTTAGGTTGGATATGAGGAAGAATTTTTTGACTATGAGAGTGGTCAAGCATTGGAATGGTTTACTTAGAGAAGTAATGGAATCTCCACCCTTGGAAATTTTCAATAGCAGGTTAGCTGTTTTAATTGGGGATGATCCTGCCTTAAACAGGGGGCCAGACTAGATGACCTTCCAGCCCTACTTTCCTATGATCCTGCAGAACTGAGGCTAACTTCTAGCATGGAAATTGTCGGTTCATATGGTTCAAAATTGGGGAAATTATAAACAACTGAAAAGAAAAAGTGTAAAGCTTCCTTAATTTAGGGCACAGCCAGTCATCTCTCTAGCTTTTCCCAAAAAAGGAGATGAATAATTTATTTTATTGTCCCATCCAACTTATATTGACAGCTTTGTAAATACCACAGTAGATATCACTGGACATTAGGTTAGTCCTATAGTCATTTATGATGGAAAGGCCTTTTGGAAGTAATTGGTTTTAAGAAGTAGTTTAAGGAAGAAGTTGATCAGGAGAAAGGAAAGCTATTTCTCAATTTGGAGAATCTGCCTTGCCAAGTTTGGAGGGAAATTATTTTAACATAAGTTTCAAAAATGATAAAAAGGATAATTACAACAGAAACGTTGCCAGCTGTACATTTCCTTCATTCTACATTGATAACCGATGTCCCTCAGAGAATGGCAGATTACACGGGTTAACATATTTATACACATTCTTCCCCACTAAATGTTCAAAGCTCTATGCATATTTTGGAGTAACTATATCTGCGCCTACCTTCACACAAAAATGCCCACATTTCTTTTCAAAGAGAATATATCATTTATGTGCTTCGAAACATGCACATTCTTATTTATACTTTACTTTTCTTGCTTACAATAATTTCACTTCTTCCCTTGTTTCCCCTTTTACTTTACCTTTTTACCTATCCAATTTTTTTTAAGCACCTGGATCATATTTTAGTTGCAAAGAGCCATTTTAGTGCCAGACTAAAGTGGCAACCACATTTCACACTATAAATGTTCACACAGCCATAAATTTGACCCCCTTTTGGTTATATAAAAAAATATTGAACTTGGAAGACAGTATGTAATTGAACAATTAAATATACTGTAATGCACATATAAAATAAAACCGTTAAAACTGAACAAGTATTTGTTACCTCAGTCTATCCTGCTTTTTGTGTTCTAACTATAGAAAATTAATCTTTAATATTTAATCAAAGGAATATTTTGTTTTAATTGTATCAAATGGCAAGTTTCAATGTATTTCCTTTAAAAGAACAAACTTAGTCTTTTCATAACCAGGTGGATAAGGCCTTGTTTTAAGGAAGCATATGAAATGGAGAGGAAATCCGTTCCATTTCCTTTGTATACACTTTATGTATAAAAAACAGCCATGTGTTAGGGACAGTTTGGCAACTTTTCAGCAGGCAACAGTTGTAAAGCAACCCTTTAGGTGTTCTAATTTATGTAAATCTGAACATGCGTTATAGAAAATCCTCTAGCTTTTCTGCCAAAAATTTAAATGCTCTTCTTTCATCTTCTATTCATTCCTCAGCTCTGATTTTCACCTACTAAGTCTGTCCAATTTTGCTAATTAAGGAGAGCAAACCAAAAAATCAGAGAATTAATGACTCTCTTCCCCTTATTTGTTAAAACTCATTCGGTATGTTGTAGCTGCCCTTACAAGGCCTTTACTCACAGAAAGTTTGGGACACCTTTATTAACTGTTTATTGAATCCTTCAATCATCAAAACCAGTGGAAACAAAGTTTTGCTCAAATGGTTCTTTTTTTATCAGTGTTACCCAGAAATGTTGAGAAGGTTTACTAAAATGAAAGGGAGTAGGAATCCCTTCACAATGAGAGAACTCCATTTTGCTGCTTATGAAATATGGTTTGAATTTGGAGGTTGTCATAACTCTAGCACTTTGGAGTTTGGTGTGGAACCCATATCTTAGCTGAAATCCTTTGCCCGTTTCAGAGTGCAGCTTTCATTTCTGACGAAATGTGACCAAATAAAATTTATGGCCTAAAATAGCTGAACAGTAAAAATGCAGTTCAAACTACAGTGACTGAAAGGCAGCATTTTATATCTGTGCAACAGTAACAACTAATTTGTATGCATTCATATGTTGTAAAAAGGTAATTAACTTTTATATTTTCATACCAGTTCTACAACTTCCTTTCTTAAATGAAGCATCATTGTAGTTTTATTCTTTTTCTTAGTTCTACATTGAGGGAAACTAGCAATGTGAAAAGTGCCACTTAAGAAATAAGCTGATCTTTGACTTTAGAAGGGAGTAAGATATTCAAACTATTACATTTTTCACTAGCAAACCTTATAAACGTTGAAATACATTTTGTCAAAAGATCTTATATATTTGCTCAGATTAATGCCCAAAGGAGTTATTTTCAAGTTGTATGTTTAAAACTCTGAAAATAGAGATATCTGCAGTACATGCCTATTGAAAAAAATTACCTTATTACATCTATTTTTAACAAGTCTCTTCATTTGTTTTTAAAAAGTAATTTCTGTGCATTTAATTTGTTAAAAGGAAAATACATTGATATTACTACTGTCCTAAGAGAGATACATGGCTTTTGAACTTTTGTTTTACTGTAACAAAAAGATCAACAATGTTGACAAGTTTGGCCTTGCTGCAAGTTTTTTTTAGTTAATTAATGCATTTCTTCCCAGTGACAATGCTCAGGTACTTTACAGGCATATGAATGGATTGTTGCGATTTATTTTAATCCTTGTCAATGGGAGAGGTTGTGTGCTAGGCACTTATGAAAATCTGGTCACTTCATTTAGGTGTCCAAATGGGAGTTTTCTCTTTTGAAAATCTAATTATATTGGGAATGTGTCAGGGCACAGACTATATATACTTATATATTTGTATTTTACCGAGCGTAATTGGCCTCTCATATTGAAGAGGATGCGTAGGTGATACCACTATATAGAATACTAATTATTTTGTCACAGCCATCCCCTGCCTCAGTGCCCTTATAGACTTGATGCACTTTGTCATATTGCTTGTTGTGAATGCTGCAAATTAATATTTTTTAGCTTTAATAATCACCACTGAAAGCCATTGCTTAACTCTTCTCCCTCATCCTTTTCTCTCTAAATTGTTAAAAGACATTACTTTCCTAATTTTTCAGCCTGAATCAGGTCAGCCTGTGACCCTGTCTGCGATAGACATTACACAGAGAGATCACTTTTGCTAGAGGCCTCATTATTTTTTGTTCCTTTCTCCACAGACTGGTGAATTTTCAGCTCGCTTTCTTTTGAAGTTGCCAGTGGATTTCAGCAATATTCCTACATACCTTCTCAAGGTAAAAATAAATTAATATATTGACAATGCTCACTCTGTGGGAAAGTGTGAATTATTGAAATGTTCCTAGTAAAAACTACATTTTGAATTTCAGCAGACAAATTTCCACAGGAGACTGTAAGTCAGTAGTTTCAAATTTTGGTATTGTTGTACTTTGGAAAAGAATTACTTGTCCTTGCAAATGTGTAATAATAATCATAATCATACTAAAAATAAAAGCTACTTCCTTCAGAAGAAGTAATCACTGATCAGTTTTACATTAGTGTCCAAAAATCCACCAGTATGAATGGACTAAAAACCAACACAATGATTAGATTCCCCTATCTTAGTTTCCTTCTCCACCTCTCATCTTTTGTTTTTCTCCCATCTACCCTCCTGTTTTCAGAGGTTCTCCCCTCCCCATCCTTTTTAAACAGAATCTGCCTCTTCATTTAGCCTAACAGATGCAAACTCACTTCAGTAATTTGCATTCACCGTCTCATTTTTAAAAATAGGTGCATACGTGTGTGCGCACGCACACCCCCACATATGTGTATGTATTGAGAGACAGACAGACTGACTGGCGTTCTAAATTATTATCAGTACCCTCCAGGTATGTGGGTTTGCTCCCCCTCCTCTTTCCAACCCGATCTGTTTCAAATTGTAAATTTCTCTAGGCAGGGATTGTGTCTTCATTTAGGGTTATGTCTTCTGCAGGAAAAAAACCACCCAGAACAGCATTTCCTTACGTTAGCTATCTGCGTGTTAACTACCAGGAGGTAAAGTGCTAGTGAATAAAATGAAGTTTTACTTAATCTTGTTTTACTGTAATTTTAGAAAGATTTCCCAAGAATCTTTCTTCCTTCTTATTTAAAACTGTAGGTAATCTTAATGCAGGGATAGTGGGATGTGGTCATGATCAATAATGCAAAGCACCAGTCAGTCTAAATAAAACACTTACATTGGTGCAGATGTAAGAATGAAAGGATGGATATTTTTGCCTAATAAGCAGTGGTTTGCAGTCATTGTGCATTTTGTCATCCCTGTTCTTTGTAGTTTGTGCCAGTGAAAGGTGTGTTGTTTGCACATGTTGCTTTCCATAAATGAATTTTCTTTGTAAGGTAGAACATTTAAGTAATAGTGCAAGGCCTTGAAATTGTAGACACCATTTTCAGCGATTTTCATATGATAAGTTGAGAAAACAAGCACACTACTTTTCTAGAGTCATGCATGTGCTTCATTAAACCCTCACTCTTAGTTTGCAGTCAATTACCTCTTTGTTATGCACCCCTGGGTTATACAACCCAAGGAGGGGCAGTGTCCAACATACTGTGGGACCTCGCCTCATTAGAGAACATACATATTGTGAAGTAAAGTGAAGAATTTGAAAAAGTAGTATGACGAACAGTTAATTTAGACCTAGTAATTATTTTTCTGCTTCAGACAGCAAGAAATTATCTTGGCAACCCTGTGACATGTGCATGCTTGTTCCACTCAAGTGTCTCAATTACATGTCTATTTAAAATAATTTGAATAAGTATTTAGGAATATTAATAGGGCTATTTAAGCAGTTAAATGTTAGTTGGCATAAATACTGTCTATCTAGGTAAAAGTTTCCCCATCCCCCATGCTGTTTTCATGTTTCCATAGCCCATAATGAGGACTAGTATCTTAGTCCTGAAGTGTTATATGGTATGTTCTGCCGATAGATGAGCATATTTACCAGTCTTTGTCAGGGAAGCCAGTAGGATTTCTGTTGCAGTGAGATCTATCTGGGAGCTAAGCCTTTGGATCTGGCTACCATAGATACCTTAATATGCATCAGTTTAGTGGGCCAAAATCTTTATGCGGTCTAAGGGGTCATAGTAGGGAACAAAGCCACAGACTCTGAGATAATTTTGAAGAAATTAATGTGAGCTTTCAGGGTTTCATGTCCATGTGGTAATCACTTCATGTCATTAAAATTAAATAGTAACAGAAGCAGACAAGAAAATTAAGGGGTATGGTGGAGATCCCCAAAAAGTGTCATTTTCCTGTAGTAAATGGACCTTTGAAGTGTTCTATAAGTAGTACTGTTGTTGTGTCTTAGTAAATATCATGTGTGGCAAGATTGTACACTCCTTGGTGACATTCATTGTACAGACAACATTAGAGGCAGTTGTTTTTACTTAACATTTGAAAGTAACTGGAGAGTGAAGGGCACATGCAGCAGAATGACAGAAAGATGCTATGTAAGAAGTTGCCGAGAAGAAGCCTCTTGGATTAGAGGGAATACTGTACAGATTGAGAGGAGATTAATATTTAGTTAAATAGAGTAGTGATGGACATGATTTCCAAAAGTGGCATATAGCAAGCCTATGGGGGCGGGCAGGTTTACAGTGAAAATACTTTTGCCCTAAAATAAATAAGAAGCCTATGGAGATATTGGAAGAAAGACTGTATTGATGCTAGTAGCAAGAATATATTTATATCTATCAAATCAAATTATGGTTTCTTGTGTGACATTCTTGAGTTATTTTAACACTGGAAGTATTTATTGTTCTCTTGAAAAATCCTAATTTCTGCCTTGCAGAAACCGTGTATGTTTTTATGTGCCTGTGTTACATTCTTATTTAAGCAGCTTTAAAAAAACATATTGTTATTTTGGTGAAACCATTCACCTTCAAACAGGTTTGTGGTCTCATTCATGTTCACTGCATGTTTGTACTCTGTACTTTGTCAGTTAAAGATCTGCTTCTCCCTTGTGTTTCCCTCATTTGCAGAACTGCTTAGGATGTGAATCATCCTGCCTAGCTCTTACAGCATTTTTTACAGGAGAGCATGAATAGGGGTTAGTTTGTTCTACAACAGATCTAGAACTTGACTGACATATAATATTTATAAACAGGTATCTGTTATGCTGCTCTGTCGTATTAGACCTAGATGTTGTCCCATGCTGCAATTATCTGCTACAAGGGCAGAGTTTAAAGGTACTGTCTTCCCACTCCTAACAACTTGCAGGGCAAGAGCTCTCCCTGGAATATGACCATGTGCTCAGAGTTGTAGACCATGTGCTGTGACTGAAAGGACATGTCGTCTTTGATTGTGTCAGTATGATTCCCACTCCAGGTGCACATATGCTTTATTATACACAGGTCAGATATTTTGAATAGCTGTGGGCACTTCTACATGTATGCTTTAATGTGCAGTAGCCTATTTTACTGTGCATTAAAACATCACATAAAAAAATGTGCTATTACACTAATGCACGGTAAAATAGGTTGCTGCGCATTAAGCATCACTTAAAAACCATGCCCATTCATTACTTCAATTAAGGTAGCTTAATGTACATTTTTTTAGTATCTCACATTGCGGTACTAAATTTAATGTGCATTAGGAAAATTGCCTTAATGCATGTGTCGATGCATCCAGTATCTGTGAAGGCTGCACTTGTGCTCTTCACAGATACTGGGCTTTTCTGCCTTATGCAAGGCAATAAATGGCAGAATGACTCTAACCCACCCTCAGTTCCCTCTTTTCACTATTGGAAGCAAGACAGAACTCGAAGGGTGTCCCATTCCTCATTTTGGAGATTTCAAGTCGGGTCTTTTCACCTACTTGATGAAGACAGTTTGCTTTCAAAGTCTGTAAGATAAGGATTCTCTTTTTTTTGTTTGTTTTAAAGAAAGCAATGCCCCTTTAGACTAAATTGCAATATAAAAGAAACTGAAATTTATTTGAGGGAACCCTAACACAAGGATCCTAAGTTATGCATATTTATGTAGCAGGCACATTAACCAGTGTCATATGGCTAGAAAGACTAAGTCACCTGAGGCAGCAAGTTAGCTAGATGAGTTCACCAATAGGGGAAGGCAGGGATTCAGGGTGTTTTTTCCTACTGTTACAAGTGCCCCAGAGAAAAGAATCTGTGATGGGTGGAAAATGGCAAGCTGCTAACACTGCCACTAACTCTTTTACCTACACTTTCAGTGTTCTAGCCCTGAACAGAATCCTGTCTTACAAGTTCCTAACCAGAGACTTGTCTGGTGAGAGTGTGGCCTGCATGTCTCTGCTGAAAGTCAAAAATAGGGTACCACATGGTATGACAGGTGTTACTGTTGGCGTTACACAGGAAACAGGCAAGTGATCTGCAGGATGAAGTCTCTCAACATATGAGAATGGATTTTTTTTATGTATCCTGTTGATAAACTTGGCTCATTCAATCTTGGACTGGCACAGCACTGCAGGAGAAGGGAGAACCTCCAATGTCCCTCTTAAGGGAAACGAGGTCACTTTATGAGTTCAGCTGTGCACCCTTGCCCACCAAAGTCTCTGAGGCATAGGGGTCAAGAATCTCTATGCAGTCCTAAAGCAGAAAAATAGCCCTATTGGGTAGGGAAGAATAGCCACATGTCCCCAGTACTGGGAGAGTCATTGTCCACTGACCTGAGGATGAGGAAGAAGGATAATGAGGGTCTGAAGATTCCTTTCTGAGGGGGACAAAGTCATCCCACTTCCAACCTGAACTATCATTTTGAGAGATGCACTTTCTGCCTGCAGCCAAAATCTCAGACAATGCAGAAAGGTCACTGAGGCTTACCAGGCCCTTGATAGTGCCCCATACTGTTCAGTCACATGAGTATTAATGATACTATCAGGTATCACTTGGAAGAACTGGATGCCTTTAAGTCGGCAGGCCCGGATGAGCTCCATCCGAGGGTACTGAAGGCACTGGCCGACATCATTGCAGAGCCACTGGCGGGAATATTTGAACGCTCGTGGCGAACGGGTCAAGTCCCGGAGGACTGGAAAA
>NW_017728943.1:75551483-75597324 GCF_001723895.1 Crocodylus porosus | reverse complement strand
TTGGATGTGTATCTAGCTGGGGTAATGTAGGCCCAGCACTCTTTCCTGCTTATGCAGGGGGTCGGACTCGATGATCCATTGAGGTCCCTTCCGACGCTAGCATCTATGAATCTATGAATCTATAACTTTGAGCAGATTAGAAGCGACTGTGAAGCTCTGGAAGAGAGGATGATGTTACTAAGGATGGAAGTGAACACGTATAATGGCTTTATCAGTAGGGCTGTGTGAAGCTTTGGTCCCTGATTCGATTTGGTTGAGATTTGTCCCGATTTGGCGGCTGAAACACCAAATCCAAACTGAATCAGGAGACCCTTTAATATCTCTGAATCGAATTGGAAGCCTCTGAATTGATTAGGAGAGATTCAGAAAGATTTGATGATTTGGACATAGACACAGCTTTAAATGTTTTTCTATATACCTCTGGGTACCAGGCGGCTCATGAATACTGAGGTCCTGGGGTGCATGGAGTGTCCCATGCTGAGATGCTGGGGTGCATGGAGTGTCCCACTTCCGGGTCTGCTGGGGAGCTCACCTGGCCCCCCCCCCAGCTTGGCGACTGGTGCCTCCTGGGTCTGGGGGGGCACCCAGGGTCCCCCCGAGGCTGATCACAGAGCTGGGAGCCATGGGGGGCCGCCCCAGGACATTCCGTGGCAGAAGTAGACTGGAAGTACTTCTGGCTTACTTCTGGTTTCACTGTCAAGCATGTGGAGGGTCCCCCCTCCGCACTCCTATGGTACGCTCCATCCACCCCAGCATCACAGCGTTCACAAGCCACAATGGTACCTTGAGGTATGTAGGAAGAACATAAGCTGTGTCTATATCTGAATCGCTGATTCTCTGAATCATCATTAAATTTTCAAATTTGGATTAGGGCCCGCTTCATGCGCTCCTGTTTATCAGTCCTCCCCTTTGAGGGTAAAGGTCCAGGCAGGGAATGATGAGTACCAAGGAAAATGCTTGGGTATATGAATGGTCTTGGGAGGATTTTGTCTTGATCATGATATGGTATTCCATGAAGGAAGACTGCTAGGATGAATTGGGATCCATCTGAGAAAGAAGAGCAACACTGTAGAACAGAGGTGTCAGACTTGGCAGCCCCATGGGGGTGGATCAGGACCCAACCCCCTGTGCAGTGCCCATAGTGCTGGGTCCAACCCATGTGCTGCATCCATCATGTGCCAGCCTCAGGGCTTGCTGTGCATATGCCATATGGGAGAAACATGGGGCACATTTTATCTGTGGTGCACAGGCTGGACCCAGCACTACAGGCAAGACAGGAGGGTGGTTTGGGGTATCACATGCCCAGGACCGTAGTCTGTGGACAGCCTGTGCTCCATGCTGGCTGCATGCACAGCAAGCCCTAGAGCTGGCACATGCTGCATGCAATATGCAGGGCTTGGCTGGCTGTGCATGCTGTGCGCAGCACAGGGAGGTAGCATAGGGTATGTCCTGCAAGTGATGCCCTGCTGTACCAATCCTACACACTGGCTCTGGCACAGGGCTGGTCCAGCAGGGCAGCACATGTAGCGTATGCCCTAGACTGAACCCCTGTGTTGTATGCAGGACATGTGGGGCCAGGGCTCGTGCTGCCATGTAGATTTGATCCAGTGACCCAGGGGCTGGATCATATGACTCCATAGACCAGATCTGACCCATGGGCTATAATATGTTTGACACCCCTGCTATAGGACACTGATTTGTCAGCCTCATGAGGACTATTCAAAAGTAGGTTTGAAGAGGACCGTTAACTTTTTTTTTTTTTTTTAAACATCTCCACAGATGAGTTAAAAAAAAATAGTGCCTAGTAAAAGGGCTAGACTGTGGGGATGTAGGAAATTTCAGTAGAATCATAGCAAACAAGAGGGAAAATAACAGGGCAACCTGCCAAATATCTGAGATGTACAAAAATGCCAAGTCTATGGAGAGTAAACAGGAAGACCTAGAAGTCTTAGCATACAACCAAGATGATG
Organism: Crocodylus porosus; assembly: GCF_001723895.1. NCBI lineage: Eukaryota > Metazoa > Chordata > Crocodylia > Crocodylidae > Crocodylus > Crocodylus porosus. The sequence continues at coordinate 75,595,354 of NW_017728943.1, read as the reverse complement.
ACTTAATCAGCATCACAGAAACTTGGTGCAACAAATGGAATATTTCTATAGAATGATATAACACATAGGAAGGGCAGGCATGATAAAAAGGTAGGTGTATTTACATTGAATATCAAGAGTGTATTCATTTTCTTGAAGTCCAGGAAGAGAAATTTCTGTGTGAGAATCATAGAGCAATAGGGTTGAGGAGGGTCTTCAGGGCTAGGCACAGATATTACACATAAACTGGTATAAGTGATCAGAAACCTGCTCAAATCTGTAACACATGAGAAGTTCAGTGCACATAAACCACTTTCAAGATGTCCAAAACTGATTTAAGATAAACCTGGATGACTTCAGCTTAAATAGGATCAGACTTAACTGATTTAGGTTAAATCAGTTTATTGAACTTATGTCCTAGATCCTTGAGGGCATCTAGTTCAACCCCCTGTTCATCTTAGTCAAGGGTCTGTCTAAAGCAGAGGCGGGCAATTATTTCAGGTGGAGGGATGCTTACTGAGTTTTGGCAAGCTGTTGAGGGCTGCAAGGATAGCTCTGCCCCCTGGTCGCCATTTTGGGACCAGAAGTCGCACCCTCCAGCCCTTGATCTTTGCTGCCAGAAGTCCTTCCTCTTACCCCCCAGAATTACTCCTTTCAACAAGAGTTTGCCATCTCGAAACCAAAAAAATATCAACTTATATTCTAAAAATCAAACATGTACTACAACATTCATTAATTCTATTTAAAGTGTATATTTTTGTCCTGATTTACATGCATTTGTTTAGTGAACATAGAGGTGATTGCACAATAGCTTAAAAGGAAGACTTACTCTTGTATACTGTGGGGAGGTGTGTGTGTGTGGAGTTTTTGGGGGGGATGGATAGGCATGTGAGATGTGTGTGTGCCTATATGGGGTGTGGGTGGGTGTGGGGTTTGTAGGGGGCTGTGAGTGTGTGGGTGAGGGGTGGCTGGGGAGGGTTATGACATGTCTGGACGGGGAGGATTTGCCCACAACCTCCCTGTGGCAGGCAGAGTCCCCACCTGCACTCTTCCAAGCCCCGGCTTCATACTCCTGCTCCTGCCACCAGTGCAGCTCTGAGCTGCCACTCACCACCATTTCCCTCCCTCCCTCCCCTGCCACCACTGCCCTTCTTCCGCTTCCCCATCCCTCCCCACGACGCACGGCAGAGACTGCAGGACACAGCAGGAGCTGGACAGGCTTGTCCGGCACTGCATGGAGCCAGCTGAGAATCGTATGGGCCAGGCTGGCTCCTCCAGTGTCCTGCATCCTGGAGCTGCAGCCAGGAACCACGTGGTGCTGGAGCAACTGGCAGGGGGTGAAGGGGATTGGGGGCAGTGGTGGGCAAATGACTCTGGCAGGCGTGTGTGCAAGTGGGGGTGCAGCAACAGCCAGGTGGGAGTGCAGGGCTTAAGAGTGGGCAGCAGGAGTGCGGGGTGCTGGCCAGCAGGGGGTCTATGGAGCCGGGCTGGGCCACACCAGCATGGAGAGGAGGAAGCCAGCCCAGCTCCAGAGCCCCTGCTGTCCTGGGCCCCACACTCCTGCAGCCCCACTCTGGGTCCTCCTGGCCCTAGCCTCAGCACACCAGTGCTGGCTGCGTTCCACATGCCTGCTGGCTTCCTCTTCACCCCCTACCTGCTGCCGCTTTATAGTTTCCTTGCCTGCGGCTGCTGCTGCTTCTCTCCACCCCACGCTGGCAGCTCCAACACCACGTGGTTCCCAGCTGCAGGCTGGAACCACAGCAGCTGGTCTGGTCTAGCCCTGAGAACTGGGGTGATTGCCCACAGTCCTTCCCTGCCTTCCCTCCTTATCTGAATTTCCCAACAGCACAGGGAGAAAGGAACAGCCCCAGGGGCCCAGCCAGAACCCTCTGCTCTACCTGGGGCTTCTGGCCTGGAGGATGGGGAGAGGTGCAGCCGGGCCTTGCTTCTGCAACTGCTTGATCCTGCCGGTGGCTTCCCCCTGGTCCTACTGCCCCTGGCTCCTGATATCTTTGACAGGCAGCCAGGGCCAGATGAATATTAATTTTCTAAATTTTTTAGGGACCTCGCGGGCTAGATAGAATGGTTTGGTGAGACGAATGTGTCCCACAAGCCATATTTTTCCCACCCCCAGTCTAAGGGAACTAAAGGAATATGGCGTCCCACAAGCCATATTTTGCCCACCCCCAATCTAAAGGAACGAAAGGAATATGGTGTCCCACAAGCCATATTTTGCCCATCTCCAGTCTAAAGGAACTAAAGCCACTGGGGCAGGAGGAACTAGGTGGCAGGGGGAGGGAGCAGCCAGATGGGAGCTCATGGGCCTCATACTAAGGTGTTGAGGGCTACATGTGATCCACAGGCTAGTGGTTGAACAGCCCTGCCTTAGGCTGTCCTTCCTCTCTATACCTTTTCTAGTTCTAACATATTCTTTCTGAGATGGAGTGACCAAACTGCACACAATATCCAAAATATGGGGTGCCCCATGAATTTATGTAATTGCAGTTACAGTTCCTCTTCAGTTCCCCTCCTAATGATTCCCAACTTTGTATTTGCCTCTTTGGCTGCTGCACATTGAGCTGCTGTGTTGAGATAACCATTCGCAATGACTACAATATCTCTTTTCTGAATGGCTAAATCAATGCCCATCATTTTATGTTTATAGTCAGGGTTATTTTTCCCAAGTGCATGACTTTGCAGTCATCACTGTAGAAGCATCCAATGAAAGGAATTGGTAGTAATGGGGAACTCTAACTTCTCAGGTATCTGCTAGAAACACAGTATGGCAGGATGTAGATTGCCCAGCAAATTCTTGGAATGCACAGAGGACATTTGTTTTATTTTAGAATTTGAAGGAAGTTTCTAGGGGAAGCAACTATTTTAGATTTGATTCTAACTAATAAGGAGGAACTGGTTTAGAATCTAAAGGTGGAAGGTAATTGGGGTGAAAATGATCATGAAATGATAGAGTTACTTCCTAAAGAAAGGAAGGAGTGACAGCAGCTGAATAAAGACAATGGACTTCAAAAAGGTAGAGTTCAAGAAAGCTGTAGGTTGGGTCTCTTGGAAAAAAAATTCTAAGGGAAGAAAAGGAGTGCTGGAGGGCTGACAGTTACTAAAGTAGACTATATTAAATGGGTAAAAGCAAGCTGTCCCAATGCAAAAGGAATGATAGTAAGCATAGCTTTTTTTTAATGATCTGAAAATTGAGAAGTGGGTGCAAGAACATATGACCAACGATAAATGTATAGGAACAACACAAGTATCTAGGGATAAAATGAGAAAGACTAAGGTGCAAGATAAGCTACATTTATCAATGGATATAAAAGGCAACAAGAAAGATTATATAGATATATTAGAAGAAAGAAAAAGATAAAAGAAGGTATAGATCCATTATTTAATAGGGAAGGAATGCAAATAATAGAGGATACAGAAAGATGATGCATTCAATTCCTTTCTTTGCCTTGGTCTTCACCAAAAAAAGTTAATTCTGACCACATAACACAAAGACTTCTGGCAAACATATAGGAGAACAGGCCAGAATAGGAGGAGAGAGGAGTATTTAGAAAGAGTATCTAGGTAAGTTGAATGTGTTCATATTGGCAAGGCCTCAAAATTTTCTGTAGAGTTCTTAAGGAACTAGCCAAAACAATAACTCAAAGAGGACTGATAGGATCAGAGGAAGGGCAAATGTAGTAATTATTTTTAAGAAGGCCAAAAAGAAGGATCCAGGGAGTTATAAGCCAGTCAGCCTTACTTCAATACCCAGAAAGATACTTAAAACAAATGAATAAATAAAGGATGGAGGATGGGATTCACTTCCAAGGAGAATTATTCTGCACTGGTCTGGTCCTGCAGGGAGTAAACCATGAAAGCCAAGGCTGCAACTGAACTCCAACTAGCTTTGAGCATCAAGGACAATAAAAAGTCCTTTTTCAGATATGTGGGGAGCCGAAGGAAAAGCAAGGCAACATTGGACCTCTGCTGAATCAGATGGGGCAACTGACAACTGATGCCCAGGAAAAAGCCAACCTATTAAATGGGTACTTTGTGTCAGTCTTTCATCAGTCCCATGGGATGCCCATGCCCGCTACAGGACAAGGAAGTCCGGGTGAGGGAGATCCCCTGCCCTCCATAAATGGCGACCTCGTGAAGGAACATCTTGTTATTCCATTGCCAGTCTTACACTAGGTTCATGACTTTGAACTTGCAAGTTGTGTACTTCATTACAAACATCCATCCAACCCATTGTGAGTACACAAGATTCACTGTGAAATCCCGGACATTGCCAAGACAAGGTGCTGTCATTTGGACTCTCCATGGCATGGAGTCCTCACAGATTACCTGGTAGTGATAGCAGCGGACCTGAGAAGAAAAAAATATTTGTGCGTATCCTTACCTGAAACATTGGCTGTTCAAGGGCAAAACCCTGCCAGAAATTGTATTACCCCTAAAGTTCTCTTCTTCTCTCTCCCTAACATATATATTAAATAATGAAAAATGATCTCTTGTTCCACTGCAGACAATATAGTTCATATGAACTCTAAGTAAAAGAATATCTTCCTAAAAATAGGTCTCTGCCAATAAAAATGGTGCTTGTGACAGGGTCAAACCCAACTATGACGGTACAAATATGTAAGGGCTGTTAAGCCTGTATGTCAATGTACATGTAATTGCTGCAGGTGTATGGCTTCAGCTGAAACTACTTTGGTTTTGGTTTACATTGTTATGTTTTCCAGCAAAACACTAAATGAGCAAGATAGTGATGGTCCCATTTCTCATGGCCACAGAACTGAGTTGGTAGAAAGAATCTAAATGTGAATGTGAAAGGGTGCTACTCTCTATCTCTACCCCATGGATGTCAGATAGAGGCTGTACGGATAACTTGAACCATTTACAGATGCAGGAAACTTGAGTCCCAGATGGCACAGGCTACAGCAGTGCTCTGGAGCTCAAGGATTATTTTTGTGCAGACCCTAAACAACAGCACCTCCACAGAGCATTATACAGACTGGGAAAAAATGACACTCCCCATTCTTCTCTGGCAGGAGGACATCAAACTCTAGCTATGGTGCCATCAGCACTTTCTGACATTCACGAAAACACAGCAGCCTTTTGAGCAGACATTTGTTGCTGTTTGTGAGTAGTTTCTGTGGAAGTCCATTATAGCGCGTATATATGATGGGAGACCCTAGTGACAGAAGAATTTGCTACCAACATTAACCCAAGTACCAGAAAAAGTTGTTATTTTCAAGAAATCAGTCCCCCAAAATTGAGGTGCATGTTTTAAGCAAGAAAGCTGCTGTCTTAAAGCTGCTGTCTTCACTGGAAAAGAAGCACTCCTGGAGACACTGTGCATGCCACACAGCTGTGCCAGGATGGCTGCCACTTGTGGCTACTCAGCAAACTGAAGGTGCAGTTTTATGTTAACACTGTCAGAGTCATAGCTAATGGCTGAACACTGTAGTTTGTACCCCAAATCCTGTTATGTTATTCTACTTGTTTAGGTAAATTTTGAGCAATGTGAGGCATTTCTTCTGTCAAAGGATCCCATGTGTCACCCCCACTAAACTCATTATTCTTGGTAGCTTTGTTAAATGGAAGAGTTAGATTAAAGTGCTGAGCTCATGTCTTGCTTGATTGTGCATTGTCATGTTCTTTGTCTTGCTGCTCTTCATAGTAAAAACCAAATTGGTTATAATATCTAGAATAGTGAATCTGAGGAAGCAGCAGCTCCTACAAAACTTTTAAAATCCTATAGAATTTTAAGAGGTTAAATCTAATTTTTACCAGGAATCTCCACTAAGGATAAACCAGTTCATGTTAAAATGACAAACAGCTTCTCTTCAATTGGTTTATAACACAAGGTTAATACATGTTTGACGTACAACACCTCTACTTATATTGAAAACATTACCTGAGAGTTTTTAATATGAACTGTAAGGTTAATGGCATGGTTAAACTGGTTAAAATTTTGATTAAAGAGTTACTTGGATTCCCTGGAAAAGACATGTTAGTTCATCTTTAGGTCAGTGGTGCTCTACTGTCTGCCCAGTGGGCCAGATGAATAACACAGGACCAGTCCACAGGCTTGATTGGTACCCAGCCACCAGAACCACGCCATGTGCCACCTACCCTGTCCCAGCGCACCTTGAATGGGCTCCATGCCTTGATCAGTTCCACTCCGCCTTCACCCAGCCCAGTGTACTGGCCAGGTAGCATGGTGGCTTTTCAGACTGGATCTGGCCTGCAAGCTGGGGTGGGGTTTAGCACCTCTGATGTAGGCCACCTTCCTATCGCTGGAATATTTCCTGTTAAACAGTTACTGGTGTGTTGTACTGCTCATTTTAAATTACTTAAATGATGCCTCTTCCACCACTTTTGTGGGAAGTTATTCTTCAGTTCAGTAGTTCTTGCTGCTGGGAATTGTTTCCCAGTGCATGGCCTACATTTTTCCCTTTCAGAATATCATATACTTTCCCTTCTCATACTTTAAAAATAAAATAAAAAACACCCTAGTAAAAAGGGAAAGCTATTGCTACTATCCTTCAGGTACTTGTTTCTTCATTTCTGTCCCTTCACCTTCATTCTTCCATGCACACTTAGTTTTTATCTATACCAGCTATAAATATTTGGTTCTTTAAATTATGCTTTGTTAATAAGTCCTTCTAGTTTCTCGCTGTTTTTTGTTGCTCTTCTCCGAGTTCTCCCCAGCTTCTCAGTATGTAATCATATACAATACATGTCAGTCTGAAGCTCTATTGAAAGATAATGCTCCTGTTTGAGGAGGTGCATTGTGAGAAGGCTCCTAATAGTGCTATTAGTGAACTGGGTCTTGTTGCCTCTTGATTCACATGAATTTATGCGATCAGCTCTCCACCAGTTGCTTTTAGAGCATTTTCCTTCCTCTGCAGAGATTGACAATTTGAAATAATGGTTAAAACATAAATGGAGTTTTTAAGTGTCTTGGGGACAAGGTGTTACAGGGGTTACATTTAAAGTATTTAGTGTATTAATTTGAATTGAGTTTAGCTAGATTCCTGTATTTTTAAGACAGTTATAGGAATAAAATTAAAAGAATGAATGGCTATAATATCCACATAAAATGTAACCAACAAGGGGTATTGGTCTTCCACAGTTTCCTTTTCTTTTTAAATGATTCAGATATAAAAACTGATCCAGATCTTACTGACTGAAACTCTTGAAGCAGTCATGATGCTTATTAATAGACATTTACATACTATGATTGTAAGACTTTTTAGACTCATTTCTTCATATTCAGAGGAGGGAAAAAGGTATATGACCTTTTATGTTGCAAGCAAAAAAAATGTGAAAGAAATAAATGTTCAACTATAATGAAAATGTACTCACAGCAAGGCAGCATTTCATTTCTTCACAAAGCTCTACGTTTTAGTGTTGGGGCTACTGAATTGAATAAGAGAACCTTGTTACCTGATCCTGCATTCTTTTGTCATGTAAAATCCTCATTGACTTCAGAGAGACTTATATGTATTGAAACAAGTATGGAATCAAACTGAAGGTTCAATCTATGCTGTTTAAACTACTACTGGTGACTCTTGAAAGGCATGGAGGTCAGAAGTACTTGGGGAAATAACAACTATTGTGAGGATGTGAAGAGAAAACTGAAGTATTTTGCAAGGGAGCCTAACATTGTAACCATGAAATAGGAGCTTTAAACAGATCATTTGAGATTATATTATTATGGCTGGTTATGATATGAGGTTTTATTTACCCATTGAGGTATTAACTGATATCGGACGATTTTTTTGCAGAAATCTAATTTAAGGAACATGCTTCATTTCTCCAAAATTTGTGTAAGCATTATGATAAGCTGTACATTTTATGTGCATGTGTTATAGGTATATATTTTACCCTGAAATTTATTTTTCATTTATATTTGTTTTTTCCTGAGCAATATGGAAATTCTGTTAAAATAATATCAATCAATAGAGGTGTTCATCAGCAAAAAGAAGATACTGTTAGAACCCTTAAGTTGCCTTACATTTTTGAGAAATTAATATAAAAGGCTAATCCCACAGATTAGGATTTTGTATTAATTCAGAAGGGTGCTTCATTGTTCTTTACTTATACTGACTTTTTTCCTTTTCAGACATTAGAAGTTATTAGCAACTTTTTTTTTTAGAAATAAAATCTTTTTCTCTTCCCATTCATGTAAAATCAAAGCTATATAGTAATAAATAACTATTGTTATTGAGAGGCTTTAAAGGATTCTTTGGAATCCTGCTGTTCCCATCTAATCTGAAAGGAAATATTTGCAGTTCTATATAATAAACTAGGTTGTACTTTTTCGACTCCTGAAATTAATGCCCTGAAGTTCCATAAAATTTGAAGGTTTTTATGTTGAAATTAAATCTTTAATTTATTGTCACCAATAAATAATGGAGGCTTTTAAAAAATATGAATTTTAAGAGGAATCGCATGAATGCCTTGCAACACTGTTGTCATAATACAGTAACATAGCCGTTTCCTTTTGAAAGACTTGCCCCAAATCTCATAGAAGTAAATCAAAGTCTTTCTGTTGACTTAGGTGGGCTTTGGATCAGGTCCAAAAATATTTCCATTCTGTCTGAACTGAAAGTAGGTGATGCCAGGAAGCTGGATATGACTTTCTTATTCTCTGTAGCTCAGTTTTGGTGGGTGCCTACTTGGGGAGTTTTATCTGAGCTGCCTCTATCAGCTTTATCCTGATGGAGATTCTCCTACTCAAGTGTGTTTTTTTCCTAGGGTAGTCGTAGTCTTCTGCAGGCTGACTTTCTGCCTCATCAACACTGCAGACTGAATTTGGTAAGCTAGAGAATCTGACCATTTGTCTTCAGTAATTTCTGTGGCAATAAATAACAGCTGACTGCTGAAGGCAATCAGCACCTTTCATCTCTAATCAGCTTAAGAGACCTAAATACTTGCAAGAGTTAATAATAGGGTAAGTCATTAAGTCCTTTTTCAAGTTTTATACATGCCACATTCACATTTAATAGGAATTTATCTGAATACTGTCTGAGTAAAAATGGAAGTAGTGTTTCAGGTTCATCAGTAAATATGTGATCGATCATCATGTTTAGGTAATGCAGTTTTACTATTTGGCCTGAATTACGTAGAATAAAATGAATGAAAAGAGAGGTGCTTACTATCCACAGAAACGCATGGAATTTTCCTTCCCCTATAAAGGAAATAATCATATCAGAAGAACGGCTTGCATCACCCTATCGTGAATACCATTTTATAGTATTGCTAATTGATATGTTTGAGGAGCATTATTTTGTTCGTCTGACTAGACTGTTCCAGCAAGAGGAGGACTAGTATAGTTTTAAACACCTCTGGTATTAGGATATACAAACATGTTTAGTAACGGGTCAGGTTATAGCCAGATAAATTCTAGCTACTAAAAATGTTGGAAGCATAAAAAAGAGACGGTAAAGGAAGTGTGTTGGTTTCCTAAATTTTGGCAAAGTTCATGTGCCTCGCTCAACATGTGGTCAGTATCTGCTCTGACTTCAGCTGTGCTTGTGCAACCAGTTCCTATAGCAGCCCTTTATAAATTATTGTAACAAATGAGATATTAAGGAAATATGTATAGGGTATGTACATTTCACTTTTGTACAAACATATTTTTATTTTCCTTAATCTTTAAAGATTTTATGTTAAAGAACTTTTTTGTTTGTTAACATGGTATTTAATGCACATATTGAAGGAATAAGACAGATAGCAAATAATGCTGTCAGAGGCCAGAGTAGATAGTGCTGTTGATGCAGAAGGGTTATCATCAGGTTGAAATTCAAGGATAAGAACATAATCTGGTTTTTCCACCACTGTGATTTCATCATTTAGACATCTGTGTTAGAGACTTCAATTGAACTTGGTTTATGGGACAGACCAAATTCCAGGTACTGATAGAAGAAGATTATAGCACTTGTGTATATTTGTTTATGAGTAGTCAACTAAAGTAGACAAACAAACAAAAGAAATCTGTGGGAATGTTGAGTATAATATATGGGTTAGGAGATGATTTTGGCAGTGCAGTTTCTTTACTATTGTGGTTTAACAGTTTGACTCACTTTTCAGTGTTTTAGATTTGTGTTAGTTAAGTTGGTGCAAATGTCACAGCATGACTAAAGCTGTTGTAAGAGAATATAATTATATCAGTTGTCCCAAGGCTGAGAGCTAACCACACTGAAAAACTAGGATTACCTTATAATGTAGTTTAAAAAATATTTTTAAAAGATCCTTACTGGCACATGTATAACGCTTCAGAATGATTTTGGTTTTTTTGAGCGAATGATTTCAGTGCTTTGTCCAATGTCATGGAGTGAGTCAGTAGCAGAGGAGGAAATAGAATTCAGGGCCCAGACTTGCTGTCTCCAAATAGTTATTTCCCAAAGCAGCTTTGTGGACAATGACACAATATATTATGTTTTCTCCAACATCATCACTACATCACTACTGTTCCTTATTGGTGGAACAGCAGTTATGTGCTCTTAAGTACTTGTGATCAATAAATATTATAATAGTATTCACAAGTTTAACATTTATAGTGATGTTAAAATGTGTGCAGATGATTTATATATCTGTAGATCTTGGTGGCTTGTCATGCATTCAGTCCCATTCAAGATTATTTTCCCCTGTTGGCAGATGGGGAAAACTGAGGCATGGAGCTTAAATGACTTGATGTTCAAGGTTATGTGAATGCTGTAAAGTAAAGCGTGTTAGAACAGACAGAATTCAGACTATAGCAGTTTCTTCATTGAAGCCCGTTTACTGGATAACCAAGAAGACCTGAATATAAATTAAACCTGCATGTGACAAAAACACTTATGAGGAAGAAACCCATTGATAACTGTTGTCACTAGAGATCTTCTAGAAAACTACAGTATTATCGTATAGAAAGCACCACTCAGAATTTCAGGCTCTCCTCAAATCTTCAACAAAAATAGGTAAAAAAATAACACTGAAAAAATATTTTCACTAGGATTCTAGCCAGTCAAGGAGTACCTGCATATTTATTTATTTAAATATATAGTGCCATAGTGTACACAATCCAAGCAGGAGTATATTTGCCTATTGACTGTGGCCAGTTAAAAGGATTGTGCCCATCCTGAAATATCCTTGGCATTAGGAGGAGCTATAGAGTCAGAAAAGTAGATGTGAGGGAGGAAAGTCTTCTTCTTTGAGCAGTAAGTTTTTAATCACATGAACAGGCTAATATCAGAATGTGGCTCACGCATTCCAAGGTTTCTCCTTTTAGTTATAGCTGCAGGTGATCACCACCACAGGAAAGTTTGAAGATCTTCAAATTCTTTAAGGGTGACTTATTAATGGTATAAAGCCCTGTGACCGCTACTAAGGCAATCTAAGTTCCAGCTCTGCAGATTTCCTCTATAAACCATGAGTGGCCTCTAAGAATGACACACAGGAAGAAGGCATTGAGAAAAACCATGATTTTAGTGGTTAAAGATGTCAGATGATCACACTAGATACTCACAGTGAGGTTCTGGCATTAGACCATTATTCCAAAGAGATTTCTGTAGGCATGCAGCTTTCCTTATTCCCTGTGTGTGAACAAACAAAATGCACTTCTTGTTATAGTGCCTGATTTTAATTTTGCTCAATTTCTATCAGAACAAAGAACTGAAACTATGACATACCATGTCAGTGATTTTGGAGTGCTGTTTACTGAGAAGAAACAATTTTTTTCAGTGTATTAATTCTGTAAGCAGTGTAATGATAACTGCTATGATGCCTTATTATTATTATGCCTTATTATTATTGCTCAAAGAGCTGTATGGAAAGACCAGTGAAACCAGACAGCCTTTTAGTTCATTTATTCAATTACATGCTGGCTCCCTTTGTAGGGAAGAGAAATACTGGTTGACAGTCAACAGGACTTTTTTAAAACAACTTTTCCCGTATTTTATTGGCAGCTTTTTAAAATGAGATCTGTCCATTGGAAGAGCACAGTTGATGATTTTGATAGGTTATGATCTTTATGTTAATCATCATCCTTCATAATCTTATCAACTTTATTCCTAATGACAGCTACTCAACATTAAAAAAACATTTTATATTGCTTTTATAATTGCAACACTGAGGAAAAGAAGCTCCAGTTCTGCTGGTATATGAAACCAAAAAACCTGTTCATATCCATGTGACTTTTAACTGTATTTTCTTAGTGTGATGGAACTACTACTATGGCATTCTGAAATGTTCTGAAAAAGGACTTTTATTTTATGTATTTTTCTTAGGAAATGTAAGAAAAATAAACTAAGCAGAGTAGGTTTTGTATTTTAATAAGTTCTGTCACATGAGGTGGGAGAGTTCACGGGCACATTGCCTTGAATGATATGAGTCAGGTTACTACTACCTGTTAGGACTTGTAATTTGTTTCATTGGTCTACATTTGAATTCTGTATACTGCATAAGAATATTGGAATGTAATGGCCATAAAAATAATTGTAAGTTATTAATGACAGTGCCTGTATTCCTCCAGTCTTGGACCAACCATACTGTATAAAATAAGCAGTATACAATGCTCTGAAATAGAGATGCAAAAGGTTAAATGGTAATTGTATTTATACTGTTTAATGTTTATGGTTTGACTTTTATCTCCTGGCTCAGTACTGCCTGCTGTCAGGGGAGTGACTCTGGCAGGGGCCGCCTGGGATGTGGCGCAGATCTGGGCTGCAGCATTGTGCGGCTACTGTAGCAGGGAAGTAACTAGTGGTTACCTGGGGAAGCAAAGCCAGGCAGAGCTGTGCAGCAGAACTGGCAGGGCTTAAATAATAGCGACCACAGTGGTGGGGCTGCCATCAGGTGTCATAGGGGCAGGCTGTATGGAGCCAGGTGCCCTCCCTTCCCCATAGCACCCAGAGGGGCTCCCATCTGCCAGAATAGCTGTGCCATGCTGCACTGCACCCAGAGTCCCAGGCAGCACTTCCCATCCTCTGGCAGTTGCCACTTGGCAAGGATCTGTGGTGGCTCTCCCATCCTGCAGGTGTGTGGTGGATGGATGTGCTGCACAGGACTGCACCTGAGGCATCCACCTGTGAACTGAGCACCCTCTACCAGGGACCGTGGCACTGGGGCAAGCCGTCAGCTGGGAGTAACATGGCACCGGCTGCATCCAGACAGGGAAGGGACTGCTGTTCCTGGATGTGGCATGGCTGGTGGGAGCCCCTGTGTGTGCTATGTTGCGGGGAGAGGGTGCCTGGCTCCATGCAGCCTGGCCTATGGCACCCAGTGGCAGCCTTGCTGCTGCGCTCGCTCCTATTTAAACTCTGCCAGTTTTGCCATGGAGTTTTGCCTGGCAAATAACTGCTAGTTATCTCCCTGCCACAGCAGCCATGTGATGCTGCAGCCCGGACCTGCACCACTTCCCAGGCAGCCCCTGCCAGAGCTGCTCCCCCAACAGTGGGCAGCACCAAGCCAGGGACCCCGCCACACTCCACTGCTCTGCACTGCTACTGCTGGTGCTGCTGCCTGCCTGTCCCCACACACTCAGTGCATGGAGACTGCTGTGGTCATGGGCTTCAGTCCCAGCTGGCGATGGAACTCGCCACAATCCCACATATCGTCTTTGGTCGCGGCTCCCCTTGCCACCCTGCTCCTCTGCTGCTGGACCGTTTAGCTGATATAATTAGAGGAGGTTAAACAGGTAATTTTTTAAACAATATTTGTACCTCTATTTTGAAAACTGAATGAACTTCTTCTGGGGGGTGGGGAGGTGTTGTTTGTCTGGCTTTTTAGATTCCAGATCAGTTGATTCCTCTGCTTGTAAGTAATAGTCATTTAAAAACACGAAGAGAAAGATGATGTGTGTGATAATAACATACTGAGCCAATTCACCAACTGGATTGCATTCATTCACGAAGTAATCGCATGCGATCATTATACTGTATCCAAAAGGGGATATTTCACAGAAGTAGATTAATTCTACTGTGCATTAGTGCATTAGCATGACTTTTGCTGTGACTTGCTAATGCGCAGTAAAATTAAGTCTAGTGTGCTTTGTGGCATTTACTGTGGATGCACCCACTTTGTATTTCGATACGATTGAGAGGGAGAACTCTTCCCAAAACAAGGAAATGATGGTATAGATTTCAGTCAGTATACCTTCTGTAAGTACTACCAGTCTTTGCTGTTTGCTTTTTTGAAGCTGATCATGGGGAAAAATTGGTGCAAATAGCTTATCTCCCTCCCTATGTATATCCATGTATCTAAATGAGTTTGTGATTTTCAGGCCATCAGATTTCTTCAGTTGTACTGAAAAATGTTTTGGCTTATTTAAAAGTAGTAGACAGATGTGAAGAATCATCTTAGCTGACTGGTGTCTTTGTGATGATATATAAGCCATCAGCTACTTGGCTTGTATGAACCCTGAGGGCAGCGTGCTGGTTAACAAATAGACGCACTAGTTCCAAATGAGTATATCTGCTGTTTATTTTTTATAATTTGTGTGTGCTAGATAAAATCATTAATTCCATCTCCTTTCAACTAAACTCATGTTTTTGGTATATAATAAAGCATATTTAATGTTCATCTGACTACTGTTGTTAAATTATTAGATCAGATTATAGTGTTGGACAGGTTATTCAGCATAACTACATTTTGTGAATTCTATTTTGACAAGTTAAGTTTGTCTGTTTTTAGCTCCTCACAAGGTCCCCATTGCCCTAGTGTACAAGCATCCCACAAATATTACTTATCTTCACAACAACCTCTATGAGGTAGGGAAATATTATCCTCATTTTCCAGAAGGAAATGGATATGCCTCTTCTGTTACTCAAATAGTTAAACGAATACTGAAAACTGTTGAAAAAATATGACAAAAGAATTCTAACCATTATTTTTTTTAAATATTCAGGATAATTTAGGGTCTAGTTTGTTTGTTTTTTTCCCCCAAGAAATGGAACCCTACCAACTCCCACTGACTTTGCAAGTACACAGTATTTCTTGGGTGCACATATCAATGAGCTTGGTAAGACATTCTGAAATAGCCTACATTGAATACCACTTACAATAACACTTCATACTTTCATAGTACCTTCCATCCAAATATGTCAAAGCAAAGATTGCTGAACTATACTCGGCACTCGTGAAAGTAACAAATATCACCCCTACCCCCGTAGTGAAAAAACAGGCCTTAAAAAGGCTTAGTGAATTCCTTAAAGGCAGCAGTCAGCAACCTTGTAAAGTTCTGGGCTGGATTGACCAGCACTCAGAGCCAGCATTTGTCCCTGCAGCAGCACAGGGAAGCAACTGCTATTAAAGCCTCCTGCCACAAAAAGCTGCCAAAGCTCCATGTTTTTTGCAGGCTGGATTAGATGGCTTCATGGGCTAGATCTGACCCATAGGCTGTAGGTTGCCAACCCCTGCTTACAAAGCACGCAGCAAGCAGTGGCAAATAAGGAAGAAAACTTGGATCTTTTGCTGCCTGCTAGTTCTCGCTGGTTTAAAAATAGCTAAATTCAAGCTAAAATATTTATCTTAATATCCTCTTTTGCACTACAGTTTTAAGTTTAGTCTTTGAGTAGAAGACCTAGGATGTACTGTAAAGGATAACTGTAGTTCTTTGTTTATTTATTTATATATTACATGAATATTATGTATTTTTATGATATGTGTAAGGTGCTGTTAAAACTGTGGTAATCCTGGCTTTTGTACCATGTTGTGATTATTCTTGACTATATGCTTCAGAAGAAGTACTGATCAGAAAAGTTGTTTATCTTACGTAAGGAATTCACTTATGACATGACATCTCGAAAGTTGGAGTAGGGGCTGAACTTCTGGTATGTTTAATACCTAAAGCCATTGTTGACTTGATAGTTCAAAATACAGATTATAGAATGACCTCCTTAAAGAAACAGTACAACAGTACTGAACAACCAAGTTCTGTGACTGTAATTCATGTAAATTCTCCCATATCTGGAGAAGTTTGATACTAGTAGTATGAAAAGTAGTGTAAAAAGCTTTAGCAGCTCCTGAAAATAAAAAGAATGAAATTAAATTTATTATGAGGCTTCTTCTGATCACCCTAGTAAATATTTCAGGAGGATTGGTCTAATTGATTTTAGTCACAAATAACACAGGTATTTTTGTATTCAAAGCTAACATAGCATCAGCTGTGTTATAATGTAGCAGTTATCTAATGAACATTAGAGGCATTTCATTATTCAAATTACAATTTATATCTAATTCTTTCCTGAACACACTGTGATTAAGTTCTTGAGCAATTTATCAGCCTCAAGCAAATGGCAATGTATTAAAGTTAGGAGGGCATGCTTGTGTAGAATAAAATATTAAAGCAGTTTGGTTTTTATATATTACCCATTGCCTCTGTGGTCCATTTGAGGCAATAATACATTATTTAGTTAATCTTAGCTCAGCTTCTTTTATTATTTGCGACGTTCCGGTAACTACCTTGATGCAGTTACTGTCAGTTGAGGGAAATGATCTAAAAAAGCCTTATACTTGTTCTAGTAAAACATTTAGTAGTGCAAATAACTTGAAAAGAGTATGTGTTAAGTCACTTCAGCTCATTCATCATCTTTTAAAATGAATTAACAATGTTTTGCTAAAATTCTCTGATGATTTTAAATTATAACAAGTTCCTAACCCCACAAGGGAGTGTGAAATTAATATAAAAGGAATAAGAATTATTAGAGATTTAAGGGGTGTACCTACATGTTCAATTAATGCACCTGAATTGACTATGTAGTAAATTCAGGTGCATTAAACTGCTCCCAGGTGCACGCCTACACATGTATTTGAATTGGGAGCAAATTGAGTCCAACAGGAGCAGCCTAGGTCAGGGCTGCTCCTGCCCAGATCT
Source organism: Crocodylus porosus (assembly GCF_001723895.1). Taxonomy (NCBI): domain Eukaryota; kingdom Metazoa; phylum Chordata; order Crocodylia; family Crocodylidae; genus Crocodylus; species Crocodylus porosus. The sequence continues at coordinate 75,578,511 of NW_017728943.1, read as the reverse complement.
GTTCTCCTTGTAGCAACCAGGGGGAGCTTCAAGTTCCCTTGGGTGCCAGCCCCAGGCTGGCAGGGGGCACTGGGGGCAGTTCCAGGATGGCAGGGGGTATCAGGGAGGTCAGACATGGGCTCTGGGGGCAGAGGGAGCTCTCCCTGGCTCTGGGGGCAGTCCGTGGCTGCGCAGAGCTAGATTCACACACCTCTACCTGATTTCCCCATGTGTGGGCTTGTACCTTTTCTGCTACTGGAGAAGCCTGAGAGCTTCTACCTGATAACTGCTGCTGTGAAAGGAAGGGTGCCTCACAGGTGGGGAAAGGAGCAACTTGAACTGAGAGACTTGCCAGATCCTGGCTGAAAGCTCTACTCAACACCCAGCACTTTTTTCCCTGCCTATGTTAGAGAACCAGAGCAAAGCGACCCCTTGTTGGCACTACTCATCTGAAAATCCTCCAGGTTTGCTGTGTCGCCACATGGGAATGTCTGTGTGGGCTTCCGGCCTCTGCCATTAAGGGCTTGCTTTGCTCTTGCTCTCTCACATGGGCAGGGAAATGAGCTCTTGGTGTCAAGCAGAGCTTTAAGTCAAGATCTGGCGAGTGCCAAGATCTGGCAGGTGCAGTTTGCTCCCGGTCAGCGTCTATATGTGCACTTTGGCACATTAGTTTTAAAGTGCTGTTTTCTAGTACCTCTTTCTGTCGGTACTAGCAAACAGTGCTTTAAATCAATTTACTGCACAGTAATTGCTGTGTGCATGTAGACAGTGACGCTTTACTGCAAGTTAGATTAGTCTAATTTGCAATAAAGTGCACATGTAGAGACACCTACTAAGAAACGAATTATGAAAGATTATTTGTGGAGAAAGTATTTTTGGAGTAAAAGAAAAAAGGGTATGGAGAACAGGACCTAGAAAGTGGTGGTGTTGAAAGAGCCCCACGCCTGAGAATAAATATGTTTTCTATGAAGTAGGAAAAAATGTAGTCAGTCAGTCTGGATTATGTGCTCAATGAAATATTGTTGTGGAGCAAGGGCACATTCTTTTGACGTCAGAGATTTGTATTTTGTATGCAATTGTTTTCCAGTATTTCGGTAAACTTTAAATTTTAAAGCTAATTTAAAAATTGTTATATTGGTTTAACTGAATTAAAAACTAGCTGCTGAAAGCTAATCCTGTATCAGTCAGGATAAGAGATCTTTGTGGTATAATCACACAGAGGAAACTTTGGAAAGCACTATTGCAAATAGATAAAGTGTTAGAAAATGTCCTGCATGTACTGAGTCAAATTGTAAAGGAAATTAATTGTCTGTCCAATACTCTAGGCCTTTTCATCTCTAGGTTCTGTGATTCTTCAAGATTTTTTTCCTTTCTAAGTCACAAAAGGTTTTTCTGTGTGGTTGAATTGAATTCTTGTGTATTTGATGGAAATGAACTTTTATAAGTCATTTTCAAAGCTTCAAATGTACAGGCCTCACATATTTACCTGTTCCTGTCTAACATGCTTGGATACATTTGAGTTGTCTTATAAAATTTTACATAAAGGAAAGGGCCTCTCTTCTTTTTTGTGTTTCTTTTTAAAATAATTGAAGTGAATAGATGTGTGCACTTTACGTAATTCTACATTTGTAAACCAACTGTTGATATAATGGAGGGAAAACAACTTTACAATAAGGGAGTTATTACCGAGAGAGAGAGAAATATTTGAAAAATATATGACAATGTCCTTTTAAGTAACCATCTATAAATACATTAATTTAATTATTTTAATAGACTCTCTTCCTGATTAATCAATTACCTTGTTTTGGTAAGCATGTCTGTCAGAATATATCTTCCTAAATCTATTAAGCCTAGGGCATGCAAGACATCATCTTCATCTTCAAACAGTGTTAAGTCATGAAAGTATTGTGATGATGTGGGCATCGCTTGTCTAAGAACATTAAGAACCTTAGTCAGAATCTTTTTTTAACCATAAAAGGATATGTATTATGCTTTCCTGTTTTTGTATAAGCTGGAAGGGAGTAAAAAAACTACAGAAAGAATTTTTATTGCTGAGAACTATTTCCTTCCAAACAGTACGTGAAGGAATAATGTGTCTCAAAACAGGCTTTGTCAAACAGGGAAGTAATAGCACGTCACATGATTTCTAGTTTAACAAATAACTGTTGCTTTAACAAGCATATATCACATATAAAGCTGAAACCTTAAAAAGTAACTGAGAACATCAAGACAAAGTGAATGTTTAGTTTAAAAAAGATCTTCCTTTAAGGTTCCCAGCCCAAACTAGACATTTTTCAGTGCCTAGGGTCTGTCATTACTTGTAACTCAAGTCTGTTGGTGATGAGATCTTGAAGTTTAATTATATAGTATGGAAAACTAAGACTGATTTCAAGATTTAAGGTTAGGATTATGTATTCCTCAATTTTTACCATTTTTATTTTAAGAGGAATAGTTTTTCTTCCATTCCATTCTAGTGTTGTGTAGACATAAGCTGGGGGAAGGGGAGATGAAGAGTAGTTGTATGTGCTGCTGGATTGTGGTCTTTTTCCTGTGAGGAAGATGAGAAATACGTAGGGATTCAGATCAAAAGCAGCAACATCTGAAGTATGTATGATGTGGAAATATTACACTTAAGTTCTGAGAAGCCATGAAGTCACTCATTTTCATGAAAGAGATTTAAAAATGAAGAGTCATTATTAAGCTAAGTGCACATTTCTCTTTGGTTATATTAAGTCAATATTTTTATTTTGTTAAAAGTATCAGTATTAGCTAATTGTCTTCATTCACAAAACTTTCCTTGGCCAGAAGAGCACTGAATATAATACCAGGCAAAGTATGCCCCTCTGATTGCACATGACATTAAATCTGTACTGCATATGTGTCCATAACGGGACTTTAATATTAGCCTTAGGGAATTTGGATATTTTTCATGTTATCTACAAAATGACTGGGCATATTTGCATTTAAACAAGCTGTTGAAGGACAAGCACCAACATAATTTCTTTCCCTGTCTCGCAGTGAATTAAAATCGTTCCCATACAAGGGCCAGCCAGCACAACTTCTTATAGTATTGGAGTGATGTAGCTGTGATGGTCCAGGAGATGCATGTGAGGCAAGGATTTTGGAGGTTGATATCTCTCTCAATTGTATAGTTGGCCCAATAAAAAAAATACCCCCCTCCCCAAAAAATCATTGCCTCAACTTTTATATATCAGTTAAATACTGGGAAATTCTCTCAGAATTTTGTTTGGTGTGACACTGGACAAGTGATTTAACCTATCTGTCTGTGTCCCATCTGTAAAAAGAAGTGATAGGTACAATTCTTGTTAACAGGTTTTGAGATAACTGAGATACAAGATTAAGATAAATGGTATTTACATAAACGTTATTTATATATTTTATTTACTGTAGACTTAAATTTCTTCCTATGTATAGCATAAATACATTGGTTTTAAAAACCAATCTGAATATTTGGAGAAATTTGCCTGTCGTCTTTAATCTCAGTAAAACTGTGTGTGCACTCTTCCATGCAGCAGTATGTGTATCTAGTTGAAATGTAAAAATCTCTAAATAAGAGCTAGTTGGCTTTTTATTTTTTTTGAAAAGTAAGGAAAAATATAATGGGTAATGTTAGCAATTTCAGCTATGTAAATCCTGTTGCAGTTTACCTGACCTTTTGCTCAGCAATTTCTTGTGCGCATTAAATTTGAAATGTGGTTTTGGCATAATAAATAAGAACATGGAAAGATACAACTTTTGTAAGAGGTGTGAAATACAGAATAAATCTGTGCCAAATAGTTTTATTCTAAAAAAGATTATTTTCAGCTTTACAAAACCAGCTCTCCTGATTGCCTGGAGAATTTGTTTTGCTATTTTGGTGCTTTGTTTTTTCCATTATCAATCATTAAGTCAGGGTATGGACAAATGTACAATAGTAGCAGCTTCAAAAGGGATGGGGAGCTGCTGCTTGGGCGTGTGCATCAGCAGTTACCCTCTGCAATACAAATGTACCTGAACTGTTCCAACTTTAACCCTGCTTCATCCAGGGTCAAAGCTGGGGCAGTTTAGCTCACTTGTATCACTACAGGATCATGAACAAGTAACACTTACAGCATAACAGCTGCTGTATGCTCCCAAGTACCAGCTTTCGCTAACCTTTTGAAACCACAACAAATATATTTTTCATCATACCTGTCATATAAGAAAGGAGGCTTGGTAGATTTATGGCTTGACTACTAAATTTTGATCTCCTCTGACAAAGTAATAACTTAAGTGGATGAGGGAAATGCTGTTTTGAGATGCCTTTTCCTTCTTTCTTTACAAGCATGTAGTAACACAAACAAAGGCCACAAAGTGATCAAAACAAGTAGACCCTTACTTATTTTTGTTATAAGGATATGAAAATAATTATGCATATATTTGTTTGTCAAGTATACGGCTAACTTAAATTATGAAAAAAAAAGGAAAACACTACTGATATAGCAAATGTGTTAATAGAAGGCAGTTTAATAAATATGTAGGTCAGTTATTTTTTGCTAAACAAGTTAGTTAAATTGCTTCCATATGGGTTTAATTCCATAGTAATTAAAGTCAATAGCAAGGTGCTTAGACCATGATTAAGATTATGGAAGTGTGCTTTTTAGCCACTTTTAAAGGGAAGCTGCTGCTTGAGAGTATGCAGCAGCTGTTATGATCTATTACATCTCTATGTTAACTGAATTGCTGAAACCTGACCCCAAATAAAGCAGGGTTAAAGTTGGAGCAGTTTTGCTATGCTTGTATCACTACAGAATCATGCAGCTCTAACAGGTGCCTCACAAGAACTTGTATCAGCATCCTATGATACCAGTGTAATTGTTACATCTGTCTATATCGTAAAGGACTTTTTTCTTCTACATCGTTTTTCTAATTACCGAAAATATAAAAACATTATTAGGCCCTTGTATAGGTGCTCCTTTGTGTTAAGCATTTGTCCACTGCATCACAAGGATAAACATACACAAAAATTAAGGGTGTGGTAAGTCAAAAAGACCAGTTCAGACAAGCAAAGGAATTGTACACAGTTCATTTACATCACTTTAGTTTTTAAGTTTGCCTTCATTAATACTATGGAGTCCTGTTTTCAGGGATTTATAACTCTGCCATTAAGGTGAGTTTCAGGCAGAAGTTTGGTTTATAAGGGCTCACACTAGAAATGATTATTTTTATTATTATGCTAATAAAGGTAATGTAGGACAAAATAATAGTTACTTGATCATGGAATGCCTTCTGAAGCAATTGCTAAGCAATTGGAGAATTTGAGCCTAATGACCTCAATCTTTTCACTAATACAGGGCACGTCTACGCAAGATGCCCACTGCACAGTTGTTACTGCACAGTCATTTAGTGCTTGCATAACCAAGTACTAAATGACTGCACAGTAACTGATGTTATGTCCTGGCATGGTTGCCTAGTGACTCTTACTACACAGTACCTCATTACCACTGCACAATAGGATTGTGGCATAGCTTGTGCCCAGTGACGCTGCTGCACAGTAGTAACGAGCTACTGCACTGTACGTGTCTCATGTAGATGTGGCCACAGTGACTTGAAAGCATTTTACAAAATTATTCAAACCTCACTGCATGCAGCATTAATAGATATGTCGTGTATTATTCTCCCCATTTTACAGGTGGGAAGATTAGGTTAAGTAACCTTCTCAGTCATAAAATGACAGCTTAGAAATAGATCCCAATTTTCTTAACCTCCAATCCCAATGTATAAGTAATACATTATATTATTTCTGTGTGGTTTTCAACATAAACGTAGTACCATATTCATTAATAGAAAGTATAGGTTGTACTCTGTGCTAACTTTTTATCCAGTTGACACTTTTTTTTTAAGAATGATCTTAGTAAGAATTCTTTTAGTATTCTTTTAAATTAACTAATGTTTTTGAATGACCTTGGGGAAACCTAATCAATTCTTTACAGTCCAAAACTGCTGAAGCTAAGGTGACAAATAGTCAATAATGAATAACTTCAAACAAATTTATGCGTAGAAGATTAGTAATTTTGTAACGTGTAACCAGCTATGATATGCCAATAGTCCCTGGTAGGTGTTAATTTAATCACATGATGAGATCTGATCCTGGATCCCAGAAATTAGGCATCCCGCCATGTTAGACAAGCCTGGCAGGATGCATGAATTTTGGGATCTGGGATTCAGATCCATTCATGTGTCTACCGGGGCAGGGAGTCCCATATTAGACACCCGATCCCTAATCCACTGCTCTGTTCACATCTAGTCCTTTAGAGGCTTACCAAGAAGCATGCAATCAGGGAACCAGTTCCTAATACCAGGCCTCACGGCATACCTTTCAAGTGACAGGGGCAAGAAGTGGGTGTGTCCCAGACTGGTAGCTGCTGCGGGCCAGTTCTGGTTTGCAGATTGGGAACATTTTTAGTGCGGACTCTCTAATTCTATCTGATTCCCCAGGCTAAGGTGACAAGTTGTATCCAGTTCTGGTGCATTTTTTTCCACATGGCAGTGTAAAGGTTGTATGCTTAACTTCCTTAGAGAACTTGCATGAATTTGCTGTACAAGATATACCAATAAAGAATAGAAAGGAGTCCAGTAGCTCCTTGTACCTAGCTAAATGGAAGAGATTTTCAACACTTTTCACTGTCAATCTCAAGTTTCAGCCATTTTAGATTTAATGTGTCTTAAGAAGTCAGTCTTGTCAGTGATTTTACTGTGAGTACATTTGGCAGCCATCTCAGCCATCATCCGCCTGTATACAGATCTTCAGTATTTCTTACCCAGTAATAAAGAGACTTCTGAAAATTGTAACAAGTCGTCTTACCAATAAGAAACTATTCTAGTTTAGGACTGAAATTGAGATCTATCAAAGGTAATGGGCCTGTACTCTGAACACCTGGCTGCTTGGTCACTTCTTCATCTCTGTATGAAAGTGGCTTTTCATCAGCTGGTAGGATAGGAGAGCTCCAAGAGCTCGGGGAAGATCCACAATATACAATTTCCCATGAAGAAAGTCTCTATCGAGCTATGCCCCAAGGTCTGTATGAGATAGTTTCAGAATTTAATTTAAAATCAATTTACTCAGGGATACAGGTTGTAACTGTGTTGGTCTGCAGGCAAAAGTAATCAGAACTCTTGGGCAGGTGATATCTTTTATTGATATCTTTTAAGGAGGTGATCTTACACCACCTTTCAGCTCTCCTGTGAAATATGAATTTTCATTTTCACCTGGGAGGAATTTTACAGCCTTTGCATTCTCCTATGTCTGAGGAAGGATGTGTGTGCCCAAAAGCTTGCAAATAAAGAATTTGTTTTGCAACTATGTAGTTGGTCTAATAAAAGATATCACCTCCCCAAGAATTCTGATCAATTTACTCATATTTTTTACCAGTATTTACTCCTTGCTGATAAACCGGAGAAAAGTTACATACTTTGGATGTCTGTAGAGTATCTTCTGTCTTGACCAGGGTTAGACTGTACTGAAATTCTCCTATATGGTCTATGGCTTATGGAAGAAAGGTCAGAGATGAAGCTGTTTCAGTACAAGGGATCTCAAGTTGTACTTCCTTGTCTGTCAGGCTTTGCCAACTGACTAGTAAAACTCCATATAACAAAATAATTGCTCAGTCAACAAGAGCTCTGTTTTTTTCCTGTGACCTCTCTAAAAAGATTATCAGTATCTGGACAATTTGTATAAGAGCAACATGCCCCTACATTCACGTTTGCTTAGCATTGGGTCATCTTAGATCTTCTTATATGGTGCATTTAATCACTGTATTTACTTACACGCTATATGTACTGCCCCCCACTAAAATCAGCCCTTCAGAATTTCTTAAGTGGGGAAGCTAATTTTTCTTCTTTGTGATATAAGCAGCATGGAAGCAGACACTGTGACTTCTGGCTGCCACAATAGATGCCACTTTTTTCCTGGGGCGGCAAACAGCATGGGTGGAGTCCAGTGTTAACCCTCTCACTGCTGCTAGTGAATGAATGAGCTTCTGCATGCAGTATGTAGTGTCTTGATAAGGCTTGTGGTGTGGAAACAACGCTTTATTTACAGGAATTTGCATAAAGAAATATTTACAGTAAAGAAGTAACAGTCCTATTGCTGCCCTTGCAGGGGTCTGGGGCCTGACCTTGCTGTTGTCTTACCATGCTAGGAAGTTCCTGCTACCTCACTCAGACTGTCTCCTGGGTTGCTGCACTTCCTGGACATTGTGTCTTTCCCAGAGGATTTTACCCTATGTCACACAGTTGGCCGTGGCTCTGGAAAAATCTTTTTTTCTGTCTGCCTTCCAAAACCAGGTGCATGTTTTATTTGGGGATATGCATTATGTAAGAAAATATAGTGTATTCCTACTATTCTTCTCCATCGCATCACTCATAAAAAGTGTCCCCATACCATACTCTGCATCTCTCTCACAAATCTGAAATTTCATAATTATTGTTTTAAATCTCGCAAAGCTGCTTAAGTTTGTTGCTGCTTCCCTGCAATTGAAACCTGAATAGATTTCAAAGCAAATTATCCGATGCCAGTAAATAACATCATGAAGTTTTCCTTAAAAGGGTGGGGGTAAGAGGTGTGCAGGAATGAGAGGGAGACATGGGTTTTACAATATTTCTAGAAGGTAAAACAACTAGGATATCACTGAACCAAAGGGTGGGGATGTCTTCTAAAGTCAGGCTGACCCTCTGGCCAAATGCACTGCTGGCAGCTTCTTTTTTTTATAACATTTCTGTTTTGTTATGAGACCCACAAGAAACCAAACAGACCCCCTCCCACTCCTTCCCCCTCAAAAAAAACAAACAACCCCCCCAACCAAAAAGTGATTCATCAGCCTCCCCTCCAGATTTCCTGAATAGCTTCTAGGTAGTAAGTTTTTGGGGTAGATAGTTGTCCCCCTCCTCCTCCTCATCTTTTTTGTATTGAATACCAATCATGTTTTTTAACTAAACCAATTATAAGAGTTCTTTTAATAAATATATTATTTTTAGGCCTCAAGTTTGTGTGCAACAAATGGGAACTCTGCTTCAGAGGTACTGCTGTATTTTTTTAGAGAATAATTTCTTGACAGGAGTATTGCATTTACCTCTAATTAATGCTGAAATGTATCAAGCTATTTTCTGTAAAAAAATGGTTTTTCTTCTAACCTTCTGGAAACATTAGTAACATAAAGTACAGTTTGTAGACATTTACAAATTCTAGTATGAAAGGATGTAAGGAGCATCTGCCTGGGCACAGGACAGTCCTAAGACAGTCTGGTTTCAAATATACCAGTCTTTCTGGTGAAAGCTAAAGCAGATATGTGTAAAATACAAGCTGATTTTCCTTCTGGAGGGACTCAAGCAGCTGAAAGTGGTAGTGAAAAGAAGCCAAAGCAGATGCATTTTGAAGCAAAAAGCTGTCAGGATAAGATGTGGCAGGTTAAGACCAGTGATGAGGAGGATAAAAGGAGACTGGAGAACTGAAAAAAGAAAATATTCCGAGCACCTCTCACTTTTGGCACAAATAGAAATTATGCCTTTGATAGCACAGATGATTATAAGAAAAAGAGACTAAATGCCTAATCAAATGGCAATTCCTGAAGCCAAGACAGCAGAAAGACAGAAAAGCCAAGAAGGTTAGGGCGTGTTTCACTCCATCGGCTCCCTTTCTGTACATACCACGTGTTGAAAAAATTGGATGCAGCCAATGTTTAAGGTATGCCGAGGATGAACTCGGCACTGCTCCCAGACGTGATTATTGGTGCATACATGAAGTAAGAGAAAGTGGGCTGAATATGTCTTCATGGCTAGCACTGTTGGAGGCTGTGTAGGGATGTCCTTTGTGGTTTGGTTTTGATGAGCATTGTCTGCTACATTGTTAATCTACATACAAAGAACAGTTCCAAAAAAGCATGTTTCCTGCTGCCAAGGCAAGGACTTTTTCCCGAAGAAAACCTCGATAATTTCTACTTAATATTAGTTCCCACACCGACCACAATATGATTAAAGGGAGATTTTAATATTTAAAAAGGAGGGGTTTTGGCATCTGGCAGGAGAACTGAAAGCTGGGACTAGACAAGTGATCTCGGAGAGTGTTTTGGTGCCAAGTATGAGTGAAGGAAAGAGCAGCTCATACCGGGCAGTCAACCTTTAAAACACCATTGTATAGACAATAAATGGAGAATGCCTGTGAATGATAGAACCTATCTGTGAGGGTTAGACTGTCTTTACTTTTACTCTATATGGATTCTTTACCTTGTGTGTAAAATCTGACAAAACTTAAGTGGATTTTAAACAACTCGGGAATCAGATAAAAAGAAGTGTTTGTTTCTTTCTGAAACATAGTTGCAATTTGATTACAGTGGAAATTTAGATATTTGATTACTAAAGATAAATTATTTTTAATGAAATATGAACACATAAATACATCTCTCATAGAATAAAAAATCCATAATACCCATCTTCAACCATTTAAAGAGTATATAATCAGTGATACTGTGCAAAGAAAGGTGTAGCTTAATATAATGATATATCTTCTTACTCCTGAAGTGTATTCAGGTTTGGAATTTGTTCCCAAGGGAACTGGTAGAAGCCTCATCTCTTGAGTCATGTAGAAAAAGCAGGCAAGAGTATACAGTAGCAAACAATCATAGGTTGGCAAAAGAGTGCCCAGGAAACATAATACAGGAGGTGGTCTTTTCCATTTTCACTTCTGTAAGTCTATTGATTGGTATTAAAATTATAAAATTATCACCTTTCTAAATTAAGTCTACCAATTATTTACTGAAGATTATTAATAATGCTATTTTTTCTTTGTTGCATTTTATCTGGTTAACAAGCACCCTGTTAGAATGATGCAGACATTCTCTAGTAAAATTAGGGCCACATTGAAATGTATCTGTTTGAGTATCATTGAAAGTTTCATTAACCATTGAGCACTTCCATATTCGTTTCTGATTTTGGATCCCAATAATGTAATATTCAGCATTTATCATAGTATTAATGTGGAAATATCAAGTCTAGTCAATTTGCAACACTGTAGGCAACTTAGTTAAAGAACACATGTTTCGTGTACTGTAGACCTACTTAGTTAAAAAAAGAGTACGTACATTGTGAATGTACTATGGCTAAAGAGGTAAAATACTAGAAGCCCTAGTGAAGGAATTTGGGAATCAAACCCTATGGTCATCTGGGTCTGTGATGTTGAAGTGAGTTCATTACAGAATAAATAAAGACATTATCCTGTGCAGTTCTTCAGGAAAGTTATGTATTGAGGTACCGCCTTTGTCTACCAGCTCCTTGCAGTGAATATGTCTTTATGCTGGTTTAAAGAATATCTAGGTGTATCACTTACTAAGGGTGTGCAAAGCGGGCTCTATTCAATTCAGATTCAGCCTGAATCAGGGAGAGTGATTCGATTCTTTGATTCGGATCACTGTCCCTGACTCAATTTGGCTGAATCCAAAGATTTGATGATGATTTGGAGAATCAGCTATTTGGACATAGATACAGCTTTAAATGTTTTTTCTACATACCTCGAGGTATTAGTGCAGCTTGTGAATGCTGCGATGCTGGGGCAGATGGAGTATTCCATGGGGGGGGACCTCCATGTGCTCGGCAGCAAACTTGGAAGTAGACCAGAAGTACTTCTGGTCCACTTCTGGGTCTGCCAGGGAGCGTGCTGTCCCCCCCCCCCCCATGCTTCCCTGTCTTAGCAATAGAACTCAGGGGGACCTGGGTGCCCCCCCAGACCCAGGAGATGCCAGTCTCTGAGCCGGGGGGAGGGGAGCACAGGGGATCCTCCCAGCATGCTCTCCAGCAGACCTGGAAATGGACTAGAAGTGCTTCTGGTCCACTTCCAGGTCTGCCGAGCATGTTTGGGAGCCCCCCATACTCCTGTGGGATGCTCCATGCACCCCAGCATCGCAACATTCACGAGTCTCTGCTACCTAAAGGTATGTAGAAGAAGCATTTAAATCTGTCTCTGTGTCCAAAACTCTCTGAATCGATTCGGAGGGTTCCAGTTCGATTCAGATTTGGAGATCGGCCACTGAATCGGGTCAAATCTCCACCAAATTGAATCGGGGACCAAAGCTTTGCACCATCCTATCACTTACAGTTCTTAAAATGTTGAATTCAGATATCTTTATGAAATAGGTCAAATATCCATTTCTCCCATTAGATATATATAGTATTAAGTATTCATATCCATTGCTAGTACTTTACAGAATTGGCCCCTTCTTAGAACATGGGTTGGCAACCTATGGTCTGCAGGCCAGATCTAGCTGCTGAGCCATTTTATCCAGCCCACTGGGCCACAGGGCTTCTATGGATTTTGGGAAGGCGGGGGAAAGGCAAGAGGACTTGTCCCAGATGATGGGGAGAAGCAGTAATGTTGGCTACCGTGACTGCAGCTCTGACTGGCACATTAGTGCAGACTGGGTTGGAAGCATCCCACACTTACAGTAGAGCTTCATTAAAGCCCACTGCAAGAATGCTGTGGGCTCATTTCTTAAAACAGTCTCAGGGTTTCCCATCATGGTGTCGTGTGACTCTCTTTTTTTTTCTTTTTCTATTTTTATTTGTATTTCTATACCTTTAAGTCCTAAATAGTATTAACATGCTGTCATCACTTAACATGTAATACTTGTTACATCTGTTCTCATCATTTAATTAGGATAGGTTTTTAGAAGTTTGATTTTATGGACAGAGCCACAGTATATGTCACCACTAGAACACTGTTTTTTGGGGAGCACAAAAATGAAAAGATGGATTTTAAGTCCAAAATTTTTACAGCTCCATTATTACTATAAAAACTAAGAGTGAAAATGTATTGGTGATAATGTTGATAGTGCATGGGCTTGTGTTGTGCACCCACATGCATATTTCAGGATGCTGACAGGAGATATTTGACCTTGAAGGTTAAGGGTGCATAGGAAGGGGGAATGTGATTTTTTTTTTTTTCTTTAAATTATAATAATTTTTCAATGCCTTGGAACCTACTGTGGCTTCTCTGGGTGTCAGTCCCAGAGATATAGTACATGGATTGAAAAAAATTGTGCATGTGTTTTATCAGTTATTTCTGTTGGGTTATCTCTGTTGTCATAGGCGCTGATTTTTATTTTTGTTGCAGGAAGGGGCTTTAGATAATGGACATGTGGAAAGTTATGCAATTCAGGTGATAGCCCTCTAAATCTATGCATAAGTACTGTATTTACTCTGATTCAAGACAAGGTTTTTTCCTATTCAGCATGAAGGGAAAAGCCCCTTTGCTTGAATTCTAGTATGGCAGGGTGAGGGGAGGAAGGTTGCTGCTGCAGCTCCAGCCCTGACTGCAAGTCCAGGTGAGAGTCAGAGCAGCAGTTGCTGCCTACCCCCTTTAGCCTTTACCCACCCCTGGTGCTGACTCTCCATCTCAACTTTATCTTCAGTCACAGCTCCATCTCCAGCCCACATGGTGGCTTCAGCCTCTGTTCATTGAGGCAGAAGCAGCAGTGGTAGCAGCAGTTCCAGCCCTGGCTCTGACCTGATCCTGGGGCCAGAGCCAGAGCTGCTGTTGCTGCTTCTGCAACCGTTATTGCTTGGCTGAGCAAGTGCTGGAGCCACCATATGGTCCCTGCTTTGGGCCAGAGCCATGACTGAGGGTAAGTGGCAGCAGGAGCAGGAGGAAAACATGGGCAACAATTGGGAGGGAGTAGTAGAGGGACAGGCATCAGGAGATGTAGGCATTGGCAGAGGAGGCATGCCATTGCCTATCCCGCTACTACTGCTTTTTCAGCTACAGCGGTGGGGTGGGTATGAATTTAAGGTGATTCCCCAATCATTTAATTCTATTCATGGAAAATTATAACACAATTATATTTTTCTATATATAGAATCTAGTTATTTTGGATTTGGGTAAAAACAATAGGTACCTGTTACTCGATTTCATATTGTATGTAAAACAGCAGGATAGACGGGATATTTCAGGAGCTGTATATATAAACTTATATCTGTACTTAAAGATCAGAAAGTACAAAAAAAAAAAAAGGGTTACTTTGCACGCAGAACATAAAGGCATTGGAGGTGATTTTACAATATGCATGCTGGAGAGGCCAGTTTCTAGTTATGAAGAAAATAAAAAAGATATGTCAAATCAAATTTGATAATATTAGTTATGGCATTTATTTAGAAACTCCTGTGAGTGCATATACCGATTTTACTTGAATCTAAGACGACAGTTCTTTCCCCTGTTCAACATGGTGAACAAAGCCCCTTGGCTTAGATTCCAATGCAAACACACCAGTGGCAGCAGCTCTGGCCCTGGCTCTGGGGCTGGAGCTGAAGCTGCTGCCCCAAAACAGCTGCTGTGTACCTAGGAGGGGGCCAGAGATAGTGCCTTTTGTGTCTTCCTTGCCCACAGCTGGAATGGGGCCCCAGCAGAAGGCAGAGCTGTAAGGGGAAGATAGGCAAAATAGGAGCCAGGCAGCAGGGGAAGATGTGCAGCAAGCAGGTGGAAGGGAGCAACGTAAAAGAAGAGCTGAGTGCCTAGGGGTGCAGGCACTGTGAGGAGGGTAGGCATTGAGGGGTGCAGGTGTAGTGGGGGGCAGGCTCTGAGGCAGCAGGTGGGAGGGATACAAGTGGGGCAGGCAACAGGAGGTACAGGCACTCTGAGGACAGGAATAGGGTGAGCAGAGTGGGGAGGCAGGAAGCTGGGGGGCTGGGAAGTCAGGGGACGGGGAAAGTGGCATGGGAGAGGGGGCGGTCATTTGATATCTCTGCCACCTCCCCCCTGCCACTGCTTGTCCTGCTGCAGTGTTGGGGGGGATATTTAACATGACCCTCTAACAATTACATTCTAGACATGGAAGATTATAACTAATTTATAAATTTTATTTTTGTGGAAGCCAGTATAGTCTTCTAATATACCTTGCCTGTAAGGTGCTTCTCAAATTTACATTTAAATTAAATTGTTTTAAAACAACTATTATTTCTTCAGTTATGTGTCACTGTGGAATCCCAATAGAAGTGCCCTTGACCCTCAGGAACATCACTAGAATTTGACTTTTACATTTGAGGGGGCAGAAGCTGGTACTGAGTACCACTAGAATCATACCAGGCCAACTACATTTGAATCATCTGGAGTAGTAAAACCTTCCCTGCCCCCCACCAGGTTTCTGTGCATGCTGCTTGTTAGTCCCTTCTTTTGACTAAATGGGTCTTTTGGGTGGGGACCCACATGTCCTTTGCCTCCTTGCTTTCTCACGCAAAAGCAGAAAGGGTAGAATAGTTATGACCCTCCCTGAGTGCCCTCTTACTATCAGTGGCAGGCATAAGGTAGGGCAGAGAGCACTTCAGGCTAAAAACAGATGATTGGTTTGATGCAGCCCTGATTAGGCTGGGATATGACTGCATCAAAACAGTCATGCCCCAGGTGTTTACACACTAGACTTAAATGGCAATTAAGTTGAATTAGCTATGATTTTTCTGTGGCAAAGTATTAATTTGTGCTTTATGAGGGACAATGGACTTGTAAGTCTATAAGGTCTGGGGTTTGCTGGAAGACAAGATGCTCAAATTCAAGCTGGTTGTCTGTTTTTAGCCTTAGAGATAAGTACTAACTTCTGACGAAGTTGGTTGTTGCCTACAAAAAGCCATTCCTCTCTGAACCAGTTGGACTTTAAGGTGCTACCCTGTCTTGTCTTCTGCCTGATTTCATACTAACATGGTTTAACATCCTCTATCTGCAGCAGTGAGAGCACATCTGGATCTTGAGCATGGAACTGTCCATGCAGGTCATTTCCTGCCTAGAGAAAATGTTAACCACCAGACTAAATTTAAACAAATCTTTAGTAAGCTCTTTCTTGAGCAGTCTGGAATGAAGAAAAAGGCAGGGAGGAAGTGTGATTAGGTTCAGAACAAACAACAGTGCCAGCATGTTTTGTGCTTATGTCACCCACAGTAAAGGCAGGGCTGGTTAGAGCAGGGGTGGACAACATACTGCCTGTGGGTTGGATCTGGCCCATGGCTGCCCTTCAGTGCGCCGCATGGGATTGATCCCCACCCACAATTGCCCTGTACCTGCCCATGGCACTGCCTGGCCCCCACCAGCACTTATAGCTTCCTGGCAGGGGTGCTGCCACTCCTGTTGCAGCCACCCATGTACTGCTTGGCTTTCCCCACCTCCAGCAGTTCCTCTTCCTGTCCCTGTTTTGCTGCTCTGGGCAGCAGGTAGCACAGGGAAGCGATGGTGCCCATTGGGATGTGTGTAGGACAGCACATGCCCAGCCAGGCAGGGGGGAGCTGCAGCCAGGCAGTTCCTGCCCCAGCCTGCAGGGCTGTGGCTTCAGTTCCAGGCTGTCTTCTACCCACTGTGCCCATCCATCATAACAAGCAGCTACCTGTGGGCAGCTGAGTGAGTGGAAGGCACCCCCACTGAGAAGCTGTTTGCACTGGCTGGGGTGGTGCTATTGGCAGGTGTGGGACAGGTATGGGTGGGAGTGTGGTGTAGGCTGCCTTGCTGGGAATGGGTGGGGTTCAGCCTCATGCGGTGGGGGCAGCCCTGGTCCGAATGAGGGGAGCGGACTGCATCTGCACCGTACTGCCCTGGCAAGCGCTGATACACATGCCCCCTTCCCTTCCTCTCCCAACTGCCAGATGGCTCCTGGGACCTAGCATGCAGGCAGTCCCTACACATGTGCACACCCATCCCACAACCCCCATCACACACATCCCCAAATGCACAATATGCTAGAGTAACACTTTATTTTGAGCTGTTATGTAATTGTTTCTATATAGACTACTCAAAAAAAAAAACAAATCAGGACAAAAATCATTTTTGAAATAGAACTAGAATATGTTATAGTAGATGTTATAGTATATGATTTGTTTTTTATCTATAGCTTGTTAAAATTATATCTTCTGAAAGATTTTTTGTGTGCGGTCCTTGACAGCTCCCCAAAACTTGTTAGGTGGCCCACCAGCTGAAATAATTGCCCACCTCTGGGTTAGAGAGTAACCACAGCTCTAAATACAGTGCAATATGGCATGATATGGAGGACTCTAAAGATCACTTCTCCAAATCTTCCATGATTCCTGAGTCTGGAAGTGGAATGCTGGGACAGCAGGGAAGAAAAAAGACCCATTCCTGGCATCTTTACTATTGTTTGAACCAATCAGAGGTCTGACAGGCTGAAATACATTCCAGGGAATGAATTGGCATCCTCTCTGAAGATGTACTCTAAACTGAAGCAGCAGGAGGGGCTGATATCATTGGCACCAAGACTACATCATACTTAGGCCAAGTCCTTGGAGAAAGAGTACTTTTCAGCATCCTTAATTTTTGCTGGCATCAAGGAGGGTTCCTTCTTCCAATCTTTGGAGAATGATCCCAGAGACTGATCTGCAGGATCTCTCAGGCTCCACCTCAAGGAATATGAAAGTGGCAGTGTATCAGCCAACCTCAAACTAGCTTGTCTCCTTAAATCATATGGCACTGGTCATATTGACCATATTTGGGGTCACTGTCACATAAGTCCCAAAATAGATATTCCTCCCACGTCAAGAAAGAGGAAGAGAATCACACTTCCTACCAGTGTCACTAGCTAGGCCACCCATACCAAAGTCACCAGATGAGACGGTAACATACTTGCTCTTGCAAAAGGAGCTGGTCATGCCAAAGAGTTTCAAAACTTCTTGTCTCAGATTGCCATTATCCTGGACCCCACCAACCAAGCCTGGAATCGATCCAGAGGGGTTGTGGTGTTGTGATTTCACCCCCTTTTGTGTGGCTCCAGACCTAAGAAAGTGAGCACTGCTATCACCATTTGTCCCCTCCTTCGCCCTGTTGCTGAAGTCAGCAGTGATAGGGAGGGAGGCAAAGGGCAAAGCACAGCAGTGCTTACCCCCTAAGCTCTAGAGAGATGCAAAAGCAGGAGCTGCAACCAGACCTTGTTTCAATCAGCTGTTGAGATCAGAGCCCAGTGCTCACACAGAGCTCTGGCCAGAGCCTATGCTGATTGCACATACATAGCACAGCACAGTTGTATTCCTACCTGCCCTTCAAGATTCTTGAGGGAAGGGGCTGGGGCTGCTCTGCTACAGCAAGAATCAGGCCACTCATGGCTCCTATTCCATACAGCATTGTTTGTATATACTACATTTGTAGTAAACAAGCAAGGAGGCACCTACACATCATTTCTCTGTAAGCCACCAAACTGAGCACAGGGGTATGCCTACTCTACTCAATTAAGATGCTGGGCAACACTGCAGGGAGACGTATAGCACTTACTTTGTGCTTGCTGTCTCAAGGTTCAGGAGTAGTATAGTCACCTCAGCAGAATTTATTGGTACATGACCAGTGCCATACAAAAGTGACTGCAATGCCTCTGGTTTGGGAAGCAGTGTTGAACAAGCTCATCATGTCTCAGTAGGGTGCTGCCTGATGCTACTTGTGCAATGTGGACTCATGTAGACAAGTCTGTTACCAGCCATGGATGGTTACTGCAGAGATCCATCACATAGTTTATGTTGCATTGTCAGGGATTTGGTCCATAGTCTTGTTTGCCACATAGGGCATAACGTGTCAGGTGTTTTGATCCAGGCCATCAATTTCCCTCCATCCTTAGGAGATATACAACATCAAATGTGAGGCAGTCATTTCAGCTCCTTAATGATCAAGACTCCTTTGGTTGATAAGGTTGCTATACTCATTCATTCAGTGGCCCATCCAACTTCCTGACTAACTGGATCATATCTCATAGTATCATAGTCAGATACCCAAAAGGGTACAAAATCATTTTTTATATTAATTCTTACTTTTATGGTATGCCATTTATTTCACTGTAGAATTCTCAGAATTTGACATGTCTAAATTTTCAAGCTTACTAAAATGCACCTTAATGTATAAAGAGAAATGTAATTTGAAATAGAATTAATATTATGTTAGGCAAGCAATAGCAGTTACAGTATAATGCATTTGTGCATGGGGCACTGACATCCAAAACTACCACATTTTCATTAATTCACTTTCAGGCAAAGTTCCAGTGTGACCAGTTTTAAGCCAAAGGTAATTGTTTCACAAAGTCATGGGAACTAAATAAGTCTGGTTGAAAACTGCAGAGACAAAATCAAATAGGCTGTGCAGTTCAGCTATATTTGTGTGGCTTTATTTGTTATTTGGAAATTTACATAAAAGGGTTTTTGTTTACACAAATATTTGGGGAATGGCTGTTCATTTTGTGAAATGCTCTGGGACTTGTCTAGTATGCCTACCTGCCTGCCTGTGTTGACCCACAAATATGTTTGGAGGACCAAGAAAGTTTTGAAGAGCCAGTCCCAACGCAATTAAATACTCACACTTATATATATAGATACATTGTAATAGCAAATGTAATATTGAAATACAGAAGTAGTGTAAATGACTAAACAGTATAGATAAGGCATATCAGGCAACTGATTAAACATTTGTAATGTGCACATGTATCTAAATGCATAACAATTGTTTTGATATTTGAAGGCAAATTAATCTTAAAATGTCTAAATCCTGAAGTCTCAAAAAGCCTCTAATAGGTGGCCAGCCTCCTAGGGAAAAGGGTTTCACCTTGGTTTGGAATTAAGTTTTAAAGAGCTCTTATCTTAGTCAGGGCTTGGATAGACATTCAGTTTCTCAAGGGAGAGTCCCTGTTCTCTCAAGAGAAACCACAAGTATATAGAAGTTCATAATTTTCCTCCCAGAGTTATTTGTCTCCCACTTTGGATGAAAAATAATTCAAGAAAAATCTAAGTGAAGTGACTCTCCATTCAAGCTCTCTAAGGAGGCAGAACTTCTGTACAGGCAGCCGGCATGCTTTGCTGCTCCCCAGTCAGCCTGTTTGTCTCAGCCACGTAGGGAGCAGAACACCTCTTGAGTGCAAAGAGCCGGAAGAGCGCAGTGCTGAAGCACTTAAAGGCACATGTTTTGTTCCTGGCTTGTTCCCTGCCTGAATCGCGCTGCAGCACTTGGGTGCCGGGAAGCATACAAGCATGCTCCCTGCCCCACTGCAGCTGGACTGGGACACAGCCCAGGGGAGGAGAATCCTGGAGGACTCTGAGCACAGCACAGAATCCCTCCTCCACCTTCCTTGACCCTGATGATCATTGCTTACATTCACTTAAAACAAAAAACCCTGCAAAGCTGTCTGGGATGCCTGCTCTAGGGGCCCCCTGGCAGCCCAGTGTTCACACTGCAGACCCTTTGCTTCTCTGAACTTCTGTATGCATCTGCTTTTCTCTTGGGATGGGGGTGGGACCTGGGAGAGTTGTCCTGGATGATGATGAATGTGTGTACAAAGCTTCCATCTACAGACGGGCTATTCAGCAAGAACTGTAATTTGGGGCTGAAGAACAAGATGCTAAGATGAAACTATATTTTTATATGCTATGGCTTGGCTAAAGTATCAAAAAGCTTACTAAATAAGGTAAAAATACAAGTGTTCCATCTATTCTTATCCCCTACATAACCTGTATCTTGTCTAAAATTAGTCTCATCTAACCACTAAATATGCCTTGGACAACCTTAGCAAGACCTCTAACCTAGTTTTTTTTTTCCATTCCATCTTTCTTGAATTTTCTAAAATGGCTCATATCTTCTGATATCTTCTGGCATTGTCATTTCCTTTGCCTGTTCTTTTCTTAGCCAAATTGGTCAAGCAAATATAAGTAACTCCTGTCTTGTCCTGCTATTAAAAAGCTCAAGGTCTACTATAATCTATACCTGGCAGTTAGATATGACTGAATAGTTTATAGCAGCCCTTAATGTCCCAGAGTATCTACCTTAGCACAGCTCTCAAGTTACCCAAGGCAGAGCCTGTGATGGTGGGGTACTTACTCTGGATTGCTCAAGTCTTGTCTAAGTCATTTAGCATAGTTAATTGTCAGGCTTAGGTATATGGGGAATGGGAGTAGGTAGATAGGATTTGTTTCTTTGACAGCAGTCTGGGAAAGGTAGGATAGACTGTTAGAAGCCTATGTTCATAGTTTCATAGTTTCTAGGGTTGGAAGGGACCTAAGTAGATCATCAAGTCTGACCCCCTGCCATAGGCAAGAAAGAGTGCTGGGGTCAAATGACCCTGGCTAGTTGATTATCCAGCCTCCTTTTGAAGACCCCCAGGGTAGGGGCAAGCACCACTTCCCTTGGAAGTTGGGTCCAGATCCTAGCCGCCCTGACTGTAAAATAGTGCTTCCCAGTGTCTAGCCTGAATCTACTCTCAGTCAACTTACGGCCGTTATTCCTTGTTACTCCCGGTAATTCTGGGGGGAACAGGGATTCTCCCATAGCCTGCTGGTCTCCCTTGGCCAGTTTCTAGATGGCCACCAGATCCCCCCTCAGCCTTCTCTTGTGGAGGCTGAACAGGTTCAGGTCCCATAACCTCAGTTCGTAGGGCCTGCCTTGCTGCCCCCTGATCATGCGAGTGGTCCTCCTCTGGACCCTCTCAATGCTGGCCACATCTCTCCTGAAGTGCGGTGCCCAGAACTGGACACAGTACTCCACCTGCGGCCTGACCAATGTTGCATAGAGGGGGAGGATCACTGCCTTAGGCCTGGTCATAATGTATCTGTGGATGAACGACAAGGTGTGGTTAGCCTTACTGACTGCATCCTCACATTGGCAGCCCGTGTTCATTTTGGAATCAGTGACGACTCCAAGATCCTTTTCTGCCTCAGTTGATGAGAAGGGAGTTCTCCAGCCTGTAGGTATGCTGCTGGTTATCCTCCCCAGAGGCAATACCTTGCACTTGTCTGTATTGAAACCCTTCCTGTTCTCATCCGCCCACCCCTGTAACCTGTTCAGATCTAGTTGTAGCCTGTCCCTCTCCTCCAGCGTGCCCACTTCTCCCTACATCTTAGTGTCATCTGCAGATATGAACAATGTGCTTTTCACCCCCTCGTCCAAGTAGCTGATGAAGATGTTGAACAGTGCAGACCCAAGGACCGAGCCCCAGGGGATCCCACTGCCCACATCCCTCCAAGTCAAAAAAGAACTGTCCACCACCACACTCTGGGTGCAACCCTCAAGCCAATTTGCGACCCATCTGTCTGTGCCACAGTCGCCTAATTTCTTAATGAGAATGGGGTGAGAGACAGTGTTGAAGGCCTTCCTAAAGTCCAGAAAGGCTACGTCCACCGCAATACCTGCATCCAAGGATTTTTTAACCCGGTCATAGAAGGCCACCAGGTTGGTCTGACAGGACCTGCCTCGAATGAACCCATGTTGGTTGCCCCTAAGCATGATCCCTCCCCCCCCACCCCGCTGGTCCCTGGCAGATGTGCTCCTTGATAATTTTCTCAAAGAGCTTCCCCAGAACTGAGGTAAGACTAACAGGCCTGTAGTTTCCTGGGTCCTCCTTCCTTCCTTTTTTGAAAATGGGGACCACTTTCGGCCTTTTCCAGTCCTCTGGCACATTGCCAGAGCACCAGGAGCCCTTGTAAAGCTGTGCCAGGGGTCCTGCAATGACCTCTGCTAATTCCCTCAGCACTCTGGGGTGGAGATTGTCAGGACCTGCTGATTTGAATACGTCTGGTCCCACCAGAAGTTCACTGACCCTGGGTCTGGCAGCACCTCCCCTGGGTCCGTTGGAGAGCCTAGTGAGGGGGATGTCCCAGTCCCTGCTTAAAAAAATGGAGGCAAAGAAATTGTTAAAGAGGTTAGCTTTGTCATCTGGTATAACCACCAGATTTCCTAGTGTGTCCTGCAGAGACCCCACGTTACCCGGTACCTTCTTTTTACTCCCTATGTATTTAAAAAAGAACTTATTATCCTTGATCCAGGTCGCTAGTCCCAGTTCCATCTCCGCCTTAGCCTTCCTAACAGCCCACCTACAGTCTTGAGCAATGGAGGTATAGTTCTTCTTGGTGATGGCCCCTCCCTTCTATTGGGTATATGCCTCCTTTTTAGCTTTGGTGAGCCATGGGGGCTTTTGAGCACTCTTGCCCCCTTTGGGATTGTCACCCTTTGGGGTTGGAGTCTTCTTAAGGAACAACCATTCTTCTTGGACTCCCCTCCCCTCCGGGACCTCAGTGCCTCCCCAACTAGTCTCCTTACCTCATTGAAATCCACCCTCCTGAAGTCTAGGGCTGTTGCCTTGCTGCAGGCCTTTGACACCCTGCATTGGATGGTGACTTCCAGTAGGTGATGATCACTATTGCCCAGGTGGTCGAGAACCTGCAGTCCACTCACCAGGTCATCTCCTGTGGCCAGAGCCAGGTCCAACAAGGCATTTCCCATGGTGAGACTGTGCACCTCCTGGGTTAGATGGAGGTCCTGTAACTCAGCTAGGAACCTGTGTGAGCAGTCAGACCTGGCTGACTGTTCTTCCCAGCAGATGTCCGGATAGTTTAGGTCACCCATGATGACCACGTCTCTTGACTTGACTGCTTCTGCAAGCTGACCTGACAGTTCCAGCTCATCCCCCTGGTTGGGTAGCCAGTAATAAACCCCCACTGTTAAGTCCCTTTTCCACTGACCCCCTTGTATTCAGACCCAGAGCACTTCAGTCTGCCCCTCCTCTGACCCTGTGCTGTTTGTTGAGGATGTGTATTGCTCTTTGACGTAGAGCACCACACCCCCACCTCCCCCCCCATGTGACCTGAGATATTTGTGCATGAAACAATGCTTTATGTAGGGAACTAAATATGCTGTGCAAGTAGTGTTCAGGTGAGGGGAGCAACTATTGAACAACCAATAAGGTAAACATTGTTGATTGAAACTCATTAGTGAAAATATGAAAGTCAGGCTTGGTATGCCAGGAAGTCTTTGGCAAGCAGTTGGAAAAAACGAGCAGGAAAATTAATTTGATTTATTTGCAATAATTAATTGTAGCTTAAGTGTTGAAATGGAGAAACCTCATAACTTTTGGGACATAATTCAGTCTCCTAATAAATCTTGCAGCCTGTTTACACAATAATTTTCCAGAATAATTTTAACAATATGCCAGCATACCATTCATTATGAGCACTCTTATTGTGGGATGAGATTGTCCATCCAAAGAGGTTTACCAGTGTAATTAGAGAAAGATAATTATACCAGTAGATCTCCTCAGGAAGTAGAGAGTTTCCTGCTGTAGCCCTTGGCGCCCATCACCTCAGAAATGTCCATATAGACATCCCTTTGTTCTTGCAGGTAACCTGTATCTGGACTTAAACAATTCCTCCCTCCTCCTCTTCTTCCATGCCCTCTTACTCCCCCAATTCCTTTTCTTGTCCTAGCAGAAGCCTAAGATTAAAAAATGTGTTGGTCTCCTTATGTGGAGATTCCCCTTCTTACCTGCAAAGTGGGCCTAACAAGTATACTCAGAAAGGTGGGCTGCAGAAGAAAGAGTTAATTCCTAAACAGAATGAGAATTTTAAATTTGTATGGCATGATGGGAATTCTGATCAAAATTGTGCCTGGAATGATAACTGTCTTTGAAACGGGGATAGCCTTTGGAGAACTGTTCGGACTGACACAGGTCATGAAGGGTCCACACCAGCATTGAATCATTTTGCACAGTGTATTTTTAGGTGACCTTTCACCACAACAGTTGACTGTAGATTTGTGGCATTCAAGGAAGTAGTTTTATTCAGGTAGCACAAAGATGGGGTGTGCCAAACTTGAATCAGTTTGGAGTATGAATATATGTAAGCTTTTGACAGAAAAGGCAATTTCTGTTAATTGAACTGTAAAGTGTACCACGTGTAAAAGGGAGCATCCATCTCTTTTAGTCTTCTAGCCTATGTATCAGCAACCAATCCTTTAACAGACAGGTATTGTGTAGCATTAACGTTCATGGTTCATTGTACGTACTTGTGAAGATAGAGCTAGAGTAGGTACGTTTCTTCAGACTCTGCTACCAAACGTTATTTAGGAACTATAACAATATGGCAGAGTAAATTCAATAGCCCATATATGTAGATGCATCATCACATACACACATGTACCTGTGTTTCTGATTCATTTTAGCTGCTAGAATGGCCTGGGGCAGAGATGGTATGGGGAGGGGGAGCCTTATATCAGTTTAAGCATATTTCGGGATTGTCTGATTTATACTGGGAGCCAGTCTGATTACTGGCTAACCCCTGGATCCAAGGAGCCATATTGTATTGTCACCTTTGCCTCCCCTATAGAGCCTACTTTCAGCCTAAAATAGCCAGTAATGAGTTACTAGCAACCTTAACTGTAAAACTAACACCTGAAAAGCAACACGTTTTCTTCAATTACAATGTTTTGCTCATGGATAAATCTTCTTCTGTGTTTGTACAGTGCCTAGAGCAAATGGTCCTCAGTCTTGTTTACAGACTTTAAACATTACTATAATATGAGAACAAAGAAATAATAATTGAACAGTTATTAACAAGAAATATAAATTGTTTAATATATGTACATTACCTTGCTTCAAATATAACTCAGAATTGCCTAATTTTGTTTTCATCCACAATGTCACGGATTTTTTATTAACGTTACTCACATAATTCTCAAGAAAGAACAGTAATCAGTACTTCAATAAAAACACCTCTTTTAGGTTTAAAAAAATAGATTAACTGATATTTCCATTATATATCATTACCTAAAAGATTTTTTATATATTTTATATATTAGGATTGGTGTAATTAACTAGGTCAGGAAAAGGGCATTGACCAAGTATAACTTGCTTGTTTTTATCTTGCATTTTGGTTATTCACTTTTTCATCTGTGAAATCTTGGTACTTCCTGGTTCACTGAAGATGCATCTCAGAATGAGATTTGACTAGAATTCTTGTGACCCGTGTAATCCATAGTATTTATGTTTCCACAGTATTATCTTCAGTGAACCCAGGAAGTCATAAGAGTGATATGCAGAGGGGAAAAAGAATATTTTTAAAGTTAGATTGATTAAAAATGCATACCACTACATAGGTAAAGAAACAATAGTCAGAAATCTATTTTTTAATTTTAATTTTTGTTTTGCTGGTTTCCTTTAAACTTTAATAACTATATAGCGGAACTGTTTTGGTTGATGTATAAGGAAACTTTCTTGTATAGCCATAGACTCAACTGCTAATACTTTATTAACCATTTTACTTATATTTAATTAAAATTTTAAACAGGGAAACTGTAAAAAGAGATGAGAGCATATTTTCATACATGTTCCATGTTACAAGAAATATGCATGAACATAAATATGTGAGACCAAATTACTTATTTGCGTTATCTAAGCAAGGCATAAACAAGGCTAGTACAACGCATGGCATATTACTATGCCCTCCATCCACCCAATATGATTCCTGATGTAATTTTCAAGTTAGAGCACATCAAGCATGAAGACCAGTGCACTTGTGTGCATCTTTTCAGGTACTAAAAATGTGTCAACCTTTACATTTAATCAAAAAAACAATTAGCCCAGTGACTCACTGGGCACATGCACAGTTACTACGCAGTAATGATGTTGACTTATGCCAATCTGGGTGTAAATTTGCTACCTGCATGATGCAGGTAGCAAATTTATACCCGAGTAGTTACTGCGCAGTAGGGCACATTAATCCCAAGTCCAGTCTACACACGTGTAGACACTGGCATAAAAAGTTACTGCGCAGTAAATGCACTTGTATATACGCCCACTGAATCATAATTTACCACCATGGAACAGTCTTTTAAAGGCCATTTTACCTAGATGTGCACTTACAAAAGGAGCAGTAGAGCTTTCAGTCTTGCAGTGTCAAGGCTAGGTTATGATATTGTTCCCTATATTAGGTTGTTCCACATTATATCAGTACTGCTGTTGATTTCAGGGGAATATTTCATAGATTCATAGACATTAGGGCTGGAAGGGACCTCGGGAGATCGAGTCCAGCCCCCTGCCCCAGGGGCAGGACGTCAGCAGGGGTCATAGGATCCTATCAAGATAGACATCCAAGTGTCTCTTGAAGGTGTTCAGAGTAGGTGCTTGAACCACCTCTGGTGGCAGTCTATTCCAAACCTTGGGGGCTTGAACAGTAAAGAAGTTCTTCCTTATGTCCAGCCTGAAACTGTCATGGAGGAGTTTGTGACCATTCGATCTTGTCATCCCTTGGG
>NW_017728943.1:75540609-75551338 GCF_001723895.1 Crocodylus porosus | reverse complement strand
CCCATGGCTCTCAGCCTGTCATCATAAGGTCTGTTTTCTTGACCTCTGATCATGCGCATGGCTCTCCTCTGGACTCTCTCAAGCTTCTCCATATCCTTTTTGAATTGTGGAGCCCAAAACTGGATGCAGTACTCCAGCTGCGGCCTCACCAAGGCCGAGTGCAGTGGGAGATTGACGTCCTGGGATTTTCTTGAGAAGCATCTATGGATGCAAGCCAGCGTTTTGCTTGCTTTACTAGCTGCAGCATCACATTGATGGGTCATGTTCATCTTATGGTCAATCATGACTCCCAAGTCCCTTTTGTCTGTAGTGCTAGCCAGTGTAGTACTGCTGAGCCTATAAGCATGCATGTGGTAAGGTGACAGTAAATAATAAATAAGGTGACATTTTCAGATTCAGAAGATTTATGGGTTTTTTTGTCTTTTTGTGTGAACTGATTTTTCATTAAGTCCTTTACATTTCTGCAGTTTTTACTACTTTCCCAGAGTGATTATAGATGTGCTCCAGGAGGTAGAAGAGAGGTGGGGTGGGGAGAGGTGCTTTAATTAGTGAGCCGCATTCATTAAAACAACCAAACATCACCTGTGTCAGTGTCTCTGTACTGGCAGCAGAATGCTTTGAATTAAAGCTCATCAAACAAGCTTTAAAGTGCCTCGCCACCGTTTTTCAGCATGGGGATGCTGGAGCACGTTAATTTCTGTGTGCATTTACAGCACATTGGAGCAGCCTCACTGCACGTCTGTAGGAGCCACCAGTGTCTGGCACAAATACTGCTCTTGATTAAAGCAGTTTAGCTCCATATCAAATTAAATAAAAATAGAACGTGGTAGCATGGGCAGATCTAATATTTTGAAAAGGGGGATGAAGATGATGCAATGCATCATCATATATAACCCAACACATACTTTTCTCCAGTAAGAAATAAATTAGAAGCATTACTAATATGTTAGGGGCCTAGGGCTGTATTTTTCAGTTTAAGATCAAAGCAAAAACAGATATAACTATTTGAATGTAAGTTAATTTGCTATATCATACATTATGTATTAAAAATGCAACAAACTAGGCAAAAATAAACAAAATATGTTGTTTCTGTAGTCCTGTAGTCCTTCAAATTAAATGTGTATCTCTTTCAGATTCATAAGACAAAATCAAGCCTTCATGAGTATCTTGACAGTACTTCCATTGCTTTACTGACAATTATTTGCATACCTGAATTAAGTTTTTTAGTTAGAGTTAAAAACAGTCTGCAGGGCTGTGAAATAGGAGCTGCATTTTCAGGAGCAGCTACCAGACAGCAGAATTGCAAAAGAATAGAAATCTTTCTGCCACTGCCTGCTTTAAACTTGGCATGGACCAGGAATCAAAGGGAGGTGCAGCTGCATCTTTCCCAGCCCTCCCCCCGGATCCACTGGTTAGTAGTTGGCAAAGTCAGACATAGCAGCAGAGACACTGTCTGCTGCAGCAGAGTAGAGTTTACAGCTTTGTACCAATTTAATGGATGCATTTTACAAAAGGGTAGCAGACCGTTCTAGAAATCATTTCAGAACTTATTTTGTTGTACAGTACTTGGATTGCACAGCAACAATTGAATAAAAGTTAGCTAAAAAAATGGAGGTGAGCTATTTTACACATTAAAATAGCATCATATGCAAATATGTTTTCCATTTTGCTCTCTGTCTCACATTGAAGTCATCTTCAGTCTCCCAAACTACCAAACTTATGATTTGCTTAATCTGTCCCCAAGGTGGTAGTGTTTTTGTTTTAACTGCTTAAGTCTTGATTTTTGAAAATTGTGTAAGTATTCTAAGTTTAAAGAGGAAAAAAATGCTTTGCTAAGACTTGTGTGGTTTGTTCCGAGTGAATGGAATGAATCATTGTGTGAGTGCAGACATGCTGGAATAAGAATAGTTCTGTTAAAAATTATTAAGCTTTGGAGTTTCCAGATTTTTCATGCAGCCCATTATTAGCTGGTGGTGGCTGAGCGACATTTGTCTTGTCTGAAGTCGCATTGAAGTCTTAACAACGTGATACTTTCTGGTTCTGTTCCTAAGCAATAAAAGTTAACGTTAAATAATAAGTTGATCTTCCTAGCTAACATTACTCTTAATACTGCAACATTGCTTTATAAAAGTTTATACTTGTGTAATCTATGTACAGACATCCTTTAGCTCTGTAGAGGCCAACCATTTTGTCAGGAGTGCCACAAAATAGCCCCGTACCTTCCCGTAGTGCCACTTCGATCATCTTGCCCTGCCTGATTTGCTTTCTGCTCCCTGCCTTATATTGTCAATGTGCTACCTATCCCCTCTCTGCTCTGTTGCATGTCACACACTCAGGGTGCCTGTGCTCTTTTGGCATTTGTGCTGCAGGTTGGCCACCCCTGCTTTTGCTAATCCTCTTAATACCCCCAGTAAGAATGGTAAGTGTCCCTATTTTACATTTCATTAAATTGAGATGCAGCAACGTGAAAGTACTTTTTTGAGATAATACAGGAAATCAGTGGCAAAACCATGAATAGAACCCAGTAGTCGCATTTCCTTCCTGTTGCAACTTTTTTTTGGTAAATAATAATCTATTATACAAACATTATTAACTGTGTAAAATGTTTTTTAATGTGGAGACTAATGCTCTGAGTTATGAAGCACTTTCTCCAGTATGTTGAGGGTGCTTAACTTGCATAGAGTCTCTCTTTACTCGCTCGCTCGCTCACTCTCTCTCTCACTCATAGGTATAGTTACACACACACAATGTTGTGTGTGTGTTTTTGTGTGTATAAGATTGTATCTTTTAGTAAACTATAACTACTGCATATCCCATAGATAAAGTTTTTGTGAGGGTTAAAAAAGTTTAACTGTATAATACAGTGAACTTCCCTTGAAAATATGGTACAGCAATGCCTCATTTAAATATTATACACATTTTTGGTAAAACTTGCTAACTTTCTGTGCTAACAAGTAATACATACTTACATATTAGAGAGAACATTTTAAGAGTATTCTCATATAGGTTTTGACAAATTACATCCATGTAGTCCAGAATCTTATTCCAGATTACCAGAGTATCTGTTTATCTGTTTGGAAGAAGCACCTTCATTTTTTGAGGCAATATCGTTTGTGATGTACGTTACTAGTAAAGACACAGGACATGATTCACACCTAAGATACCATTATTATAGGTTTTCTGAGAAAGTTATTTATATTTATCAGGCACTTACCTAAGACAAGCTATGTGAGGGGCCTCCAAGTTGATGAAACAAGTGGACAAAACCCATCTTTGAAACTGTGAGCTCTAACATGTATTCTCACAAACAAGAATATAAATATGCTTATTTATAATGCCCTGAGTTCTTTGTCTGACTGATATTTCCCTTTGTATTTTCTTTTGCACAGTGAATGTAATGGTGAATTATGCAAGAGGCAAAGATTTCTTAGGGTAGTAACTTTTATGGGACCAGCTGCAGAACTGGGATAGAGTTAGACAAGTTTTTGAAGAGCAGACTGCTCAGGTCTTGCATTTGAAAGCTATTCTAACTCTATCCCAACTCTGCAGTTGGTCCTATAAAAGTTACCACCCTAAGAAATCTTTGCCTTCTTGCATAATTCCTGGATCATCATGGCTACAACATCACTGTAACACTTGCATGGTAAATTACCACACAAATGCTAAGAGAAAATAGCTTAGGTAGACACCTTTAATAGTTCTCATCCTAAGCAACACCTTATATTTTTTATAAGGATTCTTAGAAAACTTAAAAATGGTGACTTGCTAATTTGTGAGTCATGTTCTATGTGTCTTTACATTGGTTATGAATGGCAGATGGTATTCTTAGTGAGGCTAATGATTATTTCATGCTTACCTAATATTTGATTCAGAGGATTGTTGTATTTGTTTCGAGAAAAGACCCTACTAAAAGTGAACTATCCAAGTCCTAAAATAATTCCTCATAGACTGTCATTTTTTGATCTACGTAACATTTTTTTCAGAATGTATGTCTTTAAGTAGCATGTAGGTATCTTTTGTTCTTTTAGATCTTTACCCAGATTACTAGTTTGATAAAGGTCTCTTAATTTATTACTCTGGGAGATGATATGTTTTGGAACATTTCAGTACTATGTACAGTGCATATAAGGAGACTGTCTCTGTTTTCATAAAAGATACTGTTTAAAGAAACAGCACTCCTTGATCAAATCTGATGAATTTCTTAGAAAATACAAAAATGAACTTCGTGGAATAATTCAAGTGTTCACCTCAGAATGAAGCGCAATCTCTTCCGTCTCCGAGGCTGCTTACAGACATGAAATAAAAAAACAAAAACGGCGCTTTACTTTAAACACGGTGTTCCCCTGCACTAAGACTAAGCACAGTGTATGCCCATTAGAGGCATCGTGTTAGTTTGACCCAGTTGCCCAATGTCTGTATAGATTGGGTGCTTCATTGGGGGTGGGGTCGGTGATTTTTATCTAATAGTTGATTGAATCAGGTATTTGATCACTGTGGTTCTTTGCCACTTTTAAGTGCCTGATCTGTACAAATGCTGAGGAGCCAAATCGAACTAATGTGCTTCCTCTTCCAGTAAAGCGCTCTTTTGTATTTTTTCACACTAATTTCTTAGCCTACTTTTCCAGTCATTCCATTGTGTTTTTTTATTTTTCTTAAACTATTAAGCATAAAATATCTTAGCATTGCTAGGTGTACTTAGTCTTCTAACTTTCCATCAAAAATGCCTCACAGTAAAGTTAGGAGTTCCTTGTACTTGTAGGTTATCTGGCAATGCTATTTAACATTAATATATGTTATAATGTGAAGGGAAAGCACCAACTTCTAGTCACCTTATACATGAGGATGTTCCCAGTCAAATCATGAGATGGGCCATTTTTAATAATGAAGTCAGCGGGTTTTATGCACAACTCTCATTCAGTAAAGATTTTAGTTTAAGAAATAGAAATTCCTGCCATTTACCTGCCTGATCAATTGTTAACACACAGATATAAAGACAAGTTGTACATAGATATTTGTGGTATCATTTCACATGGTTTTGTTTATATATTGAGCCTTTTTTCAGGAAGATCTCAAACTGTAAATTTCAGATGCTACCTCTGCAAGGTTGACTGACTCAGGTATATTAAGGAAGGCTGTGTCCTATCCTGTTGATGGCTGCGTAACGTTTAAATATGCCATGTTGTGATACAGTATCTGGTCTGTATTCATACAGAGTGTTTAGAGATGGAAAAGAAGCACCTCCCTTTCAGTGCTTTAGATCCATTTTTTATGGTATATTTCTGTATGCTTTGTAAAGTATGGTTTTAAAATGTCTAAACAATGGGGGATTTTACCATTTCCCTTTGGACCCTTATTCCATCACACCCAGTTCGAATGGTTTTCATGTTAAAGCCACATCAACTTTTTCTAGTTTTATTGTACTGTTCTCATTCCTTCAGTGATGCTATCAAATGGACCTAAAGGATAATAACAGTTGCAAATTCTTCAGAGTAGGATTCATGACATTTCTTAATATGTGTTTTTACTGCACCTAGCAGCACATTGAAGCACCTTGGCTAGGATCTCTGGATGTTACTGCAATACATATATGTATAGTATCAACAATTACAGGTTATGCTAAAAAGGAGGTTGTTCAGTTATCTTGATATTGGTATAGCTGCTATAAAGAAACACAACTGATTGAATATTTTAGAAATGAAGGAAACAGACAGCAACTATTTTGTCACAGTGGGCTGGAAGTACCTAGTTTGGGTGCTAGGCCATGCCTGCTGCTGGTGCTTCTCTTTGCCACCTGGCTGCAATATAGGAAAAGCCCCTTGCTGCCCAGCTGTGGCATGGGTTAAGTCCCCAACCACCAAGCCCCCTCCCCCCCCATCCTCCCACTACTTGGAACACTGCTGAAGCCCCCTGGATCCATGGGACATATCCAGTGGCTCTATTGGCTGGATCTAGCTCACAGGTCTTTGGTTGCCAACCCCTTGAACTAAGGTATATAAATGTCTATCCTTGAAAGTATACTGAGATCTAAGGTTTCAAGACAAAAGTATTGTAGATTACCTTTTCTGAGCTTGCCTGATTTTCCACAAAAAGAAAAGCAGCCCTGATCTACAACTTGGTTAGGCTCCAGACACAAGGGGAAATTGTTTTATAGTACTTGTGACTGTGCAAAGCAGATGTTTTGGTTGGACTGGCTATCAAACATCTGACTCATAATAAATCCTCAGTTCCAGTAAATTCCCAGTTTTCAAATACAGTAGGTAGGGTGCAGAAAAACAGTGCTTTGTAAAATGTTTTATGTAATGTGTTTTCAACATGAATTCTTATTCACAATCCATACTAATTTATGAAAGGCAAAATATCATGCGAGGAATGCAGTTCTTCCGATAAAATGTAGATATTGAATGGTATTTTTGAATGGCAGCTTCATGGGACATGAATGAAAGCTAGTACTGGATCATTGAAATGGTGTTAATGAATATAATGTGAAGTGAAACTCTGTTAGGTTTCGTTTTGATTCCCACGTTGTTTGAAACTGCTTGTGTTGAAGTCTCCAGGGAACTACCATTTTAAAAAATGTCTCAGAACTGCATCTTTTATATGTTCTGTGCTTTACCAAATCTGCAGAACTTAATAGTTCTGAAGACAGAGAATATGTGCCTGGTTTTCTTTTTTCCAACATGCCACACAAACTGATACATGAGAATCAAAACCTTTGGCTTTTCCTTTATACAATGAAAATCTTAAAGAAAAAAATCACTTTATTTTTTGTTCATCTTGTGGTATCTTGTTTATTATTATACATGCTTATTTTTATTAATTTGTTTTACAATACAGATGTATACAGCATTGACGATTATAGGTTATGTCAAAGAGGAGGTTGTTGACAGTATCATTTGTATAACTACTATAAAGAAATGCAGCTGCCTTGAATAAAAGATTGAATACTTTAGAAATTAAGGCAGCAGTCAACATGGGCAGCTACCAATGGACAAAGATCCATTTTGCAAAGCAGTACAAAGGCACAGCCAAAAGTCTGTATACACTCATTGAAATGACCTGGGAGAAACCTCATGAGTTCTGGTAGAAAAATGTAGTTGCAGATCCTTGAAAAGATATTTGACTGCTGAGCTCCTGAAGAGGAAAGAGCTTGCAGTGCTGATGCTGTGCAGCCAGGGGTGCCTTGTACACACATTTGAGTGCGCTCTGCAAGCTCCCTCAATCTGCTGGAAGATAAATAACATCAATGCACCAAACAGCTCTGATTGGCTGACGCAAACTGTTCAGGGTCACAGTGTCTCCCTTCAGCCGTATATGGAGATTGTGAATGGGACATGTTCTGTTCCCTCCTCAGCTGAAGCAGTAGAATCCAGCCGGAGTGACACATGGCACTTTTATATATGCATTTGATCCAAGCTCAATTAAACACTCCTTGGCAGACATATACAAATGCAAGGATGTGGGAGCAGATTTGCTGCTCTTAGCAGCAAATTGCTGCCACTTCCTGTGGTCCTGTAATGGGCCCCTGCTGCCACTGGATGGGGACCTTGAGGCTCTGACTGCAGCTGACAGCAGCCATCTTGAAAAAACAGCCCCACCCTGCTCCCTGGCCAGCCAGTTCCCTGGCCAGGAGCAGCATGCACAGCTCAGGGGAAGCACACAGCAGCTCTCTCCTCGCTGCTTCTGCCTTCCCACACAAGGACTGCTCCATCCCCTGTCCCTGGCAATGACAACCACTGCCCCGTGCTCCTGGGTGCCATGTAGGCCCTGCTGGCCCACTGCACTGACCACTGGCTGGCCTACAGCCATCTGGACCCTCCCAGTTCCCCCATGCACAGCAATTGCCTGTCCCGCTACAGCAGACCTCCCAGGGCTGTGACTGCTTCCTGGACTCCGTCCCTGGCAGGGACACTGACAATGAGCTGTTGGACTCCACTGCCGGGTCCGCCCTTGCCCTCCTGGGCCTCTGATCCAGTCAGGACTGGTGGCTGCATGTCGTCCAGCAGACCTGGAATGATGAGTAATGGCTGGAGGCATTTCAGATGACCTGGGCCACCTTCAGAGACCTCCTGGAGAAGCTCCAGCCACACCTGGAGCAGCAGGGCACCACCATGTGACCGCCCCTTCCCATGGACATCTAGCTGACTCACTCTGCTCAAGTTGGCCATGCCCACCAGCCTTCACTACATGAGCCATCCCTTTGGAGTGGGTAAAGCCACTGCTAGGGAGACCGTCCTGGAGCTGTGCAGTGCCTTCCAGAACGTGCAGGGGTGCATGGTGTTCTGGATGAACAACCTGCTGGCAGTGGTGGTGGAGTTCTGTGCCTTGGGATTCCCCTGGTGTATCAGGACCCTGGACAGAACCACACCTCTGTCACCTGCCTGCCCCGTGGCTACTACCTCTGCTACAGCCAGAGGGGCTTTCACTCTGCTGTGCTCCAGACCATCTTTGACCACCACAGTGCCTTTACAAACATGAGTACCGGCTGGGCATGCAATCCCCAGGATGCCCATGTGTTTCACAACTCCACCCTGCAAGCTTGGCCTGCCAACTGGGTGCTGTGGTGGTCTCACACCTCTTCATCAGTGGCCCCGCCTACCTGCTTCTGACCTGGCTCATGTGGTCCTACCCTGGTCAACTGGACCCCCACCAGGTCTGCTTTAACTGGTGCCTGGGCTGGACCTGTGCCCTGGTAGAGTGTGCCTTCGGTCGCCTCAATGGATGCTGGCACACCGTCACTGCCTGCCTTGAGTTCACTGAGGACAACATCCCCTGGGTCATCATTGCAGCTTATGTGGTGCATAACATCTGTGATGCCCCAGGGGGAGCTGTCCTATGCCCACCATTCCGCCTCTGCTCCTCCTGAGCAGAGGAGGCATAGTGGGCATAGGACACCTGGCAGTGGGAGTATGGCAGAGCCAGAGAGAGGTACAAGGTAAAACTCCCACTTGCCACCCAGGCTTGGTCACCCAGGGCCCTGAGACTCACTGGGAACCTGCTCACTGCACAGAAGCTACAGAGCTGGAATGGCTATATTGGATCATATAAATTGCTATATTGGATCATCCCTAGCCAGGGAGGAATTGATTGTCTCTTTGGAGGAGAGCTGGAGCTGGTCTCAGTGACCAGGAGCTTCCTGCAGCTAGGCCTGGGTGGTGGCAGGCCTGGCAGGAGCCTGGAGCAGCCTGCAGGCCTGGACAGTACAGGCCTGACAGCTGCATGGCCCTGAAGTGCCAGGCAGGCTGGTGCAACTTATCTGCAGCCTGGACAGGGGGCACAGGGGCCTGGAATGGCCTCAGGCTGCCTTGTGCCCCAGGGCTCAAAACGCCTCAAGGCTTTTAAGAGCTGGAGGCTGTGGCAGGCACAGAGCCAGCCCAGCCATAAGGCAGGAGAGACTCCCAGCTGGAGAGCCCTGGGGCTAGCCTCAGGATGGCTCCTAGTGGCAGGGCTGACTAGCTGCAAATTTGCTTCCAGTTGGAATCTACACATGCGTTACTATGCAGTTACAATTTGTGAGTAAATTTGCTACTTGCATTCGCAGGTAGCAGATTTACTTGTGAACAGCATCATTTACTGCTCAGTAAACATCTACATGTGTAGATGCGTGCACTTACTGCACATTAAAGCGTTGCATGTAGATGCACCCACTGTCCCCTGGGGTAAGGGGAGGGAATCTGTGGCTTCTCTCAGAGGAAAACGTGTACAGGCAGTCCTTGACTTAGTGCTCCAAGTTGCAACATTTTGCACTTACAGTGCTTCTAAATTGATACCCTGTTTCAACTTTCTGACATCAGTTTCGACTTTACAACGCTTGATCTAATGTGACACCATGACAGCAAACAAGTTGTTGTATCACCCATCTCCCTGGAGATCATCTGTCTAAATGTCCTTGGACACTTTTTTAAAGAAAGCAGCCAAGACTCCTGAGAAGACTCCAGCCAAGAACCCTTCAGAAAGTCCAACCAAGAGCCTTTCAAAAAGTCCAGCAAGGTCACCTCAGAGAAGTCCTTCCAAATCAGTATGATTGCTATTTACAATATAAATACATTAATGTAGCTATATTACTCATCTATAATTGATTGAGTACAAAATTCTGGGGTATTTTTGGTGAAAACAGAGTATCGGGCCTTGGTTCAGGAACCAATCCCATCTTTATAACGTTGTTTCCTATAGGCTCAATAGTTCTGAGTTGCAACGCTTCAACTTAAGATGCCATTTTCAGGAACCGATTGTCGTAAGTCCGAGGCCTGCCTGTGCAGACATTTTTTTTCTCAGGTGCTATATAACTCTTTTTCTCCTGGAGTGGCCATTTTTTGTTCTGAAAGAGAAATCCTGGAGATCTATACCTTCATGGTTTCCAGAGGGAGAACAGCACTTCTCCCAGGAGAAACTGAATGTCTAGGGCCAAAGGCAGTCGCTGCCTCAAGTCGCTTGAAGTAGTAGTTATTTTCACTTTATTACTATTTTTTTCATTGATTGAGTGAGTTTTACATTTGAAATAGGAGATAGAAAAGTGTGGGGATGGAGAACCTACCAAAATGAATCGAGAAACATCCTGAAATGATCTTGGTTTTTCTCTTTTCTTTAAGCAGACTAAATTTCACTTTGCTAATATCTTTTTGGAATACTGTGTACTGCAGAAAACCTAAGGTGTTTTACTTGCTACTGTGTGCTTTTTGTTCAAGGATCTCAAATGTTTTACAGAGTTTAAGTCATTCAGTCTCAGCACTGG
>NW_017728943.1:75539247-75540506 GCF_001723895.1 Crocodylus porosus | reverse complement strand
GCAGGGAAGGAGGAGGGAGCAGTAAGGGGAGGGAGGGCTTACTAATGGCAGCTCATGGCTGTTTGTCAGGCACAACTGCCCACTGCTGCCAGCTGCCATCTGCTGCCACATGCAAGCTCCCCTTTCCGCCCCCACACCAGTCCTGGGAGATGGGGGGGACACATGGGCTGCATCTGAAGCAGCGGGGGGGAACTGGACCTGAAATGATGGGGTGGGAGTGAGGGGGGGCAAGCCTGGGCGCAAAGCAGCAGGCAGGGAAGGGAAGGAGTAGGTCCAGATCCTTCCCCCCCAATCATGGTTGATGTGCAGTTTGCTAGTATACTATATAAACACAAGTATGTTATATTTAGCATAACTACAGATGCTATTATTCATATAACAATTCCATTCTTAATTCATAGGAATATCTAATTTTGTTTTGCAACTTAAAATTATTTGCTTTAATAACATCCTTTGGCTGTAAGTTCCGCAGGTTAATTGTATGTTGTGCAGAAGAACATTTCTGTTTTAAAAATAAAATGTTTTGTCATTTGAGGTCACTGTCTTTTATTTTTCTGTTCTGCGAAAGAGAAGAATACTGAAGAGGCAAAATACTTGCTCTGAATACAGTTTCTGAATCAAAACAAAACATTAAAATACGGGTACTTTTTGCTGGGTTTATCTATTTACATATCTTGCCTGTTGTTTGAGACAAGTACATATATATGCACAGTATGCAGACAGATGGGGAAGAGAATGTCTGGTTATAGCTTGGTATGAAAGATAAAAACATACTTGGCCTTTTGACTCTGATGATTCTTGAAGGGTTCAGCTTTTGTCCTGTGAAGAGGCATTTGTTTACCAACATGGAAGTTGTACATCATGTGCCTAATAGCTGACAAGTCTCTAGAGATGACAGAGAGATACAGCTTTTGAAATCATAACTAGTACGGACATCAGAAAAGCCCATTAATTTAAAAGGCATTTTTTTCCATAGTTGATCTGTATAGCATGTGTTTTCAATTTTGGTTTATAAACAACAATTGTAACCAACATACTAAGGCTGAATGCAGTTCTACCCAGCAGATTCTTGCATAAATAAAAGTAACGTAGTACATTCTGAAACAAACAAATGGTTGGTGTTAAATACAAAATTACTTCATTATAGGGATGTTTGATAGTCTTGATCAAGGATCCTGGGTTTCTCTGTTTAAAAATCGCAATCTCTGAACCACCCTACCCCACATCTGTGTTTTTCCACAATCAGAATGAAACACCAC
>NW_017728943.1:75533939-75539147 GCF_001723895.1 Crocodylus porosus | reverse complement strand
TATAGAGGTATCGATTTAACACAATTTTTGTTGATCTATTTACAATTTTACAGCAATTTGGAAGCGTACCAGTGCATCAGTCATTATAATAAAATAAATTCTAAATATCTATATATTTTGGTGTTAGATTTTGGGTTTTTTTAACCCAGAAAATCAGAGCTCCTCCTGCCACCTTCTCTCACCAGAATGTGGGCCCAGCTTAGGCTGTCCTGCCTGCTGCTTTGTAGTGCTGAGCAACCCTGATTTTTTTGGTGCCCTGAGCCTGCCCATGCTATTGCCTCCCACTCCCAAGCCACAGCCCCCTGGACCTGCTGGTGCTCCTCACACCCAATCCACAGTCCCCCATCCCCTCAGGCCATGTTGGTGCCCCTTACTGCCAACCCTCAGCCCCCTGTCCCTGCCAGTGCCCCTCACCCTTGGCCCACAGCCCCTTGGCCCGCTGGTGCCCTGCACTCCTGACCCACGGTTCCCCACCGCCACTAGTGCCCCTCACTCCCAAGCCCCCCTAGCCCCACTGGAATCCCTCCAACCCTCAACCCCTGCTACTCCCAGCCCTACAAGAGGGGTCCCTCAGCTGCCCCATCCTGCTTGACCCAAAGTGCAGTGGCTCTGACTTGTACAGGTGGAGGCGGAGCAAGTCCAACCCCAGCATGGGCTGGAGGGAGGCGAAAGGGATGCCTGTGACCCCCTCCCACCCTGGACCGGGTCTCCCATGCCATACCAGGTGACCTGGCCATGGCAGCCTCTGGGCAGCATCTCCCAGCCACCCCACCCCTGCAGCCAGAGGCACTGGCCCTAGTGCTAATGGCCTGGCCACACCGTTCCCCACCACCCCTGAAGGGTCCCCAACCTCCTTCCCTGGCAGGAGGGGCAGGCACCTCCCCCCCACCCTCACTGCCATGCCACAGCCCCAGCATCCCAGCACTGGCAAGCACCTGCCCCGCTTCACACCCACACACACTCCCTCCACAGCCCCCCGAACAATCCCCAGCCCCCACCCCTCAGACTTACCTGTATCCAGCTGTGAGAGCTCTCCTACCACCCTGCCTGGCTGTATGCCAGCAATATGTATGTATGTGTGCGCACAGACACCTGTGGGGTGCCCCCTGCCTCCAGTCAACCTCCCCTAGCTTCCCTCAGCCCCAAGCAGCTCCTTGCAGATTGGAAGGCTGCCAGCCTGCAAGGGGAAACCAGTTTCCTGTGGTCTTCTTTAAAGAAGAAAATCCTTGTTTCTCTCCTTTAAAGGAGGAAAATCCAAATTTTTCTGCTTTAAATTAGGGAATCCATGTTTTTCTGTGCGTTTTTGCAGCAAATGGAAAACCACTGACTTAAAGTGAGTGTGCCATTGATTCCAATCTATATAGAAGTCACTTTATTGCAGCTATGTTCTGTAAGTCCTCCATGGTAATGTGGTGTTGGCTTGGCTGAGCAGCTAAAATAGTTCAATTTGGATCTACATTAGAGGGATTTCTAAATCTTTCTCAAAGACTGAATTGGTTAAAACATTGTCCATAATTGATAATTTTTTCAAGTATGCAGTACCACAATATAAATCGATCTGAAATATGATGGCAATAGACAAATGTTAGTTTCCTTGTATACAGATTTCCATTAGGCTGGACTTAGGTTAACACCAATGTGGTAACATGTCAGCAGTTGTAGCTGCAGTATTGACTTGTTACTGTTGTACTTTATTTTTGTAGAGAAGAAAATACTACGTCTGGGTTTTGCAAGCCAGCTTGCTGCCAGTTAAAATGGCAAAGACACTGTGTTCATATAAAAACATATGCTTAATTTTTTTCTCCTGTCACAAAAGTCCCTATTTAGAGGCTTCCATTGGTGGTCATAATAATTCTGTATTATTTTAGTTCATGGGCAATAGCTGGTGCTTTAATGTTTTGCTGATTTGATAGCTGCATTGTTGACTTGTTGATACAAGCCAACATTTTATATCACGTTGGGTGTTAAACTTAAGTCCTGCCTAGTGGAAGATTTTTTTCCCCCACATTTTTCTGTTTGAAATCCATTTGATCACTGAGCCCTTAAGTGAAACAAGATAGAACTAGAGAGCTATATTTTAGAAACTCTCTGTGTACTACAGCATCACAATGAAAATGTGTTTGAAGGCTATTTCTAGATCTTTTTGAGCATTAGTGACACTCGTATGTTAAATTAAAACATTGAATTTTGACCTAGCTGCACTGCAGCCGACAAAAAGGCATGTTTGCTCAGTGCTAATATGAGCAAGGTGGTTGCAAAGAGCTTAAAACATAGAAAAGCTTGTTTTCTTGGAGATGAACTGTATGTGGAAATGTTAAATATATAATCTACACTTTTCAACATATGACAAATGCTTGTTAGGTTAAATAAGCTCTTTTACATTCTTAGCAGCTACTGCTTCATCAGTTTTATTTATTCTCTTTGATTTGTGAAAATGGCACGTTAATAAGGACAAGAGCTTGTTAATACTGTACTTCGTGTTAGAGTGATGCTATAGCTGTGACAGTCCAAGAATTATGCAAGAGGCAAGGCTTTTTTTTGGGTGATATCCAGGGATCTAGGTTTTCCGTTTGCTGTGGAAAATGTGGATTTTCTTCTTTAATGGAGAAAGATAGGGGAAACCACAGGTTTCCCATTGCGTCTTCCGCAGCTCCCTCCAGGTAAGTCTATGGGGCAGGGGAGGGGAAGGAGGGCACAGGTGACACATTGGCAATGTGGCGTGGGGGGAGCAGGGAGGCCAAGACCATGTGGCAGGGGGGGCACATACCTCCCCCCCCCCCCCAGTGTGCAAGAAGGGAGGGCAAATGGCCCCCAAGCATTCAACCCCCGATTTCTGTGTCCACCACAGAAGCCAGGCTGGACCAGCTCTAGGCAGGAGCCACCTCTGTGGCCCGGCAGGCAGGAGGGAGCACTGCACTGTCATGTCCACCAAACTGAGGTGCTACCTCCCTGCCCAGCAGCAGTGGGGGTACAACTCTGTGGCACTGCCATGCCTCACTTGGTGGCCATGGCAGCATGGTGTTCCCTCCCATGCTGGGTCCTACCTGCTGGGCTGCAGAGGTGGCTTCTGCCCAGAGCTGGTCTAACCCAACTGCAGCCCTGTCCCCTGCTGTGGGCTCATAAATCTTGGGGGGAGGGGGGTACATGTCTTCCACCACACTGTCTGTGCCTGTCCACCCCTCCATGTATCACCTGTGCCCATACACCCCCTTCACCTCACACTCACTTTCTCACACAGTGGGGGGCAGGGGGCAGTGGATTGGGAGCAAGAGGCACCTCCAGGAGTGAGGGACTTGGCAGGGCTGGGGGGCAGGGGAGCAGGAGTGTGGGACACCAACAGGGTTTGGAGGGCTGAGGGTTGGAAGTGAGGGGCAGTGGCAAGTCTGGTGGGGCTGTGGCTTGGGAGTAAAGGACAGAAGCATGAGTAGGGGCAGGGCACCAGCATATCAGGGCTGTTCAGCATTACAGCATTGGAGGGGACAGCCACAGCTGGACCTGTGGCCTGGTGAACAAAGCGGGCTGGGGAAGCTCTGATTTTCCATAATAAAAAAAAAACCAAAGTCAAATGCGAAAATATATAGGTTTTTAGAATTTATTTTGTTGTGATGATTGAGGCACTGGTAGACTTCCACATTTGCTTTTAAATTTGTAAATGTATCAAATTATTGTGTTCAACTGATACCTTTATATATAGCGGCGTTTCATTTTAATAGTGGAAAACACAGATTTGGGGGGTTTTAAATAAGAGAATTTGGGATTTTCAAACAGAGAAAACCAGGATCCCTAGTGATATCTTTTATTGGACCCAATCCACAGCTGGGTTAATGTTAGACAACTTTTCAAATGCAAGGCATTATTCATCAGAGCTGAGAGAAGAAACAGACACAGCAAGGATTAAAAACAGTATGTAGGGCTGTGAAATAGGTGAAAAGAAGCTTGATTAATGGGAAATCAAGACCCTTCTAAAGAAAAAGAGGGTTGCTGTTACCTGTAGTATGAAAGAATAATGTCAGGAATGAGGTAGATGGTATTAGATTCATTTACCTGCAAATCTACCAATGTCATATATGCCAGCACCTGCTGATAGTGCCCATCTGCTGTCTGTCTTCATAATAATTCTTAGATTCTTAAAAATGAAACCTGCTGCTTTATTGACATGTTTCTGCCCCATCACATGGGAAAAGAGACATGTTATCATACATTTGCTCATAAGTGCTGAGCTGCTATAATTGATTTTATTTTGCAACTGTGGAAAAAAAAACACTGAAGAATGTTTTCAGGATATTAATAAAATAATTATATGAATTTTGCAAATTGATTTTTAAATGGTCCTGTTTGGGCCTCCCCTACCTTTTTGTTACCCTTTTAACTATACTGGGCATTTGACTATATTTTACCCATTACCTAGTAAGCTTATAATATAAATACTTTCAATCTCTTCCTACCTGCCCTTTCTTTTTTATGTAGGATGTGAATGAAGACCCAGGAGAGGATGTTGCACTTCTTTCAGTCAGTTTTGAGGATGCAGAAGCAACTCAGGTTTTTCCCAAGCTGTATCTGTCCCCACGTATTGAACAGTAAGTACAATAACTCTTACTGGTTATTCCCATTTTTCTCATAACTTTTAGCTTGCATTCTGATTGTTTATATAGAAAGTCTTGGATAGGCCCTAAAACCATTT
Organism: Crocodylus porosus; assembly: GCF_001723895.1. NCBI lineage: Eukaryota > Metazoa > Chordata > Crocodylia > Crocodylidae > Crocodylus > Crocodylus porosus. Next base: position 75,534,466 of record NW_017728943.1, on the reverse strand, counting down.
TGGCTTTTAATTGACAAAAGCCACAACAGTGATTACTGTAAGTGGCTTCGATGGGGGGAAACAATTTAGCTGTTTTTTGCCAATCTCAAGTGTATGTGCCTACCACTAATAGAGCTGGGACATTATTGGCTGTACTTTTGGAGCCTGGTGATCCCTGAAAACCAAGCTACATTTTCCTGGAATGGCACATACTGGAAGAAGCATCAGGTTCAGATTAGTGGGCTGATTTCCCTCATGCTGTGGATTTTTTCTTTAAAGTTTGTGCATAGGTATGTGATTTCGTAGATTTCATAGACACTAGGGCTGGAAGGGACCTCGGGAGATGGAGTCCAGCCCCCTGCCCAAAGGGCAGGAAGTCAGCTGGGTTCATAGGATCCTAGCAAGATAAGCATCCAATTTATTCTTGAAGGTGTTCAATGTAGGTGCTTGAACCACCTCCGCTGGCAGACTGTTCCAGATCTTGGGGCCTCGGACAGTAAAGAAATTCTTCCTTATGTCCAGCCTGAAACGGTCTTGCAGGAGTTTGT
>NW_017728943.1:75394938-75533666 GCF_001723895.1 Crocodylus porosus | reverse complement strand
ACATCCTTTTTGAATTGTGGAGCCCAAAACTGGACGCAGTACTCCAGCTGCGGCCTCACCAATGCCGAGTACAAGGGGAGAATGATGTCCCGTGTGTATTAGGTTTGTAAGATATCTATATATGATTGATAAGTATTACATGAAATGAGACTGGTATTAGCAACAGAAACTGAAAGGCTGTATTTGTTAAACTCTGGTCAGGAATTTGTAGCCTTAGTAAGATGCATTTTTCCAGGAGCTTGTCAGAATATTTCATTTTAAGGTTGTTGGACAACACGGTTGGCAAACAGACTTGCTAATAAACTAACTTTTACTCCTAAAATGGAAGTGTCAGGGTAGAAAATTCTTTTGCATCCATTAGATTTCTCTTCCATTTTTGGGAGTAAGAATGTCCCAATGCTTTTTTCCCTCCCATACTGTGCTACAGTCTTTAAATGTCTGTTTCCAAGGGTTTACAGAACTGTTCCAGGCCTACAAGTGACTTTCACGTAAAGTCAAGGATTTCTGTGGAAGATATCTTCTTTTATTGGACCAACTGCGTAATTGGGAGGGGCACAGGCAAGCTTTCAGGTACCTAGGAAGGGAACTGTGGTACCAAAAGCTTGTCTCTGACCCTAACAACTATACATTTGTTTCAGTAAAAGTTAACACCCACAAAAACCCTTGCTTGTCACGTTTTTCCTGGATCATCGTGGCTACAGCATCACCCTGACACTGCCTTTCACATGGACATGATTTGGAAGATGCCATTCTTTATTATATGTGACAGATGAAAATTTCCCAGATAAAAAATTCCAGAGCTTTTACAAGAAAAATGCTTCAAAGAAGCGTATAATGCTGTTAAAAAGGATGAAAAGACTATTTTATGTGAAGGAGAGAGAACTGGTGGTGAGGATGATAATTTAAAATATGTTCAAAGGACAGTTTAAGAATTCACCTTTTCTGTTTTGTGCATTTTAGTTTATTGCTTCAGAGAGGTAACTATTTTAGACTTCACAAGTAATCAGAGGTCAATTTAAGCTAACATTGATTCACTGATACTTTTGTTTTTTTCTGATCAATAATGCAATGACATTCTTTTCACCTGCTGAAAACACTTTTAGGTAGAGTAGAAGAGATGGAAAAGTACTGACTACCACAGTTTTAGAATAACTTAGGAATACTGTATAGTGTTTGAAAGCGGGCATGGCATCTTTATATTTTAACTAGAAGGTCATTGATCTGGATACGTTTGTTGACTGGATGAAAAGCCCAGATCTGATTTAGATAAAGACATAAAGTTCCCAGGTTAGGTGAACAGGTATATATTGCTGTTTTTGACTCTCCTAATCTTTTTTTTTTTTTTTTTTGTGTGCAACTAACATTAACTTGACAGACATTTTTGTTCTATCATTAAACATTATTTAAGGCTGTGCTGATGTCATTAGTGCCTCATTTTAAATGCAACTTGTACTCTGACAGGTTTTGTGATGTGAAAAGTTCCCAAGTGCTCCAGCTGGGAGGTAACAGATATAAAATACTGTTTTTGACTCTCCTAATCTTTTTTTTTTTTTTTTGTGTGCAACTAACATTAACTTGACAGACATTTTTGTTCTATCATTAAACATTATTTAAGGCTGTGCTGATGTCATTAGTGCCTCATTTTAAATGCAACTTGTACTCTGACAGGTTTTGTGATGTGAAAAGTTCAACTTAGGTACATGATTACAGTAACTAGTTACGTTCAATAAGATTACTGAATAAGATTTAAGGAGATGATTTTCTACATTACTTTTAAAAATAAATGATGAATTAACCTGATTTTATCTGGAATCGGTGCAACCTGATTTCATTTAATTAAATTCACACTACCAAATCTTAAGTGACATAACTTCTCTTGTTCTTGCTTATCTTTCAGTAAATTGTTGTACTGCTTTAGTGCTTCACAAGCATATTAGAAGCCTTAATTAAAGAGTGAAGATTTTTTTATTCTCTCAGATGGGAGTTTCATGTTAGTGATAATAGTAGTGTTAATACTTTTCAGACCAGATTCATGCAGATAATAGTCACTCATTAGTAGTTAATGATTTCATTATTATGATCTCAAGTATAACTGATATTATTGGCCTGCCACAAATAGCCTCTCTGGAGTGTGTAGGGAAAAATAGTGCGTAAAATAAGTTAGGGATGTGGAGAAACATCCATGTGTCATGCTACTGACAGCATGGTCCTTTCTGTTGCACTTCTCCTAAGTTTTACTGCTCTTAGGAGAAGTGAACTCCTTAGCATGTCAGTAGTTTGGGGAGGATAGTAGCACTTTGCTAAATATGACTAAAAGATGTAGCAGCACATCAAAGCTCAGAGCTGGGCTTAAGGTACTGTTGGTGATTATGTATCTAGATACACTTTTATGATCCAAACATACATAAGCAGTCTTACAAGTTAGAATCTATGCAACTTAAGATCCTAAGAATTTCTATTAAGTGGCCAGCTTATTAGAGGAGATCTTACCCAAATTTGGAGACTAAGTGCTAAGAGGTGTTGGATCTTCACCACATCTGCAGATGGGAGCCTCCTCAAAGGATACCAGAGAAGTACACCTCAGAGCACTGAGCCCCTTTTTATCCCCCTACTCAAATGAAGACTAGCAACATTACTTGGTAGATGTTTCAATAGATATGGTCAGGAAGGAGATGCTCTTGAGTCAGCCTGTTTGTTGGTCAAGGTAAAACTTGCTGTGCTGAATTCTCAGTTAAGATTTGATGTTCTACAACAGGGTAGTCTTTTCAAGAAGTTTCTCTCACCTATGACTCAGTTCCTTTTACACTACTTCCCTTTGTTTCACTTATGCTAACTTGGTACAATGTAAACTTAACACAGCTAAAAGTCTACTAAAGTTATTTGAATCCAAGCTGAAAGGATTCTCTCTTAACACAAAGATCTATAGTCATCCAAGCCCCCAACTGGAAAAGGTTGCTAACTGCTGATATAATACATTTAATTTATTATACACCTTTGGCCTTCTCTTCTGTCTTAAAAAAAAGGTTTTATTTTCCCCAAATGTGGCATTTCCCCTGCAATAAGATGAGGTTGGCCAGCATTCCATTCTAGCTCATCAACAAAATTATGGTCAGATATTGTGTAACTTTGAAGGGTTTTAAACTGTTCAGTAGACCACTTGAAAGCAGAACTTAATTAATTTTCTTCAGCCCTGGGGTTGGGGGCCTGGGGTTACAGTCTTTTTCCTCCTTCCCAAGCTATATATTGCATGGTGGGTAATGAAAAGGAGCAAGGGACTAAGTAGTACCATCCTATAACTAACAGTAGCAAGGGGAAGGAGGGTGTTTATTTCCTGGGCTCTTTCTCCTCCATTTTCCTTTCTGTAAGAGTACTTCTTGAGAGGAGGGAAGGATTAAGAGCTCTTTCTGCCTCCTGCAGCAGCCTGACTAGCTGCTTTTTTGCATAAGGCAGGCTATTAGGGGAAAGCAGGCAATTGGCAAGGAACTCCTGAGATGTTACTAAAATATGCTCCCTTCGGCAAATCAGCTTTGTTTTAGAAATTGTATGTCTTGAGTCCATGTCCTTTTGCAATTTAGTACACAATGGAGGCATACCAAATTTGTAGCTGTGCAACTAGCAAATACTTACAGTGATGCAGGACAGTGTTTTCAAAACAACATATTTATTAGTTGATAGGAATACAGTGTTCAGTAACATTAGGTTAAAATGGAAAAGAAAAGCCTAAGCATATTACCTCTCTTCCTTAACCTTTAACCTTCCCTTTGCTTGATTAGTAAGGGGGCAGTTTGTCTGTCCAGTAGTTTTCAATCAGATAAACCCTCTCCCGCTGAAAAGCAAGGCTTTTTTTTTCAATATAAGCGCAACAGTAATGGTGAGGGGCTGGAGTACATGACTTCTAAGGAGAGACTGAGGGAATTGAGCTTATGTAGTTTGGAGAAGAGAGGATTGAGGGGGGATTTAAAGCAGCCTTCAACTACCCTACCTGAAGGTTGGTCTAAAGAGAATGGAGCTAGACTGTTCTCAGTGTTGGCAGATGACAGAAGAAGAAGCAATGGTCTCAAGTTGCAGCAAGGGAAGTGTAGGTTAGATATAAGGAAAAACTTTCTCACTAGGAGGGTAGTAAAACACTAGAACAGGTTACCCAAAGAGGTTGTAGGATCTCCATCTTCGGAGATTTTTAAGACCTGGGTAACAAAGCCTTGCCTGGGATGATCTAATTGGGGCTGGTTCTGCTTTGAGCAGGGGGTTGGACTAGATGACTTCCTGAGGTCCCTTCCAACCGTAATTTCTATGATTCTGTCCAAACTGACAGGCCCTTTGTTTCTAGTTCCAGTTTTCATTCTTTTTGTTCCTCATCCCAGGATTCAGATAAGGGAGGAGTTGTTGACAGGTATTTCCCCTTCTAAATACTAGAGAGCCTCTTGGGCCAGCTGTCATTAAAAGTTAATGATCTGTCTGGTCATTAGTTTCCATTGCATCTCTAAGCTACCTTGGAGATGCACCCATTTTTCAATAGTGCATTCAAACAAGGCATGTCCATCTCAATCTCATGCCAGTATGTACTTTGCTTATTTCCCTCATCTCAGCTAGTGTCTTTGGAAAGAAGCTAACCCATTGAGACCAAGTATATAGCAATGAAAGAAGTGAGTGAATAAATTGGCTCACACCTAATTTTAATTTGAAAATATTATAGAAATCTCCCAAATTCTCCACACCTAGATTTTAAGGCAAAGGGATATACAAAATGATGCTTTTTTTAATTTTATAAAGTATTTTGTTTTTCTTTTAAAGAAAAAACATGCTGACTTTCTGGTAGAGTGATATGCAGGTATTTATTAGCACACATTTGAAATGTCCTACATAACTTGTTCACTCGAGTAATGTGGCCACTTTAAACTTGTGCCAATAAAACCTGAAGTTCCATAACACACACCTTGATGCATTTTCTGTGTGTCTACTTTAATTGTGCTTCAGCCAGAAAATCTTTATTTAGTCTGTTCTTTCTAGTTAATTTGTAAAATATCCATTGTCTTGTTATGTAGGCATCTGTATTTCATAATATATAACTAACTATTACCAGATCCAGTTTGTTAGCAATAAGTTACTCTATCAAACTAATGCACATTAAGCATAATTTTCAATAGCTTCTTGTATTTCATGGTATAGGTCACTCCTCTTTGCAGGATGCTTAGGTCCTTTTATTTGGGGTACAGCAGTTTTCTTCATACAAATGCCATTTATCTTGTGATTGAGAGCTATCGTGTGCAGGTTTTAAATGTTTGTTGGATTGAGCTATTTTGCAGGAGAAACTGCATTGCTTTTTCTGTCTTTTCCTTCCCTATTTCACCAAAATGGAGCTCAGACAGAGTCTAGTCATCTAACTTCCAGTGTTTGAGATCCGAAACTTTTCAGCTACAGTATTTACTACCTTGTTGTGGTGGGAGGAGGGTTGTTTGTTTTTAGCAAAAGGCCTTAGGAAGCCTTGAGGATTATCTTGATGACTTGAGGCCATGACATGTTAAAGATTTCTGCGCGTTGCTACAAAAGTTCCTGCCTGCTGCTAAAGATTGTAACTGAATATAGTAAAACTGTGTAAGCCAACTGTCAAAGCAAAGCAGTTTTTATACAGTAGGTTTTGAGGTGAGGTAAGCAGTAAGAGTTTTGGAAAACATTGAGAGAGGAATTTTCAACATTTGAGCAAACAGAAAAATATTGTAAAATACTGATTTCCAGTAAAATCGCAATAGAATTTCATTAATGCTGTCAAAACTGCCAACTTGGTTAATGCAGCCAACTTTTCCAAGAGGTTTTGTCACTGTTGGGCCCTGTTATGTAATGTATTTCCAAACTGTATAAAATGTATGTTACTTGCAGATCATATCAGCAACTATGGAGTCATAGAAATGTATCATATAAATATATTGCTTTTCTTTGCACAGTTATTAAGATGCATATTTGGGGTATTTATAAGTGCACAGTAAGCAGAATAATAATCGTTTCTGCTTATGTAACTCTTCATTATAAGCTTTCAAATGCATATACAAAACTAGAAACGTATTCTCAATTCTCATTTTACAGGTAGGAAACTAGGCACCAGGGTAAGATTCAGAAAGGGACCTGAGCATGGTGATGCTGAGTGTTCTCGTATCTAAAAGCTAGAGCCAGCTGGAATTTTTAGGAGTCTAAAATAGCACATAGTCATATTGTTCAACAGCCCAAATTCTTGTAAGGTGTTTAAATTACCTTTGTTCCTCATCTTGGCCTGAAATATCCTCTCTGACTAGACTTCATCTGTTGCATATGACTCAGAGTCTAGTGGTTAAGACAGTTGTCCTAGAACTGGGAGACTTAGGCAACCTTACCCTGAGGGAGATTGAACCTGCCTCTTATACTTCCAAAGGTAGGCCTAACCACCAGTGGGCTTGGCAGAACTAACAGCATGCTTGTATTCCTCCTGTTGAATCTGAGCCCACTGGTAGAAGAGTCATGGTTCTGGAAGATCAAGCAAGAAGGAGAATGTTTCCATAAAATGCTGTTTGAGTACTCAGCTGTGGCGCGGAGAGAGAGTGGTGGGAACTTGCTCCTGCTATCTAGATTATTTCCGTCATTTAACAAATGACTGCCTAATGTAATATAAATAAACAGTCAAGGGAGCAAGCAGGCAAGAAATTAATTCTTTTGCCCTGTAAGTATGGCACTCAAATGAGAGGGGAGAGTCTTGGATTCTGGTGCATGTTCCCAATGCTGTGTATCCATTTTATCTCATGACTATTTCATGCAAAATGCGTAAATGATTTTGGCAGTTTTGAAAATGAGAAGTGCCATATTTATGTATGTACCACACACATCTTTTCACCAAAACTTAGGCATCCAAAACTGCAGTTTGTATTTTAAACAAGTATGTTAATTTCCACACTGAAATGGATGTATACTTTATTTTGAAAAACTTTTTCTTTTGGAATTTCATTTCAGAATTTCACATTTTTATTTTTTTAAAACTTTACATTATTTTACGTCAGGCCTGCAGTTTAAATGGAATAATCTGACACTTTTTCAAACGTCTGATTACACCAAAAATGCTATCATTTAGGAAAGGTGTCTTAATTGATACTAGGTAGTAGCTACCTTAAATTAATTTATAATTAAAGAAAATATTTCACCTATTGCATTAAGTCTAGATAATATGGTGATTAGTAGGGCTGTGCGAAGCTTTGGTTCCTGATTCGATTTGGTGGAGATTTGGCCCGATTCAGTGGTTGAATCTCTGAATCCAAATTGAATCAGGAGACCCTTTAATCTCTCCAAATTGAATCAGAACCCTCTGAATCAATTTGGAAAGATTCAATGATTCAGACATAGAGACAGGTTTAAATGTTTTTTCTACATACCTCAAGGTACCAAGCGGCTTGTGAATGCTGAGGTGGTGGGGCAGATGGAGTGTCCCATAGGAGCACAGGGGGTCCCCAGTGCACTTGGCAGCAGACCCAGAAGTGGACCAGAAACACTTCTGGTCCACTTCTGGGTCTGCCAGGGAGTGTGCTAGGGGCGCCCCTTGCACCCTCTCGGCTCGGCGACTGGTCCCGCCTGGGTCTGGGGGGGACACCTAGGGTCCCCCTATGGCCGATTGCCAAGCTGGGGAGGTGCAGCAGGGCCCCCCAGATGCTCAGCAGCGAACCCAGAAGTGGACCAAAATTACTTCCAGTCCACTTTCGGGTTTGCCGCCAAGCATGCGGTGGACAGCCTCCACGCTCCTGTGGGACACTCCATCCGCCCCATCATTGCAGCATTTATAAGCTATGCCTGGTACCTCAAGGTACGTAGAAAAAACATTTAAAACTGTGTCTATGGCTGAATCACTGATTCTCCGAAACAGCATCAGATCTTCAGATTCAGCAGAATTGAATCGGGACAGTGATCTGAATCAACTAATTGAATCGCTGTCCCTGATTCAAGCGGAATCCGAATCAAATATGGCCTGTTTAACACCCCCCTAGTGATTAGCTCTCTTTATGCTCACACTCCCAGTATTGTTGCCACCAGCAGAGTTGTATGGGTGTCAGAGCACCACCAGTGGTAGGCTCCTAGAGAATGCAAACATAGGCTAGCCCAGGGGTAGGCAAGGTTTTTTGGCCGGAGTGCCGAAAAACACCACAAGGCCTACCTCGGAAGGTTGCTGGAGTGCTGGCATGGCAGAAAAACAAAATGAGGGTAAGGGGTACGTGGCAGGATGCCCTGCTTGTCTCACTTGCCCCCCACCCAAAGCCCCTGCCCCCCAGCCCGACTGCCCCTTGCCCCCCACCCAAAGCTCCTGCCCCACAGCCCGGGCTCTGTGGCTGCCAGCAGCTACCCCAGCTCCGTGCTGGCGGCGACTGCATGCACACCTCAAGACCGGCTGCGCTGCCCTGCTGCCCGCCCCGAGGTGCACATGCAGTCGCCACCAGCATGGAGCTGATGCCAGAACTGTAGAGCTTGGTGCAGCTGTTTGCAGCCTGCCTGCTGCAGCTGCCCAGAGCCCAGGCTGGCTACAAACAGCTGTGCCGGGCTTGTGACCTCCATGCCAGGGGCGGGGGAGAGACCAGGGCTGCACTGTCTCGGGCCCCTCCCCCACCACCCACTCAGAGGTGCACCTGCACGTGCCAATGCAGAGCTGATGCCGTAGCCTGGCAGCTGTTTGGAGCCTCCTGGCTGCAGCCAGGATCCCAGGCTGCTCCCAGGAGGCAGCTGGATGCTGCAAGCCCTGCTGGGAGTAGCCCAGGCTTCATCACTGGCAGGAGCTACCCAGAGCTGGGAATGGTTGCGGCATGCCAAGCAAAATAGCCTCATGTGCCATGCTCGGCATGTGTGCCAGGGGTTGCCAACCCCTGGGCTAGCCATTCTTTACACATGCATCTTTCTTTCCCTGTAAACGATTCTTCTGGAGCTGTATGGAAGGCTGTTAGGGCTCTACTATTTGAGGGAAGGTCTCTTATACCTCTGTGGTGGTCTTGAGACTGCCACCGAACTACACATCCCACCTATTCACTCCCTCTTCTTATACCCATGTGCTGAAAAATGTTATGTCATCACCCTTAAAGTACTGCTGGGCTTACCATGTCACTCTCAGATGCATGCTGAAGACAGAGATCCTGAAAGTGTCCCTGGTCATGCACCAAAAAGTCACCCCACAACATTTTTCAACAAATAGCACATGAGGAGCAGGAGTGAATGGGTGGGGCTTGTTTCTCAGCCACAGTATTGGGATCACCCCAGAGGTGTTAAATTATGGTCATACCTGAGATGCTTAGTGTGCTGTTAGTTATATAGTACCTGCTCTGTGTGTCAATAGATGGTATATGGTACAGTCTCAAGGTCTGTATGCAGTTGCTCTCTTTTTTTCCTAAATGAAAGGTTGTAAAAATTTCTAAGAAGGCAAAGTTTAAAATAGAAAACCTGTCACAGTTTTGAGTTTTTAGTACAATCTCTAACTCAGTAGAATATAAAGCAAAAGAAGTGAGTATAGTTGAACATCTAATTTCTGTAGCAGTACATCAGGGCTGCTTTTCTTCCCCACACATTTTATAAAATATCTGTTATTTTGTAATTAGTTTTAATTTATTTTTTCCTCATGCGCAGTCCTTGTGAAAAGAAAATTAAAATGATTTGGTGGACCTTGTTTAAACATTCAAATAATAGGATGCAGTAGTGAAAATAGCATTATTTAGCTAATGCTTGTGTTCCCTGAATTTGCAGAAATAATCCTATCATAAATATTGTTGACATGGAGGGCTTTTCTTTGATAAATACACAGACATGAGTATGCTAAGAAACCCAGCTGTCAGTAGAAGTTGTTTTCCTTTAATGGAGCAGGCTCCATGCTTTAGCCTTTAGGGGCTGAAATGTTCATTTTACTAGTCTGGGAGCAGAGCCAGCAGGGTTCTTCGTGACTGAGGATGGAATTTTAAGTTCAGCAAGTTTTCAGTGCTTAACTTTATTTTCCCCTTCCCATTTAAAAAGAATGAGAACATGGCCTCAGCATTTAGGCTTCTAACATCTCCATGTGTCTTTCACTGAGAAAACCTTGGGAAGAAAAATCAATCATAGTTGTATATTTGCTATAGAATATTTAGTTGCTATGTATATGTAAACAACCTCTGAGCAATTGGTAATATTTAGATGTTTTCATTTTGATTTCTTTGTAAAAGTATGCTGGGCAGGGATTAAACAAATGGATCTGCCTGGTTCTTAATGGACAGGTAATCACATCACTTCTGCTTTTCATTCTTGGACAATCTGTGCAGATGTGGGGAGCAGTAGAATGTCTCTGTTCAATCCTTTCCAGGCTTGCTCCTCCCCAAAACCCAGTTTAGTCCTGTCCTTGTGTGTGAAGTCCAGCCATCTAATCAGTGGCAGGCCTCTAGACTGGGCTGACCTTGCTTATGTTTGCATTAGTTTCTTTGGTGTTCTGTCATCTGTATGTCTTACTGCAATATTCCAGCCACCATAATCTTTTTCAGTTATAACTAATCCTGTACTTTGATTTATCTTACCCTTTTTAACTTTTTCATTTTTCTTAAAATCATTCCACTTTAAAACTGCCATCTTTTGGTGCCTTCCTTGGCAGTCTCAGCAGAGGCGCAAGGACTGAATGGGTCAAGGAGACTGATTTGTCCACAGTAGTTGATCTCTCCATGTCAGGAGTAAGACACATTGTTGAGAGTTGATACAAATAAAGCTTGCCTTGACACAAATTTTGTTGTAAGAGTTCTGTGAAGGATTTTGATCTGGGACTGGGAATCCACCACCCTTCCTCAAATGGTAAGTTTGCTCAAAGCAGTACCTATGCAGAATTTTTCCTGCTACAGCTTCTAGAACCCAAGCTAGCTGTGATTTTATTGTACATATTTCCCCATAAATTTTTATCTGATGTTTGAGTTCTGTGCACAGTTCTAGTTGGAGTGTACTGGAAGTGAGTAAAATGCAATGTACTGGAAGTGTAAAAAACAGTGCTTACTGAAAGTGCAGTCACCCAAGGACATAAATTTATAGGATTGTTTTACTGTCCTGGAATGTACAGATGTATTGAGTTGCTACTTAATCTGTGACAGCTGTTGTGACGAATGAACCAGAACTGGATAATCAGTGAAAAGGCTCTAATCTCCTCAAGGTTGATGCATGGAGCTTCCAGTGCTTACTAACAGGGAAGCAGTGTGGTTTATATGATTAGAAAAGGAAAGTAGAAGTTAGGTCTCCTTGATTCTGATGCCAGCTTTGTCATTGACTCACTGTGTGTATTTCTTAGTTAATTACTTTGTACAACAGGTATAACAACAGCATTGTTGTGAAGATTAATGTTTGCACAGTGAAGTGTTGAGAGAACCTCAGAAAAAGACACCATAAAATGTAATGCATTAGCATAAATATCAGTGATGGACATACTTTAGAAGAGGATAAACTGTGTCTTTAGAGTTCAAATTCATAATCTTAGGAAGGTAAATGTGTGGGCAAAATATGTGTACTGCAATGATCAAAAGTTTGTTACCAATAATTTTTAGCTCAGTCATTATATTTGTAAAGTGCCTTTGCTTTTTTATTTATGGTGGTAAGTACTGTACAAATTTGTCTTTCTCTCTCAGGCTTTTGTTCATCATCAGTCACCATCATAATTGCTTTTTGATCATAGTATTTGATTGGAGATCCCTCCACCTAATCCCCTTTGTTTTTTTCCACTGAAGTTAATAGGTGCAGTTAATAGTTAGTAGGTGCAGAATTGCAGATAAAATAAGATTGTTGTCAGACTTAAAATCATTTTGAATGCTTTGGATATTACTGAGAAAATGGGTAAGCCTATGTTTTGACTAGGTGCTGAATCGGAATAGAATTAGGTAAGTGGTAAATAATTATGTGGCAGCAATAAGGTATGTAAAGAAATCCCTGCATTTAACAGTAAATTGTAATGGTAACAAACTGATGTTGTGCACTTATCTAAAACTATGTAAGAAAAATATGCTGGGTAATCAAAACATGTTGATACCTTGCGTTAATGCACTTTGTCTACATCCGTTTCAGGTCAATATGACTGCTTTTTTCATTTTTGGTTTTAATATAACTTGAGAGCATGTACTAATGGAGTTTGTACACAGCACCTGTTCAAAAGCCAAGAGCACAAATCCTTCCTTACTGTTTTCCAAGACCTATTCTTTGGTGTTTTTGGTAACAGGGTTATTCCAGTTGGCTCTTAACTGCATCATAAATTCCTTGAAAACAGAGATGGAAAGGATATACTAGAGACCAGGGTTGTCCAGCTACAGTCTATACGTTGCAGGGGCGACTCCTCAAGGACCCCCACCACTACATGGGCTGTATTGGCAGCACATGCTTCTCCACCCTTCTGCTGTCAGTCCCCTGCTTCATGGACTGTGCCCAGTGGTATGCGCCCCCCTGCCACATAGGCTGTGCTGGTAGCACATGGCCCCCATTCTCTGCCTCACAGGCTGCACGCAGACCTCCAGTACCTTCCCTCTGCATGATATGGGAAAGGCAGCTGCCAGGGCCTGTGGGCCACATGTTAACCACTTGTGAACTGAATGTGGCCCATGATGAGCCACCAGGCGAACAGCCCTGTATTAGAACTTTCAGCTCAGTTCCTAGTAACTAGCGAGGATTGTTTCCAATAGTGGGGTTACTGTTATATGAACCAGGGTAGTTTTAAATGGATCTCACAATATAGTTTCCACTACTTTGATGCAGAGACCTGTTTTGTAACCACTGTATCTTAGTTTCAGAATATTTTTGTGCCTAAAGAAAGAAGTATATAAACAAAGATATATATACAAAGAAGTTTGAAGTACCTGTAGACTATACTGGATAGTAAGTGACCAAAGTCTACAACCTCTGCTGGTGAGGGTGAATTAGAGGAACAGTTCAGCAAAAACTCTAAATATGGAGCCTGATAGAAGAATCAAGTTATAAGAAAACAAGGTTTTGAACAGATATGTGAACGGATGGAGAATACTCTTTCTGCGGATTCAAGAAGTTTCTATTTAATTTCATTCATTTTAACAGGGAAGTAGTAAGAGCATGTACTGCAGAGTAACTGACACGTGGTGAGTTCACAGCCATCATGATACCTTACATGTACAGTCATACCTCCAGAATGTCAATCTAATGCATTAAGCTCTTGTAAGGGGTTGTAAAAATCAGGAGGTTATATAAATTGCTTAAAAATAAAATGTATGCGCAGTTAGGTAGATTTAATTTAAATCAAATCTATTTAAATCTTGGTTTAAATCATGATTTAAATCACTGGTCAGGAAGCCTTGATTTAATCATTGTTTTCTACAAAAAGTATATTCTTGTTGTTTGATATAACCTTAATATATATTATTCACAACTCAGAAATAGATATAGGTTTCATTTTTAGAAGGTCCACATTCCAGATTTTAAAGCAGTAACTTACATTTTGATATTTTTTCAGATTAACTTTGCAGCTACATCAGAAAATTTAATTGTGATTTGGTTATTTTATTTACCAAAGCTAACTGCAGCAGATACTTGTGGAGTCATTGGGAGATAAACTATCTTCTCTAGATTAATCATAGATATTTGGGGGATATTTTTGCCATGCTTTATTAGGACATCAAATGAGTGCTGCAGTCATATGTTATTAGGTTGGGCTTTTCTTCACTTCTAAATTTCCTTTCATTTTTGGTTTTTTTTTCTTTCTTTTGTGGCTTGACAAGCCTGCTGCCATGATAAGGTTTCCCTTCTACCATACTGATCTCAAATCAGTGGAGAGGCTATACTCAGAAACTTATCCCTCAAGACTTCTGGAATAGTATCCTTAAAATGTTTCTCTTTTGTTTCTACTGCCCCTCCTTCCTTGCATTTATCTCCAGACTCCTCTACCGTGCCCAGTTCTACTCCTCTCCCGACAATCCTCTCTTCATTTAACTTCTTGAAATTTTGCACTTTTAGAGAGAGGTAAGGGCTTGACTGTGTGTACACAAACTTGCAGAGACACAATAGGGCTGATGGGTAGGTAATTGGGTCTGTTCCTTTGCATCTCCATATTCTGCTATTAACAGGGATGTTATCTTTGGAGACACACATTCACAGTTTGGGAACTGAAACTAAGCATTACAGAAATGCTTAATGGGATCTTCTAGACTGAGCACCAAGTCCCATTGGGTAGAGTGGTTTTCCTTAATCATTATTAATCTAAAGGGGAGCCTCTGGTAACCCCAAAAGATTGGGCCCCTAATACAGTCCATGGCCTGTGACCTATTTATAAAACTTTTCTAAGAAGGTTACATGACTATATTGTCTAAAATAGTAAATCATTTAACGTTATAATCCTTATTCCATGATGATATCTTTCAGCTCTAACATATCTTAAATTAAAACTATCTTCATATAGGTTTTTTTTTTTAAAAGCGTCTTTAAAATATAATGAAATTTTTAAAAATCTGATTTAAATAAAAAAAAAAATCCATTTTTAAAAAAGTTGTTGATTTTTATCCACTCTCTGTGCAGTACTGTGTTGCTTGGAGATCCTTAAAGTTTGAGGTGTCTGTGTAAAATTTCATAAATTAGTTACAAAAGAAAACAGAATAAAGTGATTTAAGATAATGAATAATCCCTTCATAATTCTGTTTTGGAGTGTTCTGCCTAAATTGGAGTAATTTACACAACTTTTTTGTTTCATCTAAATACAGGTCTTTCCACATAAATATTGAATTAATTCAGTCATGTTCACATTTCTTTCAGTGTAGTTTAATAAAAAGGTAATTTAGTAGTTTACTTTCATTTTATTTATAGAGGGTATATGATGTGCATGTATACTATATTTATTGTAATTCTAGTTTGTACATAGTCGTTTCTTACTTTTTAAAACTAAATTTCTTTAAGACAGCCATCCTTCCTGATTCTCACTCCTGCATCTTAGTTCCTTAGGAGAACTCCCTCTGACCTTAATAGGCACCTACCTATACATGTGATGGAGCTCTGCTCCAATGCATGTTAAGTAGGATAGAGTCTACTGCAAGTCTGCTGGAGTGTTAGCTCCGGCAGCCTCTCTGCGTTTCAAACCAAGAGACTGTGACAATCCCACCTTAAAGGGACACAGACTTGAAAAGCTGGAGCAGCAAAGAGCAAACGGGAAGCTTTTTGACCAACAACAGTCATATGGGTCAGATCAGAATCCTTGTGGGAAGCAGTGCATAAAATCCGCAGGGAGATTTTTCTTGGCTGCCCATCCCTTCTCCATTATCATTTTCCTCAGAAAAAAAAATCATTGGGTGTCTATACACATGCTTCAGGGTGTAGGAGGGGGGGCACTTTAATTAGAGCAGCCCTCAGAGCTTTAGTTAAAGCACCCCATCATCATTTTAAAGCTCAGGGATGCTGAATACACGTGCTGCTGTTGCTTTAATTAGAGCAGCTCTGAGAGCCCCCCTCTACCCTGGAGCACTTGTATAGACACCCAGTGTTGTTGGTTTTTTCCTTTCTGAGGAAAATGATAATGGAGAAGGGATGGGCAGCAAAGAAAAATCTCCCTGTGGATTTTAAGCACTGCTTCCCACATGGATTCCAGTCCAACCCTTCTGATTGTTGTTGGTCAAAAAGCTTCCTGTTTGCTCTTTGCTGCTTCAGCTTTTCAACTCTGTGTCCTTCTAACGTGGGATTTTCATAATCTCTTAGTGTTGGCCCAAATCCGTTCCCTATGAAACTCCCATTGACTTCTTTAGAAGTAAAGTTACATCAGCACTGAGAACTTCAGTAACATCTCACCCCTTCCTCAGAATTGGTTCTGCAGCGCTTGCCTCACTAGTGTGGCCTGTACTTTGGTGGTCAAATTCATATTCATAGTGTGCAGGCATTTCTGTATCCTTTTTCTTGGTTCTTGGCATTTGGGGTATCTGCCTTCATCTTGCTTACATTGGTGTCTTTTATTGATATCCTGACTTCTGAGTTAAGAAACCTCAGTGCCTTGTTTAAGACACCTTCATGATGCATCAAGGCATGTCCCAGATTCCATAACCTAGTAATTTTTCTTTTCGTCTCATGTATCATATCTTCCTTTCAGATATGTTCTGAAAGAGAAACAGAGTCCCATCAGCAAGTGCAGTTTATGGCATTACAGCAGAACTATATCTTCACAAAATAACACTTGTTGTTTTGTCCATCTAGGAGTTTATCCTAGATTTTATATTTGCTTTATATTTATATTTATTATATTTGCTTTAGATGTTACCTCCTGCACTGAGTATGGGGAGCCATGTGGTCCCAGTTTGAGGAGCTCATTTACATTCAACCCCAGGCTGCCTAAGTGGTCTGAAGCAGTGTCCTCTTTCTTGTTTTTCTAAACTCTGAGAAGGACCAGGGCTAGGATGAAACAGAAAAGTATGTTGTGTTTGCTCAGCATCTAATGCTTTTTGGTTACTATTCCGGTATAAATTATATAGAAGAAGAGGAGGAAGACAAGCCATCTGAGGGGTCTATGCACTGTGATTAAATGTTACCCTAAGAACATTCATAATTAGGCACTTCTTATAAATAAAACATAAGAATAAGATTTCTGATTTCAAATGTAGCATATGGAGAAAAATTAGATTGAAATTGGCTATCAGTTAGTTTAGGATTTGATTAATTTCAGTTTAGTGCATCATGTACATTTGCAAAACATTTCTAAAAAAAATTGGACTTGCTGGGAAATCACGCTGAAGTAGCGATTAAAGCTTGCCTAACCCACACAAAGTATCTCTCTGCTGGAACTAAACGTCCCTCCTGCTGGAAGAAAAGTATGTCAAAATTACTGACTACAACAGATTTTAAAACTACCCCAAATGAGTCTCACTGAGATTTGCCAATTTATGGCCTTAAATGTAAGCTTATTACTGCAACTAAAGAGTAACTGGGACATCGAGTTTTTTTTCTTCCTTATATTGAAACTTGAGCCTTTGCCATATATCTTTTCTAACTAGGCACTAATTACTGACATAAAAACAATGGTTATAAATTGACTAATTAGAATTTGTCTTAACAGGGAATGTAATGAATATAGAAAGGGAAATTTATTCAAAACTTATGAAAAACAAGATTTCTAGTTAACTCCCTCTTTGAACCTCCTTTTGCTGCAGTGTGAACACTTCTTTTCTATTGTTGGTATAAATCCAAAACCAATACACAAGCCATTGATACCATCTTCCCTTACAAAATGTTCTTTACTGTTACTGATTTGGCATACTTAGGGCATGTGGCTTCTTTCCCAACTACAATGAAGAAGTATCATAGAGTAAGTCATTTTGTCTGCATAACTTCATTCTCCTGACAGGCTCCTCTCTTATTAGAATTGCAGTCTGCCCATTACAGTGCATTGAATACAATTGTGACTTTCATTCTAATTCATTATTTATTGACAGAAATCTGGTTTAACACAGAGTTAAGGTTGTCCTGTGATGTTTCATGCCCTTCCAGAATGTCAAGTTCTAGGACATCTATAGCTCTAAAAACCAGGAAGTGAAGAGTTATCATATTTAAAACATCAGCTTCTGAAAATTAGGAAGTACAGTATTAAAGTACATACCAAATCACCTTACCTCTGCCTTGCCACAAAGCTGGCAGTATCCATTAGGATGTATGTATATGCACTCTGGCTGCATTCACTCCATCAGGGTAGAGCATGGCAGTGCTCTTATTGTAATAGGAAGAAACTGGGGGTAATGGGGAAGTCTGTGGTTTGGTCTAAGACTTCATTTCCTGTGTGTGATCAAAAGACAGAAGTGTTCATGAACCCTGTGGTATCCAGAATGCCTAATTTCAGTTCAGTTCTCAGATTGGCTCCGTATCAGTGCACAGGGATCTTCACTACTGACTGTTTCCACTACAGGTTGTGGGACATGAGTGGTTTGTGAGTTAAATGACTAGTTAATTATTATACATGATAAGATTGAATGGTTTGTAAAATGTATGAAGTGTAAGACAAGTATAAAATGTTTAAAATTTCTTTAGAGTAGGCTGAGTGTTGGAGTGTAGAACAAGTGCAAATAGCCCTCGTACTGTTCAGCTCAACTGAACACAAGTTTTGCCAAAGAGGATGGCTTAGACGAGGAGTCAGCAGTATTTTTGGGCAGAGTGGCAAAAACACGCGCAACCTTGACTTGTAAGATATTGGCATGCCAGGGCCAGGCAGCAGGGGAACTGTAAAGGGCCGGTTCCTTATTGTGTCAGTGCAACCCTGGCCTGAGGTGCAAGTGCCAAGCAAAATGCCACATGCCACACTCTGGCATATGTGCTGAGGGTTGCCTATCCCTGAATCAGACTTTGTAGTATCCGTATGCCCTATTACTAGACTGGTGGGCCCCATCTGGAAAGGTAGAGTGTGAGCATAGTTATGCAGTGGTATTTCATATATGCTTGGGAGAAATTACATACGAGCCAACATAGAATGTCATAGTATTAATATTACCATCCTTGTCTGAACATGACATTTAATACATGCATTCAGAAGGTGTTTGTATTTTTTCATTCATAGAGAAACAAATTTAGTTGGAAGATACTTGTGTCTTTAGTATAAGACTTCAATTCCAGTGGGCAAAATAATATTAGCACCAGAGTAACAAATAGCACATTACAGTGGAAAAATGTGTACAAATAGAGCGAGACAATTCTGCTTTCAGATATGTGCTGTTTAAGCCAATAAAAGTGCTGTTCTCTGTGTGATTTAGTGATGTCAAGCACTACTTGCTGGAGGCAACTGTGCCAGTGCAGTGCTTTTCTGACCTTAAATAACCTATATACACAGTAGTACAAACACACTGATAGAAAACAGAGGGCACTTAAGGACACAAGGAGTCCAGGAAACCCATTGAGGCCCCTGCCCTCCTTTGAATTACCCAGAGTATCCTGCAGTATTTTCTCTTGGTGTTTGTCCAAGATATTCACAAAATAGTTTATACTAATTGTTCCCTTGTGCTGCTTTAGGTACAGTTTATTCCATATGTTAAATACTGCATGCAAGGAAATTCTGCCTAACTTTGCACATGATTGCAATTTCCTTTGTTGTGAAGCACCCTTTTATTCTCAGATTAGTTAAAAGCTCCAGCAGCCTTGTAGCATTTATCCTTACCTGTTGACACAGAAGTTTGGATACCTTAGTGAGGTGCCCTATCCTCTATTTAATCCACTTTCCTGTATTCCAAGGAGTAAGTTTCTGTGATCTTTTGAATAAGTAACTTCTTCAGGTCATGCTGTCTTTTTGGTTCACCTCTTGTGTGTTTTCTGGATTTTGGTCATTCGTATTTGATAGTTAGGTGGTCATAGTGGTCTGTATACTCTAGTAAAATGGTGATCACGCTAGCTAACTCCTTATGCAATGCAAGACTATTTTTCACCTAAATTTGTCCTTTAATTTTCTTGTAAATAGTGTAGTAAAGGTTTTTTTAGTTTTATTTACTGCTACTTCCTATTTAATCCTCTGCAGTGTATGATTATTAAGAATAATTTCCCTTTTCCACCCTCCCCCTGCTCTTTTTTTGACCCAATCATTTCCATTACTAGATTTAGAGCACAGGTAGTATTTCTGTTCAAATGTTAATGTTCTCAACATCCTTGTGAGATAGGTAAGACTTGTACTTAATGTACAGAGAGAAGAAATGATAGAGCAATGAAATCTCTTTTATTACTCCAGATAGAGAGTCCCTGTCTGAGCTGAGATTAGGAATTCCAGCTCCCAATCCTATATTCAGATTACAGGACTATGATAATATAATTAGCCTGAAATTTTTTGCTCCCTAGACTATTTTCTTTTGGTCAGATTTGGACACAACACTGAACAATCTATACAACATAAAATAATCTGCTTCTCTCTCTTAAGGGGGAATGTTTCATATAATATAGGTTTTCCCTATCATCAATTTCTGGGTTTTTTTAACTCCCCAATTCCACATACCAGTTGTTTCAGCAGGAAATTTCTCCCTTTTTCTTACTGTGTTCTCTGTTAGAGATTATACCTTAATCCTAGAGACAGCCTGCTAGTCTCCTTCCATGCTCAAAATCATCCTTTTCCTTCTGCCTGTGCTAAGACAATCTGAACATATATCTCTGCTTAAAGCAATGTTTAGTCTTTAAAGAGTCGTTAAATTGTTTTGCATCATGCAAAAACTGTGTGCAAGAAGAGTAGAAAGTTTCCATTTGGGACTCTAGATTTTAAGGTCATTGACCACTTTTTACTACATAGACAAAAAGTAATATGTTGATTAATGTATTTATTTATTTTAAAGAAGCCAACCACTTAAAAGGATATTTTCCCCATTAAAATTACACACAACATATCTGTTCAGGTTTTTTGTCACATGACAAAGAAGGCAAGGGAATTCCCAATTAAAATGAATGGTGCTGAGATTTGTCGAAGACCTAAAGTACACACAAATGAACACTTTTACTTCCTTCCCCAGTGCTCCAGTTAAAACCTGCATGTTGGCAAACATATAGTAGAGTCCAGGCTTCTCTAAACTGTGAACATCTGCTATTTTGGGCTTGTGTGGGGTGCATATTACAATTTGGAGGGTAGTTTCAGTTCTCAGGAAGCATCAGATTCTGAGGCAGGTAACCTAGCCACGATAATTTCAGAGAAACTACTTGTATGCTATTTTTAAGTATACATGAAGGTGAGAAATTTTTATAGCATTAAAATATTCTCTCCCTCTCAATCCATTTGGACCAGCCCCTTTATACCTCACAGGCAGTATAAAAAGATCAGATACTGCCTGTATTGTGTTGGCTCAGAATTCCTCCCATTACATTGCCCTATGAACTGCCATAAGAAGTTAATATAATAAGTTCCTATGCCACCTCTAAACCAGGTATTGGGTCATGCCCAGACCAGGAAAGGGAATGCTTTTGCTGCTCTCTGGGCACATTTACACATTGCTGTATGGCAATGTTGCTACAGTGCTGTGCTTTGGGAGTTTCTTTTGGAAGTCCTAAAACATAGCACGATACAGGCAGTTGCTGAGCCATGCACATGGCTTACAGTTAGGTTCTGCCATAGTGGTCGGCTGTACCAGGGGAACATGTCACTATGGCGACATAGCTGGTGATCATGCGTAGACCCATGCGATCAACATTGCCATAGCCTGCTGTGCAGCAATGTGTAGACGTACCCTCTGGCAGTTTTAGCTAATAGTCCCTTGGGATAGCTGTCCTTTTACATAGTTTAGACTAGACACGAAGCAGTGCAGGGCAGAAACAGGGGTTTTGTAATTGTCTTTTTGATAGATCCCTACCCATCCCCATCATAACTGTACCAGGGGGATCTCTGTGCAGGAGAGGAACTGGCCCTATCATGGATCTTCAGTAGGAGGCTGTTTTCTGCTTAATACTGAGCCTGTCAGTACATTGTAGTTATACTTTTCTTAAATTGTATATATTTCAAATAATTCAAAGAAGCAAAATAGTGCTGATACTGAAGCATGGAGAATGATCTTAGCAATGAGACTCATTTTGCTATATCTTTTTATCTGTAGCTCAGTGCACTTCAGAAGCAGACGAGAGAAACTAAAGGTCTTTCCTTATAAAGGGGTGTTCAAACATTGGTCTGCAGTCCAGATCTGGCACACAGAGCTGTCTCATCTGCCCATGCCATACTATATGGTCCACAGGGCTCCTAGAGGTCCAGAAATTTGGCAGGAGGGGAGCAGCAGCAGCATTAATTGCCGCTTTCCCACTGCCAAATTTCTGGACCTGTGGGGAGCCCTGAGGACTAGATAGCATGGCCTGTGCACTATATTGGGTTCAATGGGCCAGGGTGGTGCAAAGCAGGATCCAGATACATGGGGCCTGGTCCAGGTGGCACAAGGCAGGATCTAGGTCATGTGAGGCTGGATCCAGGTGTGCGGGGCCCCATTCAGGTAACACAAAGTGGAATCCAGAATGTGGGGCGTAATCTGGGCACACAGGGCCCAATCTGGATGTTGACCCCACAGATCTAGGCAGCACTGTGTCCATTCATCTGTCCTACAGGGCCAGAAGCTTGAACACCACTGCCCTATTTAATTTTAATAGACCTATTTTGTTCAAAATCAGGTCCTAAGGCAATCAGAAGCCTTATGCATATTCCTCTCCAAACCTGTTCAGCATATCTGGCTTAACAGTTTAATCAAGGAGTCTAGCTGCAGCCACCCACGCTGTATCAGACTGTGCAATTGGAATGTTGTTTACCTTTCACCAGGGCAGTTCCTAGTTCCTGTGCCAGTTAATATCTAACTAGGACCTACAGGTGCCTCCCTTTTGAGCTGAGAACATGGCATATCTTAAAGTTTATTGGCACACACACGCACACAGACTGAAGCATAGTAGGACTGGTGCATATTATGCAACTCACATACTAAAGTTTTTTTTCCCCACCCCTAAGTACACTTTTTTTCTGCATATGCAGATGTGTTTTCTTTTACTCATCTCCAGCTAACTGAGAGGTAGTAGTTTTAGTGTATATTAGGTTAGTCCAAATTTTGTTTGCATTTACAAGAGCAAAAACGTTTATAAAGTATGCTGCTGTGAACCATTTTACTTCTGCAGTGTAATTAAAATAAAGAGCTGAAAGGTGGTGTGTGTTTCATGGAAGGGTCTGCAACTGCAGACACTACACTTTATGGTTCTTTATGTTGTTGTTTTCTTTATGTACTCATTATAGGCTTTAGGTCAAGGGTGGGCAAATTCTGGCCCATGTGCTGGATCAGGCCCACAGCAGACTCCATTTCCCAGCAGACCCTGCCCACATCACTGCAGCCAGTTTCCATGGAGACCCCAGCAGCAGCAGTGCCCTGACATTGCAGTGCCAGGGTTTCCACGGAGACTGGCCTCAGCATTGCCAGCAGGGCATGTGGCTGGGAAGGGAGCTGCTCCGGGGCTGGGATCTTGCAGTGGTGACAAGCATGGTCTGGAACCAGGGCACAGCTGTGATCTACTGCCTGCATGCCCTGGGCAGGGGCATGGAAACAGTAGGTCATGGCTCTGCCTCAGCTCTGGACCATGCTGTCACTACTGCAAGATCCCAGCCCCAGCCATAGAGCAGCTTCCCACCCAGCCACGAGCCATGCCAGCACTGCTTGTGTGGTCTCCACGGAAACTCCAGCCCCACTCTGTCATGGCACCACTGCTGCAGGGATCTCCATGGAAACCAGTCACAGCAATGCAGGCAGGAGCTGATGGGAAACAAAGTACGGCCACTGGCCAAATCAGCCATTTTGCCCACCCTTGCTTTAGCTCATTAGTTTGACAACTGTGGTTAGTGTTTCAAATCAAAATGACATTATATGTGTTTTACTTTATTTTCTATATTCTTCAGTGGACAGTGTCCACTGATAGAACTGGCAGTAGGGATAGTAACACACACAACAAGGGTTGTCAGCCTTTTTGCTTCAGAGACTGTACTTTGTGACCCAGCTCCTGTCATGGGTCATAGGTCTTCATGCCCTGTGTGTTACCCTTGTCATTGATCCCCATCCCCTATGCAGCAAGGGCAAGCACAGACAGTAGAACAGCAGGCTCCCTAGTGGAGGGGAGCACTGCAATGGAAATGGGTGGCATTGCACAGCTGGGTACTACTGCTCCCCTCTGCCCAATTGGATGACCTTTGTAGGCTGAATCTGACCCACAGGCCATAGATTGCCAACCTCTGGCCTGCAACATAACTTTTTACTGCTCTGTGCTTTTTAAATGATTTAATCGGTGGGTTTGCCATAACTTTAGTTGGTGCTCTCCTTCTGAAAGAACATTTTTCACTGCTTTACAGAGCCATAAAGAGGTTTTTGAAGTTTGGGCAGAGATGCATTCATGTATGTGTGTGTGCGCGCATGTATGTGTTTGTATGCATGTGCGTGTGTGTGTGCATGCGCATGTGTGTAGGAGGGGACTTGAGCAGTTAGTCCAATATTTTGTATAGGAGAAAAAATGAAAGCTGTAAGCCCATTCTGTGCTCATCTCATTAAGTGATTTAACACTTATAGCAGAAAAGGCTAGTCCTCAAAGGTGGTGCAAACCATAATGCAACATGATTTTTAGATGGCTACTGTTATTATTATAGGCTCCATTCCCATCATGATTTTCTGTTTCTTCCTTACCCAAAACTTGCCTGAGCCATAAAATCATCCCTTAGTGATCTCGGGCATCTTTACCACCTAGGTCACAGTTATCTGCATGGTCAGATGTATTTCCTTGCACATCTCAAGCACCTCAGCACCACTGTGATCTTCCAGCCTCCCACCCTAGTAAACTTTATCAGAGCTGGTTATTGTAGAAGCAAGGAAGAACAGAGCTCCTCTTTCAGATTTATGGCTTACTGCTAGTCTCATTTCTGGCCAGCTGTATTCATAGACCATTATAAATCCTGTTTTATATGGATTTGAGACCTGGACAGTTTTTTAAAAGGAAGGCTACTAAGTATCTTTAAAAATACTAAAATAAATTTTTGAGTCTGTAATAGAAAACAATTTATGGAGAAGATCTATTCAATAATTGGAGGAGGTATATCGAGAGCCAAGTAGTGAAAACCTGGTGATTCAATGAGGAAGGTATATAACAGTTCAATTCCCCTTAGTGTAACTAAGGATTTAGAGAGAAGACTGTTGTATCCAGTACTTAGTGAGACTAGGTAGAATGAAACAAATCTCCATGGGTTGGCAAAGGTTGCTTGCTTAATGGAGATGCTTTCCCAATAAAAGTGCAGCAGAACATATCCTGTATGTGTGAGAGAGTTTAAAGTGTTCTCTTACTATTTGCTTAATAAAGGTCATATTGTGTACTATATATTTCATTTTTGGTGCTACCCTGCCCTGCCTTCTGCCTGTATTTGAAGGTGAACTGTAAATCACATCATAGAATTCCATCAACTTGAAACATTTGTATGTGCATATATGTATACACAACAGGTCTTTTGCCTTTCTGGAGTAACTTTTCCATAAAAGTTCCAAAAAAGCACTACAAATTATAATTAAATGCCAGGTTCAAACACAGATAATTTTATGCATCACTGAATGCAGGCACACACAGTAGGTGAGCAGGAAGGCAGTGGGATAGGATGAGAACATGAAATGAAGAAAATTAGGACAAGAAAGCACAAAAGGGGAGAGTGGAAGGAAATGAAAACATAATAGATGACAAAAAAATTGATGAGGGGCACTTTCTCTGTTTCATTTTTCAATGTAATACATAGAATATTTTCAGGAGCAAGTGGAAAAAATAAAAACAGTTTCTGAATGCAGTGAAATAAAAGCAATCTGTCTATTTTTGTACAAACTGATTTTTTGATGGAAGTGACAATAATGAAGAGCAGCCTCTTCTCTCTTTTTGTTCTTTTTTCTTGTTAGATAATATGGTATCCCTAACATGGTATCGCAATACTGAATATCAGGGTTCAAATTATACTTTGACTCTGGGCGTGGAGAGTCCTGGGTGGGGAGAGGGGGTGCTAACACTAAGTTAAACCAGATCATTGATTAACAAGTCCATCTAAGTGGACCCCCTTCCCCCTCCCTCCAGGTTATTATTTTCAAATCTTACACAGGGCCTCTCGTCTCTTATGGCAGGGGGAGATCAGCCCCCACAAGCTTCCCTGTAATTTGGACCCTGCTGAATATAAATCTTAATCTGTGTTGCCATCTGATCAGACAGCTGCATACAGTATGCAAGAGTGTTTTTAACCTTCTGTTTTAGTTTGCAGTTTCTAATCCTGACCAGTTTTGTGCATTTGCCTAAACGTTGTACTTTATGTGACTCTGACTAGGTACTGGCTGGGCACATTTTATGGTCTCCAGGTTTTAGTGCCTTGAAGCACATACGATTTCAGTAAGCAATCGTTGCTGTAGATGAAGTAACTCTTCAGAATGGTTTTTCAACAGAAAGAAATGTATAGCAAAGGTTCTCACGTTCTAGTTTATAAGTCATTGATGGTGTGCAGAGCAATTCAAGGCTTGGTCGATCAGTCACATAGTGCTGACCTTACTTTGTTTCCAAAAATAAATTTAAAAATGCTAAGAATGTGTTAAATACAGTCCAAATACTATAACGTCCCTGTGACAACTGAATTAGAACTGTCAGTTGGAAGTTAGGTGTCCCCAAGACGAGAAGAGATTTTATAAGTATGTTGGCTAGAAAAGAAAAAAACCAAGGAAGCTGTAGGTCCACTGGTAAAATGCTGGGGTGAATCTTTAACAGAAGATGAAAGTAGGCAGAGCTACTCAACAGCTGCTTTACCTCAGTCTTCACATAAAAAAGCTTCAACCAGACAGCTAATAAGGATTATTTGAACACAGAAGGGAACAAGATGAGGGATGAGATAACAAGTGAAACAGTCAAAAAGCTTTTGATGGGTCTGAGTTAATTCAAACCAGCAGGTTCTTACAAACTTCATCCCAGGGACCTAAAGGAACTAGCAGAAGAGGTCTCAGAGCCCTTGGCAATCATATTTATGAAGTCTTGGGAGAAGGATCAGAAGACTGGAAAAGGGCCAATGCAATGCCCCTCTTTAAAGCGGGGGGCGGGGGGAGGAGGGAGGAGGAGAACCTGGAGAACTACAGACCCACCTTAGCCTCACTTCGATACCTGGAAAGTTACTGGGGCATATTATAAGGAAATCTATTTGCAACCTTTCTGTGAGAAAAGATTGGTCACCAGTGAGCCTAGTTTTCCATTTGCTGTGGAAAACTGCAGAAAAAACACAAAATCTGTGTTTTTTCCATGACCTACTGAAAGTGTGGCGGCATTCTGTGGTGAGTAGTACCATTTCTGCTCTCTTCTAGTTTTGCTGCAGTTTTTCCTTCTTGGCCAATTAGCAGCAAAACTGCAGCAAAAAAGAAAAAGAAATGGCATCACTTGCGACAGGATGCCACCGTGCTTTTGGTAGGTTATGGAAAAATGCAGATTTTTCCAGTTTTTTAAACAGAGATTTTTTGCTTTTTTCTGCAGAAGACTAGGATCCTTGATGATCACAAACAGCCAGCATTGATTCACTAGGAGCAAATCATGCCAAACAAACTTGATCTTCTTTGACAAAGTAACTACTTGGGAGGATGAAGGGAATACAGTGGATATAATGTATCTAGACTTCAACATGGCTTTTGGCAAAGTCCCACATGACCTTTTCATAACCAGATTGAAGAAATGTGGGCTAAACGATACTGTTAGAAGCTACATAGACAACTGGCTCAATACCTGCAAGCAAAGGGTAATTATAAATGGATCCATGTCAGAATGGCAAGAGGTTTCTAATAGAGTTCCACAGGGGTCTGTCCTGGGCACAGTGCTGTTCAGTGTGCTCATTAATGATTTGGCTGCGAAGGTAGGGCTAGGATTCAGAGTGACATAGACAAATAGGAGGACTAGGCCAAAAGAAATCTCATGAGGTTCAACAAGAACAAATGCAAAGTCCTGTACTTAGGACAGAACAGTCCCATGCATAAGTATAGGCTGGGGGCTGACTGAGCTCAACAAAAAACGACCTGGGGGTTACAGTGGACAGTAGGCTGAATATGAGCCAGCAGTGTACCCTAGTCGCCAAGAAGGCTAACGGCATACTGGACTGCATTGCCAGCAGATCAAGGGAAGTGATTGTTCCCCTCTATTCAGCACTGGTGAAGCCACATCTGGAGTACCGTGTCCAGTTTTGGGCCCCCCACTACAGAAAAGATATGGACAAATGGGAGAGAGTCCAGTGGAAGGCAGCAAAAATGGTTAGGGACCTGAGGCACGTGAGGCTGAGAGAATTGGGCTTAGTTTTGGAGAAGAGAAGACTGAGAGGGGATTTAATAGCAGCCTTTAACTTCCTGAAGTGAGGTTTGAGAGAGGATGGAGCTGGACTGTTCTCAGCCCTGTCAGATGACAGAACAAGGAGCAGTGGTCTCAAGTTGCAGTTAAGAAAATTTAGTTTAGATCAGGGGTGGGCAAAATGCAGTCCATGGGCCAGATGTGGCCCGCCAGGCCATTCTATCTGGCCTGTGGGGCCCCAAAAAATGGAACATTTAGAAAATGAATATTTATCTGCCCCTGGCTGCCTGTCATGCAGCACTTGACGGCTTGCCAAAACTCAGTAAGCAGCCCTCTGCCTAAAATAATTGCCCACCTCTGGGTTAGGTACTACAAAGAATTTTTTCACTAGGAGAGTAGTAAAACACTGGAACAGGTTACCCAGCGAGTTGGTGGAAACTCTATCCTTGGAGGTCTTCAAGAGCCAGCTAGACAAAGCGTTGGCTGGGTTGATCTAGTTGAGGCTGGTCCTGCTTTGAGCAGGGGGTTGGACTAGATGACCTCCTGAGGTCCCTTCCAACCCTAATTTTCTGATTTTATAATAGAGAGCTTCTTGAGAAAATTTGCGGATAATATGAAACTGGGAAGGATTGCAAACACATTGGAGGTTGGAAGCACAATTCAGAAGGTCTCAACAAATTGAAAAGCTGGGCTGGAGCCAATAGGATGAACTTCAGTGGTGATAAATGCAAGTTGTTACACTTTCATTTTGAGTTGCATCAACAGAAGCATTAGGTACAAGACACAGGAGGTGATGGTGCCTCTCTACTTGGCACTGGTTAGGCCTCATATAGAGTATTGTCTGCAGTATCGGGCTTCACATTCTAAGAAGGACATGGAGAAGTTAGAGATGGTCCAGAATCAGGCAACAAAAATGATGAAGGGCTGGAAGGCAAGTCTTACGTGGAGAGGTTGAAGGAAATAGGCATGTTCAGCTTGCAGAGAAGGTGCATAAGAGGGGACATGGTAGAAGTTTTCAAATATCTGTAAGTCTGCCCTAAACAAGAGGGAAAGCACCTTTTTTTTTCTGTAGAGAGCACAACATGGACCAGTGGCTTGAAGCTGCAGCAAAATATGCATAGGTTGGATATCAAAGAAAAAATTCTTCTCTGTTAGAACAGCGAGGCAGTGGAGGAGACTGCATAGGAAAGCTGTGGAATCTCAATCATTGGAGGTGTTCAAGAAGAGTTTGTACAAGCCTTGGTCAGGAATGATCTAAGAGTAGCTATGCTCTACTAGGTATTTCCCATGCTTCTGGACTTTACTCTTTGCCATATGGGGCCAGGAAGATTTTTTTTTTTTTCCTTCCTGTTGCTGTACTTAGGGGTTGAGAGGCAGCAGTATTAGTCTTCCTCATTCATTGGGAGGTGGCTGCAGGTAACACTGGGGATTTGAACTGGGGTGTACCAATGCTTCTTCTGGAACTTAAATCTGGAGGTACCTGGTTATAGGATCTTGCCCCTCTGCTCGGGGTCAGACTGATTGCCATAATTGGAGTCAGGAAGAAATTTTACCCAATGGTCAGATTGGGACAGATTATTGAAGGTTTTGCCTTCCTCTGTAGCAGAAGGCTTATCCCTCTTCAGTGGCTCTATCAAGCATATTTTCATAATCCTTGCAGCAGCAGAACATTGGTCACCACTGTCCTCCTGTGTTACCTCTGGCAAGTTAGGGCATTATGTGTGTGGTTGTGTCAGGGTTGCCTGTGTAGTTTTACTAATAGAATAAACCAGTGATTCTCAACAAGGGTGTCATGGCTCCCTCGGCTACCTTCAGATAGTTTCAAGGGTGTTGCTGGATACCATGCAGTGCTAGTATGCAAAAATGATTCACAAAATAAACCCAGAAATTTCAAATAGGAATACATCGCATTAAAAAGATTCTGCCTTCTTGTGGTTTTTCTGAGTTCTTTACAACAGAAGAATTGTTCTAATATTGTTCTGCTGTCAAAAAATTCACAAAAACTAAAAGCTGGCAATTTCGAAGTGGTGCCTTCAATCTTACGAGGGGTGACATGTCTATCAAGGCATGCCTTGAATTT
This sequence comes from Crocodylus porosus, assembly GCF_001723895.1. Classification (NCBI taxonomy): domain Eukaryota; kingdom Metazoa; phylum Chordata; order Crocodylia; family Crocodylidae; genus Crocodylus; species Crocodylus porosus. Next base: position 75,503,848 of record NW_017728943.1, on the reverse strand, counting down.
AAAAAGGTTGAGAATCACTGGGTTAGACAATGGATTTGTATAGGATAGTTTGGATAGGGATGCCCCTGCCTCTGGTTGCGGGTTGTAGAAGACCTGTGAAGGTCCCTTCCAGTCCTACTGTATGATTCTGTGGTTCTGAGATGATCTCTACCAATACCCGCCCCATGCTATGAAAATGTTTGGGACCATTTACTCTTTTAAGGAAAAAAATGTTTGTGGTCTGGTAATAGTCTACATAAATAATATTAAGAGGATTGGTTGAATGTGATTTGTTTGATTTGAGGAGAGTAGAACTGTCAGGTAAAGGCACGGGCTTGAAAATAATAGGTGAGACTTGAAATGTAAAGATCAGAATGGACACCAGCATGTTCGTCAGCCGAAAAACTGTGTTGTTGTATCTCTTGTTCATATTATTACATACATAGGTAAAAGGTGTCCCATCTCAAGTTTACCCCTACACTGTTGGGCAGTAGAGTTTAGCTATCAAAAATATAGCTCAAAATTCAAGATTGAAAATTGTAATCTTGGAGCAGTCTAGGTTAGACATGCAGATTTTATGAGGAATGTTTGTTTTTTGAAAGTTGTGACTTCAAGTGTCTGGCATAAGTTTCTTAAGCATTTTATTGGGCAGTGCTATTCCTTATAACAACTTGAAATAGTTTCTTTCTTCCTTTTCAGCCCTTTTATTCTTTTGTTCTATAAAGATTTCAATGTAGGATTTCATGTTAAGTGTGTATCTGAAGTTCTCAAAATAGCTTCTAACCTTTGACTATGTGCCTAGAGAGTAATACAAGCCTTCAGGTTCATTCTTTGTGGTAAATCTGATGTGCATTGTCTTCTTTTGTAATATTTTTCTGAAGTTGTTTGTATATGAAAATCGCACCTGTGTTCTTCAGGGCAAGACAAGCAATTACAAGCTCTGTTCCTACACAGCAACAGCTCGCTGTCAACCTGCTGCTTGCACAGTAAAGGAAGTAAAAATACAGGCTTGCAAAATGTCCCCACCCTTTTACAATGGTCATGAATGGCAGCAAATTGATAAAGAGCGGAAGACTGGAGAATCCTAAATTAGTTGTTTTTCCATCACAGATTCATGAAGCATAAGATAAAGATAACCAATGTGAATTCTGTGTCTTGGTTGAATTGCTGTAAGAGGGATTTTCATATTACAGTAGAGACTGTCACAGTTATTGCTAATTGTTTATCCTGTTTGGCTCAGTAAAATGCCCAATGACTGTATGGACCATGAGTATTGAATTTTCCATGTCACCCTCACAAGTGATTCCCCAGGAGTATTGGATGTAGTGTGAGGGAGTGTTCATTGTTGCTCCTCATGCTGAAACTGGTCTGTGGACTTCAGTCTGCAGGGGTGTCACTTGAATACATTTTGTCAACATTAAAAACAGTGTTTTTCCCATTAGTGCCCATTGTTTCTTGTTTTCAGTTTTTACTATTAAAAATAACTTGAGTTGTGTCAAAGCTGTCTCAAAGAACAGCTGAAAGAGAAAAATGCTGCAGCAAGTTAAATATTTATAATTTTCTTCCCCTCTCCTCCCCTTTTCCCATTCCAAAAAAATGTTTAAGCATGTTTGGCCATGGCTCAAAATACATTGAGTTCTACTCTTCTGTAGAGGATTGAAAAGTACAGCATATAAAAAGAATCCAGCAGTTACACTGGCTACTTACCAAATCTTTCTGTCTGTAAGAGTTGTGAACAAATTCTGGTCACAGGCATGGGAGTTTGTAACCAGAGTAATACAATTTTCGTAACATAACTCTTGCATTACTTGTAAATGCTTATTGTTTATTATATATTCTGCCCATAAGTTCCCACTGTGGGCTTCTGTCCCTCGTTCCCACTGCTGGCTGTGACCAAGTGGGGTTATAACACTAGGCAGAGGACACATGGTAATACCATTGCTATTTTCCAGAGCAGGAAACAACTTTAAACTGCTGCTTCAAGCTTTATTGGAACCCTCCTGCATGACTCTGTGCCTACTCTGAGTACATTTGGTGCCACCTGTTTCATAGATAGTGCCACTACTCTGTGTCCCCTGCTTTACCATTGCTTTGCGCCACCTCATCCCCACAGAGGGATAATTAGGACCTGTTTTGTAAATTTGATTCTCAGCTTACTTCCTTTGTTCTTAATAAAAGAGCTGCCTCGTTCATAACAGTATCTGGGGCTATGTCAGATCCTCTTTCAAACAAGTATCATGCCACCTAAATCAAGATGGTACATGAAGTATTATGTTAAGCAATTGTTGACTTTGGTAGAGGGATTGTACTTTAAGCCAGGGTGGGGAAGCTAACATAGTACATTTTGCAGAGCAGTGCACTAATAAAAATGTGACCGTGATCTCTGGCACATCACTTGGACTTGCAGGGGAAGGCTGGGTACTACACCTTCATGGCCTTCTGTTGCAAAAGTTCCGCCCAGCCGAGGATAATGTCAGGCATGCCCAGTCATTCTTTCAAAGCTGTGGTTTTGCTTTGAAACGGATATGGTTGTTATTTCCTCTGTACCACAGCTAGGTATTTGCACGAAGGTTTGCAAGTCAAAGGATGGTCTGAAGTGTAGTGTGTTTTCAGTGGTTTCATCAAACCTGAGCAGCCACTTCCAGGAAAAAATACAAGATATTTAAGGTAGAGTAAATTTCACTTTGCTGGCCATAAAACTAGTCAGTTAACTAGTCAATATACATCTTTTCCTGGACAGCAAGAGAAATCATTCTAAAGGTGTACTGCTTTTGTACTTTACCTGAAGTTGCTCACTACAGGAAACTTCCTTTTGAGTGTTCATCTTGCAGTCACTTTGGTTCACTTAAAAATCATTAAAATATATATATTAGAAATCATATTATGTTAGAAAGAACTGTGGACGATGTTTTTAAATTTAGTACTGTTCTGCTATTTTATAGTTGATTTTTTTCAGAAATTTCCTTTTGTTAGGAATTAATAGTTGTTACACACACAGATGCACACAAATGTGCGTGCATGCATGCATGCATATATAAATTTATCTGTATATCTGTGTGTATAATTCACTTGACTAGTAATTAGTCTTTTGCTTTCTTAATTTCTTGCCCAACACCGTTCTGTTAAATAGCGTTAAATAGCTGCCCCACCCTCCTCCATCCCCGAGACTGGCTGCATTTTAGTGGTTTGTGAATTCCTGTGTAGCGAAGTACACGTTATCTCATCTTCCACGTACAGAGACACCATAAGCTGCTCAAATGCTACAGTTGTGAGCCAGTGACCTCCCTATGGGAAAATGGCTCTGAAATTATGGCATCGCTCCTCCATCTGATATTGTGGAATCTCTGCAGATTTAGAGCTATGGCTGTTGAGCAGAAATGAACATTGGCAGGAGGAAAGCAAGCTGCATGAAACCCCTCCCCACAACATCTCTCTCAAATTTAAGAATTCACAGCTATTTGCATTATTAGACAAAGGCACCCTCCATGCTGTGAATCTCCTAATCAGTGGGAGCTGATGAAGTTATCAAGACAGGAAAGCTCCAAGGGGAGCCGTTGTTATAGAACTGGGCTCTAGGGAATGTACCATGTTTTCTCACATACCACACACCCCAAAATAAGACTCTGCTTAGCCAAAAACAATTGCCATTTTGGCAGTGGCTGTGAGAGGGTTAAAACTCTAGCTCTGATACTGAAGTATGGACTCCACCTCTACACAGCAGAGTGGTGAACTCTACTGCATCCTGACTGGGAGAGAAACGCAGGGCCCAGCAGCCATCCCAGCATCTCTATGCTTCCTTTCCAGCACAGAAATTGGCTTACCTGCTTAAGACGCACACATGGTTTAATGGGCTAATTTTTACGAACAATGTGCGTGTGGTTTGCAAATGAATATGATTTTCCTTTTCCTCTGCCTGTCAAGGCCATCATTTGTTGTGGGATCTAAAGGAATATTTTTTCCCCCGTTTTTGCAGTTGGTCTCTTAAGACTAGTGCCATTGATTGTTTAGCAAAGGAATACCTCCTCTCATTTATAAGATGATTATATAGCAGCCTTTATTCTCTAATAGTATAGCCTGTATTGTCTCTTGCACTTATTAGTAGATTTATTTTCTGTAATTTACATTGTCAGGCATCCTTCACTTAGTCTCCTTCCAGTGGAACAAATACCTTGGTTAGTTTTGGAGAGCCATATGGGGACCTTCCATGGGGAAAGGCACCTGTAAAGATGTACAATGATGCTTGTTGGATTTTTTCATAGTGTTAAACTAGTTGTCAAACTCTTCCTTGTAATGGTGTATGTCTCTGATAATTATGAAACATGTTTGCTTGGTGCCTAACTGTTGATTTCTCTGATAAGTATCCTTTATAATTGTAGTCAGTAAATATGGAAGTTTATCCACTATATTGGGAAGAATTTGAGGAAAAAGAAACAAAACTATAATATAATATTTAGCAGAAAGATACTCTTGTATACTTCATCAAAATGGGAGCAGAGTTATAGTCACATAGCAACAATTCAAGTAAGCTTAAGTGACAATTTCTGCATTGTGCCAGAGGGTACCTCTCCTATAGCAGCTAACTATCCTTGCATAACAGACTATTATTTCACAGTAGAGTGGTGAACTCAAACACAGATGAACTGTCAATGCAAGACTTTGCTAGACATGGAGGTAACGTCTTAAGGATGCCTTCTTTTTAACATAGGTGGACAGAATAATGAATACAGTATCAACAGGTAACTCATGCAGTGGAAAAATTTTTAGCAGTAAGGGCATGCGCCAACAGTATTCTACGTTTTATCATGCCAGGTTTAAGTTGGAGAATCCATAAAGAAACGTATTAGTTGAAGGGCCACTGTTCACGGAGACCAGTGTCGGCATCTCACAATAATTGTTACATCTATACTGATGGAAAAATGGGCACAAGAATCTTGTGTAACCCTGGCCATGTTACCAGAAGACCATTGCTTCAGTGCAGCAGTGGAGATCATGGTGTACAAAAGGCTTCATTGGCTTCGTAGACATTGTGTTAATTTAATATCGTCAGGAGGTTTATTCCTTCTGCTTTTCTTTTCACCAGGCAAATGAGTCTGGCTGACAAAGAGGCAAAAATAACCAGAAGCTGCCATAGCCTTATCAGTAGTAAGGCACCCTTCTACATCATGTAGGTGAGAAAAGGTAGCATTCATGGGAATGTTGCGTAAAAATTTCATAGTGTTGATTCTGCCCAAGAAACTCTGCTAAACTTTACAGAAGAACATAAACTAATCCCTAAACCCAGAATTTTCGAAGTTAGATGCTTTAAATTAAGCTCTAAAATCTTAATTTAAGATAAGTAGAAGTTTCCTAGGTTTTCAGATGCGTGGGGAAGCTGGTGGGAGTGATGAGGTCTCAGATTTGAAAATGACTTTAGTTTCTTTAAGGTTATATAACATTTTCCATTATAAACTGTTTTTATTTATTTGGTACCTTCTGAAATTTTCCACACTTGTTCTCTGCCTAAAAATGAATAGTTTTTTGGAAGTTTTCACAATAACGGTTTCTTTTTTGATGAGAGGAGGCTTCAATTAAACATGTCGGTAGTTCTTTAAAGACCCATGTGAATTATTGCACTGCCCTGGCACTTTAGGCATGCAAAACCCTCTTCAAAGTTGTATCCTGTGGGGTTGCATATGTGCCCTCTAGCGGTGAAGAAAAGGGAGCTAAATTAAACTGAGATAGCAGTGCTAGTGTGATACTTCTATAATAATGGTTGAGAAGGTACTTTCAGTCTAAGCTCTTATGTTCATTGGCTTGACAAGAGTTACCGAATGGGACAAAAAATTTTGTGCTTTTTCTTACAGTGAGTGAAGAAAATCTGCTAATCTGTTTTGAGCTATTTGCACATATTGATCCATTAGCTTCCCAAGTTAATGTTTTTCACATGCTTTTTGTTCAGATAAGTAAAAAATGGTTTGACTCTAAGACTTGATTTGGCTTTATTCTAACTTTCAGTAAAGGGTAAGGGTGAAGTCTTGACCCCATTAAGGTCGGTGGGAGTTTTGTCACTGATTTCAGAAGAACAAGATTTCAGTCTGAATATTCAACTAAGTTTGGGAGGGAGCCATGATATTTATGTAAGTTTTATTTTTATGTATAAAAAATAAAACAAGAAAATGCAATTTTTAAAACTACATCAGTGCAACATTTTAGCTGAGATTTTACAGGCACAAAAATGACACAATATAAAGCTATGATTCCCAAATCAACCATTAGTGAGCTACATTATGCCCATATATTATATTATATTAAGACATTGAAGTTAACAGTGCTACACTATATTACACATGCATAAGAGGCTGAGATTATTGTTACTGTGGGAACCATAACTTTGAATTACCTGACTTTTGTGTTGGCAAAATCTCAGCTCCAGTGTTGCTTGATATAGTTTTATACATTTGATATAAATGACTAGAAAAGGTTCATGTAAATACCAGTAATTATGTGGGTGAAATTTAAGATATGTGCTGTTCAACATAGAATTCAAATGCAGATAATTGTGTAAGGACTTCTGTATTCCATGTTGTATAGATATAGATTCATATGCCGTTCTCCCGAAGTGCATAATTCATTATACAAGAACACACAAAAATCATCTTTTTTAATTGGCATTTGCTAAAGGTAGAAAGGGGAATGATCAGAAGCTATCTGTATAATAAAGACCAAAATAATGCCCAAACCTATTAAACCTTTCTGTAACCATATTCGTATTATTCTCTGTTTGTTTGTTTTTAACCACTGGTATAGCATGTGACATATTGCAGAAGCACCTTTGGAGCACATTAAAGTGTTATAGGGCTATAGCTTCAAATTCTGTGATCCTTACCAAATTTCCTACTTAGACATACTCCTATTAAAGTCAAATGGGAGTTTACCTGAATAAACACTGAATACACCTCCTCAAAATTAAGCCTCTGTTACCCATACCTATCTTACAGACTTGAATTCAGTGCCCTGTCTTAAACCCAAAATGGAATCGATCATTTACGGTATACTAGAGTTGTGTATTTTTCCTGAAATCTTTCTTTGGGACACCAAATCCAGAAAAGATCATTACGAAAGTTGTTCTTGAATAAGGGTGTAACCGCTGCAGTTTTAAGGAAAATGGGAACTGACCAATAGCCAAGGAAGCGCTAACTATAGCAGTGACAACTGAAGCCAGGGCCTCACAGCATTTAGTAAAAGGAGCCAAGTGGGCACAGGCTTCAGACAGCAGAAAGATTTGGATTGAAATGTAGAACAATTTATTTTAAATCCAAGACTGAAGTGAGCTTCAAGTCATCAAAAAGTGACACGTTCTTTTAATTAACTTAAAAATATTTGGTGATGGCCGGCATAGCAAGACCTGGAAACAGAGGAAGAAGCAAGGACCATATGATTTCTGCAAACTCAGTCTTCTGAAAAAAATAATACCCTAAGCATGTAGAAGTCCAAATCAGTTATTCTTGCTGTGGAGCCAGCAGACAAATTGGAATTTTAAAATACTATTTATAGTTTTAAATAGCACAGAAAGTTTTTCTTTATTTTATTTTTTTTATTTTTTTTCAAGAAATAACAGACTGGAAGGGCAAAACTGGATCTTTATAGTAACTGTGAAAGTTTCCAAGTTTCATGGGCATGAAGGCATGAGAGTTCTAATGTAGATCCCACCATTTTACCTATGCACAGTGCATATTATTTAAATGCTGTACATTATTGTTTGAAAATTAATTATATAATTATAATAATTGTAGTTGAGTTGGAGGGAGTGAAAAATGAGACAAAATTATGGAGAGCATGAAACTATTATTACTTTTTGTTTGTATTAAAGCAAGACTCAGGACTCCAGCTCAGCAGTTTCTTGTAGTTAAGATTAGAAAGGATTTTGAGGAACAGGGTAAAACTTAAACAATGAACCTGATCCTGAAATGTGCTGAGCACCTCCAGAGAGATTCTGGTCATCCTGGTAGTCTGTGGGAGTTCAGGACACAAGGTGCTTCCTGGAAGTAAGCACAAAGCAAGACGGGGAAATATGATGTTAAGTGAAATGCACACAGTAGTATGCAATGACAGAATCTAAACCAAGTATAATCACTTTGATGTAAGGCAGAGCATTGTTGCAAGCAGCTCAATATAAAGGGAGGAAACTAACCTGAAACATGAAAATGCCTTCTATTTAAATTAGTGAATCTTCTTCACTTTTGTTTTGGCTCTGCCTTTCTCATAAAGACCCAGCAAAAGGACAATGAAAAGACCAAAAGGAAGGAAAGATTTCCTTATAGAAGAGTACAGAAAGATTCATACTGCTTCCTTGGGAGGGGAAGCACAAGAGGTAAAATAATGAATGATGTTGTAGAGATAAGAAGTCAGATACTAATTACTCCTATCAGAATGTAATTTAAGATGATGCTAGAAATGTCATTGTTAATTATAAACAGTTACATTCATGTCTATTGTAATCTCTGGTGATATTGAAAGAATTGGTATTTGTCCATATTGGTAATGCTTTTTACCGTGGATTTCTAGCCCCCTGCATGACCACCAGAAACTGTTGGGACACTGTTTTCAATGGGAGATAGTATCTCTTGGCCTCTTAGCATTAACTAGACAAGTTTTCCAGCACTATATGCCATTGCCGTTGTAATAACCTATGTAGTCTAGTGTTGGACAAAGTTTCCGCTCTGAGGGAGGATCCATTCTGGATGATGCAGAAAATGGTATTTGGGATTCAGTCTTCTTCTTGTGTCAGGTCTGAAACCATACATTAACCAGGTACTATAGGCCAGATCCAAAAAGGGCTTAGGTGCCTACAGATTAATCACTGCAATGCCTAAACTTCAGGCACCTCATTTTCAGAATGGATCTAAAGCATAGTTATGTGCCCAGGCTCCCTCTGGAGCTAATGGAGAGAGCTAGGTGCCTTGGATGAAAGTTTAAAAAATTTTGCATTCTGAGCAGGAAACTAGCTTGAGCTAGCCATTAAAAATACTTAGCTCAGAGCTATGTTTGAACTCCCCATACCCTCATTCCTTGAGCTTAGGTGCATGAATCAGGGCTGCGAGGGAGGCTTCTCCATCCACTCAGGATCCAGAGCCCAGAACCCATTCCTTAGAGTACATGCCTCCAACTATTCTTTTAAAGAATTGAAGAGACCCAGAAATAGAGCAAGAAAGAGGGAGCCTCTTTCTGTAGGGTATTTTGGAGAGCCCTGAATTGCACATCTTGGCTCCTGGGCTGTTCATGTATGTTACATTGAATAGTCATGTAAAAAATAATAAAAATCCTGACCATTTGTGTTCATGGAAGTGTCACATGGCCCTTTCATTCAGAGTAGGATGCCCTGGTCAGGTTTCATCTGAGTATCTAATTGTATACATTTCTCTTGCTGTTTTGGTTGCATAAAGTGGTCTTCACTACCTGTCCTAAAAGTCTTGAGTAGTATTGTTGTGTAGTGCTAAAAGTCATTTCAGAAGAATGGAGGAGGAAATTATTCCTGTACTATGCATAGGCTAGGTCACAGTTTGCTAAAACACTTTGGAATCCCACAAGATGAAAGACATTTTGTGAATGAAGTTTATTAAAACTGTATTATTCTCATTTTAAAAGGTTGCATCTATTGCCATCAGCCAGCTATGTCCATTCAGCAGTTAGCAGAAAAATGTCCTAGTGTTACCCAAGTCAGTGGTGGAGATTTACCTACAGAACTGGGAGAGTAACTTAGCTCTCAAAATTGAACTAAAATGAAGAATTGATTTGTGCTGTGTTTGTGTCTGAAGCATGTTTTCAAATTAATAAAATTTCATAAAGCTTTATAAAAACTATAAAATAATATCAGCATTGACTGTCTGGTTAGCATATTTTCTAATATTTGGCTTTATAAAACACTCTTTATCTTCAAAATTCAGTTCAGAGGGTAGCTAGTTAATTTTTTTCATGACTGCTGCTGAGGCAGGTAAATATAATTTTCTATCCTGTAGAATTTGGGGAAAAAAGTTAAGGTCTACCCTACTTCACAAAAGGAACTAGTGGCAGAAATGGAATTAAAACCCAGAAATTTCTGAATCCCAGTGCTGTGTATGTAGTGTCTTGATGTGGAGTAGAAGAAATCTTTTACTTTTATTAATATAGGAAAAAATGAGTGCAGACAGAAAGAAAATAGATGATAGGAGGGAAGGGAGTATATCACAACTTCTCATAATTCAGTATTAGTATGGTGTACACTTTGGAATATATTATTGTAGCAAAACCAGTGTTATATTTTGGTGAGTCATCACATAGCTGTTAAGTCATTTTGAAAAATGCCTTTAACCCCACCTTGCTGGTTGGATGCTGAATGACACAATGGTTGGTTATTAAAGTTACAGAAAAACTAAAATAAGGCTGCTGTTGGAGAACATTTAAAGAAATTCTATTATTTTCCTAGGGCTCTTTTTTATAGGAAGAAAATATCTATGTAGCATACATTTCAAATACAAGAATAGTAGCAAAAATCTCTTTTGTTCAGAAAACCCCTGTCTTTCCCATTAATATTTTAAAATCCCGTCACCATGCATACCCAGGAAATAGAGAGTCCTTCAGCAACAGCCACAGGCAATAAAAAAACAAGCATTCTGAGCCAAAATTTAGGAATTTTCCACTTTATGATCAAATCCTCCCTGCCACAGACATGTACAGATAAAATTAGCTTTAGCGATATCATGCATATTCATAAACAGCACACTGGTTCCTTTGTAGCAATTTCTCAGTTATTCAGCCATACAAGACCATTATAACAACTTCCTTGTCTTGCTCACTTGGCTTAGTTGAGCTTACACAGCTCTGTAGCATCAGCCATTTCACGTACTGTTTAACTAAAAATATTATTTATTAATCTGTATGCCCTGTTAACTACACATTCTCTTAGCATATCATTTGACAAGTTATTGGGGAGATGTATGTAATTTGGGGGACAGAAGAATCATTTTTCAGAGGTAATTTAACTCTCAATTCATTTAACTCAATTACATAATATTACTTAGTGTCAAGATATTTGTTAATATCTGAACAATAATAGAATAATAATAGAAAGATTTAAGACAGGAATAATACAGCTTCTTTGTAAAGGAGGTTTCAATTCACTTGAGATGAGAAATTCACTCAAGGACTGTCAGTGCACCTTGTGTTGCTTCTGCCATCAGATTTTTGGCAGAGTTTTGAATCCATAATTGTACATTTTCAATAGAACTAATGACAGTATCACTAGCAACATTATTGTTAAGCGTCAAATAGGAAGGTATAACAAATACTCCATTGTTCTCAAGCCTAGTTTGCTGCCTCCTACCCACATTTTCACATTGGGTTATAAATCTTTGACATGGAAATACAAGTCCACGTTTAGGTAGGAGGTTTATTTTGGAAAAGGCCTCCTACATGCTGGATGGCTGTTAATTATTTTTAATAGTTATGAACATGCCCAGTCTTGCTACTGGTCCTTTTTTAGATGACAGTGTAAACAAGTTCTTTACTAGGATTGCCAGCATGTTTAGTCTTCATTATGAAACAGTTGCATATTGTTTTGTAACCTTAATTGTTACAGAAAAGAACCTTCCACATGTTTGAATCCATTAAGTCAAGCATATACCTGCTGACAGTGCATATCTCATTTTCTGTATTATACAGGTAAGGTCACAGTATAAAGCAAGTGGGCAAGAAACTCCAGAAACAATTAAAAGAATACATTCCATCATAAGTGTGCATGTTGATAATATTACTTATTTTTACTCCAGTTACTTATTTTTAATTAATTCCTTCCCAATAGGTGTAGCAGCTATATAACAGTTATTCTGAGTTCAGGTAAAATATTCAAAAGTATCTGAAAGTTGTATTTTCAAGAATGACCACAGAAATTTAAGTCCCACTGATTCTAATTGAGAATCAGGCACTTTAAGTGCCCAGCTTGCTTTTTAAAATGTAACTTAGGCTTTAACATGCTTTGAAAATATTATGCTTTATCAACATAGGACTCTTTTTTTTAAGCTGTACTATATTTTTTATGATTACCGCTTGGGAATATAACCAATTGAGATCACTCTATATCTCTGTACTAGACCTACAATGCAATTTAATACTTATACATTTTAAGTGACATTATTGTAACTCTGAAATCTAAGGTCCAGTTAAGACCAAGCTGAAAATATGAGTTGTTGTGATTGCTTAAATATTCCCATCTTTCAAGAGAAAAGTATATGCACTAAAAGGAATTGAGCCATTCAGTTATTTATTCCACTAGCAAATCATGTATGTATGTTACTTTCTACCTTTCCAAACCCCTATGCCCCCCAAAACCTGTTGGTGTGAACTTCTTTTAAGAAGTTTTGGTGAAAATAGAGTTTTAGCATGTTTTTTTTTATTCCTCTTCTGACACCCCAGTGCTGATCTAAGATTTTAGAGGCATTCATTTTCACTTCCATGGGTGCCCACCCTGTTCTGATTTCTGATTTGCTTTGATGGGTTTTTTTCTTTTTAACCTAGGCCTCTGTTCTTTTTGTTACAGAAATAGCCTTGAAAATGTAGCTGATGTAAACCCATCTCCAGAGTTAAAAGTGTGTCACCATGATTGTTATTCACAATCTTTCCTACAGCTGCCAAAGGCTGGCCTTTGCCATTGTGACACTAGTATCCGTGGTCCATCTTGCTTGCAGGGAGGTTGGGGAGACATGCAGATGAATGCTCATGTTCTTTGTGTTTGCAGACATTTTTTAAAGATCAGAATGCATTCATCAATTGTCAAAAGAAGAACCAAGGCTTGTGCAAAATCATCCAAGCAAATTTAGTTTTGTAATTGAATGTAGTTCATTAATATTTTTTTCTCAGTAAAACTTAGTATTTCACATACACGGTGTCAATCCTAGATAGACAGTTATTCTCTTACACTGCAAGGTATCTGGATAGAGAGGGACAAGATACATTTTTATATTTGTGATAAATCTCCTGTTTAATGAAGCTGCAGGGAGAGTCCCATTGCTGCAACAGGGGTGAGCTGCATCTCCCAGCATGACAGGCAATGTGATGTACCACACATGAGCTCAATTTAGAGAACTTTCCAGTGATCCTTAGCATAAATAAATCTCAGTTGTTTATCATGAATTAACCAATACAACTCTTCCAGCAGAAAAGAATGCTTACAACATGCCTATTTTCTATTTCTCTTTCTGTTGCATTAGTTCATTATTCCTAACCACTTTATACAGAAGGTTTCTTGGCATTTGTCGGAGGGGGAAAAATAACTCTACAACATATACAACCGTATTTGAAATCTAACCAGCTGTTTCCTTCAACATCCTAATTCTCATCTTCATTCCACATGTAATCGGTGCTCCTTCCCTACCCTCATCCTTGCTCTTTTTTCAATGTGATAGATTTAAACTGAAGTGCTTTTGAATTTGGAGCATGTGATATGACTCAGCAGCAAGGCCAGGTATACTGAAAAGACCTATATATTAACAGACAAAACTTCATTGACTTAAGGTTGCTAAAGTCATATGTAAAACAGGTGATGCCATTTAAAGTGAATGTCTTAAGGGTTATAAATTCACAGTAAGTTTTTGGTTATCAGTTTCAAATCTTCTTTGTTCTTTCCAAATTTAGATTTTTTTCCTCTCCAGTTTTTAAAAGTTTCCATACAGTTTCACATCTTTGCATCAATATAGGTACGGGTAGTACAGCTTGTCCTTCTCGATTGTCACCCAAGAATTGAAGTTGGTGTATATATCAGTGATGATGATACTGTTAATATATATTTAGCAGATGAAGAAAGCATATGTTTGTCTTACCTAGAGTATTTAGTCCCTGACACCCATTTACTTGTTAAACCTTGTTCCTGAACTAATTTATAACTTAATTGCAATACTTTTTATCTAATTTAATTCAAACACAGTCTAGCCAATTACTAGGAGTACTGGCAAACTTTGGCAAAATCAAATTAAGTTGCTGTTGCTGGCCTGGGAGACTTTGTTCAAGGAGAAAGAGGCCTAGGAGACTGTTTGTCCAAGGAAGAAGAGCAAAATTCAGTTCATAGCCAAATGCTTTGCTGTATATTGTAAAATACAAAACTTTATTGTCTTTAAATAGTCTGTGCATGATAATGCTGAAGACTATTACCTTCTTTATCCATCCACTTTTCCAGTAAAATCTGTCATAATTTTTTGTGCAGAAACTTTTTTTTTTTGTGAAAACCAATCACTTATTTGTAGAAAACTTTCTTTTTTGTTATTTACTTTCTCTTTTTGTTGACAACGCTGTATTTCTCCCCAACATAATGCTTCACAAACTGGAATCATATTCAGCTTCACCTAACCTTTACCTAAAAATCCATGCAGATCCTCCAACTTCTAAGATCTGTTTCTAAGATGCAGCCTTTTCTTTTAGACAACAAAAACTCATCCTTTTTAAAATGATCTTTGTCTTGTTTAAACCGTATATCCAACCTCCTTCTCTCTCACTTCATCCTAATCAGATCTATACAGAACACAGCCACTAAGAAATTTTCCTGGCCTATGGACCTTACCATGTAATTTCCTGCCTGCCATCTTAGATCCTTTATTTATTTCTCCAGTGCAGCCACATTATGTTTTAACTTCTTTATCTCAGTTTCATGACTCTGCATAATGTTATACATCCCACTTGTTGTCTTCTGTTTCTCCTGCCTACTTTTTTCTGTCAACACTATTAGCACCTTCTCTACCTGGTCAGTCTTTTCTATCCCCATGTCTTTGTCCATACTAACCCCAATTCAGTGAATTCTCTGTGAACACCTTCCTGGCTTCTGTCACCTCCTCATTCAAATCCATTCTTAAATCTTCAACCACAGATCCCTTACAGAATAAGTAAAAAACAAAATTTTTTAATGGTTTTTGCTTCATTGTACTGTGCACAAATCTTTGCTGAGTAACAGTTTTGCTAATCCCACTGCTTTGATCCAGACCTTTCCTTTTCCATCAATAAATCCAAGTTGTTTAGTTCCCTGTTTTGTTGTGTAGTGTCTGCTACTAGGTGGCATAAATTCTTTGGGACAAAAAACATATCTTCCTGTTTGTATTGTGAGACATCTTAAGAGATTTTCAGGTTGTCTAATTAACAATAATGCTTCCTTTGTCTCAGTAATACTACTTTGCCAGTGGAGGATCAAGCCAAAACCAAAACTTTAATGGTATAATTAATTAAGCGCAAGTTTTTTAAAAAATTACAACTTATTTTCTGACATCATTAACGTATTTTCAATGAATAAACATTGTTAGTTTTAACCATAAAGAAACATTTACTAGAAAGTTTCACGGGGTTCTGTTATAAGGCTTACGTTCCTTTTCTTTTATGTTGCCTAAATTAACTTCAGCTATCATATTAAGTTCTTTTGGATCCTTCCATAGTGTACTGTGACACTGTTTCACAGATTGTGTGGGCTGTTTATTTAAAAGAAACCTTTTAAACAATTTTAAAGTTATATTTCTGCTCCCTTATTCTCATCTGATGAATGATAGTGACCAAAATAATTTCTCTGTAGTATTCATTATTTGATACATTTCTGTTGTCACCTCCTACCTAAACTAAATAGCCTGATTTTTTTTTCAGTCTTTCCATAAATAAAAGCTTTTCTGTGCCTCTGATCCTTCTTGCTGCCCTTCCTTGAACCTTTCTGATTTCTGCTGTTTGCATTTTGAAATATAATTGGAATTCTCTGAAAGTAATTTTCTCTATAAAATTACACTTACCTACCTGCTTTCAGTGAGCTTTGAATTTCTTTTAATAATCTTCAGAAAGTTAGATTCTCTTGGGTGGAAAAGAAAGCAACATTATATGTGGTATACCCATCTCTTGAAGCAACATTATATGTAGTATACCCATTACCTACCTCTTGAAATAATCTAATCATGCATTGCTCTCCAGTTAGCTGGGTTCTGAGCTTCAACATAGAAATGATCTTGTCTGTTCCAAAGGCTGGATGGGATCCGGGATGAGATTCAGGAGAGAGATTTTGGGAGAGCTCCCTTTTCCATTAACATCAACCTAAATTTTCATTTGTTTTGAAAAGTTTTCCTGGAAACTTTCTATTTCCTTTATACAAAGTGATCTATCTGTGTGTTGTTTTCTGCCTATTCCATTCGCTCTCCCTTGAACAGCACAAAGCAAACTTGTTCTGCCTATTTCACAGAGATGCCATGAAACTCGTATGTGGAAACTAGAAACAAATGTAAAACAGAAGGGATTCAGTAAAGCAACTAAAGTACATGAAAGCAGTAGGAATACTAGAATCCTTCAACATTTATACTAATCAGATGGCTATAAGACAACTTAAGTTTTGCTGGAGTCATCTGTATGACTTCCCCCTTTCCTGCCCACATACGAGTCAAAAGAGAGAGAGAGAGGGATATGTACTCTAATTACAAGGTTAACTATCCATTCATCTTATGCTTCATGGTTGTTTTTCCTGAGGGGGAAAAAATAAACTACTGGGAATAGAGATACTATCCCCAGAAGTCTCTTTCATTGTCTCAGCTGATCTACTATTCATGTGTAAGCATGAAAGCTAAAATGAAAGTCTTTTTTTTTTCTTCATTTGGTTTGAAACAAGGACCATTACATTTAAAATAAGTCTCTTTTTCCTATATTAACCTTTCCTATTGTGAATGCTGTAGAAGAATCCAGTTTTTCCTTATGAGTTTTACTGCAGGAAGGTCCAGAAGTTGACATAATACCAAACTGGTAATATTTTGTTTTTATACATGACTTGATACAAGGCTTTTTATAGCATTCTACAAGTATTATTAAACTTGCTATACTTCTAATAGAGAAGTAATCATTAGAGCTGTGTGTAGAGAAAACGAGAGGTGTGTGTACATGGCACTTTAAAGCAGGCTAAATGCTTTTTCACCGCTTTAATAGTGCAGACACTGTAGAAAATTCAGCAGTGTAATGAGCCTTAAATGACTTGGGGCACAGCAAACTAAAACTCCTTCAAGGAGTTTGCTGCCCTTACAGCCCTGGGAGCAAAGCACCAGGCTGCGTGCAGCTCCATGGCTCTGCAAGAAGCCATGCAGGCAGCCTCGCTGCAGCCCGGGAAAGCAGCTCCACCAAAGAAAAATGGCAAGCCTGATCTTCCTCCCTACCCAAGCCTGTCTGCCTGCCTGAACTGCGCAGGGGCCCGGTGCTTCCCTCCCCAGCTGCAGTGCATCCTGGGACTGTCTGAGCTGAGGGCCTGCGGGCGGGTCCCACCGGGGGGGTCTGCAGCTGCAGTGGAGGGGAGGACCAGCCCCCTCCCAATCCCCCTCACACACACCCACACAGCCTAAGGACCACTCCACTTGCCGGCAACAACCCCTCCTGTCCCCCCGGAGAGGCAGGTAAGTCAGTGGGGTGTGTGCATGACACGGGTTTAATCAGCCCTAAATCAAAGTGGTATTTTTTAAAACCCACGACTTCAATTTAGGGCTCCCGTTTTGTCTACACAAGACAAAGGTATTCTAGTTTTTAATTTTCATATATAATAATTGTAGCTTCACATTCCTCCACTTGCAAATCCCAAAGACTCACTGTTCAGTCATACCCACAGCCTATAAGAGGCTAAATAAGGAAAGCTGGAATTTTCCTTTATGCTTCAATGACCAAATTTTCAGACTGCCCTTGATGAGGACTGTTTCCAAATAAAATATTGGGCACAGTTTTGCCTCGAGTTACTTGCACTTGCGTTTTATGCCACTGAAATGTGTACCTCAAATTGTACCTACCAGTCAGGGACTTTTTGTGTCTGAGTTACTAAAAATCTAGGTGGAAATAACTACAGGTATAAAATTATTCCTAAGAAAATGGAAGCAAGTGTTCAATAACCTAACACTTAACCACAATTTTTGTAGTGATATTTTTTTTCTGTGTATACATTTTAGTGTGAAGTAAGTTTTGCTGAACTTAGGTATTTTTTAAATTCAAACTCACTTTAGTTCATTGCTAGAAAAGGGAGAAAATACTTTCAGAAACTTAGATGAACTGTTTTCTTAATAACAGGAGCAATGTTTTGTTGTTTCATTTTATTCTTAAGCCCTATGTTGCTGATTGAAGCAGAATTCCAATGTTTTTCCAGAACACCACATTGTAAATGTGATGGGGGGATTTGATTATGGGCGAGTGAGTCTGAAAATGGTAAATTAACAACAAATCTGGGATCATGGTTCTCAAGGCAGATTTTGTGGTCACATTCTTTTATTTGATGTGGTTCCTCGTGTCTCCTGTGCCAAACAGTATAATGTATTAAAAGTGATGAAGCTGCAAAAAAAAGAAAAAAGAAAGGGAACTGTTTAGCAATAAAAGAGAAAGAAAACAGAGGTGGAGATTAAAGACCATAATACCTGTGTGTCAAATTAGGAAGAGAAGAGAGAGAAAGTGAGAAGCTAAGCATTTCTTTTCACATGCTTCAGGCTGCTCTTCCTTACAGCCATCATGAATGACAAATCTCTTTTAATACTGGCCTATATCTGAAGAGAGCTGCAATTTCAAAATGAGGAAGAAGAAAGTGTATACGTTGAACATTAACAAGGGTGTATCCAGGTAAAAGAAAGGGCTATGGCCTACAAAGCCTGCTTTCCATCATCAGTAAATAGGATTTAACATGTTTTAACATTGGCCAATCCAAGAGACAAGCTCTTAGATTATTTTAACCTAATCCAAAAAAAGGCTTTCTGTGTATAGGCAAGTTTTTATTTATTTACATTTTCAAGGCTAGGCAGTTTTTTAACCATAGGCTTCTAGCCACTCAAAAATGCCCTTTTCTCATATTTAAAGTGGTTTTTGCAGAAAGAATATATTTGATTAGGAACATTTTTGAATTCAGGTTACTCTTGTGTAGTGCTTTTGTTTGGTGTAATGCTATTGTATAGAACATTCACACTGGATGCAGGTACAAATGTGAATACAAGGTCTGTTCAAAAAGTATGGAGACTGAACATGTATTTGTGGTACAAAGTATTGGGTGGGGGGCATGGCTTTTCTGGACATGTCTGGCCATGTTGGGACTCCTCTGGACAGGTTAGCAGATCATGGTGTTTCCCCAGTTTTCTGTGGCCAGTGGTTGAAGTAAGATTGTTTGTGTCTCACACCCCCTTTTGTTATGTCAGCGTGTCCAGAACAACACATTTGCATTAAATTTTGCATGAAAATTAGGAAAACGGCAAGTGAAACATTTGACTGACTTAAAATAGCATTTGGTGATGACACTAGGAGCCGTGCAAGAGTTTTTGAATAGTATCATTGGTTTAAAGAAGGACGATCATCGGTCGAAAGTGATGAGTGTTCCAGATTCCCTTCAACATCACAAAATGATGAAAATGGGGCAGCGGTTTGCAGTCTGGTTCAAAATGATAGGCGATTGACTATCTGAGAGCTAGCAGAAGTTGGAATGTCTGTTGGTTCATGTCATTCAATTCTAATCAGCGATTTGGGAATGAAACAACCAGAAAAACTACCAGAAAAGTGGGTGTCTGATTCTTGGATGCTTCACCACGACAACATGCGTGCCCACTCAGCTTGTGGAGCAATTTTTAGCCAAACTTTAGCCAAACACTGTATCCCACAAGTGCCACAGTCTCCATATTCATCTGATATGGCCCCGTGCGACTTTTTTCTCTTCCCTCAACAGAGAAAACTTTGAAAGGAAGAAGATTTTATGATGTGGAAACCATAAAACAAATGCGACTGAGCAGCTTTTAGCGCTTCCACAAATTGCTTATCAGAGGTGTTTCCAACAGTGGCAGAAACGTTGGGAGAAGTGTGTGGCTGCAGAAGGAGCATACTTTGAAGGAGATTAAGCCAAAACCCCTGTAAATAAAATATTTTGTTTCCTACAGCATCAGCCTCAATACTTTTTGAACAGACCTTGTAAGTGTATCCTTTCGTTATACTAGACCACAGTCACAAACAAAAATATTTCCCACTTCTTTCCTCTCACAGCAAAAATAAAAGAACTCCTACTTCAGAACATAGTTACCTCATCTGTATGCCCCTTCCTTTGCTGATACTCTTGAAAGGGAAGCTGACACACATGTTTTCTTCATTCACAGTCACACAGTCCAGCATGTTTTAAGCAAAAAGACTGAAAGTGTCTGAGGCTCCTGTTCACGTAATGGCCATGTACAAGCATTGCATTTATACTAGAAGATCATCACTCACCCAGTAGAAACTATGAGCAAACACGGCTTCGTTCTGTTTCTTCCAGGAGTAACATGCTCCCTCCCAGGCATGCACCTTGCAAATCTCCCCTGTGCACTGCATGCACTGTGGGCAATGCAGTGTCTGCCTGTTCTGAGGAATGGGTTGGGGCTTTGCCTTGCTGCTCCACCCCTCTCCTGGACTAAGACAGGGTGAAGGGAAGGGGTGTAGAGCAGCCACCGCTGCTTTGCCTTTTCCCCAGATGAGGGACCACACTGTTTGGGGTTGGGGCTTTGCCCTGCTGCTCCTTTCACTGTGCTCCCAGACACTGGGAGCAGAACAGAGGCAGCTGCTCTTTGCCTATACCCTGGACTAGGAGACCTCCGTCTGAGAAAGCCACAACAAGTCTTTAACTGCTACTTCAGTGCATCTTAGGGAATAAGAAGTATGGAGCAGTCACTGCTTCCCACCCATTCCCCCAACCAGGATCACTTCATCTGGTGAAGGTGCAAGAGAGCAGGACTGAGTTGGCAGCTGCAGGCTGAACACCTGTTTTATTTCCTTTCCCACAAATATTTCGAGCAGATTTTTCAGAAATTTCTACTACTAGAAATGAACTCCCATATGTAGCCAATAATGCAAAAACTCGACTAAACATTATATACATTTTTTCTGTCACACAGGTGTCAGACTCATCATCTGTTCTGGGCTGGATCCAGATAGCATGGGTCTTCATGGGCCAGATCTAGCCCAGGGCATGGGGTAGCTCTGGTAGCAGTGGTGGTAGGGATAGTACTCTCATTCCCACCCAGTGAATGTGGTTGCAGCTCCAGCTCCTGCCCCATTCTGTATACCCAATGCTGGAGCTGGGGCTAGAGTAGTGCTATGACAGCAACACACAGGGTACATGGCAGCAACAGCTCTAGCTCCGTGAGGCATGCAGCACATGATGGCAGGGCCACTGGCCAAGGCGTTGGGGCCTCTTCAGTTGTGATGGGCAAAGTAGGTGTGTCAGTTCTTGCTTACCCTCCTGTCACTGATTGTCAAGTCCAGCAGGGCCTTAAGGCCCTGGATTCTGCAATAGGCCACTCCCCTCTGCCCACACACTAACTTTGAGCCTGTATCATATAAAGCTTTTTTAGATGAATGTTTTGAGTAAATTAAGAAATGGGGAAGATTATGGATTCTGTTTAGTGGTTTCTTAAAGCTTTGCCATTTGAACAGCTATAGGAACATGGATGCAACAAACATTTTTAAGTACATGATCAAAAGCACAGACTTAAATGGACTGCATATACTTCAATCAGAGTAACATTTTCAGTAGAAACAGAATTAAAGTACTGTTACTTTAGACTGGGCTACTGCTCTAATTCAATTTGATAATGTGAATTCATCAGCATAATTGATTTGATTCACAGAACAAGAAGCAGAGTCACATTATACTTGATAATCTAGAAACACATAGTAAGAGGAGTTCACATCCAGAGAGCTTACAATCAATTTTAAGTTGAGATGCATCAAAGTGTGCAATAATCAACAAGTTGTTTAACAAACTAGGGGAGGGCAAGAGGAATAGTCACAACTAGCCTTTGTAACTCTGTTCATGTGTGCACATCATAGCTGTGCTTGTGTTGTAGGTGGCCAGGTCTAGCACATATTTATTAGCATGTGCAACCCAATCCTTATGATGCAACATCTATTAAGTTTGTTGTATTTATAAAAAAATTTTCAGGATGCTAATAAAATCCGGATGGTGAGACATCTGTTAAGATTACAGCCTCTTTAAAGTCCTCTTTGAAATGCTAACAGACCACTGAAATCTTGATTTTAAACACATCCTTGATTTGTTGTCATATAATTAACCTTACTCTGTTTGCAATTATTGAAAATCAAAATCAGCTCTGCTTAAAACAACAACAAAATCTTCATTGTATTTACTCTCTGTTTTATTTTCTCTCTGTGAAATTGATTTAATTAAGTCATAGAATCCTAGGGATGAAAAAGACCTTAAGAAGGAAATGTGCATTGCCTTTCATCGCCTTTGTGTCTCCATAAAATTTTTTATGGCAGCACAAAGACCAAATAAACAGACATCCATAACCCCTTCTCACAACACAAATAGTGGCCATGACAAAAGTGGTATCAGTTTGTGCCACTACATAGTAGCAGATGTATGTTTACTTTATGGTGGGAGAGCTTGGGCAGCCTGGACCTGCCCACAGTCTCCAGCCACACCAGACAGGTCTGGGGGCTTGAGGGGGCCTGATCCTGTGCACCCTGGGACCTTTTGGGCAAGATCCAGCCCCGCATGCACTGGGAGTGCCTGCCTGGCTTTTCCCACTTACAGAGATGTGCCTCCAGGATCCCTAGGGCATGTCTAAGTAAGCAGGGAAAGTTGGGGTTTCCCTGCTTACCAAAACATTCCCTAAAGATCCCTGGGGTGCATCTCTGTGAGCAGGGGGAAGCTGAGCAGGTGCTTCCAGGGCTTGAGTGGTCCGATCCTTCTCTGGAATTCCCAGGTGTGCAGGACCAAGCCCCTCAAAACCCAGGAGAACTTGTTGCCCATTGTCCCATAGCATCACATCCCAGCACAGCTGATGTGCTTTATTTGGAGACATCTATTTCTACCCTGAAAGTCACCTAGCCCAAGTCCCTGTCCAAATGCAAGATTCACTGTCCCTAAAGCATCATAGACTGTAGGATAGTGCACAACTTCTCTAGGCAGCTTGTTCCATTGTCCTGTGGTTTTTACAGTTAGGAATATTTTCCAAGATATTTAATTTAAGTTTGCTTTGCTGTAGCTTAAGTGTGTTGCCTTGTGTCCTGCCCTATGTAGCAAGAATGCATTTCTTCAGAGTCGTCCCATGGCAGCCTTACGAAATATTTGAAACTGCTGTCATGTCCCTCCTTAATGGATGCATCTACATGTGCAATTATTATGTGGCAATAAACTCTGGTGCACCGGGATGGAGCAGCCCTGGGCTGGCAGAGCACCTGGCGGGGTGTGGTCAGCTTGCCAGCCAGGGCTGCTTCCCCTCAGCTCAGCATGCTGCAGAAGGGCTAACTGGGGCACAAGGGTGCTACAGTGTCCCAGCCTTGTCCCAGGCAGTACTATCCTACAGTGGAGTTAGTTAATTTACAGCCCCCTAATACAGGTACACATGTAAACAGTGATGCTTTACTGTGGAACTAATTAATCAGCTCTGCAGTAAAGCACACGTATAGATGTACCCAATCCTGTTTCTCCAAACTAAACTGCATTGTTCCTTCAGCCTTCTCATATGGCTTGCATTCCAGTTGCTTTATCATCTTCATCACTTCATTCTGGATCCTTTCCAGATTTTCTTCATTCTTCTTAAAATGTGGTGTCTAAAACTGGACATAGTACTCCAGCTGAAGGCTCCCCAGAGCTGTATAGAGTAGAAGAGCCACTTCCTATGACCTTCATACAAGAAATGCTCAAACCGGATAAATGTTTGGGTGTCCCTCACACTGGTCCTTTTTTCAAAGACTATCTGTCTGGATCTTTTTCTTTGACAGTGTAGCCCTAATCCCTTGACTGCCACAGGGAGTTCTTTGAGCATAAGAACTTTTATCTATTGAGCAGTTCTGAGAAAACTAGCTCTAGAGTCTAGGAAGCCTTATCTTGGACTGATTTAGCAAATAAGAGAAGTTTCTCGTAATACATTTCTCATATCCCAGGAAGCTCTTGTCCCGTTCCTATCTTACCTCATACCATTAAATATGATCAGGCTTTGAAAGTCTCCAATAGTTGGGCACTGGACTTCCTTGAAATTCCTTGGTTCATTTTTCAGCTCAGTTGGACACATTTTATGTGGCATTGAACGAGTCACTTTGCTTTTCTTTGTTCCCCACCTGTAAAACAGATAATTATCTCACAGAACTGTTGTGAGGCTTATTTATTTAATATTTATAAAATGGCCAGAGATGGCCAAGTGTGAAACAATGTATTATTTTGTTCAACCACTTGGCAAACAACTTTCTGGCCTAGCCCCAAAGAACGAGCGTGTATGTTCAGTCAGAGCCCTGCTCCTTTTTACCTTCCAAGGAAATCAGTACATTTGTGCAGTCTGTCTCTTTTCAAAAATGGGTGATTGTACCAGGATTCCATTCTCTTTTCCATGGAAGGGACCTACTGTTAAAGCCCCTGCCTAGTGATAACCTGCTCTGCAGCTGGGGCTTAAATTCACTTTCTGTTTAAATGTTTTCATAAAACAACCAAAGGAGAATGCTTGAAAGCAGTATGCTTCATCTGTCTCTGTCTGCTGGAGTAAGCAGACTCCCCACCTATGCTGAGCTCCAGACCTGAGACCCCTCATGGCAGCATGCCATTCTAGTCTAAGCCCAAGCAACAGTTTGATTTAATATTCACTATTGTTCTCTTCAGTTAATTTTTAGAAGCATAGGTAATCTCCTGATGAGTCATTGGGAAACTGGCTCATTTTTAGAGTAGTCCAGGCACACTGTGCCAGGAAAGACAGAGGATTTGTGGCTGCTGGGAAGCTGCACTAGAACTTGTTCTTGGGAGGAACAAATCACAGTTGGTTTCCCTTGTCATAAACCCTTGATCTCCCCTACCCTGCACTTCTGAGAAGGACTGGCCTTTTTTTGTTTTTGGTTCCCAGCCTTTCCCCCCACATCCAGTACATGACATTTTCAGTCCATTTATGCTGGGATCTCATAGGAAGCTGGAAAGGTCTCACTGTGCTTGGGAAAGTCAGGCATACAGAGCCCAAGTAAGAATGTATGAGAGGACTTGATGACGTACTAGAGATGCATTCTTCATAGCAGAATCCAGAGACTGAGTTGATTTGTCTTTCAGACTTCATGGAACTAGTAATAATTATTACAGTCAATTCCAAAAATACATTTATACTGCTTCCTTTTCTCCTTTTAGACTTTCGCAACTACTTACAGTGTTTATTTTCATGCAGTAATGAGGTCACTTGAGATCATTCAGCAGAAACAGTATAATGTCAGCCTCTTGTAATCCTGTTAAAAAATTACCCATTGAAACGGATATTTATATGAGTCAGCAGGACTATTCAGTGTGACTTTGGATAGTTTCTGTTGAAATTAAGTACAAGGCCCTGACTCCAAAACTAGTGCATTATGTAACCACTGGAGTAAGTGTCCTCTTAAACTTTCAGTGAAAGCTTAAATATCTCACAGTCCAAGTCTTTCATTGAGAGTCTGAGCTAAATCGTTTGTGAGAGAGGTTGAAAAGACCTGTAGTCATCTTGTGCATCCCCTTGGCAATCTTCATACAGGATTGTTCTTCTCACTGTATTTTTAATGTTTGTCTGGGTTTGCTTTAAATGTTGCAATTAAAAGGACATGTGCCATATTCCATGGGAGGCTCTTGTGCAGTTCTGTCAGTCATTCTTGTTACTGTTTTTTCTAGATTTTCTTTTCATTCCATTGTCCCTTTTATACTTTTCCCATATTCCTCTAATAGTACCTATCAGACCACCTAAATCACTTCCTGTCATCAGGGTGTAGAGCCAGCATTCAGTTATAAACCCCTAACATGAAGGTGAATGTATTTATATTTTTATTTATTTTTTCCTTATGCATCAAACCCACCAGGATTTTAATGATTAAGTTACTCTGAATTTATGCCAATTTGTCTACATCTTTCTGAAACTCGTAACTGTATGTTGTATTGTATGTGTATTCTTATCAGGGTAGCAGAAAGAAACATAGTTGATACTCTGTAACATAGTGCTTCTGCATCCCCACCTCTCTTTCTGTTAGGTCTTTCCAACGGTCTCATTTTCACTTTTCCCGACAGTATTTTGAACACCTCTAGCTTTTAAATTACTTGTTCTCTGTCAATACTATATTAAAACTAAAAGATTAGTTCAGTTTACAGACATATTCTGATTAAAGAAAGAGAATAAATTGCCTTATTTTGAGTCAGTGTTAAGATGTGCTTTGCATGCTTGTAAACACGCAAGGCATGTCTTGATTGCACGTAAATTCGTAATTTATATACCCATGACTATGCAAGTCCTATCTGTTTGATATATATTTAATTTATTTTTCTTTATATTTAATTTTAATTATTTTTCTCTTGAACTAATTTAGAAATTACTCTTCCGTTTCACTAAGCTATTCCACATCTTTAACCATCCACGTATTATTCTTTAAGATCATGTTTAACAAGCATTGTTCTTTCTTTCTTGCTCTATTTCAGCCTTCTGATATATAAAGATAATCTCCATGCTACTAATTAAATCAGGGACATGCATCAAGACTTTTCATACTGATTTTCTGATCCAAATGGAATAATATACCTTAATAAATTAAATTTAAGAAATGTGATTTTTTTTTTATGATCTTCCTAAAATTGATTCTTGAGCAACTGCAGGACATGTTTTACTCTCTTCTTTTCTCTTTATATGTCAAGCACAAATCATTTCATATTAATTTGTACTACGGACCTGTAAAAAAAAAAAATGATGATGTTAACATTAATCTGTTTGAGGCTTACATGCTCAGTGATCATATGGCTTGTCTATATTGCAGATTGCTGCATTCATTGTGTGATCATCTGAATTCCAAGTCTTTTTTGCTTGTATTCCCTAAGAGCCAGGCCATGACTGATGTTGCATGCTGTTGCAAAGAAGTAGAAGAGGCAAAGGACCTTTTATTTATGTTCATCTGCACAGAAGGGACGAAGGACCTTTTATTCCTTTGCACCATTGTGTCTTGTGTGCTGGGGAGACTATGCTGACGAAAGTCAGTGTGTAACCCTTCGCATACAGAGGCAGAGGAAAAATGGTGAAGCCTTGACCGCAAATGGGTCAGACATCTTAGTCATCACAGGGATTGGCTACAATAAGTCCCACTAAGTACATTACAGTTTATTTCCTAAAAAATTATTTCATCTTAGGACCATTGAAACGAATATTTATACAAGTCAGCAGGGCTATATTCAGTGTGACAGCAGGGAGACCAAGAAGAAGATTGTGATTCCCTCAGTCACAATATCCCTTCTCATCTGCTTCTCAGCTGCATACCACATGGCCCCTTGCTATGGGCAAAATCACCAAAGAATGATTTAGTCCTAAGTAAATGGGTAGTTTTGTGTTACATGCCAAACTGTAAAGCCTAGTGAGTTAGATATTTGAATATTTCCAGAAGTTGATCAGTAAGTGTGTGTTTGGGACATATGAGCTTATTCTTCACTAAATATAGACATTGGATTTATGACGCATTATAACCTGCCTGACATCTGATACCCCAAATAACCTCTCTGGTATTTACCAGCTATATTCTTATCACCAGGTCTACATTTCCCTCCTCCACCCCCACCTGTTTCTTGCCCATTAACTGCCTCAGTTTGCATTTTCACTGACTGCTGCATACTGGCCCCTGGCTTCTATTCTATCCAGGAAGAACAGAGATCAACTGCAGACACTTTCTTGGCCTGAAGAGAAGGGTGTTTTTACCTAAAAGCTTGCAAAGAAGAATTTTTCCAACAATTTTAGTTGATCTAATAAGATATCAAATTTACCCAAAGAACCTTGTTTGTGTACATTAATGCATTTGTAGATACTGCCAAAAATAACTTTTTAGCCTAATTTTTATTTGTCGTTTAATTTGTAGAAAAATTTCAGAAAGTATTCCTTTGTCAAAAAACCCTGACAACTTTAAATGTTTAATTTATCCAGTTCTTTCAAAATGTTGTGTATTTATCTGAATTACTGTATTCACTCAAATCTAAGATGAATTTTTTCCCCAGTCAGTGCGCGGGGGTGGGGAATGGGGAGCCTTGTCTTGGATTTGACTACCTGCTGGGGACAAGTGGTAGCTCAGCTCTGGCTTTGACCTCATGCCCCAGGCTGAAGCCAGAGCTGAGCCTTTGCCTGCACAGGGCTAGAATAGCTTATTTGTCAGGAGAGGAGGCACATGGCCAGGGGGAGTGTGTGGGAGACCATGGGGAGGCAGGGGACCTGCAGCCTACCCTTTCATGCCTATGCTGGTCCCCTTGCTCCCTGCTTACCCTATCTGTTCACTCCTGCAGTGTACATTTGGTGCACAATTAAAAATTAATTTTAAGTTTCCAATAAGATGTGAAAAATTCAATCTTAAAATGTGTCAAATATACTTAATAGATTGCATTTTCTAAGGGAGTTTTTATATCTTTCCACAAGTGCAAGTGAAAAATATAACCAAACTACATTCTCTTCTCCTATTTGAAATCACCAGAGTAGCAATTAAAGGAAATAGTTGTAAGAGCTCTTTATGGTGAATAGAAACATATTTTTCCTCCCCTTTTCTCTGTACGTTGTATTTAAATGACTTTATACCTTTCTATTTAGTACCTCTGCTCACTGCAAATCCATTTGTCATATCTGATGAAGTAGACTTTCTCCTATGAAAGCTGATGCCTCTCTGAACAAGTAATCTCCAAAGGTATCTATACTTGTGCTCCAGAGCAGGGGTGGGAGGGCGTTTAAATTAGAGTGGCTCTCAGGAGCTGCTCTGATTAAAATGTCCATAGTGTCTTGTGTACTCAATGTCCCACACTTCAAAATGGCAGTGGGGGTGCCGTAAGTAAAGCTCATTCAATGAGCTTTAGTTAAAGCACCCCCACCACCATTTTGAAATGCAGGGACAGTGAGACTGCTGGAGCGATCTAATTAGAAGGCTCCAGCAGAATCAATTAATCAAATGTCCCACACATGTATAGGCACCCTAAGTTGCCACCACGCCTTGCCTTCTGCCTTGAGAAACAATAAGGAAAGGGTGTTTTTCAGATGGACTGAGCAGCTTTACATTAATAGCAAATGTCTCTTCTGCCTTCCACATTGGTCTTCACAGAGTGCATGTACATGTGTGCTTTATTGCAGTTGACTAATTAGCTCCACAGTAAAGCGTCACAGTCTATATGTGCACCAGTATTAGGGTGCAGTAAAGTAATTAACTCCTCTGTAGCATAGTACTGTTGGAGACAGTACAGGAAACCCTTCCTATTCGCAGGTTTGGCATTTGCAGTTTCAAATATTTGTGAATCCTGAACCCACATCTTAAATACACTTAAAGGAGCTCCTCGGGAACTTTGCACTTGCTGCCGCCAGGCTCCTGCTGCCGCCACCACATTCCCACTGTCACCACCCCCACCCCCCCCAGCCGCTGGGGGCACTACATTCATGAAGTTCATGAATGCAGTGCCTTATTTGCAGATTTTGCCATTTGTGGGGGATACGAGAATGGCGAGGGTATACCAGAGTAACTTGATCCACCAGAAAGCATGTGTAGACTGATGGGGGCTGGCTAGGGCATAAGGATGCTAAAGTACATGAGCTACCTGCCACCCAGCCCTGGACAGTAGCACATTCGCACCCCAGGCAGCCTCTCCACCATCTGACACTGCCACCCAGAACCCAGGAATGACCTCCAGTGCCCCCTGCTAGTCTGGGGCTGCTCCACCTCTATTCAAACTGCTGCGGTCCTGGGCTTGTACGTAAATACTGGACCTGGGAGCAGTTTTGTCCAGCATGAACTGTGCCAGAGTTTATCATGTCACTTTAATAGCACGTGTAGATATACCCACAGTTTGGGTGGTTAGCCTTCTGGACATGATTTTAAGCTGGCTTTGGTCTTCCTAGAACATTTTAGGCTTGTCTACATTAGAAAAGTTATACTGGTCCAACTGTGTTGGTTACAATCAAGGTGGACTGATTTAAGTCATGGTGATTTAAATCATCAGAGAGAATGTCTTACTTTATGTTAGCAATTTTAATCAACTTCTTCATTTGTAGTTCACTGATTTTCTAGGTAATGTTTGTTTTCTCATTGGGTGATATATAGTCATTGAAACTCATAGTTCAACTATTAAGAGCCCCTACACTTGAGCCTTTATACTTTAACTATAGACTTTTATAAAAGCAATTATATTGCTCACTATTTCCACATTATTCATTATATATACATTTTTAGTATATTTGAAAAAGGCAAGTGATATATTGTTCATTTACTAGATACTTAAGTTTTTGCTCATGATTTGTGTCAAGCAGCTGTATTAGAATGATAATTGGAATGTAATGCTGATGAAATACATAATGGTGTTTCCTAAGGTCAGAGGCTGGGTCCTAAGCCTGTCATTATTTAGTTAGATTCTTGCACCTAACAGTACGTCACCCGTGCCTCTCCACAGTATCAAGTCCTTAATAGAATTCATAATGGATTACAGCATTTTCATAAAGCATTATTCAAAAGTTAGCTGCGTTTCCCCTGATTCTTTCTTTTTACAGAAAAGCACCCAGCTTCTATCTTAAAGTTTTTGATATAGGCTTATGGATTCAGTATATTTTTTAATGTTTTAAGGGTGTTCATAAGTTTAGGCTTAAAGAAATTCAACTATCTTTTTAAACTTTTTTTTAGCGAAGTAATTGTATTTTAAATAATCTGTTTTTATAAATTCTGTTAGACACTATGACTTGTTTTTAGTTGGTGTAGTAATACTGCCATCATTCATAAAGTAGATGCACTTATACCAGTGTAAATATGCCTTATAATGCCATAATTTATATCAGTTCCAAAATGGAATAGTTTCTTTTGGTCTAAGTACTTCCACAGTAGTGTAACTGCATTTACAGTAGGAGTCTGTGTAGCTGCTCACAAACAGCAAAGCTTTCTCATATAGACAAATCCTTAATCACAAATTTCAAATAATCATTTGGAAGCTGGAAGCCTTTGTGCTCCTGTGACTCTTGAAGCCATGTCTGCTATTCAGATGAAAAGAAAAATCTGTAATTTCCTTTCCAATAATTGGACCACCTTCAGTGGAATCTCATGGCTGAGGAGTCTTGGTCTTGGGTGCAACTGAGGCAAAAGGAGGCCTGGAATGGGCAGTACTCTTCCTTACAAATAACTGGGAGTGTTCTCTGGATATATTTGTATAAATATGGAGAGGACATTACAAACTTGTCAACGCCTCATCTTTAGCATTTTTAAACAAGGGTCAGAACCTGCTGTAATATTTCAAGCATTGCTCTCTTTCTATGGTACAGTGCAAGGTTTGCTTGTTTTTAAATCCAGCTTGAGAGAGGGGCTGAAAAGAATGTTCTTGTAAACCTTTCTAGATTAAATTATTACTTCGCAACAGCAGGGGACTGGATTCAGTGACCTGGGAGATTCCTTCCAGTCTTTGGTCCCCTGTTTCATCTATCTAACCTCAAAGTAGTAAAGGTTCTAAGTTAAAACACCATTCGGATACTAGACTAGGCATATGATAGCCTAGTAATAGATTAGGATCCACTTCTGTCTTTGAACATCTGTAACTGACCAAATTACATCCTTTTTCTCCACAGTGGGCATGTCTACACATGATTTGATCTGGGATCAGTTTACTTGTGAGTAAGCGCTCCTGGACAGGCATTTACACAGGCAAGGAAACAGGAGCACCTTATCTCCAGGGGCTGCCGGGGTAGGGACAATGTCCCCCTGCCCTCGCAACAGGGAGCTCCTGGCCCTGGCTTCTCAATCAGGGGCAGGGGACTTGAAAAGAGCTGCAGGGGAGGGGCAGGTCTCAGCTTCCTGCATTGATCTGCTGGTGGGGCAGCTAGCAGCTAGCTCCCTGCTAGCTATCCCACTGGCAGAAAGGGACAGGGGGCTGGGACCTGCCCCACTCCTGAAGCTCTTTCCAAGCCCCATGCCTTGATCACCTGATTGGTGCCTGGGGCCCGGACCTGCCCCTGACCAGGACGGTTCCCAGCCCCTGCCTCGCGTATGCAGCAGCACAGAGCTGGGTGGAGAACAAGCTCCCCAGGTCCTTTAAGCAAGGAGTCGCACCAGCTCGCACTGTGGGCCAGTACTGAGAAACCCTTGTCTCCCAGCTCGAGCTCTGTAGTTGTGAGGCTTCAGCTGGGATATCTTTATGTACCAGCGCTAGCTCCACGACCGTGAGACCAGCAGTGGGAGACCCTTTACCTACCAGCACCAGGTCCACAATCATGGGGCTGGAGCTTGGAGATCCTTTTCTTCCAGTGCCAGGTCCATGGTTGCCGCCTGCAGCAGCCTTCTTGCTGCAGCAAAATGCCACAATCTGGCCACTTGCTGGGGAACTCCTCAGCAAGCGGCTGTATCATGGCATTTTGTTGCAAACTGCATTTCTCATGAAAATCCCTCAATTTTGTGATTTTTACAAAAAATACAAAATCATGATTTAAACCAGGCCCTACTTAAAGGTGAGTGGATACCAGCCAAGAAAGAAAGAAAATGAAGCTGGAGTCAGAAAATTCAGTCCTAATCTGATTGCTGCATAGAGAAGAGGGATTTTTTTTTTCATTTTTTTGTGTAGCTGTGGTATAGTCTTTTTCTCATTCATCATTGCATCTGCAAAGTCCAGACCCAGAGCACTGTTCCATGTGCTGAACCATCTGCTGAATCCAGACTGTTTCGATTCACTAACAGATTTCAGTAATGTCTGATTTTAAGAATTTGTTTTTGTGTAGGCTCCAGTCCTTCAAAAGGACCTACAAGTGTAGAAGCTCCTACCTCTCACAAAGGTGGACATTACCATGAATCTATTGAAAGATATCTAGATCTCTTTATAAACTAAAGACCTTGTTTTATAGGGAAAATCTATTCAATCCTAACCAGTTACACTGTTTTTGTGAGAGTAACATGTGAACATGAGGACAGAAAGTTACATCTTAGCTTTTTTCCAGTTTCATTCAATTTCATGTAGCTAGGTCCTCAGTGTTTTGAGAGTGATTCAATTCATGTCTGTTTAGCATGGTAACAAATAATGAGACGCTTTTCTGTTCTTTGTTACTGAGAGGAGAAGTTGTTTCCTGTACCTGAGTGTACAAGGTAATGAACAGCTTTGAACAAGCAGTGCTTTGGGGCTTGCTGGCTGAAGAAGCCACAGATTTAAAGCTGACAATTACAGCCCCACCTCAAATTTTACTGGTACAAGAAAGGTCTGTTAATAAATTAGGGTAGCAGTATTTCCCAACCAGTGTGCCATCAGAAATGAACAGGTGCACCACCGAATTTTGCCATGGCAAGGAGCTGCAATAGATATGAGGATGGGGAATACCTTAACAGGTATGCTGCGGAAAATGTTTATTAATAGAAATGTGCCTTGGGCTGGAAAAGGTTGGGAAACACAGGCATAGCTCAATGTTCCTTTAGTGCTAGGCTGTCCAACATATGGCTGCAGGCTGAGTCCAGCTTGTGAAACTGTTCTTTCTGACCCACTAGCCTACTGACAGGCTACCAGAAGTTGCGGGGGGGCTGACAAAAAAAAGTATTGTCTGCCACAGAGTTTGAGGGTTTTGGGCCTCACTGGTCATGGCCATTGCTGGCAGGGGTGTGAATGAGGGCTCCAGTAGTTGGACAAGTGGCAGCTGCTTCAAGGGTCTGAGAGAAGCAGTGGCAGGGCCAAGTAGCAGCAGCAGAGCCCCAACATGCCCAGATGATTGTCACAACAGTTTGGCTCCTCTGCTGCTTGACCACCAGCCTCAGACCCTCACTGCTACCTCTACTGGATGCACTGCTGTTGCAGGCACTGGCCCTGGGTATCCAACCTGGGAGGAACCCCATGATCGAGATCCAGCATAGGGCCCTGGGTGAGTTTAATGCTCCTGCTTAGTGAATCACTATATTCTAGCTTCTGATATTTATTGGTATCTATATTCAGATGATTTCATGCTCAATGATGGATGACATTCAGTTAAAAAGCTGACCTAGAGGGAAGTAGGGTGGTGAATACCTGATTCTGAAGACTGATTCCTAGAAAAACAAAATAGGAAATTAAAAAAAAAGCCCTTCTAGGAATCGCACCAACTTCTTGTCTTTCCTTCTGCGTTTGACCGTAATTATGGGTAATAGAAACAGGAAGTGCTGACTTCCTATATTTGCTTCAGTGAGTTATGAACATGCTGGGGAGGGAGAGGAGCTAGAGAGAAGCTTAGCCTCTGGCCCTTATGTTCAGGTGAGCTTCAGGGATTGCTTTTGGGAGGGTTTGCATAGGGGTTTCTAGTGTGGATAGTCTGCAGGCCCTTGTGTGAAGGGAGGCCTGGGGAATACCCCTTGATAATTATATAGACATACCCATCCATGTCCACTTGTCAGTAAGGTCAGCAATAGTATCAGGTTATCATTATAATTCATATCTCTAATACTTACTGCATTACTTACTTCTCACATAACACACGTCCCAAAATAAGGTACACGCCTTGTTTTTAGGAAGGCAGAATGAATAATGAAGGATTTTTCCATGGTTACGGTTGCATAGAACAGTGGCAGAGCCTAATCTTCAGCTCACCTTCCCCTTTTTGCATCGGGAAAATCTGAAATTCTAGCTGCTACCAC
The DNA here is from genome assembly GCF_001723895.1 of Crocodylus porosus. Classification (NCBI taxonomy): domain Eukaryota; kingdom Metazoa; phylum Chordata; order Crocodylia; family Crocodylidae; genus Crocodylus; species Crocodylus porosus. The sequence goes on along the minus strand of NW_017728943.1, from coordinate 75,469,327 downwards.
AATGGGCTGATCTATGATTTTGCAAGGAGCCAAAGACTGTTTGTAGGGCTGTGAAGTAGGAAAAGACACCAGGAATAGCCAATAGGCAGCAAAATTGTCTCAAGAAAGTTTAGATCGATGGAACATCGAGGCCATTAAAAAGGAGAGATGGTTGTTAACACCTCTGAAGCGAAGAAGAATGAGATATTAAGACAATTGACTCCATCAATTGCCTGAATAGAAATGCTACTGCTGCTGCTGGATGAAGCAGAAATCAAAGTGGGTTGCTTCTATTCTGGCAAGAAAATCAGCCTTCCTGCTTAAGACATGCACCCCAAATTTGGGGGGTTGATTTTAGGTGTAAAAGTGCATGAGATATGCAACTAAATATGGCATGACATTGTCGTGGGTAATGTAAACAAAGCTAAAGTATTTTCTTGGTATTGTGCATGTTTTGAAGATTAAGAAAGGATAGAGTACAAGAATCACAAGCAAGTCCCAGAGCACCAGTATCTGATGTATTGTGATATATTATTCTAGTGCTCTGGGAGGATCGTCTGCCCTTCACATCCCAGCCTTTCCAAGTGGTGGCTGCCTTATTGACTATGTACCCCAAGTCTGCCAGCTGCTAACTAATAAGGTGAGTTTAGTTCCCTTTTCTTTTGGTGTTCCACTGAATTTTAAAAACACATTAAGAAACCATTCTGGAGACAGAGGGTTTTTAAAACTGAATGATTCGTGTATATAATTCACGTAATACTTTCTTATACTGGATGCTGAGAAACATTAAGCACCTACCTATCCTACTGAATTCTTATTTGCAAGGACAGAACTTCTGTTGAGGTGAAACTATTGCATGGGCTTTCTTACTGAATCAAGATATAATTTAGGATTGTCACTGCAACATATTGCTGTTCTTCTCCTATATAAATACAAACGTATAGTCAATACATCTTTCTACTGGAAGACAAATCTCTCTTTAAGATTTTATACCATTTTCATCACTGGAGATTCTGTGCAGGTTAGAGAGGGTCCTCTTACAGTAAGTTTATCTATGATAAATCATCCAAATAGACTGAATCATCTTCGCTAATGGATGTTGATATAGTAAAGTAATAGCCACTTAACTTGCCTTTACTGCAAAGCTGTATTCTGATTGGCTTACTGCTGCAGCCAAAAAAAAAAAAAAAAAAGAGAACAGGGTTATTCATAAAGATACAGTATTTTGAAAAATTCTCAAATGATTTTAGTTTAATCTTTAACTTAGAAGACCAACTTAGAGCCAGACATGCAGGATTCTGGTTACTATACATTTACTCTTTGTATTTTTTTATTTGTTTAAATGAGGAAAACAAATGTCTTTTAGGAAAGGTTCCTTTAAAACGTATTTCCATAATTATAATGGAATCTATCTTTAGAGTTGTTTTTGTTGTGGTTTTCTGTTAAAATTACTTTCTGTTTTTAAAATCTACAGGACTGTTTTTATCCTTTTTTAAAACAAAGTCACTTAAGCAAACTTATCATGTTTTTCTTTTCCCAAAATAACATTTTAGATCCCACACAAAGCCTTCAAAATAAGCACTTTTTTATAAACTGAAATAAGTCTGTTGTATAAATAGAATTATTTTACTCTGAGAAGGTATAACATAGCTCTCAGCAATGATTTTATCAAGGTTATTTAAAATAATTCAGTACAAGCAGTTGCAAGCCAAGGAAATCTAATGTTACCATAGCCAACAAAAATAAAATATATATTTTTCTCCCACTCATTTTTTTCACTCAGCATGAAAAGAGGCTTTAAAAAAGTTAGTTTTCATTCTGAAAAGTGGATGTGGATTTATATGCATGATTAAAAATGGAGACATCCAAAAGTGCAGAAAATGATGAGTTGGAAATGCTCATTCAGCTTGTTTGGTGTATTGGTCCCAGTATTGCTCAAACCTTGATCACTCTACTCTGTGAATGATCTCATTCAGATTAATAAGACAACTCATTTTGCCTCAGATCTTCCAAGATTAGCATATTTAGAATGCGTAACTGCTCATAGGGAAGACTTTCAAGGAAAATACAGAATGCTTCAAAAACTGGTGTTTATTGTTCAGTATGTGGCTCTCTCTTGTTTGAATCAACATGAAATCAGTTAAACAGCATAGGGTACGAGGTACAGGAGATTGTCTTTCAGGTGACACCCAAGATCATGGTCCAGACCAAATTTCACTAATTGTTATCTTGTTATCCTTTTTAAATGCTTATTTAGCCCGTAGGTGGGCAAGCTTCTATGGGGTAGATGTGATATCCTTTATTAGACCAACTGAATAGTTAGGGGGGAAAAAAAACATTCCTTGCAAGCTTTTGGGACAAATGTCATTCTTCAGGCATAGGGAGACTTTGCTGGTGTTATGTGTTCTCCAAGGTAGAAAAGAACACATTAGAGAACACATAACACCAGCAGTCTCTGCCTATGCCTGAAGGGCATTTGTACCCGAAAGCTTGCAAAGAAGATTTTTTCAGTCGGTCTGACGAAAGATATCACACATATTCAAAGAACCTTGCATGCCTATATCCTTAGACCAACGTAGCTACAACCAACAACCCTGAAACATATTCAGCCTGTTACGTTTTGTTGGATCGGGATCTTTCTACCATTTCATTTGGATATGGTCATTGTCTTCTCTTTGTCATTTCTTACCTTGAATGGTTAAATATTAATACTGTAGACTCTTAAACACCTTTTAAGCTAAATGAAGGCATCCCTGCATACTGTTTGTTTGAAAGGCATTTAAGGATGACATGTTGTTTACATGTACATTTCAACATGATTAATATCTTGTAAATAGATTTTTCCACTAAAACTAAAAAATATACTTTGGGAGGAGTGTCATCTGTGGTATGTCTTCATAACTGAAGCTTTTTTAACCATTTCTGTTGTGCAGGTACAATATGTTATTCAGGGATACCATAAGAGAAGAGAGTATATTGCAGCTTTCCTGAGTCATTTTGGAACGTAAGTCATCTTTAAATGCATTGTTTCTTGCAACAGTAGCAAAAACATAGGAGGAACTATCTTCATTTCATGGCCCTTGGTTTATGTAATTCACTTTACTGGATAAGTCCAGATCTAGCCGTATACCCAGTCAGATTCACATAGGCTTTTTTAGTGATGGTGCTACAGAGCAGTCCTCTTAAAAGCCAGCCACCAACCTGTTCGACTCAGGAAAGACCTAAATGAGGAGTGGGTAGTAAACCATTGAATCAATTGAAGTTTCTTTAGTTCTGTATAAGGTGACTACAGAATTAGCATCATCATGACGGTACATCACACAATAGATGAATGTAGAGCAGCTATAAGCAACATCACCAGTGCTTACAGTAGCACCTAAGTAGAGCGTTTACCAAAGCCATGTACCACTTTTTAAATTGATACCCATGGCTTGAATTGTAGCCAGGTACAAATAGGAAATTAATGTAGACTTTAGAGATCTGGCCTAATTAAAAACATGTTGTTTTTTTCCTTGAGAATTATTCAATACAAGATTTATTATAGAAAATCCTGTCATATGTTTTTACCATGGCTTTATAACATAGTTATTAGACAAAGAATTAATTTTCCCACTAATAAAGTGAGCTACACTAGAATTCTGCTGTGATTTACACATGAATGCAGGCATTAGGGATCTCATCCCAGAGTTTACAAAGTAAAAAAAAAAATGTTTATGATCAAAATGTATACATGGCTCACACAGCAAAGTGTAAAAACTATTTGGCTGGATCATTTTAGATGCCATGCTCTAATACTGTGAAGGGCTTTTAGAGGCTGTGTCCCTCCCCCCATGTATGGTTTGGGTTATTGATGTGTCTAAGGAAAAAGATGTTCATAAAACCATACTTTAGGTCCGTGTATGTTACTTTGACAATTAGATTGTTTGTGTGATATAAAAATATTTAAAAAGCAAATGTGGTGATTTGATTTTGATTGGCAAAAATGAGTTTCTTACTCTGGGACTAAGTATAAACAGTCAAAAAGCCTGAGGTTGAACCAATTAAATCTTTGCAGGTTAGTCTGAGCTGCGTAGATAGAACCAGTAAGCGAGTGAACAGACATTCACTTTTGGTTCTGGAAATGCAGGCACATGCATGCAGTGGCCCAGGCCAGATGCTGGGGGTGCTAAAGCATGCCTCCTGGGTCTGCGGGAGCAGGTGGCTTGAATCTGGACTGAATCTGGGGCAAAAGTTCAATAAACCAATTTAAGCTAAATTAGTTAAGTCTGATACTGTATCCATCTAGGTTTATCTTAAACTGGTTTCAGCCATTTTGAAAGCAGTTTATGTGCACTGAACTTGATTGTGTTACAGATTTGAACCAGTTTCCAATCACTTACACTGGTTTATGTGCAATTTCTGTCCCTTGCCTGGATGATTATAAAGAATCAAGAAAACAGAAATTAATTTGCTGTCAGCTGGATTCTTTTCTTCACAGATTCAGGGAAAATGCCCATTTGCCAGCTTCTCCTTAAATTTAAAATATATATTTTTATGCTGTGGATATAGGAATTTTCAAGTTTAGTCTTTTCCTAAACTAATAGTGAACGTTGTGCTATTTGTCCCTAGCTTTTCAATAAAGTCTTAGATTTTATCTATAAACCCATGCATCTAGGTCATTAATAATCCATGTTTGAGTAACATACAGCTAGATTTGGCTAGACATGTCCAATCTTCTTTTTTTTTTTAATGGAACTGCCATGGTCATAATGTTAAAATATGTCTTGTTTATACTGAAGATGGCTATATGATATAAGTAAGTTTATTCAGTATGAGAGGAGCTATATGTTTTCCTGTGTTTAAATAGAACAAAATACTAGGCAGTATATTAAATATTGGACATTTATTTTAATCCTAATTGTAAGGAATATTAGTAAAAAATATTGTGTTCTTATTTCATGTTTCTTTTTGACAGTGGTGTGGTTGAATATGATGCAGAAGGATTCACAAAACTCACTCTGCTACTGATGTGGAAAGATTTTTGCTTCCTTGTCCACAGTGAGTAGCTGTTTGTCGCAGGCACATATGTGTAGCCTCTTGAAGATAAAAGTTCAAAAGGGAAAAAATACAATTACAGGAAACAGTTTTAAAGTTATGGCTATTTTTATTCAGTGCTTATGTATTTTTGATGTGAAAACACAAAATCCTGACTGTTTTGAGAATGAGATGAATGAATGCAGATAAAGCAGATTACCTGATTTATAAAATCACTTGGGGAATTCTGGGAAAATGCTATGGTATCTTGAGCCAGTAATTAGTACATGCTAGCAACCAGTCCAGCAGTGTAAGTACCCAGGAGTACCTGAATTCATGTGTAGCTTGTTAGGAAACAAGAAATGTATGTGCTTTTTTATGTCAAATTAACAGACCTAGCCATAAAGGTTTGTGGTTTTATTTTCCTGAGGTGGATGAACAGAAACTGTTGCTTTTTCAACTATAACAGACTGTAGCTTGATTTTCCGTCTGTGATTCCTGGAGATGACCATAGGCCAGATAGAAGGAGTCTGATTTCCACTTAAGACCCTTACACGTGGCATAGCCTTAATACAAACAAAATTAAAATCAGCAAATACTTTAAACTAAACTTACAAATCATGGAGACACAACAGAACATCTATAGAATTTGAGATGACTTGATCACAGTATATGAGGATTTTCTGGGAGGCAGAGATTTCTGATAGCTGACAACTGTTCCATCCAGCAGAAAAAGATATGATGAGATGAGAGCCGATGATTTGAAGCTACAACTAGCCAAATTCAGAATAGAAATGAGGTGCAGATTTGCAGGAAGAGTTGTTAACTATAGGAACAGCTCACCTAAGGATGCGATGGATTCTGTATCCCTGGAAGCCTTTAAATCAAGACTGGATATTTTTCTAAAATATATGCTATCATTTAAACAAATTTGGGAGTTTTATGCAGACACTATTGGGGGAGGTTCTGTGGCTGGCATTATGCAGGTTAGATTGGACAATGGTAACTGTTTCTTTTGGCATTTAAATGTACGAATGTGAGCAGCACACACATACAGAAAGAATTTGATGTTCACAAATGTGGTTACCTTCCCCTTTTAATTTTGACCAGTACATTTTTCTTCTTTTTCCTTCTGCTTAGTGTAAAGGAAAGATAAACAATGCGCTTCAGTTTCAAGCATTGTGTATATTAGCTCCTTAATACAGGAATATTATTGATATGTTCTTTCTTTTCCATTAACATTGCTCTATTTTTGCTATGGAAGTACCAATAGTAATCTTTAAAAAGAAACTTGTTGAATATAGAGTTTTTAAAGGGGAGAAACAGAGACCTGTCATTCAGGGAAGTCTTGTGGTTTGTGATATGCAAGAAGTCCATGTGAACTATATGATCACAGAGGTCCCTTCTGCCCTTAAAATGTGTGACTCTGAATTTTAGTCTCTACAGAATACATCTGGTCTTATTGCTTGTAAACTTCAGAAAATATGAAACTGGATTTATTCTCAGCTGCCTGTAACACATACAGTATAAACCAGTGAAGGTAGACTAGTTGGACAAATCAATGTTTCTTTCTACTTTCACTCATTTTTTTCCCCATTACATTCTATTGCAAACCAGATCACTGCCACTGGATGTTCCTTTCCTTTGAATATCAGACTCTCCACTCTCGTTTCAGCCCTTTCCTTCCTTACAAGGATTCTAGAATCATAGGAAAGTAGGGCTGAAAGGGACCTCCATAAGGTCATCCACCCCTTGCTCGAGGCAGGATGATCCCTGATTAAACTAGCCAAGTGTCTGTCCACCATGCTCTTGAAATTTTTCAGAAAGTTCCTGCTAATCTCCAACCTAAATTTCCTCTGCTGCATCTTGAGGCCATTGATCCTAATCCTGTGTCCTGTAGTGCATAGGCGACTGGTAGGGGGTGCACATGCCCCCCCCCAATGGGGCCGGTGCCCCTCCTGACGGCCGACACTGATGCTGTTGCTAGGGCTGCCGCCGTCGGTGGCTTCTGCGAGTGCCTCCCCAGATTCAGGAGGCACTAGTCACTCATGCTACAGCGACAGTGAAAAAACCCATCTCTATTGTGTCTATAATCACCCTTAATGTATTTGAAGCCTGTTACCAAATCCCCCCTCAGTCTTCTTTCCTCCAGACTAAATAACCCCAGTTCTTTCAGACTTTCCTCATAAGTCTTGCCTCCCAGCCCCCTAATGCATTTTGTTGCTTTGCGCTGGACACTTTCCAAACTCTCAACATGCTTCTTGAAATGTGAGGCCCAAAAGTGGACACATCTCTCCAGGTGAGGTCTCACCAGTGCTGAATAGAGCAGAAGAATAACTTCCCTTGATTGTAAACGACCTTCCTACTAATACCTAGTATGCTGCTGGTATTTTTTCAACAAGAGCATGCTGTTGGTTCATAATCAGTTTATGGTCTACTGTAAGCCCCACGTCCCTCTCTGTACTACTGCAGCCTAGCCAGCCATTCCCCAGTCTGTGCTAGTACATGCAGTTATTCTGTCCCAAGGTCAGGACTTTGCACTTTTCCTTGTTGAATTTCACTTGATTGATTCCAGACCATTTCTCCAGCTTGGTGTTGTCCACAAATGTGCTAAGTGTAGACTTAGTTTCCTCATCCAAATCATTAATGAAGATATTAAGCAACGCTGGAACCAGGACAAACCCCTGGGGAGTCCCACTTGATACCTCCTCCCAACTAGACATTGAGCTATTGATGACTACTTGTTGAGTATGAAGATTAAACTAATTATACATCCACCTTATAGTACTTTCTTGTAGTCTGTATTTCCTCGGTGTGTTAATGAGAATGTTGTGAGAGAGAGTGTGAAAAAAGCCTTGGTAAATTCAAGGTATATCACATACATTGCTCTCTCCCCATCCACAGAGCCTGTCACTTTATGGAACAAAATCAGATTGGTCAGGCATGACTTGCTGTTGGTGAATACATGCTGGCTGCTGCTTGTTCTTTTCTAGGAGCTTCACAATAGATTCTTTCCTGCTTCATGATCTTTCCAGGTGTGAAGGTCAAATTGATTGGTCTGCAGTTCTCCAGATCCTCTTTCTTCCCTTTCTTAAAGATGGGCACTATATTTGCTCTTTTCCAGTCATCTGTGACCTAACTGGACCTCCATCAGTTCTCAAAAGTAATAGCCAGTGGCTCTAAAATTATTTCAGCCAATTCCTTCAGTACCCTAAGATGTAGCCCATCTGGCCCAGCCAACTTTTGGCTGGGATGATCTAGCTGGGGATGGTCCTGCTTTGAGCAGGGGGTTGGACTAGATGACCACCTGAGGTCCCTTTCTACTCTAATTTTCTATGATTCTATGAACTTGAAAGCATCTAGCTTCTCTAAGCAATCCCTAACCTGTTATTCTGCTATTCTAGGCTGTTTGTCTCCTTTCCTATCTATGTTGCCAGCAGCACTCACCATCTGGTAGCTGTCCCTATTTGTGAAGACTGAAGTAAAATAAGTTATTAAATAATTCAGCTTTCTCTGCATCATTCATAACCAGGCATCCAGGTTTTCTCTGTTCAAAAATTCCAAATTCTCTGATAAAAAAATAAAAATTGTCTGATTAAAAACTCCCAAATCCACGTTTTTCTGCTGTTAAAATGAAACATCACTAACATATATATAAAAAAAAAGTATCAGTTGAACACAGTGTTTTATTGATATACTAGCAAATTGCCCGTCAAGAGTGTGGGGGGGAGGGGGACAGGCAGGAACAGAGCCCCATGTCTGTCCCCATGCCACACCCTGCCACTCCAGGTCCGACCCATTTACACCCCCCAGCTCCGGGTCTGGCCCCGCTCCACCCCTACCCCTCCCTGCTGCTCCAGGTCTAGCCCTGCCCTATCCCCCCCACCACTCTGGGTCCAGCCCTGCTCTATCCCAACCACCCGCATCCAGCCCCACTGTACCTCCCCACCCGCATCTGGCCCCACTCTACCTCTCCTTCCCCTTGCCACTCTGGGTCTGGCTCTGCTCTACGCCCGCACACACATCCAGCCTCGTGCCCCCCTTCAGCCAGTTGGGGTCTGGCACCAATCTATATCCCTCCCCCACACTGCTCAGGGTCTACCCCCCCTCCCCCCACCTTCGGAGTCCGGCCCTGCTCCACACTTCTCCCCGCAGCTCCAGGTCCTGCTCTGTTTCCCCACTCTGCTGCTCTGGGTAGGGAAACAGAGCATCAGGGAGACCTATGGTTTTTCTGGTCTTCCTCTTATTTTTGACATACTTGTAGAATCTCTTTTTATTGCGTTTTACATCCATTGCCAGCTGCATCTCAAATCATGTCTTGGGCTTCCTAATTTATGCCCTGAGATACTCTTATACTCTTTCGTAGTGCTATGTCCACATTTCCATTTTTCATAGGATTCCTTTTTTAGTTGCAGTTCATAGAAGAACTCATTGTCTAGCCAAGATGGCCTCCTGGTGAACTTCCTAGTCTTCCATCTCACTGGAATAACTTCTCCTGTGCCCTTAAAGTAGCTTTTTGAAAGTAAAGCCAGCTCTCCTGGACTCCGTTTCTCCCCAGACTCGCCTCCCAGGAAATCCTACCCCCTGCCAGTTCCCTAAGTTTGTTAAAGCCTGCTTTTCTGAAGTCCAGTGTCTTTATTCTGCTGTTCTTCTTCCTTCCTCTTCTTAGGATTTTGAATTCTATAATTTCATGGCCACAGTTACCCAAGTTACCTTCCACCTTCACATTATCAACCAATTCCTCTGTGGTTATTAGCAGCAGAAGAGCTTCCCTCCTAGTTGGCCTGTCTACAATCTGTATGAAAAAGTTATCACCAAAATACTCCCAGAGTGACCTCTTTATCTTCAGTTTGAGTTTAACTTGTTTTAGAAGTATGGTTCCTTGTGGGGCTGATTTTTTGCCTTTGGAAAACATGGCCCAACAAGCATTGAAATGCTGTTTCACAGGAGTCAAAATGATAATTTCTACTGAATGGTATATCAATTTTAATTGTTAAATGCTATTCAGAGATGCCTGTAATGAATATAGAGACCTTGAAAGGTAAGATTATAATTGTAAAGCTTATCACTAAGTATTAAACCTGTGGCCTTAGAAGTCATACATTAAGTTATACATGTAAGCCAGCCAGTTTTTCCCTTGCTTGGTGAATAGTCCATTGCAAAACTTAAAGTAACATGTACTAAAGAATATTGCAATGAAAGCATCAAAACCTGCAGTTCATTTCCTGACTGAAGTTATATTAGACTTTCATCCTTTAACCACTGACATGACTCAATATATTATGGTAAAATATTTAGCAATCTGTTAATAAAATGTCTAGCACAGATAGCCTTAAATTGAAAAAGGATGTACTTTATGGATTTATGAAATTAAGAGAAAAATTCTGATGATATATTTTCTTACTTTAGGCAAAAATTGAGTCTTTAAGTCAAGTTGTCAGTAGTATGAACAAAATTGCATTTAAAAGAAAATGTATAGGTTTTGGTGACAACCTTAATTTTAGGTCTTATATTTTCATGCGGTGTTTTGAGCCAAAATAACAAGACTGTTACTGCAAGAGGACTAGGAAATGAAACAGATTAGAAATAAAATGAAATAAATTGGAATAATGTTGCTCCCTAAAATGAGATAAGTGGAAATATAAAGATCAAAAACTGAAAAGGTAATTTTTAAAATAGCAAACAGTATGGCACACTGTCTTTTAAATAAAGGAAAATACAATATTTTATTTAAATCTCTTTTTGAGTTGACTCAGGTCTCAGGTTTATTCAAAACATATGATTGTTTTCACATCTAAATTGTCCCTGCTGCAAAGAGAGAGAGAGAAAGACAGAGAACCTCAGAACCATTTCACATGCTAAAAAATGCAGTTTCAGAATAAAGAGCAAAATAAAGAAAGTCTGTTCAGCTTGCCTTATAATGTAAGAGAATTATGTAATTACAGACTTAATCATTAGATTCAAATAGTTGCTAAAGTGAGTCTGTTAGATCAAAGGGAGGTCACAGGAACTCTTGTTTCAGTGGTTTAGTTCTAAGAGTTAATCAGGCACTTTCAAATATATATATTACAACAGAAGAAATGAATCTTCAGAGAAGTTCTTGTGCATTCACATGGCAGAGGAAGTCATTAACCAGGCTTAATGTTTCTGGTATTGATAGAGTTCATGAGTAACTTCACCTTCATTTGTGTTTCTCTGTAGTCTGAGACCTCTGCATCCTTTGCTGCTGTTTTATAACATTGATTTTTTTCTCTTTACTTTTGTAAATGAGCTGTGATTCATTTTCACAGGCTTTAAAAATCCTTTGTTTCTTGAGCAGGTGTATGTACAACTCATCAGTATCAATGCAAATGTCGTGTGTCCATAGTAAGGAATAAGTAGAGCTGTTGACATGGACATAAGATTGTGAACATGTTAATTATTGTATAAAAAAAGCTTTTAGAAAATTAACTTTAACTCAGCACCAAGAAGATTGGAAAAAATGGAATTGGATATAGTAAGAAAAGTAACAGTGATGAGTTAGCAGTTGTTTGCTAATAAAGAAGTCTTCCAAAGTGGAAAGGCCTTGCTTTACTAATGGTGTAGAGAAACAAAACATTTAAACCAAGGGAAGTAAAGTAATTGGGTTTTTTTAAAAAAGCCATGGACACCTCTTGCAACCCCTGACAATGAGATTGTCTTGATTTAGGTTTTCTCCCTGATTCAGCTAGTGGATCCAACAACCGTTACCCCAGCTGCTTTGTATTTTCTCAAAATTGGCTACTCTAGTCACTTTTTTGATCTTTCTGTCCTCCTGTGCTATAGGTTTACAGTGCCTGTATATTACCCCCTGCTTTAAATTCTGCTACTAAGTCAGAGCTAGTTGTTTCTTACCTCAGTGCTTCAGAAATTAGGACGTTCTTTGGGAAGTGGGGGACCTGAGGAGAAATGACAAGTACAGCGGGCCCTGACCAACAGTCTCTGAAGCTAGGACACCTATGACACCATAACTGTGTAGATGGCTGCTGGGGACAGTGGGCATGATGGTCAGCAGTATAGATCCAAGGTGAAGGACTTCAGTCTTTGATGCAAGCCAGCCAGAGAATTCACTGCTGTTTATATGACAACCAGAAACTGAACTGTCCTATCAGGTGCCAGTATGGAGCTATACTTTACCTGCAGACTTTGTCATCAATGTGGATCTCTCTTGTCTACCCTCAAAGGTACTCTCATGTTGCAGGGTTGGCTTCAGAGCTCTGGGGCTAGCTCAGGAAAGTAGCCTCTTTCATTCAGAAGTTCTCCTGTCCTTGCTAGTCCTATATATGTGGCAGTCAGTAGTCAGCAGTTGGCCTAGAACAGGGGTGGGCAAAATATGGCCCACAAGGCCATATAGAGATCTATATTAGCAATGCAGAGGTATCTAAGGACAAGCAATTCCAAGAAGTCAGGTCCTGTTCATAGACCAGAAGCCTAGTAATTTGCCTTTGCTTTCTAAGAGGATACAGAGGCCATCTAACTGCTGGCACCCAACCCCCCTCAACCAACTAGGCCCAACCAGCCATCCTTAAAGCCGTCTCCATCAGCAGTAGAGATGTGGACAATGGTGGTAAATGGATCAGGCTGAATTTATTGATGCTTTTGTGATTGGGTGCTGCCATCATGGCCATTCTTTCTTCTGTGCACCCCAGTATCTCTCAAATAAGCCAGCGGCCAAGGCTTGTAAGCTAAGCCTTCTTCCTTCACTGTGTGTGGAATGTACTTGGATGCACCCCCTGGGCATGGTCCTCCTACCCCTTTCTAGATGCACCTTAACTCTTTCAGGAGAGGAATTTCGTGCAGCAAATCCCACAAATATTACAGAAGCCTTACAGGCTTAGGGCTGCAGTAAAACCATCAAGGAATGGCATTTCCTTGCTTCTCAGTAAGTGCCACAAACAAGTTAACACAGATCTGGAACCAACTTCCAAGAGAAGTGGTGCTGGCTCCTACCCTGGGGGTCTTTAAGAGGAGGCTAGATGTACACCTTGCTGGGGTCTTTTGACCCCCATACTCTTTCCTGCCATGGCAGGGGGTCAGACTAGACGATCTGCTCAGGTCCCTTCCGATCCTAGAAACTATGAACCTATGAAACTATGGTGCCTGGATACACAGATGCCATGCCCAAGTCTTGAATAAGTATTTTAAGAGAGCAAGAGTATGCTTGCTTTTCAGCACTTCAGGTATGCATATATTGGCCAGTAGACTGGATCATGTCCATTCAAGAAATAAATTAGAACTTGATGTGCAGGTATTATTCTAGCCAGACTTAAACTTTGTTAGGAAGGACTGATTTGTCATTGTTTATTGAATAGATAGCCATATCTTTCTGTTCCCACAAGACCTCTGAGAGCACCCTGAACATCAGCAAGTTACATCTTACAGAGTTCTCTTTTATTTTTTAAAGAAATATTTTCACTGCCCTTACATCAAATGGACCAGGATGGTTTCCTCCATGGTTTGATCTTGGAGATCCCCTTGGCTCAGTAGAGAAGTCATGGACTTCCTGAAATTGAGAAGAAAAGCTTATAAGAGGTGGAAGTCAGGAATTACCACCGAAGAGAAGTACACAGCAATAGCCTGCACTTGTAGGGAGTGGATTAGAAAAGCAAAGGCAGAAACCAAATTCAAATTGGCAACTGGAATCAAGGACATTAAAAGTTCTTCTTTAGATACGTAGGAAATCAGAGAAAAAATAAGGGAAACATAGGGCCACTGCTGAATGAAATGGGAACAGCTGATAACTGACACTCAGGAGAAAACCAAACTCCTAAACAAATAATTTGCAATTGTATTCCACTAGTTAAGGGTGTTAGTCTGCTTGACAGGATACAAGATAATTAAAGTGGGGGTGATTACCCTTCTATAGTTGACAAAGATTTTGTGAGGGAACATCTAGAGAGGCTGGATATCTACAAATCTGCTGGACCAGATGAACTACACCCAAGAGTGCTGAAAGAATTGGCCAACATCATCGCACAACCTATGGCAAAAGTCCTATCTGAAGACTTGTGGTGCTCAGGAGATTCCCCCCAGAGGTGGTACAATCACCTACTCTGGAGATCTTTAAAAAATGACTGGACATGCATCCTGCTGAGGTTAGAATAAAAACTCCATGTTGCATTTCCTCCCAGGTAAGTACCTATAATTGAAGGCCATAAATTTCACAAGCATTAGTAGCTGCCAATTACTTGGAAAACATGAAGCAACACAGGAAGGAGAAGATGGTGGGGAAACTGGTGGACTCCATGGAGCAATGTGCCAGAGCCACAGGAGCATGAGGACTGGGAGGGAGAGGGTAGAAAACCACCAGGGCTGCTGTGTGGAGGTAATGGAGCAGGGCATGAAGCTTTCATGGAACTGAGTGCCGAAGAGAATAGCAGCATGTATGGAGGACTTTACACACAGGACATTTTGAACATGACATGGAAATTGGGCCCTTTGTAACACTTTTGCCATGGGATGAGAGCACACTCAGCTTCTGAGTCATCACGCAACTTCTGCCTCACCAGTGAGTCATCACGTTACTCAGCTTCTTGCCTCAGCACTGAGTCATCACAAGATTTCCCAGAGCAGCTGGGCTGCAAGCAGTTGTGTTGTATGTGCCCGAACAGCATGTGGTCCCACTCAGAAATTGCTTCAAATAGGTGGCCAAGGGTCTTGGACAGCTCTATTATTTAATACTGCAAACTGATCATGGTTGTGGTTGTTTCAGCCACTGACTAGCGTCTCAGTCTCTGGCACCCAATCCATACCAAGACTTTGTCATTGCTCTCACAGCTTTGTAAAAAATGCAACAGACCATCAGAATCTTGGGAAGATACCGCTTTGTCATTTCCAGCTGGACCACCTGATCTTGAGCTGCTGAAAGGTGCCTTCACCATCATCCTGCCAAGTCAATCATTAGACACTTCCTTCTGGATGTCAGGGAGCCCTACGTAAGGCTTCATGATCACAGCAGCAATGGATAGCAGGGTTGCCAAGTATCAGCTGAGGGATGGTTATACTCTTGATCTCTGCGCTGCTACCAGGGCAGGCAAACCTCCCTTCCTCTTTCAGGAAGCAAGGTGGAGTTGCTAAAAATTCTTGCATCGTGCACCTTTCTGGAGTATCCTTAATTTCCATGTATACATTCCCCATGGTGATTTACCACATTTTGCAACAGTGACCAAAAAAAAACTTTTTCTTTAAAATGAACTCTAGAGGCTTGAGGTACTGGAGTGGGTGCTAAGAATTGGAACATTTGTTCCATCTCTCATCCTGATGCAGTTGAGGAGCCCTGTATGTGTGAAGCAAATGATCCTCTTCGTAAACCTTAAGAAACATGGAACCAGTTCCTTTCCCACTGTTGAGCAAACCTCATGCACAGCAGCACTAACAGTAGATTTGCCCATGCCAAACTGGTTTGCCATGAAACTGTAGGAGTTCAGGAGGCTGCAAGCTTCTGAATGGCTAATGCCACTCTCTTGTCTACCCTCAAAGGTACTCTCATGTTGCGGGTTTGGCTTCAGAGCTCTGGAGCTAGCTCAGGAAAGTAGCCTTTTTTCATTTAGAAGTTCTCCTGTCCTTGCTAGTCCTTCTATATATGTGGCAGTCAGCAGTTGGCCCTAGAACAGGGGTGGGCAAAATATGGCCCACAGGCTGAATTCAGCCCCTGGTGAGCCTTTGTCTGGCCTGCAGCGGGTCCCTCAGTCCTGCCAGGCCCAGGCACCATCCACCTGTGGCAGATCGTGCTGCCCCCTGGGCATGCAGCAGGGCTGGGGTGGCTCCGCAGCTGAACTACCTTTCTAGGCAACCCAGGTGGCAGTGGCTCCTTCTGGCTGTCGTTGCCACCAGCCCCAGGCCCACAGTACCAGTGGGGACCCATGCTGCACAGCCCCAACCCCACATTCCCCACATCTCTGGATTCGCTTGCCAGGCTCAGCAGTGGCAGTGGAGGACAGAAGCTATTGTTCAGCACAGGGTAAAAGCAGCCTCTCCCCCTCACCACTGCTGGTGCTTCCTGGTATAGCTGGCCAGAGCCCACATGGGGCTGCCCTGCATCTGCTCTACGCTGCCATTGCTGCCCTGCCGAGCAGCCCAGAGCCAGTGGTGATGTGGTGTAGATGTGGGGCAGCCCAGTGTGGGCTCTGGGCATCTACACAAGGAAGCGCCAGCAATGGTGAGGGGGAGGAGCCATTTTTACCCCGCACTGAGCAGCAGCATCTGTCCTGTGCTGCTGCTGCTGAGCCTGGGCGAGCAAGTCTGGTGTAGGTACAGAGCACACAGGGTCGGGGCTGTGCAGTGCAGATCCCTCTATTACTGTGGGGCTGGGGCACACTGCTGGCAGTGGTGGGGAGGCACCTCAGGGTGTGTGGGCACTGAACAGTTGTGAGACAGGGGTGTGGGGGTTCCCATGCACACTTCACCATACATACAAACTGTTGCCCACAAGCCCCACTACCACCCCCCCCGCATACAATCACACACCCCACAAACACCCCACCCACCCACACCCTTTGCCACAGACACACCTGTGTGCCTCTGAGGGAGCCCCATGCTTTGCTACTCACACACCTTACCACACACATGCACCCACAACCCCAGCCACCTTCCCCCTCCACATACCCAACAGCTCCCCACAAACCCCATACCCACCCGCCCTTACCCCACCCCACACCCCCACAATATACAAGAGTAAGACTTCAGTTTGAGCTATTATCCAGTCACCTCTATATACACCACACAACCACACAGGACAAAAATATTTTTTTTTAATAAAATTAAAATATTCTAGTATCAATGTTTGATTTTTAGTGTGTTTGTGTGTGTTTTTGTCCTTCTGGTTCCAAAATGGCTAACCCCTTCCTAAAAGGAGTACTTCTGGGGCAGGGGGAAGACTTTTGGTGGCAAAGGTCAGGGGTTAAGGAGCAGGACTTATGGCCCTAAGATAGCAACCAAGGGGCAGGGCAGCTGTCAAGGAGCAGAGCTATCCTTGCGGCCCTCAGCAGCTCACCAAAACTCATTAAGCGGTCCACCAGCCAAAATAATTGTCTGCCCCTGCCCTAGAGGAAGCCATCCTCATTCATGGGCACTCCATCACTTTTTGGTAGCTCCCTGGCACTGTGCCCCAGCCATCTGTGACAAGTACTATAATATATTTGTCCATTGTGGCCCTTTGATCCTGACCTTGCCACAACATTAATTACAACTACTTGTTCAGACAGGCAAGGATTAGCTGGGTTTTGTGTTCTTGGCAGTTGTAGGTCATAAGCATCACAAAGAACTGGCAGCGCCTGGCATAAAGCTTGTTAAAGAGCTCTAGACAGGGGGTGTCTATGCTGCAGCACCATGCAAGTTCCATCTTGTGGCAAACCTTTTCCCATGTGAACACTCACACTAGTGCAGTTAGATGGTGCTTTGTGTTCTGCTTTTGCCTTGTACTAGTTTACCTGTATGTTTGTCCCAGTCCTGATCTAGGTATGTTGTTTTGCTGAAGAACATTGCTGTCAGCAAGTCCATTGTCTTTGATTTACTATCTTGAAGCAGATGGACATGTTTAACCACCATTCATTCATTATAGCTAAATGAACTGCAGTTAAGCACCTTGAGGGAGCTGAGACAAAAAAGCTCAAAGATTTTTCAGGGGGAAGACTGGGAAAGGTGAAATTTGTTGGAACAAAAGAGAGAGGGAAAATAAAGATATTGTGATGATGGTAACAAAGGTAGCAAAGCTGAGGACAAGGGCACAATACATGTTGCTTCAGGGAAAACAAGAAAGGGTAGCAGACATGTCAAGCACAATAATAAAAATAACAGTAAATAAATTAAACATTTCAGTAGTTCAGTGATAAATATAATGAAAACAAGTCTGCACAGATTGACAGTTGAGTAGGCAGTGGCAAGGCCACATCTTTTTTCAGCATCTCTTTTGCTGTCTGCCAGAAAGGTTGATATCTTTAGGCTTGACCTTGAAGGTGTTTGGTGTACATACCATTCTTCATGCTGCCCAGGGAAGCTGTGGAACATCCTTCATTGGAGGTTTTCAGGAAGAAATTCCCTAAGTGTGTGACTGGGATAATGTGAAAATGGCACATTCTGCATTTGTACAGGGGGTTGAACTAGCTGATCTTGAAGTCCCTTCCAACCCTGTGATTCTTAGACAAAATCTCTTTACGGCCATAAACCCACAAAATAGGGTCTCTGTGGTTACATGGTTCATGGGACTGTGCCAAGCCCTCCACACTGGGGTGAATATTACCATTTGAGTTAAGTGGGAGTTGTGAGTGTTCTTCACCCCTCAAAATAAGGCACCATCAGGCAAGAAAGGCATTTTAACTACAGACAAGCTACACGTAAATTAATTGAACTGGATGCATTCAGGGGTTAATCCTGGAATTAAACAGCAATATTATGGTAACTGAATTACCCTTTTGCTACTTTGTTTCCTCTATTGCCAGTTCTTTAAGAGGTGCTGACAGTTGTATTTAGTTTCAAATTTGTATTGAATCACAAATAATTATATAACCTTATCATTATCCATTGAGACTACTTTAAACATCATGTTCCTAGTCATGTTCCTATGACTCCATCCTGGAGGTTAATATTATATGAGCTAAATGACATTTTACAGGCTTAGTATATTATGCTGGAGGTGAGGGAGATTGAAGGCAGAGGAGGTTTTTATCCTTTTTGCCTATGCTCATTTTTAAGTGATATAAATCTCTGAAAACTTGTTCACATCCTTCATTTGGATGTTATTAGAGACAGAGAATGGAAAGAGAGCAAATTACAAAACACAACACAAATAGTAACAAACAGAAACAACCCACACATGGGGAAAAGTAAATTAGATTTTTAAAAGGCTTTTGTTATCATGGCTTATGATGGAAAAAGTTATGAAGGAAGTTTTTTTTTTTTCTTGTAAAGGGTCAGTTTGTTGTTGAATGTGTCTCTTTAGTTTTAAAGATCTGTATTTGCCATTTGGGGTTTTAGAAGTTTTTAATGTATAGTCTTGAATTCTTGAACTCTTCTGATGGCAGAAAGTATTGCTGTCCTTACTTTAAAGATGTACAACTTACACAAGGATTCAGGGACTTCCCCAAGATAACAGAATAAAGTGTGTCGTAGAACTGGAAACCATGTACTGATCTCCTGATCCCCCATTTAGAGCCTTAGCTATACAACAGTGTTTTTTCTCCAGCCCTGCTCCATGTGTGTACTTAGTTATTCATACTCACTTTGCTGAGAATAACAAGTTTTTAGGCCATTCCCTATTACCATTACAAAGCCAGTATGTTTTCCGCATCAGCAACAGAATTGGGAACTAAACCTCATTTGAAGAGCCAGATTCTGAACTTAGTTACACATGTGCTGTCCTTAAAGGAAGTGGAGTGAAAACTCAGAGTTCCACCTGTGCTGAACAACACGCTGGACTAAAATGGTTAAGGCACGTTAACTTCTACAAGCATTAGCACACAAGGGACACACCATGTCCAGCCACCTGAGATTACTCCACCTGAACAACTAGATTCTAGGGCTGTGCAAAGCTTTGGTCCCTGATTCGATTTGGCAGAGATTTGGCCCAATTCAGTGGCCGAATCTCCGAATCTGAATTGAATCAGGAGACCCTTTAATCTATCCGAATGGAATTGGAACCCTCTGAATCGATTCAGAGAGATTCAGAAGGATTCAATGATTTGGACATAGACACAGCTTTAAATGTTTTTTCTATATACTTCAAGGTACCAGGCACTTCCAGTCCACTTCCAGGTCTGCTCGGGAGCACACTGCCCCACCCCCTGCGGCTCAGCAACTGGTGCCTCCTGGGTTGGGGGGGCACCTGGGATCCCCCTGCAGCCAATAGCTGACCCAGGAGGGCTTTGGGAGGCCCCCTCGTGCACTCAGCAGTGGACCTGGAAGTGGACCAGAAGTAGTTCTGGTCCACTTCTGGGTTTGCTGCCGAGCACACAGGGGGTCCCCCATGCTCCTGTGGGATGCCCCATCCTCTCCAGCATCACAGCATTCATGAGCCGTGCCTGGTACCTCAAGGTATGTAAAAAACCCACACATTTAAAGCTGTGTCTGTGGCCAGATCGCTGATTCTCCGAATCAGCATCGAATCTTCAGATTCGGATTTGGCCAAATTGAATCAGGGACAGTGATCCAAATCAACAAATTGAATCCCTGTCTGCAGTTTGGACCAAATCCAAATCAGAATTAAATACAGCCCATTTTGACCAGATACCTTTTTATAGCTGGCTCCCCTATTGGGGGACAACTTCAGCATGAATTCAGGATAGGTCTTGAACTTATGTCTCTAGAGCAGTGATTCTCAACCAGAGTGCCACTGTTGAGAATCTCTGGGGTGTCATGAGATCCTTTTAAAGGTGCTGCAGGGTGCTGCACAATATTAGCACTGTTAGGTATGTGAATACCTACACATGGTTCACAAGATAAACCCAGTGTTTTCAAGCTGGAATCCAGGTCTCATACTGACCTGTTGTGGAATTTCTGAGTTCTTTGCAACAGAAAAATTGTGACATTATTTTTCTGTAGTCAAAAAATGAATGAAAGCTAACAGCTAGCATTTTTCAAGAGGTACCTTGTGCCTAATGCGGGATGGCTCGAGTCTAATGAAGTTGATAACCACTGCTCTAGAGACCTAGCAAGATGCGTTAAGTGCTCTACCACCACACCCTGGGAAAGGAAGTGGAGTAGCAGAGGTATAATTTCTGGACATAATGTACAGACGCTAGTGTTGATAGAAGTGTCTGGGGTAGAATTTGAAGGCAAGTGGATGGTGCAAGAGTCATTTAGGTTACATAAATACATGATCAGGAAACAACCCAGTTTGAGTTTTAGATCTCAAGTTAAGTTTGAAACACTGGCAGGAAAATATTGCTACTTGTCATCTGAGTACGTTTATTAAGGAGCCATTGAGAAAAGCTGCTTGTTTTTCACAGCCACTTTCAGAGGAGAAACACATTTTAAATACTTGTATATCTTACTGAAATGATGTTGAGAAGTTCTCAACAATTGTCAAGATGTCTCATCCAACAGCAGTAGAGCACTAAGAAGGATACTACTCCTTTTCTCCAGCATTCAGATGTCATAATCCCAAAGCTAGTGTAGGCACAGATTTTTTTTCTACTCTTCATAGCAACCATTACTATACATATATTGCAGGTTTCAAATGGTTCAAATAGGCAGGAGGCAGCTGTGTATTTAGTGGAGTTTATAGTAGCACCAGTTCCATCGCTGCTTGGAAGAGTTGCTATAGAAACCGTAGCAGAAACAATACAAGGAAGTGGAAACCAGCAAAAAAGCCTTGGGAATTTTTTTTAAAAATGTAGCATGCACAAGATAGCAAATCCCCAGATCTCACAGGGATCTCAGTTATAGAAATTAGAGATAAACTGGTCTATTAGTCCTTCCATTCCATTTCCCTGGGATCTGTGTTGTCTAGTTCTCCATAATATATTTAGTATTAAGTTCAGTTTAGTCCTGAGCCATACAGTTAAATGGGCATAGGGGTTGCTGGCACTCCAAAAAGAGAAGACATTTTAAAGCGGTTTTCAGGTTAAGTTTATGACATTTTATCATCCGCCTTTCTTTATTACTGGAGACTGTTTGAAGAGTCCCTTAATTTGTGCTGTGAACTGTTTCTCATATAAGACTAAACAAAGCATTCAGAGACTCTGTTTGAAGCACATATGTTTAATTTAGAGTTTTCAAAAGCTAAAGGGCACAGTCTTTCTAAAAGCCTCCCAAATTGCATAGCGGTTATTTTGCATTATGAGAATTGGGTAATCAAAGAAACAGAAGTTCAGCAGTTCTGTCGCAAACACTAAATAAGGTAAAATCTTTTCAGTGGGACTGAGTTTGAGATTTTTGTTGAAATTTTTTTTGAAGTATATAAGCGCTTCTGGCTTGACTGCCCCTTATGTGTGTGTTGACATCGTGGCCTCGTCTAATCTGAAGCTTTTCTCAGAATTTTTCACCATTGTACCATTCCTGGCGCTGCTGTGCTGGTGATGGTTGCTGTGAACATTTTAATGTAGACAGGGCACTGGCATTTTTACAGTCATGTCATCTGTCTCTGTTCAGAGCCAATTTAGATTACACAGAGGTAAATGTACCAAGGAACATTGATGCCTGGTCTACACTAGAGCTCCCACTGGTAGGAAATTAAGAAAGGAAATCTCAGTCTATAGACTCAGCCATGGCAGAATACTGATCATCCTTTTCAAACCAGAAAGGGTTACGTCCTTCAAAAGAACAGTTTTTTCTAGGAGAGAGACAAATCCCAGGCTCAGTGGAATCTGCAAGATAAACAAGTCCACACTATATAATGTGCAGAAACAGTTTATTTCAACATAAGTCATTGTTTCCATCATTCTGAAAGACACATGGTCTACAGAAAAACACTATAATTAAAAGTAACCACTTCTCTATTTGAGACTTTGAAGTTGGTCTTTCCAAAGAAGCACTATGCAATCATAGGAGATGTTAGGGGAGGGACAACCTGGGTGCTCAAGGTCTTTGAAGGGGTCTTTGACCCCTCTCCCTTGGTCACCAGTTCAAATCTCTCCCAGACTGATAGGTTCCAGGCCAGTATGAAAAGGTTTGGAGGCCTCTGTCCACTGTCTAAAGCAGGACTGTCCAACTGGTGGCCTGAGGGCTGCATGCAACCCATGAGGGGTTAAACTGCAGCCCCCGGATTCCTGAACAGCCACCACTTCCCTCATCGCAACAGCAACCATCCAGGCACCTCCTCCCTCTTCTCACTTCCGTTTTCTGTGCCTGCTTCAGGGGTTGGGTGGTGTGATATGGAGTGGCATGGGGAGCTGAGGGAGAGCTTGGGACTGTGTGGGTGCCAAGTGCAGAAATGAGTGGGAGTATCCAAGCAGCCCAGGGCCCATAGCCCCCATTGATGCAAACCCCACTGGTACACTCTGTGGGACACTCCTGGTATACAAGGATGTGCCTCCTTTGCAAGGCACATCAAAGGAGTTGGCACTGATTGTACCATGTCAACATTTTCAGCAGAGAGGCTAACAACTGCTGAGTATATTGTACTAACCTGGTGTCCCAGGGATATCTGAGTGGATTAAAGCTAACCAAGGTAAAGTCCCTCCAACATTTTGTCCACTTTAGATTCAAAATAGACTCTTCCTCCTGTCCTAATCATCCTTATAGCATACTTGTCTTCTGAGTCTCACAGTGAACTCCTGACATCCTTCATATTCCTAAATGCTTGAACTTCTTACCAATAGAGGCCAGAAGATTTGTGAATGATTGTAAAGACCCACTAATGTACAAAACCCATGGTAGAAGGGAAGAGCTTTGGTGCATAGTAGCCATCCTTGAACCTCATTTTTAAACTAATGTCTCAGTATTTTGCTGAAAGGGGTGAATTTCAGATGCCTTGTAAATCCTGAATGTTATCAACAGGGTTATGGAATTACTTAAAATCACATTGTGTACCATCTATTGTTAAATTTACACATGAGATTAATGTACATTTTTTTAAGAGAAAATGTATATTTTTATCTTTTCTTTCAGTTTTACTTTGTATAGTTGTATATAATCAAATTCGCTCTTCCAAGTTTATCAGCTTGTTTCTGCAGGTCTTTTGCACAGGAATTAGAATATAAAACATTTTTTAAACAGTAAAATGTAATCTTGCAAAAGCACCCAAACTGGCCTGTCTCAGGATAGATGGAGTTTCATAACTTGCTTTTAGCTTTTAAAGTTTACTGGATAGTGATTTCAAGTTGGCAGTCTTTTTTTAACATTTGAAGCCTGATTTTATGATGTCTATATCCTTATTACTATCTTATACTATATTCTGTCTCAAGTGCCTCATGCTATAGGGTGGCAGTGGCATATTTTATCTTTGGATGGGTTATTCATTACTTTCAGCACCTGAATATGTGTTACCTATGGAGAAAAAGAGAGTAATGGCATTCTAAAATAAAACCTCTTTGTCTCCTAAAATAAAGCCTCTCTTACCTTTCTGGAGAGCGGGACAAGGGTCTGAAGGAGTTGGAATTCGCAAGAAGCAGAACAAAGAAACCAGATTTAAGTGCCAAATTTCAAAAACTTGTAGGGACTCGGAAACAAAAGACGCTTTGGCAGAAGAGTGGACTAGCCAGACATATCTGTTGATAAGGGGTTCCTTTTAACTGTGAAATTAGCCATTGCCTGTAGTATGACTAAGACCTGGTATGCACTAGTGAGTTGTGCCAATTAAACTCTCCTTTCAGTTTTCAAACTTGTGTGCATACCATCCAAACCTTCCACTTTCTGGCAGTTATGCCTGATTATAGAACAACATAAGCCTCCTGCTAGCGTAGATTTGTCAGCTCTGTGCAACATGGCTGCCTATATTTATTGTGCAATCCAAAAATATAGCATTCTCTTAAGGAACTAACCATCTGATAGTATTTCTGAGATTTTTCTGCCCAAGAGGGACACACTGACTTGAAGTTTGCCTCACTTTTATATGCCTGGGGAAGTCTCTGCAAGCATCTCTATTCCTGTTACTGGCTACCTTTGCACTGAGAGCATGACTTCTCATTCTGAGGCACATGCTGCTGCCTTCTTCAGGAAAGAGTTGCATTGTGGGGGAGATGAACCACATAAGGACAAAGCTACAGCTCTCCTACAGAAACAGAAACATTTGTAGTGGCCTTGAGGAGCATGTGGTGAAATCTCCACATTCATTTTCAGCTCAATCTGTCTAAGCATTATAACAGGATTACAGGCCATGCCCTTCCATTGAGGCAGTGACCAGCACCCATCTCTGCTGCATTTAAGTTTGCAGCAACAAGTTTTAGGAGGCATCTGAAAGGAGAGGCATAACTGGCCAGTACTACACTCCTTCTCTCCATATTCAGCACCCTCCCTGCTCTAACTCCAGCAGCAGGAGGGGCAGAGCAGTGGTAATGGTGCGGGGGCAGCAGCCAGAGGTTTGCTGCTGCTTGTGGGGGATGTCACCTCTTTTTTTTGTTGTTGTTGCTGACATGCATATTGAGTGGCCAAAAAAACACCAGGTTTCCATGGGAAAAAAAGAAGGTGACATCTCTCCTAGCAACAGTGAACCTGCAGCCGCTGGTCCTCCACTAAGTGCTGTTACTACTTCTCTGCTCTCCCCACTTCCAGACCTGGAATCGGAGCTGCTGTAGAGAAGGTGTTGGCTACAGGGCAGAGGGGGACAGGAGGGTGAGGCACCCTCTAGCTCCATTGCAGTGCCCCGCTCCTTTTAGGCAGTACCCAGGGCTCTTGCCCTGCTTGCCAACCTGTTGTGATGTTGTTATCTGAGAGCAGTTGATTACAGGGCATAAAAGAAAGGATCACGGGCAGTTGGCCCAAGGCCTGTATTACCCTGCAGAATTCTATAACATGCAACACCAACAAGGTCAGATCATATATCTGTGGATGTGTGCATGTCAGTTAACCTTTACCCTTATTAATTTTTAAATCATTACAGTTGGTCATCTAAGAAAAATAAATAGGTTGTTACTGTGTATTGTCCCTACAACTCATACCCTCTTTGTACAGGAAGTAGTGGTCTTTCTGACATCACACTGTCACTGTTGTAATTTCATTCCATCTCCTTATTGCCTATACTAAGAGATTTGTTAAGCCCAGCTGTTTCCAGATAAGCAGTGCTGATGAGACCCTCAAATTAGGAGGAAATTTCAGCTCATTTAGCACATAAAATCATGTAGATTCAGGCCTGGCTGTCTGCTTTTTGGATTACAGAGAAGAATCTTGAAGCAACAAATATTCAGTCTTCTTCCCTTATTGAGTTTAGACCACTGACATGTACTTGGGTACTAGAAAAGCTGGAAGTACTTTGTCTTCTTTGGATCTGTGGCCTTTTTGACTGCTGAAGCCCACTGCGGAAGTACTGTGCCCATTGTTGTTTGAGATTGTTATTGCTCCAGGCTGCTGGCTTCTCCCAACTAAGCAGATACATTTCCTCTACACTAAAAGCAAAGACTTGTTAACAATTTGACCATCAGCCCCTTTCACATCTTCCATTTCTGGTTAAGATCATAAAGAAGGATATGACAGGACATCTTTCTGATACCTAGTTGGATGAAGAACAGGTGGCTCAAGGAAAACCAATGTTGGTGTTGGTCAAAAGGGGAAAGCAGTTTGAAGAATTAGTTTCTCTTCCACTGACAATATACATCCCCCATTCATCAAAGAAGTGAAAGGGCTTGGGGTCTTTTTAACTCCTCATGAAGCATAAATGACAAAGTAATGTCTGTATCTAATTCTTTCATTACCAGCTTTCTAGGAAACTACATCCCTTTCTCCCAAATAAGAACAGACTAGTGTGTTTGTCACCTCTGGGCAGAATTACCATAGTGGACTGTATCTGAAGTTGCATTTGAAGATAATGCAGAGGCTTCAGCTGTAGAATGTGGTTGACTATCTTCTCCATGGCTTGAGGTACCATGAATGTATCAAGAGCATTATTCAAGTCCCTCTACTAGTTACCAGCAACTTTCAGTGCTGTTTTAAGGCTTTGGTTCTAATCTTGCATTTACATGAAAGACTTAATGATTGCTTCTCTTCTCTGAAAGTGTTTTATCATACCCATCTTGTTTTCCATGTTGTTCAGTGAGTATCCAAGACAATTAGGCTAAGTACAGACAGTCAAAAAGCCCAAGGCTGAATCGATTCAATCTTTGCAGGTTAGTCTAAACCAGATAGATTGAACCAATAAGCACATGAACAGATGTTCACTTTTGATTCCAGAAATGTAGCCACATGCCTGCAGTGGCCCAGGGCAGAAGCCAGGGAGCACTCCTCCCTTCTCTGTTGGAGCAAACAACTTAGGCTAAGCCTAGCCTGCCCACCCTGTGAGAGAGGGATGTTCAGGGGAGGTGCAAAGCATCCTGGGATGCTCAGTTTTCTATCCTGAGTTGACTTGAATCTGGAGAGGATCTGGGAACAGAAGTTCAGTAAAGCAATTTAACCTAAATTAGTTAAGTCTGATACTACATCCATCCAGGTTTATCTTAAACCAGTTTTGGCCATTTTGAAAGTGGTTTATGTGCACTGAATTTCTGTTGTGTCACAGATTTGAACCGATTTCTGATCACTTATACCGGTTTATGTGTAATTTCTGTCCCTAGACTTAGTGGTAGTGCTTCCAATACCTCAGTGACAGTATTCTATCTCTAATCTGCTAAGTAAGGACACAGCTGTTGAATACAAGTGAAGTTGGTAGCACCAGCTATTATTTAGGTTGTCCTGCTTTTCCCATTAGAAAGACCCTGTTTTTACTTAAGCTGTCTCCACTCTGTGTCTGATCTGAACCTCCTCCCCGTTCCATCCTGTTACGCGAAATATTGTTGTTAATAGTTGCTATGGTAATGCCTGTGACTGATTCTCAGTCAGAGTTCTGCAAGATCCTTTTAAGGGTGCCACACATTTGCACTAGTAGTATGCAGGATTCACAACATAAACCCAGAGATTTCAAACAGGAATCTGTGGTATCAAATTTTCTGACCTGTTGTAGTCTTTCTGAGTTCTGTAAGAAGAATTGCTCTATTATTTTTCTATAATCAAGAAATGAAAGAAAGTGAAGAACTAGCATTTTCTGAGGAGTCCCTTGAATTCAAAAAGGTTCAGAACCACTGGCTAAGACAGAGCAGTTATATAAAGTTCTCTGAATGGCTGAGAGTTTCTGCTTTGTCTTCTTCTGCAACTGCTCCTGCAGACTAGAAAAGCTGGCTGACTCTTCCCCACGATTGTTCCCCAAGGCTACATAGGAAGGAAAGAAATTTGCCCGTGGATCAGGTAGTCTTCCCTGCACATGGTCTGCAAAGGTGCAAAAGAAGTGTATGACCTTGGTTGTTCCCTTTTTACCCATGTCTCCCCAAAGCAGTTGTTCTTGCTTTTTTATGACTTTTTAGCCTGAACAGTTGAAGTTTGACAAATTTCCATGCTGGGTGCTTGCCTGAGGTTGCTATTTTTCAGTTTCAACAAAAAAAAATGTTTCAGCCATTTCCTAGAATGGGAAAAAAATGTGTTGTTTTGCCCACATTTTAAAAATATGTATAACCATTTTTTTTTAATAAAACAAGCTCTGGGTCCTTTGGGTGTTGGAGCTAGGACTTGAAATTTGGCAGGGTATTTATTTCCTCTTGTGCCAGAGAAGTGACTTTGCTGTTCCCATGAACAGTTGCCCAAATTTGGCCATATTAGAGGCAGATGAAAAGTCCCAGTTCTTGTGTGCTAAGTAGAGTCTTTCAGAAGATTTTATCCATGCTAAACACACTTAAGATAGGTCCGTGTTGCACTGGAGTACACGTTTGTATCTCTGCCTCTGCCACAGAATTTTTGTGTGATACTGGACAATCTACTTAAACCAAGCTAGTGACAGGTAGTTAGTTGCTAGTTGTGTGTTCCTGAACACTCACAGCTGCATCCAAGGTAAATGGAAGCTCTATGATACTAAGCACTCTGAAAAATCAGATCTTAGGTGTATCTGCTTCAGCACCCAGAATGAATAGACATGTTTGACCTTAATCCCTCTGGGCCTCACATCCCCATTTGTAAAACAGGGATAAGTCTTGCATCCTCTCAGAGAGTTGTCAAGATAAATCTATTAATGACCATGAAGCACACACATAGTCTAAGGAAGAGACTCTTAGAAAAGCCCATGGTAAAATTAAAATGTCTTTATTCAAGGCAAGGTTTCAGTAATATGCAGTAAATAATTCATGGGGGCACACACACTGAGTAATGGGGCTGTAACAAAATGTTGAACAACTCATTCAGTGAGCTCTGATCACTCTGCTCTGATTAAGGCTGGGGTTATGTGGCAAAATAGTTTGGGGTTATGTAGTTAAAGACTATTGTAGTACATTTGTACAGAGGTCTGACTTACCATTGTACCAGCAACTTTAATTCTGACATTTCCTAAATGTCTGTAGTGCTCAAAAGTTTAATACAATTCGTGTGTGGTTATTACGAAAGCCCATATAATAAACAAAATATCCAAATATTTCAACCATTTCTAAAAAAATAGAAACAAATTAGATACAGCAGGAAATTCAAGCATCCCAAGAGGTAAAAGATGAGTGAAATATTGCCTAAACATCAAAGCCAGTATATCATGGCCATCAAATGCAGTTGATATTGTGAGTGGATGTTGACTTCTCTTAAAATGACTAGTATGATGAGTTAATAAACCTTTATGGTTTTTAGAACAAGAAGTCAGTTTGTTCATTGCTAGGCAGCTTCTAACAATTTCCATCAAGAATATTGTGAAAACCTCTATGATGGCTGTGAATTTCAAATGTGTAAGGACCCTTCTACCCTGCCTTTGAAATAAAGGACAGTCAGTGCTCAAATATGAGATCACATTTCTCTCAATGAGTTTTTTCTTTAAAAAACAAACTAACCTGGTAGCAGCGTGCAGTTGGATATGTCATAACCAAGCATTCCCTCTATCCATTTCATATATTATTAAAAGAGATGTGAAATTAGATGCCAAAAATGTTGTATGCAATGATAACTTACAAGATTAGTTCAGTGGTAAACAATACTTTTTTTTTATTAATTTGTATTTGTTTGCATGGGTGACATTAATTAATGTTGTCTCAGACCTCAATATTCTTTAATTTTTTTTTTTTTTTTTAAGTAAAAAAGAAGCTTACTGAGTCATTGCCTAATTTTTCAGGCAGTCATGAATCAGAGTTTTTGCCATTTAGATAAAATTGTATATGTAGAGAACATATGCATTAAACTGTATGGCAGCACAAAAGCAAGAGAAACTCAGCTATGCATATTAGTTTGCTATGCATATTAGTTTTTCATAGTTTCTTTTGTATTTAGAAAATAAAACTACTGTAACCTTTTATAAACTCTCACTAAATCTCTTTATAATGTGACTCATTCTCTATGAGTAAATCCCTCTTGCTTCTTTAATTGTCATAAACACTGAAAAAGTAGAGTCCAGGTTTGAGGCCTCATATTTAGGGTTTACTTGGTCCCTCAGCCAAAACTGCAATAGAGGTGTTCTCTAAGTAGGGATTTCCAAAAGTTGACTCTGGTCAGAAGTCTCCAAGTTTTGAGATATATTGAGGGAAACGCTTTTTCACCCCTGTAGTGTGCTTCTCTGGCCAATTACTATATTAAAAAGTGATGCCTAAATAGGTAAGAGAAGGTAATCAAAATGATTAAATTGTGCTGAATCAAAAAGTGAATGAGAAGGCTTTACTTTGAATCAGCTAATTGTTTAAATTTTTTAAAGGAAGTGTTTCTATTCCTGGGACAGAAGAGGTAGCTGGAACTTCCTCTGACATATTTTTCATTTTAAGACCAAGACTAGTTTGACAGCAGGATTTGTACCTTTATAACTAACTATTACTATTTAACTTTATGACTTGTAGAAGCTTGTTAGGTTCAGTGACTCATTTACGTAGATGAAGTTATTTTTAGAGGTATAATTTGTTCTATTTAGAAAGGCAAAAAAAGACTTGGTAAAGAGTTAGATTCTTCATTATGGTTTACAGGGCTCATGAATCCAGTAACCATGCAAAAGATGACTAAGCAAGGGGTCTATTGGTACTTTCAGGAATTTACAGACATGAGTCATCCACTTATTGTCTGCAGACACACCATCAAGGTATCTTGTGAGTCAGCTGTGATTTGGAAATAGCCCGGGCATTCAACATGAGTACTTTTTTTGTAGTTCATAAGTATCCAGTAAATAATATGCCAAACCAGAGCATGTTTTGTAATGTTTGCAGTTCAGATGCTCGCTTACAAAAGTGTTTCATTTGTCAGTGATGCAGTATACATGGTGAAATATAGATGTGAGCTATGATTGATATAATTATGGCAATTCTAACTTGTATCCACTTTTTGCAATAGACAGGCAGATTTTATTCTGTAATGCTATATAAAAATGCAATATCACTCACTCGTATAACTAGCTAAGAATAAAAATCTCCTCTGACACACCCATGCCACCACAGCAAAAACATAGGTGTGACTGAGCCCAGAATTTGACCTTTATGTTCAAAATACTTGGTAAATACTCACTGATTAGTTTGCTTATTTTACATGCAATGAAGAATGTGGGTCACATTGAAACCTGGCATAAACAAGTGCTAATTAGTTTGCTTCAATAGCTTTATACCCCATAGTGCCAAAAGTGTATTTGGCCCTTACGATCTACTTCTGAAATAATAGAGATGCCTGTAACATTTTTAAAGCTGGGGCCCATTTCCTGTTTACTGGACTTATAGGTGTGGTTGTGCTCCGTAATTAAGGTCAGATAATTTGCTTGGTGTGGGTTTGGTTTGGCTTATATCTTTACTAAGAGAAACACTTAATGTAGAAAAGGGAGTTTTAGTTATCCTTTGTGTTGCCAAGAGGGCACTAATAGAAGGCAACCAGTGTTTTTCAAAATCTGTCTTGAAGTTCAAAATAGTACCAGTCTTTGCTATATAATAACAATATACACTTAAACTTATCTATTTCATCTGTCCGATTCCACAGTTCTCATTATAATTGACTTCTGAAAATTCTTACAAATGTTTTGGTTAATAAAAGTATGAAACATTTTCCTTTTTTATTCTATTATAATATATTCATTAGGGAAAAAAATAGAGATGCACCAATATATTGGTGCCACATCAGATTGGCACTGATGAAAGGAAAATTAACATTATCTGCCATCAGCTTTTTTTGGTCAGTGTAGCCAATAATGTACCAATAAATATCATGGGCCTCTGGCTGTGGCTCCCAGATGCCACATGCATACATGCACCAACCAAGAATGCAGCTGGGCAGTTTAGAGAGTGGTGCCCTGTAGGTAAGTCTGTGGAGGGAAGGGGTGTTGGGGGTGCAGATCGAGGCCCCTGCAGTGAGGGAGGGAGTGGGACTGAGGCTGGGGTTGGGGCTGGGTGGCAAGTGGAGCAGGATGGAGCTGCATACAGCTCGTCTAGGCAATCAGCATCCCGGCGCTTAAAAAATGGTGGCAGGGGCACTTGAACTAAAGTTCATCAAATGAGCTTTAGTTAAAGCACCATCACCACCATTTTTAAGTGAAGGGAAGCTTTTAGGATCAGAGCCCTACTGACTGTGTTCTCGCATTGTTGGCCCATGTTCATCTTGGAGTCAGTAATGACTCCAAGATCTCTTTCTGCCACTGTGCTTTCGAGAAGGGAGTTCCCCAACCTATAGGTATGCTGCTGGTTCCTAATGCCCAAGTGCAGGACCCTGCACTTGTCAGTAGTGAATCCCATTCTATTTTCATTTGCCCACCCCTGTAACCTGTCCAGGTCCTGGTGTATTCTGTCCTTCCTTTCTAGCGTGCCCACCTCACCCCAAATCTTGGTGTTGTCTGCGAATTTAAACAGACTGCTCTTCACCCCATCCTCCAAGTCCTTAATAAAGAAATTGAACAGTGCAGGCCCGAGGACTGAGCCCTGGGGAACCCCACTGCCTGCTTCCCTCCAGGTCGAAAATGACCCGTCCACCACCACTCTCTGAGTACGACCCCTTAGTCAATTTGCAATCCATCTGACTGTGTAGGCATCAATGCCACAGTCACCTAGCTTTTTAATGAGAATGGGGTGGGAGACAGTGTCAAAGACTTCTTGACGTCCAGAAAGACTACGTCCACCGTGACACCTGCATCCAGTGATTTTGTGACCTGATCGTAGAAGGCAATCAGGTTGGTTTGACAGGACCTGCCCTTAATGAAACCATGCTGGTTGCCCTTGAGCATCATCCCTGCTGCTGGCCCATCACAGATATGCTTCTTGATAATCTTCTCAAAGAACTTCCCCTGGATTGAAGTGAGACTAACAGGCCTATAGTTGCCCAGGTCCTCCTTCTTCCCTTTTTTAAAGATAGGAACCACATTGGCCCTCTTCCAGTTATCCAGCACTTGGCCAGAGCACCACAAGTGCTCATAAAACCATGCTAGGGGCCCCGCGATAACCCCTGCCAATTCCCTCAACACCCTGGGGTGGTGAGCATCTGGACCTGCTGATTTGAGCATGTCTGGCCCCTCCAGAAGTTCTCTGACCCAGTCCTCCCTGACCCTAGGCTTGGCAGAGTTTCTCCTGAGTCCATCCTGAATCTCGGTAGGGGAGTCCCGGTCCTTGCACAAGAAAATAGAGGCGAAAAAATTGTTAAAGAGGTCTGCTTTCTCCTCTGGTGCGACCACCAGATTGCCAAGCATATCCTGCTGGGGCCCCACATTACCCAGGGCCTTCTTCATTCTCCCTATGTAATTAAAAAAGGACTTTTTGTTATCCTTGATCCTTGATGCTAGCCCTAGTTTCGTATCTGCCTTAGCTTTCCTAACAGCCCCCCTACAGACCTGAGTGATGGAGGGTACTCCTCTTTGGTGGTAGCCCCTCCCTTCCACTGGGTGTACGCCTGCTTTTTGGCAATCAGGCATTCACAAATGCCCTTGGTGAGTCAGAGGGGCTTTTGGGCACTCCTGCCCCCTTTGCTTCTTGTTGGGATTGTTGCCCCTTGGGCTCCTTAAAGAAAGACCACTCATCTTGGGCACCCAGTTCCCCTCATACATCCACATGAGTGAGCATGTGTCTATTGTAGCATCTCAAAACAACTTGAGATGCCACAGGAGGCACACCAGAAACTAAAAAAATGTTCCCTGTGCTGCATATTTGCAGTGTGGACTGTGATACTAGGGAATCCTGATACCAAAAGAAAGCATGCCAGAAAAAAGCGGCATAGGGTGTGCTCCTGGAATGTAACCTGAAGCAACTGGAGGCTGGGTCCTCCAAGGAGGCACTCTAGCACCCAGCCAGAGCATCTGTATGCCTGCTGCATGCTCCTGCTGCTCCAGGATGCTACCTGAGCATGTTGGAGGAAATAAAAGTGGGTCAAGGCTGGCAGCAGTGTCTCAGACCCAGTCTCTATCCCTGGTAAGTAGGGCTGGGGGGACTGTGTGTGTGGGAGGAGTGGGTCCCCTGCCCTGGCATACAGCACCTGTTGCTGGTGGCAGCATCTAGCAGCAGGCCCTCAAGGTGTTCATGGCCCTCTACAAGCAGAGTCCCCCAGCAGTGCTGCCTGAACCCAAGGGATGCATGTGGTGCACAGAGCCTGCCTGGCCCACTGGTGTGTGCCTTCAGGCAGAACTGGGTGGCTCCTGCCATCACCCACATCTCCCAGCACTGCAGGCTTTCACCATTGGGCTGGGCCAGCTCCTGCCTCCACATGGCCTGCATGCCATCAGGCTGGGCTGGATCCTTCCTCCATGTGGTGGGCATGTGGAGGCAAGAGCTGGGTTAGCCTGATAGCATGTGGCTTCTGCCTGCAGTGCCAGGAGCCCTGGGTGGTGGTAGAAGCTGGCCTGGTTCTGAAGGCATGCACCAGCAGACTGGGCCAACTCTGTGCCATGTGAAGCTCCTAGGTCTCAGGTGGTACCACGCACCACAGTGTGACTCTGCCTGCAGTGGGCCATTAGCACCCTGAGGGCCTGATGCTGGCTGCTGCTGCTTCTGCCACTGGCGGGGCTGTGCACTTCTGGGATGCGGGGGGCAGGTGTGTGGCGGGCCCCCCACCCCAAACCTCCCCACACCCCCACTCACAACCCCCAAACCCACAAGCCAACCCTACAGACTCCCCACCCACAAACCTCATACCCATGAACTGCCCCACAATCCACCCACAAACCCCACACAACCCCCATACCCACCTCTATACCCACCCACAAACCCCCCAAAACCCATCCCACAAACCCCACATGCACCCCCACACTGCTTCCCCACTCCCCCTGCAAAAACCGCACATCCTCCCACAAATCTCACACCCTGCATGCCCAGCCTCTAGACAGGACAGGACCTGCTGGTGGGAACCACAGCTGCAGAGGCAGCTGCCATACTGTAGCTCTGCCCAGTGCCCACACTGGTGCTGGGACTTGCGGCCCTGACTGGAGGGGGGTGCTCCTGGTCCCAGAAACCACATGGGGGTATGATGGGCTGTGGGGAGGGGTGGAGGTGGCAGCAGGGTTGAGTGATGGGCAGAGCAGGGATTGAGGTGGCAGTGGGGTCTGTGGGTGTCTGTGATGGGCCAGGGGTGTCAGCAGGGGTGTGTCTGAGAGAAAGAGCTGGGGATGGGGAATGAGGGAGTGGTCCATGTAAAAGCATCCACCAGAGCTGGGCTTTGAAACCCCCCAGTGTCACCCTAGAGCAGCCTGTGCAGGGGGAGGCCAGCCTAGATGGGAAGGGGCTTACCCAGCCCAGTCCCTGAGCTCCAGTCAAGGGCTTCCCAGGAAGAGCTTGTGGACTGCGGGGGCCTGGGCACAGGGATCAGAACAGCAAGGGCTGGCACTGCTCAAAGCCACAAAGCAGTGGTTGGGACAGCTGCAGCTGGACCCATGTCCTGGTGCTGGGAGGGAGCTGCTGCCAGGAGGGAGCGAGTGTGGGGCAGGCAGGGGCTATGGGTCAGGAGTGAGGGGCACTTAGGGAGGCTGTGTGTTGGGAGTGAGGGATGAGGGCAGGGGCAGGGCACTGGCATATCAGTGCTACTCAGCACCACAAAGCACCTGTGGCTCCTGCTGCAGCTGCCCCCCACATCCTGGTGAGTAAAGGGGGCAGGGGTAGCTCTGATTTTTCTGTGATAAACTAGAAACAAACACCAAAATGCATAGATATTTAGAATGTATTTTATTATTATGAACAAGGCACTGGTAGTTTTCCAACTTGCTTTAAAATTGTAACTATGTCAATAAAGTAACTGATCTCTCTCTCTTACTTTCTCTCTCTTCCCCATATATATAATATGTATGTTTGTATGTATATAGTGAAGTTTCATTTCAGTTGTGAAAGAATGTGATATTGTGGGGTACTTTAATGAGAGAATTTGGGTTTTATTTGTCAGAAAATTTGCAATTTTTAAACAGGAAACACCAGGATCCCTGCTGGTGAGGCAAATGGTGGGACCCAGGTAGAGGAGCCTGCCCAGGCCCAATACCATTCGTGCCACATCTCACCTACTACTTTACAATGATCTGTTTAGTCCATCGAAAGCCTGCCTTGCCTCACAGTGCCCCTTATGGAGCAACCTCTCCAATCAGGACCTGTCTTGCAGATACTCTTTCAATCAAGGAAACGCAAGAAGTCACAAATAAATTCCTTATGACAAACCCCACTAGTCAACTTGCTGGCTTTGAACTTAACATGCTGAGAGTGGTCTCTGCTAAACAGGTTCAGGACAGGCCAAGGCAGTATTCCCTCTAAGCTGCATGGTGTGTGCACACCATGCAGCTTAGAGGGAACGCTGGGTCAAGGCCCCTGTGCAGCCAACCTCCACCGCTGGGGCCTCAGTGCTAATCCATTGTGCTTGCAGAGAGACACTGTGTCACGCATTATTGAGGAGTATCCCCTTTACAAACTGAGGCAGATTAATAACTTTGAACGCAGTTAACGAGGAAACTGTTGCTTGGCTCTGCGGATTTGTATTAACTAAATACATAAATAAATAGTGCCGCCCAAAGCCCAACTGTGCAACCGTGGTCCATTGGCAGCTGGCCCAGAAGTGTAGGCGGCTCTGCTGCAGTGCCCATATCACAGCCCAGGTGGCTGTGCAGTCCCTGTCCCGGTCTGGCAGGTGCGCAGCCATGGGGCTGCAGGTCCAAGGGGCGGATGTTGTCATAAGGGCCACCAGGTCACAGCCAGACTGCTGCAGTAGGTAGAGGGTGTAGGGGCCACTGTAGGGTAAGGCTGCTTCAGTCCACAGCTGGCACAAGGGGCTAGTGTCCCCAGATATCAATTGGCCGGGTCTCAGAAGGTCCTGAGGTCAAATAGCCCTGAGCTGCTTGCCAAGGCAGCTTTTTATACTGCTGGGGCCACCACAGGTGCTGGCCCCAGCCTCTGGCTCCCCCTGGCTGAAGATCTGGGAAGATCTGGGCAGGGTCAGTTTGCCCCAAGTGGCACAATTTGCCCCCACCAAAGTGCGTGTTCAGGCACATGTGCTGAGGCACAAATCTCCAGCACAAATCTGTGCTGCCGCTGCAAGTGCATGTACCTGCATGTGTGGTTGTGCCCAAGGATTTAAAATAGGAATCCCAGAGTGCTGAAACCATTCTTACCTGTTAGGGTCTTTCTGAGTTCTTTTCAACAGAAGAATTGTTCTAATATTTTTCTGTAGTCAAAAAATGAAATTTATAAGCAGACACTTTCCAAGGGGTACCTCAAGCCTATCGCAAGGTGTCCAGAGTCTAAAAAGATTGAGAACCAGTGTTCTAGTATAAGAGGCTTTTTCTTAAAAAACAGACATTTGGTTTAGTTAATTGAAGGAGAAAAACACTATTACTGACTCTTTGACATAGCTTGATTTTTGACACTATTAACAAAGAACTGAAATGCTTCCAATAAGAAGATAAATGAAAGAAGTAGAGCTGATATTGTTTAACTTCATCACTAAAGTTTGCTATCCATTATGCTCATTTAAACAGGCAAATGTACAACGTTTGTTTTTCTACCCTCCACCCCCCACAAGGAATTGTTGTAACAGAAAAGGTAGATAATAACTACGCTAAGTGGACTGTAAGTACACAGTACTAAGAACAAAGTACATTTACAACTTCAAAACTGAGATCCAGTCCCCCTGGTTTACATTGCTTTCTACAGGAGGAACCAATAGCTTGCTAGCTGATAAATGTTTTATTGTATGGCAGTGGTTTTCAGGGATTATTATTCTTTAACAGTGTTACAAGGAGGACTTTGATATAATATTTAATCTTTGTTTTTTTCCTTAATGCAGTAAAGGTCCAAATTGATCAAACTCAGCTCATGACATTCTCTCTCAAATGCATCAAGTAAGTTGCCATGTGGGTTGAATCCCCAGTTCATGCAGAGCGTTATCACAAAATAAAACTCAGACATTGGGTCACTAAGCTGCCAGACACCAATATTTTAAATGATCTGTTTTTGTCTGGGCCCACAGCAGGAATACCACATTCGGTTTTGTGCAACTCATTTTCACTAACATGTGGAACAGACGGATTGCTGTGCTCGGAGAGCTTGATTTTGTGGATATGGGGCTAAGGCTTTGATAAAAGAGGACAAATATTCAAAAAGTATGTAAACCAAGCAAGGAGAGCAACAATAGTATCAAACTGAGAGAAAGACAATTTAGGCTGAAAACCAGAAAAATCTTTCTGACATTGATATCTTGTAGACAAAGGAAATACTGGAAGCCTCACACCTTAAAACATTTTAAAATGTAATATACATAGCACTAGCAAATATATGGGAGGGAACAACTGTGCTGTGCCATGAATATGGGTTAGGTGATATTACAAGCTTTTTCCACTTCCAGTGTCTCTCATTCCAAGTGATTCTCCAGTCTGTGATTGTTTCCTCTTCTGGCTCTATGTCCCACTTTATTGACTCATGCTCAACTTCTCATTAGGGAGAACTGTCAAGTCACAGATTAAGAATTCTTAGACCAGGTGTTGGCAACACTTTTGGGCAAAGTGCCAAAAGCACCCACAACCTTGACTTGTAAGATGTTAGTGTGCCAGAGGTGGATGGCAGGGAAGCTGTGAGGGGCCCAATCCTTGTGGCAGTGCAGGTCCAGCCCCTTCCCCATTGTTTGTCCCAAGGTGTGCGCGTCAAGCAAAATACCTTTGGCTGCCATGCTCTGGCACCTGTGCCAGGGGTTGCCTAACCCTGTCTTAGACCATAAACTCACATGAATGAGCTACAGTTTTACCAGATTATTGTAGTCTTGTTAGAAATGGCTGAACGACTGAAAAACTTGAGTCACATACTACTTTACCTCAGGTGTCCTTTCTTCTTTTCAAGTTAGTGAAATGAATAGTTTGAGGATGTTAAATATGGTTTAGGTGATTTGAGGGGCAAATCCCACCTATTGTAGATGATGTAAATTTCCTCTACAATGTTATTAGGTTTGGGATCAGGTTAATTTATGAGTAAAAACAGTTAAAAAAAACCAATGATTGCTGGAGGCTAATAGAACTAAAAGGAGACTCAAGAAAATGTTCTACTTAAAAAAAAAATAAAAAAAAAAAAATGTTTGGCAATGAAAATGTCAAATAAATAAGTGTTTGGAATACTGACTGTTATAGGCTGATTTGTTTCTAACAGACCTGGCTAATCTTGAAACAGCTCCTTTCCCTTAGAGTTATAAGCAAGGGGAATTAAAAGAGATAGGATCAAATTTTTGGAGGCTTATGAATAAGACATTTTTATATCAGCGGCTTTTGTATTTGTTTACTTAACACAGATGAATGCAAATTGTGATTACTTTGTTCTGTTCTGTATTATGTAATTAGCTCACTTTATAGCCTTTACTGAGTCATTTAACCTCTCTAAGCCTCAGCTTGACCACCTGGAAAATGGGATTGCTGCTACTTGGATCTCTTGCAAGAATGTCAAAAGGATTGATTAAGGCTGATAAAGCACTCTAAAATTCTTGAATGAAAGGCTCTATAAAAGGACAGCATTACTTTATTTCTTAACAGAATGTATTTTAAAATTCTTGAAAGTAGAAATTAAGCTAGATTTTTTTTTTTAATTCTTCGCTACATTAAGCTCTTTTGTGACAAAGGATCAGACTGAACTCTTGGAAGCACTGTGATTAACTTGTAAATATGCAAGATAAACATGTTTGTTCTGACCATTTGCTTTGTAAAATAAAATACCTCCGTTACGGGTAAATCAGGACGTACAACAGCATAATGGAACACGTGTTTGTTAGAATTGCCAAAGGGAGTATTAAAATAACACATCACCTTCCTTTTTATTTAAGATCTGGTTAGAAGCATTTCTTAAAATGAGTTTTGAGTGGCAGGTAGAAATGATATATTTCACAATGAAGATAAGAAAAAGTATCTCTCATATCATCTTTTTTTATTTTTCTTTCTTTTCTTTTTTTCTTTTTTTTTTTTTTACTATCTTTGCAGTTGACCTACCCCTTTATTTTCCTCGAGACCAGCCAACTCTAACATTTCAGTCAGTCTATCACTTCACTAATAGCGGACAGCTATACTCCCAGGCCCAGAAGAATTACCCTTACAGCCCACGCTGGGATGGCAATGAAATGGCAAAGCGAGCAAAGTAAGTCAAACTGTTATTTCATGCTAGAATTCCACTGTTTGGTGGTCTTCTGTTAAGTATTGAGTTATAGATTTGATTATGCACATTGGGCATTCTGTCTTATATTACAGTTTTAATATTTACAGATATTAATGTAACTTCGATATTTTAATATTGTTAATGTTTTTATAGTAGTAAGTAGTATTAAAGGGCCAATGTAGGCACTGTATTAACAGAGGAGAGGACACTGTCCCTACCCTAAAGAGTTTATAATCTAAGAAGCAAACGAGACAGACATGAGGTGAGGAAAGGTATGTAACATGTAAGCAAAGCGAACAGGATAATAACAGCAAGTGCTTTGTTAGCTTCATGACACATTTGTGGAAGGTGGGTTGATTTAGCAAGGAGGGGATCAACACAATGGAAAATAGGAGAGGAGAGAGAAGAGACATCAACGAGAAGGAAATGAGGGACAGGGTAAGGGAGAAAAGATTATGAGACAGGTATGGGAGACGCAGATGATGTGATGAGAGATGGGGAAGAGGAAGGGAAGACATTTGGAACAAACAGCTGGTCAGTACAGGGCAAAACTGCTGAAAGTTCTCTGAACATCTAGGCTAGAGACAGAGATTACACATAAACCAGTATAAGTGCTTGGAAACTGGTTCAAATCTGTAATACAACAGAATTCCAGTGCACATAAACTGCTTTCAAAATGACCAAAGCCAGTTTAAGATAAACTTGGATGGATGTAGTATCAGACTTAACTGATTTAGGTTAAATTGGTTTATTGAACTTCTGTTCCGAGATCCTCTCCAGATTCAAGTTAACTCACAATACCGCAGCATTCCAGGATGCTTTGCACCTCCCCCACAAACCACCCCTCACCTTGCAGAGTGGGTGGGCTAACTTTGGCCCAAGCTGGCTGCTCCAGCTGAGCAGGGAAGTATACTCCAATGCCCCCCAGCTTCTGGCCTGGGCAACTGCAGGCATGTGGCTACATTTCTGGAATCAGAAGTGAATGTCTGTTCACTTGCCTATCAGTTCAGTCTCCACAGCATAGACTAACCTACAAAGACTGAATCGATTCAGTCTCCAGCTTTTTCACTGTGTACTTAGCCCTAGCAGTTCCCTTTCAGCAAAACAGTTCAGTCTGTTTCTTCTGCAGTTTTTCTCCAAGGTCACATTGCAAAAGGGGAGGAGTGGAGCAGGGTTGTATAACATGAATCCTAGTTTCCTATGCAGTTCCCCTCCTCTTACAGTTGTGGGTTAAGGAAGATTTGGGGATGGGAGAGGGTTGCCTCAACTTGGTCCCTATTTATCTCCTCCCCTCCAGTTTAGCAGTCCCTGTTTTGGCTGCTTTTTTCAGTTACTCCTGTTAGCTGGAGTCTCTGCATGCAGTAAGTTGAGTTTGCAAGATACTTATATTTTAATACATAGTACAGTATTAATGTTAATGAGCTACTTTTCTGTATTGCAAGGATCTAAGTTCTATAATAAAACAACTAAGAACAATGCAAAAGACTAGAAAAGATAGAAACTAAAATACAATTCTTATTATAAGACAACATTAAGGCAGCGAATCAGCAACACAAATTCCCCCCCCCAGTAAAGCAATACGGGCAAAGGCCATACTTGGATTTTGCAAATTCTAAAACTGTTGAAACAGGAATGACTGAGAGTCTACAGATTGAAAGTAAACATACAGCAGATGTTGAAATCAAAAAACATAAATAAAATGACATCTCAGAATGAAGAATTTTGAATGTCAAAATCAAAAGATGACAAATTTGCAGAAGAGATTTTAAGGAATTCAAATTAAAATATTTAAATTTTGCAAAACCAGGCAAAATTGCATGATTGTAAACTTTTAATTTGAAGAGGATGAAAGTAAACAGTGTATAACTAGAGCTTATAATGCTTGAAATAATATGGAGAATATCTAGGATTCAGGATGACACACTGGTAGAATGTTGGTGTTTTTTTGTTTGACTCCTTGGGAGAGCTGTCTCCTGTTCAAACACATTATTTTTGTCATCTTAGGGTTTTTGTTTGGTGTTTCCATGCCAATGTGAGAATACCATGTTTTATGTTTAAAAGAATGAAATAAATTATAACTAGGAAGCACCATTATGACTTATTTCCCGCCTGTACACTTTAATACACTTGTTTTGTGGGAGGTTGTATGCAAGCAAATCCACTCTCTGCTTGTAAACAGCAATGCTTAAAAATGTGTTAGAAGGGTTACTTAGGGCAAGCAAACATGCTTTTATCACAGCCACCTGAAAATTTTTTTTTAGTGTCACTGTCTCTGTGCAATAGGGGCAAAGTGGTTACTGATAAAAATCTGTTAATTAAAACAAGTCAGGTAACACATTTGAAACACCACTGATTTTCCTAGCATACACAAAATGTTTGCCTCACATGTGAACTGGTTCTTCAAAAAATTTCTTAAATATGCAGCTACAATAAGAAAATATAGTAAATTATGAAAAGTTAGCACACTTGCTTGGGGTGTACGTGTGAAGTAAAGCATCTCTGTGTGGTTTCCATGGGAAAGCTCTCTCGGGTTTTTTTTTTTTGTCTTAAATAGGCATTCAAATGTGTATAAATGGGGTCTTTAAAGAACATGCAGAGTCAAAGCCTGGGATTTCATGAAGGAATATTGTAAATAAAGCTTGTTTGTTTATACAAATTAAATTCAGTTATCAGCGCACTCTGGCTTAATTTCTGTCCTGATTCTGTTGCAGCCCCTTAGACTTTAGCTGAGCTTTAGGGAATGCAAAATTGGGCTGGAATTACCCCTTTTTACTAGTATTAACTGAAGTATAACATCTACTTGTCAATAAGTAGCAGAAAAAATGGAAAGCTGATATCATAGTAAAATAACTTTAGGGTTTAAGGTCTTCATCCAACTTGGACCATGTGCAGACTGAACATTTTCTACCAGGAGAATCTTTATTCTCCTGGTAGAAAACAGAAGTATGCAGACATTCAGAATTTTTCTCCCAAAGCAAAAATGGCCACTCCAGGAGAAAATTAACCTGGGAACAACCAGAATTAAATCACTCCTGGGAGAGTTTCCCTGGGAAACGGAACCAGCTATGCATGTACCCTTCTGAGAGAAATTCCCTCATCCCAGTATGCTTTGTTCCTGCCTCCCTCCTTGGGTGCAGGGAGACAGTACGTCACTCTGGCTGGACTCTAATGCTCCAGTTAAGTAGGGAGCAGAACAATCCCTGGAGTGCTTTGGGGCTGGGAAAGCTGAGGCAGCTGTCTCCCCTTTACATGAGCAGTCTAGGTCTGGGTCCAAAACTAAGCCACAGCTGTACCCCACCTGTATTACTGTGGACCTGAATGGCCCGAGGTCCACTCAGGCTGGACCAGAACTGGCTAAACCACCACTACTGTACCCAGACCTGGCAGACCTTGGCATTCCCAGCACATGGACCAATTAGACACCAGGCCCCCATTAGACCCTCTTCCCTTCTCCATACACGGGCCCAGCAGAATCATCCCCTCCATTCCCTGACCTAACAGATCGTGCATCCCATTCCCAGGCTCAGCAAACACAGCTGCCCCCCAGCCCCCACACCACCCTGCACAGACCCAGCAGTAAGTTGTCTGTCACCTGTCTCTAAGCATACAGAAAAACCTGCTAAGCATGATGGGCTGTGTGCTCTGGGGCCCCCTGGCAGGCTAAAATGAGCACCATAGGCTCTCTGGTCCTCAGTCACTCAGTTCTTCCAGTGTCTGTTCAGGGTTTCCCAAGTAAATTTTTCTACTGGGGAAAAAAACAGGATAATTCTTCTGAATTATTTGAATGTGTGTATACCACCTTGGTTAATAAAATATTTTACTTTAAACTAGTTTCTTATGAACAGTTTTGCAATCCTTCACTCACCAGTGTACTTGCTGAATGCAACATTAATTTTGTGTGCCCCTGGGTGCTTTGTATGATTCCAAACTTCAGAGGGACTTAGCACCCTGAACTACTACAGTAGCCACAGCCAGCATCTTTCTATTTTGTGTAATAGATTTTGGTGTGACTTCTGCTAGTTCTATATTGATAGCATCCTTTATCTCAACTCATTTGCCTTCATGCCAAGTCAGATTGTCTTACCACATCTTAGACAAAATATCTAGAGATATTCTTTCCCCTTTCTTTATAACCTAGCTCTACTGGGTGGGGCCTGGAAAA
The DNA here is from genome assembly GCF_001723895.1 of Crocodylus porosus. Classification (NCBI taxonomy): domain Eukaryota; kingdom Metazoa; phylum Chordata; order Crocodylia; family Crocodylidae; genus Crocodylus; species Crocodylus porosus. The sequence goes on along the minus strand of NW_017728943.1, from coordinate 75,425,050 downwards.
TTTGATTTGCATCAATGCTACCTTAGATATTCTTGACAAGTTTAATATTTACAATTCATACAAACCTTCTTTTACCTGGGTCGAAGTAAATGCTACCATACAAGCATTCTTTGGAAGGAGTCACTCTCTGTTGCAGTATTTCCCCAATGTGCAAATAAAAGGAGCCTCAGAAAAAATGCCATTGGAACATACACAATTAAATTACTGTTTCATATAAAGTCATGATCTTTTAACAGCAAATCTCCAAAAATTAGCTCTTATTCATCCATATATCTGCTATCCAGACCCAAACATAACCCATTTTTCTGTGTGTGTAATATGAAGTTATCTAGAAGCTGTAATAGAATAAAATAAAAAGGAAAGGACTGTCATAATGTATATGGATCATGGAAAAATGTGGCCTACACATCATGTGATGGTATTTTATAATAATAACAACAACAAAGAACTAATTATACGTGAGAGCTTTACAGCTCATGAATATAACACATTTTAAGTGGATTTTCTGTTCATCAGACCAATGTATTGGTACACCTCTAACATTTTCTGATGGATGTTATCTTGATTTGAATTACAAGCCAAGAGAAGAAAGGAAGTTATATTTTGGTAAAGAAACAAATTATAGCATTTTTCTTTATATCATATTTGTTTATTTACATGATAACTTTAATAACAAAATATTTTAAAGATACACTACTAGAGTAAAACAGCAAATTAATAAGCATGAAAGCAGAAGATGTTCTTGAATAAAATAACATTTTATGTTAATCTAACATGCTGCTTAAATATATTACACTGTACAGTACCTTTGCACAATAAGGTCATGCTAGTTGAATAACATTTTTCATATACATTTTTGAAAACGTCTTCTTGGATAATTAAGTCTGACTCTTAAGATATGGCATGTTAGTTTCTGACAGGTGCCTGCCAGGGATCTTCAGTGCTGTCATGCATTATGTGGATTTCAGCCAAGATAGGAGGTCTGAGATACTTGTTTCTGGTCACTTCTCATTAAGGCTTTGACTGCAGGAAATAAAAAGCAACTATTAAAGATGGAGAATACAAGCACAATAGGAAAAACATAGAAATAAAACATTCTGGGATGATATGGAGAGTAGTTTTCTACAGAATGGGTAATATTTATGCATATTATCTATCACACACACGCACTATTTGGATATGTAAAGTAGATGTTATTTCTATACAAAAAGGTTTTGTTATCCCAATATATTTCAGCTGTGTAATATCAACAAGAGAAATTAACAAAATAAGGCCTTTCTGTAGCCCTTATTTTTTGAGGGACTGGTTCCTTTTTACAGCCTCTGAACTACAGCTAGAAAGTCAACATTTTAAAGAACAATCAAATTTTGTCACAGCTGGTGTGCTTACTAGCCTTGTGGAATCTTTATATTTGTTTCCCCTCTTGTCTTCCATTCCTTTCACAATTCTCACTGTCAAAGCCCTGCATAACTGCTTCTCAATACGTCTTTACTATACTATTTTCCTACATCCTCTCCTAGTCCATTCATTCTACCACATCTCGCTCACTTCTCACTTTGCAGCATCTTTCACTTTGCCTTTTGGCTTTCACTGCCTTTTGTGCTACTCATTTGCATCATGTCTGGCACTTTCATTGCCTTCAAAGTACACACCTATTCAGTAAAGTATCCCAGCTATAACTGCCAGATAGTATTCTGTCTATACTGTTTTGTTTGTAATCACTTGTGCCTTTAAACTGTAAGCCACTCTGGACTGACACTTATCAATAGGTACAGTTTACCTACTGTAAAATGTGTACCTCTGTAGAAATAAATAATAAATATCTGTCTAGGAAGTGTCCTCTTCAAAGGAGTAGGCGTTAGGTATGTGGACTGGAAAGCTGTGGTTAGGATACTCAAGTAAAACAGAAAAAAAAAAGTAGGCCTGTCACTGTGTCGATCACAGGATCCGGAACTTTCCTAAATTAGCACTGTAATTATTTAGAGACATTCTGTTAAGAAGAATTACTTCCATGGTGACTCTGGAATATCTTGCATGTGATCCCCTAGCAAAGATGCTGAACACTCACACTGTGACCATAAGATTCCAGTGACTCCCTCCCTCACAGATGGCTGGTACCCTAATCACTGAGTAATCCCCTGGGGAAAATGGAAGTTAAAAAAGCAGAAGTAAAACTGCTGTGATCTAAGACCACAAGCCTTCATCTGAGTGAAGCAAATCTATTTATGTATACTGTGGAGAAGGTGAAGGAACTGAAATACTTACCTGTTTTGAACTGCTAGGCAGAAGACATTGATAAACTGGTTTAAAATATAAGGTCTACTCTGCTATTGATGTTTGAGGGGCCTTATACATGTTACTCCCATGAGTTATAATGCAGTAGTACCCCGCACAATTCTTGTGTGTTGGTAAGAAAATAGACCCCCGAGAATCATGATTTGAAGATGGAATATTTATAGATGACTCAAAAAAGTTACACTCACTTTGTTAATTCCTTTTAATCCAGATTCTTGTGGCTTGTCTACAAGGTTTTTTGTTACACTCTACTGTGAGTATTCTTAATAGAGACCCATATCCTTGGGAACAGATGTACCTCTGGAGCCAAGGTCTAAATTATCTGGAAAGTGGTAGTCCTGCTTATTTGCTCTCTGAGTTTAGTGTTTGGTGCAAAGCCATATAATAATCTGCAGTCTCAGCTCCACCCTAATTCCTTAGAACCTTAGCACTCCTTTTCTTTGGACACCATTTAACCTTCAGTATTGGTTAATTTATTATACCTACTGTTGTTACGTTTCAGATAGAGATGGGCAAGGTTCCTTTTCTAGTATGCTAGACAGAAAGGCCCTTACAGTTAATATGACAGAGCTACACTGAATACTGTGCCAATGTGACTGGCTTTCAAAATCATTCCATAACTTCCAGTGTTATTAAAAAAAATTACTAACCATAAGTTTTGAAAGAGGGGAGGGACTCTTAGTTAAACTGAAAAATAAACAGCTAACTGAAATGAATGGGCTTTAATGTTTGTGCTGCACAAGATGAATGCGGTTTGGTTTCAGAAGTTCTTTGATGCAAAGGTGGGGTAGGAATAACTCACATTTTCTGTCCTTAATTGTGTGGAGCCAGTTCCCTATCATGCAATGCTGTGGAATTGCAGAGTGGCAGGCAGCTTCAGCAGTGCTTAAAATGTTCTGCAGACCTCCTGCAGACCTCACCACAAACCCACACATTTTGTTTTCTCTTCTGGTACTGACTGCCTTGATTCACCCCCATTTATTCAGCTGACTACGTAGTCTAGTTAAGGGTAGAAGCTGCTGTGTTTCTTTGTAGTGAAGGTGTATGTGCATCCTTCTTACTGCCTCTTATCTTATCCCTTTATGTCACCAATATAGAAACATGCAAGAGGCAAGGATTTTTGTGGGATATTTTTTACTGGACCAGCTGCATAGTTGGGTACAGTTAGACAAGCTTACAAATGCAAGACATTCTTCATCAGGTGTATGGAATATATGAAAACAGGCATTGGAAACGGACTGAGCTCCTCTTTTTTAGATGCATCACAGAACAGAAATAGACTGGGAGAAATAAGGTAAAGTGGCAGGGGGAGATGCTTAAGAATAGAAGAAGGGTTTATTTTCATGGATCTATTTGGCAGTTAGACAGAAAGATAAAATACATACAGCCACATAATTGCATTCTACAGTGTTCCCTCTGTATGTTTTGTGTATTTAGTTAAATTAATAGTTATTAAATAAGTCATGACATGCTTTTGAATGAACAGTTCAAATATTCCATGTTGTAACCCCCATTTTGATTAGTGAATGCATAAAACAGGTCTGAGGTAGAGGACCCCAGGCAAACTATTCAAGCACTGTATTTTATGTAACAGCAAACAGCCTGCTATGGATTAGGATGTGTAGGGTGGTAGATATGATCCACATCACAAGCAGCATAGCATCTAGCAGCTTCATGTAATACTAAAAAAAAACCATGCTTATATATATATTTAACATGATAAAGAAATTCTGAAAACATAGATTCTTTTGCTACTGAGTCAAGGTAATATTAGCTATGGTTTTCAGATATTACTGGCAGTTTTGTTTGCTTCATCTTCTGAATGCTCAGCTTAATTTCTTTAAAAGCATGATTTCCATGAATTCCTGAGCAGCTGAAAATTGTGTACCTTTTCAAGTATCTCAAGTTGGGCACCCAGAAACTATGGTTCCCAAAATCACTAGCCACCTCTGAATGTCGTGGCCAGCCAGCACTGTTAGAGTGCAGTGCAAGATATGGGTATGTTAACTGTCAGTTACCACAGAGATTTCTGTTCTGAGAGATCCAGTAGAGAAGGAATCATCAACTATGCTCCATTGTAAAAAAAAACAGTTCAAAAGGAAAGAGATAAGGTTTCTGTCACAGAAGTGTTAATTTGGCAGTAACCTTGTAAAGCACTCCAACACTAGAGTGATGAATACTAGACAAATGTAGACAAACAAATAGAATGTAATTCAAAGCATGAATTTACAAATGAAAATGTTTTTGCCATAGAGTTATTGTATCCAGTACATAAACTTAATACCCAATACTTCAACTCCATCACAGGTAAAAAATAGCAAAAATGTTAACTGTCCAAAATCTGGGTTTATAATTGGAATACTAACCTTAGCTAAAGTATTAATATCATGCCATGCTTACTGCAGCTTATGTATTAAATGAATGTTCATATAACTCTTTCCGTTTGCTTTAAATTTCTTGTGCAACTTTAGTACCTTTATGAAGCTTTTGTATTAAGTTAATATTAAAAGTTAGACTTTGTAGCTCAGAGAGATACATAAGCAGAAGTACAGTCACATTACAGTGTAGATGAATGCTGGTATGAAATGTGACTTAAATGCAAGGCCACTGTTGGATGAATCATTAACCATTTTAGATTCACTATTTAATTTGTAGTGATAATAAATTCAACAGAGATTGAAAGTTGTTCAGTGGAGACACCATTAACATTTCTATCTTTGGCTTTGTTCTGTTATAAAGAAAAAGCATACCCCATGTATGGGAGTGGCATTATATGTACATGCCTTTTAAACAGAAGCTTAATTACTGGGAATTATACAAAATCAACCAGACAGACGATGCCCATGTGGTCAGGAAGGGACAAGCCCTCTTGTCAAGTACCCAAGAACAGATTGTTGTGGGTGTTAAGTATTTCAAAACAAGTTTTCTTTGTTTAGAACAAGCTACAGCAAGTACAGAAAAATACAGAGATGTACTAAGATCACCACTTTGTACTTGTAAAAAGGAATAGTTGAATGACATTAATAGAGTCTAGAGACCCTTTTCTAATTCTAACATGTCTTCACTGCTGACCTCATTTATGTACTGTGATTGTATTAAGAAGTGGCAGCATAATAATTCCAGTCTAGAAGGAATAGGTCAAAGACATTAAGAAGCCACGGGGCTTTATTCTGCTTCAACCTATGCCCTTTTTAGTTTCTGTTTTCACATAATTGACTTAGAAGAGGATGGAGCATAACTCTCTCAGTTTATTTATGAAAGATCAGTCATCTTTGACCTGGGTTTCTTCCTGGTAATTAGAATATTTTACTTGGGATCAGAGAAAAAGGAACATTTGGCCTGAGGATCTGCAACCAAGTGTGGTTAGATGTACCAGCATTCTTGAGGTTAGGTGCATGAGAGCAACCTTAATAGAAGAGGGTGAATAATTCAGTGTGTTCAAGTTAATGTTGTTGAAGGATGGTTTATACATCATCTTTATCCACCTCTTGTAAAACACATAGCTAACTAATTCAGGTACTGTTATGAGTGTAGATTCTATATGAGAATAAACTGCCTCAAATAATTTTGTAAATATATTAGGTTCTTCATTAAATGAAGGCATTAGGTTCTATATACCTATTTATTGTTTGAACCATATATCTTCATTAATGGGTGCAGACAGACATTAGAGCCCTGCTCTAACTCATGGTGCTTTACATAAAGCGTAATGAGTTAAATCGCACCAGCTCCCCCTGACCTGACAGACATTCACCTGTTGGGTTGGCTGGGGGAGAGTGGGGGCGGAGGGAGGAAGGCGCCAGCGTGTACTGGCCCAGGCCAGCTGCTGGGGGCACTTCAGCAGCCTCCAGCAGGCTGTTTAACTGCATTCCCCAGCCCCTTCCCCCCCAGCTTGGGGGCTCTCGGTGGGGGGGGGAAGAGAGCCCCCATCTTCTGAAAGACCAGAACTGGGGGGGGGAGATGGGGAACAGGGTCCCCGCCCCAGCTGGGTATTGGGGGAGCCAGGCAGAGCCTGTGAGGTGAGGGGCTCCATTGCATCCCACCCCAGCTCTGGCCATTCAGCAGCCAGGAGCTCCATGCTGGCTGCTCCCAGCTGCTGAATGGCCAGAGCTGAGGGTGGGGGAGGGCAGGAACCCCTCACCTCAGGGGCCTGACCCAGCTTCCTCCAGTACCCCATTTGGGGTAGCTGGAGGGGCTGTGAGGAAAAGGAGCCCTGTTCTCCAACCTCTCCCTCCAGCTCTGGCTGTTTAGCAGCCAGGAGCTCCCTTTCCTTCCCCCTAACATATGGGGCAGGGTGGCTGGGCAGTATCCCAGTCCCCCATCCCTTTGTTGTGTCCCCCCTCTCCCCCCCTCTAAAAAATTAACCCTGGAGGGAACACAGTTTCCCTAAAATGCTGGGCTTTACAGCACCTAAATGTAACACCTGATTTAACCAGGGTTCATTTTTCACCTGACTAGCCATTTTAAAAGCACTCTGCAGCCATGAATGTGTGTTATGACATGGCTGTAGAACACTTTCAGGAGCCAGATCACTCAAAAAAATGTCACTTCTGTCTGCACCCTATATGATTACCCAGTGTGGCGTACATTGTCAGGTCACTGAAGACCAGGTTTATAAGTTCTTTCCCATAGAGCTTACTTTGAAGATCCATGAATCTGAAGGAGCCTGTGGATCTTTTGTAACAGATTTGGAATGTAGAAGGAAGGAAGTGGCACAAAATGATTTTTCCATAATCTGTCATATGAAAATTTCAAATAGTGGACTTATTTATAAACAAATGGAATTGTCTCAAGTTATTGGGCTAAATTCAGACATAATGTCTAAGAGGCAAGTTAATGTCTTTGATTCAGATACTCAGCTATATCAGGTAATCACTGGATGCAGCTAAGGAGAGAGGAGGTGAAATTCTTGGTATAATTAACAGTAGCCTGACAGTTGTATATAGCCTGCTCTGTTGTATATAACATACTCAAAATCCCAAGGAATTGTTCAGACAACTGAGCGTTGCAAAGACACAAAAGTAACTCTGGCATCACCCCCTAACTCAGATCCTCTGAAACGGTGGTATAGAGCTATGGGTGGACATTCCCACCATTAAAAGAGAATCTGCAGGCAGCCAGATACAACAGGTTTAAATAAGCTAGTTGCTGGAAAAAATGCAACTTTTTCTATGGGTTAAAGAACAGGGTTTTCTATTTGTCCATGTGTGTACCTAAACATATTACTGTAGCTAACATGATTTAAAATACCACTAAGCACAGGACTTAACACTTTTTAAAGTGCCATAGTTGAGTCTGAAGCCAACATGGTTTAAAAGATGTTAACCCCTATCTGCAGTAGGTGGAAATAAAAGTCTAAACCATGCTTAGTTGAAATGCAGATATAATAATATGTAAAAACTGGTATTTGTCTCAAAGCTGGCACCAGGAAGAAATCTAGTGGTCCAGGTATTCAGTGGTCTAAAAAAGGTGATGACAGCATGTATATCTCTAGGGAATGGATCCAGGTCAAGAAACAGTGCCAAACAGAATATAAAATGCTGGTGATGAGGGCCCTGGTCTGAATGGGATTCTAAAATGGTATTGAAGAGTCCTTGAAACCAAGCTTTGACCATCAAGAATTATTTATTTTTCTTCCTGAAATCATCTCTTGCCATGTAAGGGCACTTACACACGTTCAGGGAGGCTGCTCCGACATGCTGTAAATCCAGTCTGCAATAGAGTCTGCTGGAGTGCAGAAATTAACGCGCTCCAACAGCCTCCAGCGTTGCATGTATCAGCATCTCCCCACTGAAAAATAATGGTGGGCACTTTGAAGTAAAGCTCACCAAACAAGCTTTAGTTCAAAGTACCCCGCTGCCATTTTTTCAGTGCGGGAACTCTGATACACGTGTCGGTCAGACACTTTTAATTAGTGTGGCTTGCTAATTAAGGCCCCCCCCCCCATCTCCTAGAGCACATCTATGAACACACTAGGGCAACTGAAGTTTGAGTTGTTGACACAGATGAAGAATGTCAGTGCAAACCTTGCTAACATAGATGGCTTTGAGGCCATCAATATCAGAAAACTTGGCACAAAAGCATTCATATGTGAGAGGATGTTGTTGTTATGCAGCTAGAACTCTTTTTCATGATTTTGGAGGATGATTCACAACTCAATGATGCTCTTATCCTAGACACAGAAAGAAAAGAAAAAGGATTTCACCTCCTCTCTCATTAGCTGTGTCCCGTGATTGCCTAGTATTGCTGAGAATCTGAGTCAAAGAAATGAAATTATATAGTCAATATGGCATTATATGTGGCTTTTTCTCATAGTTGGAATTCTCATTTTCTAGGGTTTGGGTTTGCCATTTGGGAACATTAGGGTTGTTGATAGAAACCAAAGTTACTGACCATTTCTCAACACTATTGAACATCCATTAGTAACAAGAGCATTATTAAACAAATAACACCAAAAAGAACCAAAAAAAAAGAAAAGAAAAGAAATAGAACATACATTATAATTACAGCATACTTTCAGTATAAGTGTGTGGAAGCCTTGATAGAAAATTAATACAGTTCACCAGTTTCAAGTGTAGTCTTCAAAGAGGATTATAGTGTTGGACTCTCAAGGTGAAACAGCTTCTTTGTAAGTCAGTAGAGACCACTTTGTGATAGCAAAGTGAAATTAAATGATCTTGCTATAGGTTGACTGCCATTGAAATTTTAAATTTAACACTTATTTGCATTAGAATAATACTAAATTTAGGGTGAAATCTCATAAAGCAAGTTAATTCTGAATCAAAGTATGTTTTCAACATCCAAATCCATTCTCTTTGGACATATATTGTTTTTGTGGGACTTTCTTGAGGTCTTGTGCCACTTCCATTGTTTTATACCACTAGAAAACATGTAAACATTGATTGAACGATCTGATTCTTTCTTCTTTCAGATATTTACTATTTGCAATAACAAGACTTTCTTTCTAGCAGATAATAAAGTGAAGAAAAGATGAGTGGTTTACTCTCAGCAGCGTCCTTAAGCACAGCACCTGAAATTCAATGTACCCTATTAGCTATATATATTGGTTAAATACAGAGAATGTGTGTTGCTTTCTGGAGTGCGAAAGAAGAATTTCCATAGAAAATCCATAACTTTCTACCTTGAACTTGGAAAATGACCATTTGAAGAAACAAAAACAAAAGGCTCTTACAGTAAGACGCTTATTGAAGAGTTGGACATCTGCGTGTATGATGATACACACCCACTCTGAGCAGAGAAGGTAGCAAACTCTTTACACTAAGTGTGAGCTAAGACCTAAACCATTCAGAGAGGGTTGCAGAGGCATTGTTCTCAGCACCTGCATGAGAGAACATCTGTCGCTTTTGTACAAAGCAGTCTTACTGCACTCCAGGAAGCATTTTATCCACTCCTCTTCAGCTTGCTGTAAGGTCATTATGACACAGAGCCACTGAGGGGGTGGGGAAGCAAAATCAGGGAAAGAAGGGAACTTACTGTTTCTCAGAAAGAAAAACATTCAGAAAATCTCTCTAGTCCCAATGTGGTTCAGCTGAGAGAAACCACAAAGCAAGCAGCCTCAAAGTAGGCTTTTTGCACCTTCAGTGTGACTCAACAGGTACCTGGATGTCTGCATTATTTTTAACGCCCTCTTGTCTCATATCAGATGACTGATACATGGTGGGTGTGGAGGGGAAGGATTTCAAAACACTTTTGAAGCTGTTAATAGTATCAGACAGTCAAGTATTGTAAAAACAACAAAAAAGCCATTTGTAATTGCTGTGCAATACTTTGCTCAATATATTTTGTGATCCAGCACACTTGAAGTTTACAGTTGTTGAGAGCCCTGAGTTGTTCTTTATGAATGGACTTAAATGACTGGGTATCATGAGAAGTTAATCTTCCTTTAAAAACCTTGGTTACATGCTGTAGTTGGCTGTTTCTGTGTGTGTGTGTGTGTGTGTGTGTGTGTGTGTGTGTGTGTGTGTGTGTGTGTGTGTGTGTGTGCGGGAGGCAGGGTTATATGTCATTTTAAAATTCATATCGATATAAAACAAATTGTATCAGCATGAGGAAAAACCACTTTCCAGTTGTTATGTAAAAAGAGTTCAGACTGGCACAGCATATTTCATTTATTTGGTTTTATTTCTTTAAATTAATCTTTACAATTCAGACTGAATTGAATCTATAATATGGACATTCTCATCTTAGTGTAGGGCAATGTATTCTTCAGCTATGTTATATTATTATCTTAAAAGGTTTGCATGAATTTCACTACACTTCACCTGTGTCGGTGGGCAAAGACGTGAAGCTTTCTGCTCTCGAGGGTTAATAATCTCTCGAGCTAAATAAAAATCAAAATATCCATTTCACACAAAATTTAAATATTTTGACTTTTGTTTTGTCCCAAGTTGGGAGGAAAAGTCAAATATCAAAATTGCAAAACAAAGGTCTGACGAATTCTGGTAGGGAAATGTGGAAGTGTTATGTTTCAAGTCAGTTTAACATTAAACTACATCATGCTGGGTGAGAGTTATGTTTGTGCCTAATGCTGTTATTCTTCTCTGTGGTCTGAGTTCCTGGGTCAGACTGCATTTCCTTTTATATTTTACAATTATGACTGCCACAATGCACCACCATATTGCTTGGTGTGATGGAAGACTGCCAGTATATCATGGGATGTGTAGTCTGGTTTGAGGGCCCTAGGTTGTAGGAGAGCATGGGGGACATAAAATACTTGGGTTTCAGGTCCTATAAAGCACCGTCGCTTGAGGTTAATAGCATAATGTCAAGCTAACCAAAAACAAAAACCTGTTGCAGTTCAGTTCAACAACCAAAATGTTTCAGGTAAGGCCAAACCAACTCAAAACCAAATACTTTATTTCATTTTTGAAATATTTCACCAAAATTAAAACTCAGTTTTGCAGGAGCTACGTTTTCTGTTAAAATCATTTTGGCAGAAAAATTTTCAACCAGCTCTAATGATCTGAGTCATTTGTCACCTTCCTTTTTCCTCTCCCCATATAGGGCCTCTGGATAAATCCTGATGCTGAAGTATCCAAAAATTTGGCATTTCCTTTCTGTTCCCAGAACTGAAACACTAATTTACACCAGGGCCTTAACCTTTTCTCATCTCACCATTTCAAGTCTCCCTGCCCTACTATGTCCGCTATCCTTCAACTAAAATAATAGTCTTATCTCATTGCACTAAGTGTGTGATACTGCTGAATTTCTGCAGGTTTCCTGTCTATTTCTTCAGCAACTGAAAATACGATGAATAATCATCCACTTAAGTCACTTTTCATAATTTCTCTTATTTTGCGTCCCTGGATGGAAAAAACAATCCTGGGTTATTGTCCTTGATATAACCTGTATCTCATTCTGGATAAGACAAATGACAAAGTAGAAGCCAAGCCTAAAAGCATAGGAAAGAATTATGGGCGTTTACTGTTGTGAAGTACTGAACTCGTGAACTTGTGGGATCTCTCCAAGTGGGATCTAAACAAGCAAAGACGTAATGTTCTTGCTGAAATAGTACCAGGGATCAGACTGTAAGAAGGAGTTGAAATTGCTAGTGGAGCAGAAGGAAAAAGTATATATGAGAGCATGGTGAGAAGATGGAAAAATTTAAATGCAGCTAAAGATGGCATGAGAAGTAGGTACTTAGTGTCACTAGCTTCATTCTGAGAATCATGCCACAGCAGCAAGCAAATTGAGAAGTAATACAGTTACTGTGTTGCTAATACATTTGTGTTATTAATACAACACAATTCCTAGAGATCCTAGGGAAAGTGTATTTCATAAAAGAAAATATAGAAATACTTTCTTTTATGTCCATCAGATAGAAAACCAGTTTAGGACGGAAAGGTTTTTGTTGGATTATTGGAACTAGAGGTAGCAAAGAAGGGAGCAGATATGGGAGGAGATTCTACAGAGAATCCATCGAAGGGGAATGAAGAATCCATTTAAATGAAGCAAGCAAAGGAAATATAATTCAATATTAAGCCGAGTAACACAGAGAGAACTGCTAAGGGGATGACAGAGATACTGCAATTGACAACATATGAGAGAGAGTCCCATGGTGCCAGACTGGCCATGACATTGCAATAGGCTATATTTTGAAACATTAACCATGAAAAAGTACATAACCCATAGCTGCTCATGTAGATCAGATGATGACACGTAGCTGCTTTACACATACATATGTGAGTGTTGAGTGCCAGTAGATGCAGTCATTTTGTAAGCAGTCCTAAAAGCTGCATCAACATTTTGTGCATCAAGGCTAGGGACAGAAATTACACATAAACTGATATAAGTGATCAGAAACTGGTTCAGATCTGTAACACGACAGAAGTTCATTCACACAAACTGCTTTCAAAATGGCCAACACTAGTCGATTTAAGATAAACCTGAATGGATATAGTATCAGACTAAACTGATAAATTGGTTTATTGAACTTCTTTCCCAAATCCTCTTCAGATTCAAATTAACTCACATTCCTCTGGCATCCCAGGATGCTTTGCACCTCCGTCCGCCCCTTGCAGGGTGGGCAGGCTAGCCTTGGCCCAAGCTGTCCTCTCCAGCCAAGCAGGGAAGTGTACTCTACCATTCCCCAGCTCCTGGCCTGGGCCACTGCAGGCATGTGCCTGCATTTCTGGAATCAAAAGTGAATGTCTTTTCACTTGCTTCTCGGTTCAATTTACACAACTTAGCCTAACATGCAAGGACTGAATCAATTCAGCCTCTGGCTTTTGACTATTTGTACTTAGCCCAATAGCTTCTCGGTACTTTATAAAACATCAAATTGGTTAACGTTCTCTCTTATTTCATGATCGTTCTTAGGTCCAATATACAATGCTAAATTCCCCAAGCCATTTATGATACTCCTCCTTTACACTGCTCATCTGGCCTTTGGTCAGCATGTCATATAGCTTCACACATCTTCTGCAAGTTTAATGTTACTGCAGCTTAATGAGTCTATCAGGCACATTGTCACAAGCAGATGAAGAGGTTTCTGATCTTACAGCATGTACTATCTCAAGTCTGACGGAGGAGTAATTGATGTTGAGTGGCAGCTAGGTCTTCTGCCTGTGTTATGAAATTAGATCTTGATTGACTGTGGAGATATTCAGCATGTCTGTGTGCCTGATGAAATCCCTGGAATTCTTGGCATTTATTATTTTCATACTGGTAGACATAGGTAATACCTGTAAATAATGTGCATTGCATCTTATTTCAGAAATGCACCAAGAAAATACTGTGTGATACGGACTGAAAAGTAGATGTAAAATAGGAAAGAACAGGTTAAGAGTTCAGTGTTCGGAGAATGATCAGTAGGTAAAATTGTAGAACCGAATGGGAGAACTAAAACTTAACTGCCTTTAACATGCTTTGCAACCAAGTTATTTTGAGCAGCATATCATTTCAGAATTAATATGTCTGCTGTTGGTACAGATTTGAGGGATGAAGTGCAATAAACCAAAAGGTATTTTACAAACCAGCATAAAATAGACTCATTTTATAGGCTAAAAAAGCTACTCAGTTCATTTTAAAGATAGTGAAACTAATACCCTCATTTATAGACTGATGTATCAGAATTTCAAACTTTCTCAGAAAACTTTTCTTTTAACTAGCAAGTATTGTGTTACAGACCATTTTAAAGTGTTGATATTTATTCATTATGGAAAATAAAGTGAAGGTAATATAAACTGTTCTACCATCTCTGTGAACCTTGTATTTCATACAAGTTCCTGAAAAGAGGCTTATCCATTTCCAATACTTTGACTTCCTGTAAGTGACTTTTTTGCGCCAATGGTGCCACATGTGAAGCTTTTTCAAAAACTGAATAAATTCAACTAATGCAGAAGTATGTTGGGCTTCAAATGTGGAATATTGAATATATAATGCCACAGCCAATGGTGTAACCCCATTTTCCAGTGTTCATCACTATCTCTGGTTCTAAAATACTGCTATATATCAAAACCAAAGGAATTAAAATACAAAGAAAAAGGGGTAAAATGGGAACAATTGTGAATGATTCACTGAAATTCCCAGGAAAATATTTTGGCTGAAAGACTAGAAGATTTCTGGGATATATAAAATTTGAAATAAAAAATGGAATCTAGAGTTTCTCTGGTACAGGAGGAGGAGATTAGTGTTGACCACATTAAAAATGTTGTATGTGACTGTAATCAATCTATAAAAAAATAGTCACTGCTGAAATTAAAAGGTGGAAACCTAGTGATTCACTTTAGACTTCTGAAAATCAGGGCATTTATTTGTGTGTCTAAACATGGATTTGGCTGACTTTTGCTTCCTGGGGTTTTTTGTTTTCTTGGTTCTTAAATATGGACAGGGCAAACTCATGCACACTCGTACGTACACGCATACCCACACATACATGCACATTCTGAGTTTGTTCCTTGCTAACCATTAGCTTTCTTTTTCCCACCAGGGCTTATTTCAAAACATTTGTACCTCAGTTCCAGGAGGCAGCATTTGCCAATGGAAAGCTCTAGGAAACACCAGATTTTGAGATGGTGCCAGATAGATTCTTACATCCACATTCACATCAACACACAAGAGGACCTCCTGGAAGTGGGTTGGAACATCTATATGTGCTTTTTGCTGCTGGAATGGTTTTGATTACTACAGATTTCATCAGATCTGTGAAACAAGGACCTTATCTGGCTAAATTACTGGATTAAATTTTTAAGACACTGTTTAGATATGATACTATTTTCCTGTGACAGTAATGTTCTATGTGATGCCCTGTTTCAGAAATACTTGTCTTTCAGGCAGTGGTGTAATTTTTCTTTCTAAGCAATGTTCTCCATTTTCTGAGCCTTTGTATGTTTGAGTTACTATTTTTCAGCGTATCCTAAGAACATATAACTGCCATACATACTAGAATGCCTCGTGGACTATATAGTGCCATATTCTGCCTCTGACATTTGCCTATATTTATGGTTCTTATCCATACAGGTATGGATGTGAGTCATGCAATTTACGCAGTGCCTTTCAAGTGAGTTTAATGTTGACAACATTTTTAACATCACAGTTGAAAGTTCATCATGTGTTGAATGCAGTGTCCTTATGTTGTTGGTTAGTTTAAGCAATAAAGTTAAAGGTGGCTAATTAATATTCATCATTATTGCTAAGAAGAGTCTGTTGCTTTAGTATGAAAAGTTCAGTCGCCAACTGTGTAATCTAAGTTGACAAAACAGGCCTACAGCTTTGTAGATAACAGTTATAGTAATAGAGCTGTAAGTGTATTTAATCGAAGACTTGCAGTTAGAATCAGCACATTTACTTTATGAAAAGAAGACGACATCATTTTTCCTAATACAGAATTGCTAAATGCAGAATCCCAGCCACTCATCTTCCCCTTTTTGTGATATGTTATGGAAGACCAGATATAGCTGACTCTTAATGGTGTCACTTCCCAAATTAATTGTAAATAGACAGGGTACTTTCCAGCATGGAATAAAATAAAGTTCATATGTTGTTATAAATGTCAGGTGGAAAAAGTGCCTTGCTTCTCCTAAGTGTTACAGAACTAAACAAATGGTACAGGGGTGATGAAGCTGTGCTAAAACATCCATTTGGAAGTTAATATATCACCATATAATAGCTGCCTATCTTAATAGAACCATATAAAACTATTTGATTGGCAATATTATCCTTGTGTTTATATAACTGGGGATTTTTTAAAGAAACCTGTTGTTTACAAGAGGAATATATGACTAAGGAACCCACGTGCTCTTTCTGAATTAACAAATTCTTCTAATTGGGTTTGTACCTGAAAAGTATCTTCCCTAACAAATTTATGCAAAGAAGAAAAAATAAAGAAAAAGTTTCCCCATGTATGACTGAAAAGCTCAGTCAGTCAGGAATTGAAGACCAAATAGAAGTCATGGCTAGGTCGGAATCCTTTCTTCAAGTCTGCAGAAAAGGTAATGGAGTCTATCCTCTGACCAATACCTTAGGATTACTGATATATCAAGTGAGGTGTATAAACAGCCTGCAAGGGCCTTCAGATAAATTCCCCCTTGCATGCGCACCATGTTGGTCTGCTGAAGGCAAAATAAAACTCAATAACAGTTATGAAAAGTTATTACAAAGCATGCATGGAAAAAGGGTTGGCAACATTTTCTGGCAGGGGGGCTGGAATGAAGTAGGTGGCCATTGGACCTAGCACCACTGCTGTTTTATCCTACTATTCAGCTGCAGTGTACCGCAGCAAAAGCCCCCATTCACCAGAGCCCATGCCAACTGACTGCAGTGTGGCATGAGCAGAGCTCCCCCTTTGCCAGAGACTCAGGATCCCACCTACAGCTTTCCATGCCTCTCCCCGCGAGCATCGCACATCTGGGTCTCCTTCGAACCTCGCCATCGCCTTCTGGGTTGCACAGCCAGGCTACTGGGAGCAGCCTTGGGTCAGCTCCCCAGGGGTCTTGCCTGCCACATCTTTGGCAATTGTTTCTTTTAGCAGGAGAAAGATGTTTGATCCCATCTCCCCTGGTACTCCCCTTTGGTTGTCCTTGTGATTATTGTTTCTCGGGGCTCCACCTCCCCTACAGCCCACCTAACATCAACCGTGATATTATCCATTGTGGCTGGTGTTCTGGCCCTCACTGTTGCTCGGTTTCTTAAGGGCTGTGGCTATGGGCTACTGATAGTACTGGCACTGAGCATCCACCACCGCTCTTCAGTGTTCCCCGGTTCACAGGATGTCAGCCTCCACCCAGGCTTCAGGTCCTCTTGACAGGTTACCCCCTCCCTGGATTCGGTACCTGTTGCCCATCATTTGCGTCTGGGTTTGGGCTGTGTTGTCTTCGCCAGTGTCCCAATGACCGCTGCTGCTGGCCTCTGCCCATGCCGGCCTTGTAGGTGACTCTCTGGACCCTAGCTGGCCTGCCTTGTCTCCTGTGGCTTCCCCTCTGGGGCGCCACGACGTCTCCTTTGCCCCCAGCCCCTCGGTCCTCTTCGACCTCTCTGAGCCAGGTGGGAACTCCTCTTCCTGTTCCCCCGGCTTCCTTCCTGCTGGGCCTTTTATTTCGGTGCTGGGTGGCCACTTGGCCTATCACCCCTGGCACACTTTTACAAAGCATGCCCAAACAGACCCGGAAACTGTTCCTGGCTTCTCCTGGCTCCACCACGGGTTTTTCTTTTGATCTTGAACCGTGGCATCCTGCCGCCTCTCTCCAGCTTCAGGTAAGTTTTCTCCACACCAGCCATTCTCAGCCCTTGCCACTGAAAGCCGCTGAAGCCACAGTCTGATCTGGGCCAGATCCGAAAGCTCTGTGAGCCATCTGTTGCCAACTCCTACATTAACCAGTCAGTTGCAACAGTCATAAGTCTACACTTTTTGAGGTATAATTCAAACCACTCTTTCATACACCAAGAATATTTTCATTGCTGTGGGGATATAGAAGGGAATATAGAAGACATTTATTTTTCTGTTGAAATATAAGGTCTTGTCCTAGTGTTCTGCTGTCTCTCTAAAAGAAAATACCATAAAAGACTGACTAAGAAACTACAGAAAAAAAAATATAACTTTTATACTTCAGTGCATGTACAATCTAGTTATTAATTTGTAAGCTGTTGTGACCATCTTTTTTTAGGAGAAGCTGAGCACTTCTCCATAAGACGCTAAATGTGCAGTAGACTAATTCTACTTATTAGCGTGTCACAGCAAAAGCCATGCTCATGCACTTTAGAATTAGTCTACTGTGCGCTAGCTTCACTGACAAAGTAAGCACCAGTGCTTCTGTGCAGTAGTGCTGGTTACTGCGTATTTAGTTAGTACCTGTATAAACGTCTCTTTGGTTATCCCTATAGATCAGAAAGTGTCATGATGATGTCAAAATCTAATAGTAACCAATATGTATTTCACTGTAAAATTACCTGAATAATTTTAGCCAAAAGTGTATCCTTAACAATAGTCCTAGTATTTTGGATAATTGACTGCTGCTTTATTATTGTCTCAGTATTCCAAAATTATCCTAAGATACCACTACAAAGGCTTACAAAATCAACTGTTGGATATATTCAAGTTTACTAATATCTAGGGCAGGAGTTTTCAACCTTTTTTTAAGGAGTGTGCCCTTCTGGTGGGTACCCCTCCTGGACTGTACCCTGCGGATGAGAGGGGGAGGAGGGTCCCCCAGAGACTGGTTGATGGTGGGGAGGGGAGGGTGCTGGCACAACCACCGCTGCCACTGCACACTGCTGCCATGCGCCACCACCTGCTGCCACCGTGCGCTGCGGCCTGCATGCAGCAACAGGTGTGTGGCAGCGGCGGCAGCACATGGCGGCATGCTTCCCAAGTACCCGCACTTCTCCACGCCGCCCCCACGTACCCCCTGATGCCGTTTCCCAAGTACCCCTGGTTGACAACCCCTGATCTAGGGGCATCTTTACATATGCTTCAGGGATGGGAGGGGATTGCTTTAATTAGAGCGGCTCTAAGAGCCACTCTAATTAAAGCGCCTGCAGTGTCTCGTGTATTCAGCATCCTGCACTTCAAAATGGCAACGGGGTGCTTTAACTAAAGCTCATTCACTGAACTTTAGTTAAAGCACTGCCACTGCCATTTGAAGTGCAAGGGTGCTGAATACACGTGACATGGAGGCTGCATGTGGATTCTATTTAACACGTTCCAGCAGGCTTGATTAATCTAGTCTGCTCTGACGCACTGTAATTACAGCGCATTGGAGCAGTCTCCCTGCATGTCTACAGGTACCCTATGTGATGAGAATTGATGATTTCAGTCAAGTTCCTAATTGATCAGATGCTCACATTCCACATACTAGAAGTGAACCCAGTTAACGTATTTCTGTCATCTGTCAGAGGCCAGTGATTGAATAGACATTATATTGAAATTTTTGTCTTCAGTGGCATTCTCTTAAAGTTAGAAATGAAGTTGGTCACCTTCCATTCAAAGAAAATTTTCTTTCCTCTTTCTTAGATAAATGGGTAACTTCAATCTCCAGGCTTGCCATTTTGGAATTTTATAGATTTTTTAATGTATTCGATTCCTAAATAGTGTGGGTATTTATTTTATTCTAGAGCAGTGCTTCCCAAACTGTGCTCATTGAACCACCAGCATTTCACAGAGCCCATTATGCTGGTTCACAGAATAATGTATTTTGAGAACTAAGCAGTGAAAGAATTGAGATGTTGGGAGGAAATGTGTGGAACCATGAAGGAATCACTCTTATATATTGATCTACAGAATGATAAAAGCCATAGAGACGGCATGTTTGAATAGTCCTACCTTAAAAAGCCACAAATATTTATTGATATAATTACAGGTATCCACATGGGCCATGACTTATTTGCATAGAGATAATAGTCTGATCTGCTGCCAAATGATAACATTCTTTCCAGTGAATGATAAGAATGATGACATTCTGAGTTGGGAGTGAGACCACCAGTTCTTGTGTTCTTTTCTACTAGAATGCATATTCAATTTAAAAAATAACTGATCTAGTGTCTGCATTTTAGCTCCTGATATATGAGAAATTACTGAACACCTTGAAATTATAGGAAACCTGTCTAAGAGTTCACTTCCAATAAACACTTTAACAAAGGGAATGCAATTAAGCTTTCTCATAAAATTTCACAGTATACTAAATTATGCCAACATTTGGTAAAGTCTTTATCTTTCTGCCTCTTTCATCCTCTCTGCCATAACCTATACTCAGTCTATCTGTTCTAAATCTGGATTAGATTTCTTTGGAAAGCTTGTTGAAGAATAATAGCATGTCTGGAAAAGTGACACAAAAGGTCATGCCATGTGCTTCTTGACTCATCTTGGACTGATTTCAGTTGTGTTGGAGCATTGGTTTGGCTCAGTCAAAGTAGTGGTACACCACTGCATCACCAGCATCACTTGCAGCATGTGTAGATCTTAGAAGTCCTCCTATTCAAGAGCTGACCTGGCCTGACTCAGTTTAGCTTTTGAGAGCTGCCAAGATCTGGGCTGGAATTAACACGCATCTGTTACAAAACATATAACCAATGAACAATCTTCCTTTGATAACTAGAGAAGTGGTTAATTATGGTAATTTCAAGTCGGGCAGGAAGGCACCTGTGAAGTAGGCTGTTGCTGTGAAAGCTCATGTCTCTCTGAACTGGTTAGACTCTAGTCTAGGGGCACCTATACAGGTGCCAGACATCTGCTCCAATGTGTGCCAATTGGCACACTCCAGCAGCCTCTGTATCGCATGTATTCAGTATCCTTGTGCTTCAAATGGCGGCGGGGGTGTTTTAACTAAAGGTCATTTGACAAGCTTTAGTAAAAGCACCCCTGCCACTATTTTCAAGCATGGGACACTGAATATACGTGATGCTGCAGGTGCTTTAATTAAAGCAGCTCTTGGAGCTGCTCTTATTAAAGTACCACCTCCCCCCACACCCCAGAGCATGTGTAAAGACGCCCTAGGGTACCATTCTGCCCTCTCTATGAATAATTAGTGTCTTTTTTTATTGATATACAGGGGCTCCCATTAAATGTCATACTGCTTCAGAACTTCTAAAAATATTACTAAAGAATCTCATAATTTACCTACTTGTGAGTTTCACTCTTAATTGTCTGTATATCTTTCAAGGCAGTTTGGCCTTTTCCTCACTGGCTAGGAACCAGTTTAGCTGAAAGTGTTTCAGTATGTTTTCTTAGTACTGCGTGAAACCAAGAGTGGACACAGTCTATCAAATGAAATGTTATTTACTCAGAGCTTTTTATACACAAATGTGGATCCATGTAATCTTCTGAGTACATCTGAATTAGCTATTTCTAGTGAGTTCGAGGTCCAGAAGCTATTTTAACAAAGCGGCAGCAGTTGTTCAAATGAGTGTAGCTATTTTATAGGCCTGCATGAGAGAAACAACAGGCTTCTGCAAAGGTGACCAGTAGAAGCATCTCTCTTCGGTGAAAGGAAGTATGGTGTTCATTGGAGGGCGGCAACAGGAGTGACACTCCATTGTTCATCAGAAATGAGAGCTCTGTGACCTCCATATGATTAAACAAAAGTTAACCATGAAAAAATGATGTTCCTCACATGGATGTTCCAAATGGTTGTACTCATGCGCTCTCATGCTTTGATTTCATGCCCTAAAATCAGTTTTATGTCTAAACTGATTTTAACAGATTGTTTTAATCCACTGATTTTTGTCGGTTAGCAGAAAAGACTTTCGAGCAGAGTTACTTGAAGAAGGGCAAACATAATGGAGGCAGAGATCAGCTAGCCTAACCTATTGAAAACAGATTAGGCATTTGTGACTAAGTCTGCAAAATTAATGAGATTCATTTTTTAGTTTTGGCACCAGAATATTTTTAAAGTTGTGGCCTCACAAAGTTCAGTTCATTTCTATCACCCCATGTTACTGATTGTATGTCGCTTATCAGAGTGTCTCCTCTATTCTCCACCTGTATTTAAAATTTCAACTCTTGTTTCCAGGGCATTGTGCAAAGCATAGTTTCATTTGTGTGGTAATTATCTGGCAAGAAACCAGAAGAAAAAATCAGAATCAACTGATGAAAATACAGTTTAAAGCATCAAGAAATCAGCAAAGGAAGCGAGGTTTGGCGGCAGCCCCATTGCTTGCTGAGACCACAATACCGGCCTTCAAATGTGTCCCCAGTGCAGCTTGGGGAAAAAAAAAAAGAAAAGGGAAAAAAGAACAAGCTTTTTCATGCAGCGATATAGAATAAATACAATATTAAACAACAGGAAATAAAGCAAGCATTTAATTGCAGGCATGAAAAACAAAGTACACACCAGAAGTCTAATGTTATTCATGCCTGCAGCTCTCCAGAGCTCTCTTGTCACCAGAAGAGGGTGAAGAATTAATGCCTAGTGTACAATGCGCTCTGCAACCTCCTGCAGTGAAAATTGATCCTTGGGGTGCTACATGTTTTCATCAAACTCTCTTTAAACTCTAATGTTGCTTTTCCACCTGTGAGGATGAGAAAGCCGTACCAATGAAAAGAAAACCTTAGGTGATCGAGGGCATCTGTTTCTGGCATTACTGGGTTCTAAAGTCCTTGATTTGGGGTGGAGTGAATATTTTGTAAGCTATTATGCCTGCTAGCAAACAGGGTACATTTTAATGCCTCAGTGTTTATTCAAAATGATTCAAGCTGATTATAATTTGACATCTTGTTTCTTTTATCCCACTGTCCCCTGCAGCTAAAAGATTTTTAATACTTGCTTTAAAAATGAAGCACATCAGGGTTTTTTGTATGTTTTAAAGGGAATTTAGTACTGATGTCAGAGTGACAGTTCTGGAGACCAAAGTCTTCTGATTATCCCTACAACAACAGTCTTCAGCAGTGCAAACTTTCCCTGCCCCTTTCCAGACAAGGTGACTGAACCTCTCCTAATAGACTTGCTTCTAAGGGTGAGAAGCCTTTGATCTTCAAGCCCAGATTCCCAACAAGGATGAGCAGCACCAATTGTGAGGGTGGGAAATCTTTTTTGCTAGTAACAGGCCTGATCCCCCAACAGCTCACTGCATACCAGATACTGAAACTTCAGGGTAGCAGATGTGGTCACAGATATGGGGCAACTAGGAACCATATTTGTTCCTTTGTTTGGAGAGCTGTGCCTGATGGGTTAACGCTGAAAAAGTAGATGTTTCCTTTGATGTTCTGATAAGAAAGAACAGCCAAATCCAACTGCAGCGCTATTAAATCTTATGTCTAAACTGCCTATCCTGGGCTACCCATGCCCATTTTGAGTATTGAACTGTCCCTGAGCCCCGCAGAAAAATGGGTATTGTAGTCAACTTGCACCCCTACAACCTAACTCTAGGTCGATCTAAAAAGCTCTGTACCCTGTTAACTATCATCTGAGCCATCCTGTCTTTCCTATCCTTGCTTCTGTGGAAGAAAATCGAAACTGAAAAGCTAGTTAATACAGACTGTTCACATTTCTTGTAAGAGCTTTTTTTCAGTTCCTGCTTTTAATTTAGTATCAAGCATAATCTGCTTGGTTTGATGGAGAAGAGCCCTGAGCTTACTTCATTTCAGAAGAAAGCCTGCATCTCACCATCTTCTGTTTGCCTCAGGACTGCACGTTCCAAGCTCAGGTAACCTACTGCTGAACCAGGAAACAGGATGACGTTTTTCTCATTTCAGAGAGAAAGGTGAATTTGGGTGAATGAGTGTAAGGTGTATGAGTTGGGCTCATCTTGTGCAGGGCACTAACAGTGCTTGTAACCAAGGAAAAATAACAGTTTCTTTCTAATGGGGTCAGATGGCTTAATGGAGCAGTTTCTGCACAGTAGTGGATTGTATAATTATACACTGGGCCTGGCATGTCTGGCCCTAATAGCACCTTGGACTCTTACAAATGACTCACCCTCTGCTTGAGGCTAATTATGGGCAGGTTGCATGAAAAACCCTTGCAACTTGACCCTCCCTTGTAACTTCCACTGAGCTGGTATTTAGCACTGACATGGTGTGCTCACTGCAGTCATGTAAATACCTGCGTATGACAGGGAGGGGAGAAATGTTTAAAGAGGAAGCTCTTGCCAGCACAACAAAGATATTTGGTAAGAAAGACAGGATTTGCCAATCAGAACAATAGTCCATCTAGGCTGATTTCATGTTTCTGGTGGTGATCAATAGGGGTGTGCGAACCAGGTCCTATTTGATTCAGATTCGGTCTGAACAGGGACAGTGATTCAATTTGTTGATTCGGATCACTATCCCCGATTTGATTTGGCCAAATCCGAATCTCAAGATTTGATGCTGATTCGGAGAATCAACGATTTGGGCATAGACACAGCTTTCAATGTTTTCTCTACGCACCTTGAGGTACCAGCACAGCTTGTGAACGCTGCAATGCTGGGGCGGATGGAGCATCCCACAGAAGTACGGGGGACCCTTCATGTGCTTGGCAGCAAACTTGGAGTGGACTGGAAGTCCTTCTGGTCCACTTCCAGGTCTGCTGGGGAGCGCACTGGGCCCCCCCCCTCGGACCTCCACCCCCGACTTGGCAATCGGGTGCCCCCAGACCCAGTAGGCACCACTTGCTGAGCCCCAGCTACTGATCCACTTCTGGGTCTGCAGCCGAGCATACTGGGGAACTCCCCATGCTTCTGTGGGATACTCTAGGCACCCCAGCATTGCAGAGATAACAAGCCGCCTGGTACCTAGAGGTATGTAGAAAAAACATTTAAAGCTGTGTCTATGTCCAAATCTCCAAATCTTTCTGAATCTCTCCAAATAGATTCAGAGGGTTCTGATTCGATTCAGAGAGATCAGAGGGTCCTCTGATTCGATTCAGATTCAGAGATTCAGCCACCGAATTGGCCCGAGTCTCTGCCAGATCAAATCAGGAACCGAATCTTTGCACAGCCCTAGTGATCAATACGTCTGTACTTGAGACAAAGGTGACACTCCTATGCTGCTTTGATAATCTAACTAGTCCATTGTGCAACAACTGTATATGGGAACTAAGAAGGAACCCTCAATGGCAGTCAGTTTATGGACTCTAGTATGGGATTTGATTATATTCCCCATTACCTTAGTTTGTTTAACATTGTTTAAAGATGGGTTGTAAGTTATCCAGCCCCCTTTAAATTTCATCCCTGGTATTCAGATGTCTCTCAATATTCATCACTGTGACCTGGACTTTTGCATGTGAACTGTACCGTGCATTGCTTGAAGTAAGTACTTCCTTTGGCTGCTCTGAAGTTAACATTTAAGTGCAGGAGGTAAATTTGATGCTTGAAGGTAAGCAGCTGAGGATAACTCCTTATGACACCATGGAGGCTGCCAGCATCACTCAGAGTAGCAGTGTTCATACAGATGAATTTTGCCAAAAACATTTTTACCCACCTGTTCTATAATGCAGTATTATGCACAGGAAAGGGATGGTAAAAGGACAGATATCTGTGTATGTAACATCGTCACTTGCATAGGTTTATTGGAATTGCACAAACCTGTTACGTGAGTTTACAGGAAGTATTAGAAGCCTGCCTTTAGCCTTTCCTGGTTTATGTCTACACTAGGCTCTTTTAACAAGCATCCCTCACCCCACTGCAGCTCTAAAAGTGTGAGCTCAAGTGTGGATAAGTGTTCTTTTCACACCATTGTTTGTACTTCTATTAATGCTTTGTATGAAGGCTAGCCCTTGACTAGTGTTAAAACTCTCACACACTCACTATGGCCACATCCCCACCCACACATCCCCACATCCATAACCCACCCACAATGTCTGTCTACTCATCCTGTTAGTCCATACCCCTAGCCATGCACCCCTCACTCATCAGACATGTTTGCCTTATCCCCTCATCCAGCCACCTACCCGTGGATCCATCCAAGCAATACACTGTCTTAGCATCCCATTCACCCAACTATCCATGTCCCTCTTACAATGACTCACGTCTCCCCAACCATTAACTTGCCGTCCTGCTTGTCATATCCATCTATCCATCTCACCCACTCACTTGCATGTAAATCCCTCCAAGTCATGGAGAATACATTTTTTAAAACTAAGATGCTGGAATCTATGCCAGCTGTGACAAAGGTTCATAACTAACCCACTGGTTTGTTATCAAGACAGTACAGCTTTAAAGATAAATCAGGGGGAAATGATAAAGGAAGAAGGGAGGAAAAGGAAAAGCAAAAAATGACTAGACTTCAAAACTTTAGTGCATGTAACAGGATTTTCAGCTCTGAAAAGCATAAATTGAACTTTTTTTTTCAATCCCTTGTTTATATTCTTGGCATGGACTTTTGTTGTGATGCAGAAGGGTGACTGAGTATCTACTGTCAGCACTGTACCACGCATCTGCAGTTTAATTGACTAGCTCCATCAAAGAAAAGCATAGTCCCTTGTCTCCACTAGGATTTGACAGTGTGATAGCTATCTATAGTTAGCCTTCTCAATGTATGAACACACCTGCTTTTGCAGTGACAGCACAGAAGCAGCAATTGGCCCAGCATACATCAAAATCTACTGTTTTGGAAGAACAACCAGCTGGTCTGAGAGTGGCAGACAAACAGACATGAAAGAGTTAACACAAATGAAAGAGTACAGAACGTGACCCAAGGTAATAGGTACAAGAAATTAATATCAGGGTAGAATCAAAATGGTAGCAAAAAACCCAGGGTACTGTCTTAACCGGAACAGCCGGTTTGCAGGAGTCAGCTCCTTGAATCCCAATACAAAAATAATGCTTGTTTTGAGGTTTGTCTTTGCATCTGATCCTGCCACTCGAGAGTAAATCTCACGGACAAAACAAGCTGTTTGGGAGGTGGACCAAAAATGCCTTTACAGGGAAGAAAAGCATAAACACTCAGCAAACTGTGATTAACTATTGAATGCAAAACACTCCCTAGCTCTATTGTTTGTTTGTAGATTTGCTACCAGTGAAACCCTCTAGCTCCTTCATACCCCCAGTGAAGATACAGTCTCTTTAGCCCACACAACACTTCAGTGCTGGCAAAGGCACATTTTTGTTTTCCTTTGTTTTGTTGTGGTTGTTTTTTATTTTTTGCTTGTTTGTTTTAGTGAAAGCCTAGTCTGGCTTTTTCTTGTACCCAGTTTCCTTTCATTGTGAATATTCCTGTATCCAGCTGCTTGCACCTGAACTTGGCCTTAGTTCCTTCCCCCTTTCTCTCCCTCCCTCCTTCTCTCCTATACATGTACCAACACACACAGACAAAAAAGTGGTGCTGAAAGTGCCTGGCTCTGCTTCCAACATTTCACTACTGCCAGCAGAAGCACCACATGAGGTCTGATGTTATCCTCTGAACAGTGTCCAGATGAGCGTGGGGAGAAGCCATAAAAAAAAAAATAGTGCTTACTCAAGGCTTGTTGCTGCCAAGGGTGCTGCTCTTTTTCATGGAGACCCGTGGGCGGATACCAAGTTCTCTTTGTGCAGCACAAAGCCTATCCTCCCCGGCACGAACGCCACGATGCCCAGCAGCACTACTGTGATTGTTGTGGGGGTTTCTCAGCTTTGGGTCACACGCTGCAGCATTCAAAGGTCCAAGCCCCTGCAGTGCAGATGCATCTCAACGTATATGGGTTTATTTGTTTTATTAGAGAAACAATGTTGGGAAGTTCAGGACCAAATTTAGATGTTTGTTTAAAACTGTTGCTTTTTTTTTTCTTCAAAGGGAACGGGACTTAGGCCAGATGCCAGTCTCAGTTCTGTGTGAATATCAATTTGAAAAAAGTCCGTTGAATTCAGTTGGATTCCTCCAGATTGACTGAACTGGCTGCAAAATCTGATCACTGAAAAGAAATGGTTATTTGAAGGGTTGTCTTACTCATTCAATTTGAAAGAAGCTTTTTAGCTAGGATTTGGAGTTGGCCTCCACTGTGTGCAACAGAAGCACTAGTGGCTAAAAGTGAAACCAACTAGAAACAGTAACAGCAAATTTTCTCTCCGTCTCCAAGGAAAAGCAAATGCAAAAGGTAAACAAGCAGCGTGAATTAGGAGGAGATAGTGCAATTTTTAAAAATTCTTTCAGCCTTGATTATTTAAGGGACACATGTAATGAAGTTTAGATTGCTTCAATTAACTTGATAATGTATATCTTTAGTGCCTCAAACAGCTTTGAGTTGAGCTGTAGCACTAGCCGCATGCATGTGGAATCCTAAAACTTAACAATACACTAAGCTTTGCTTTCATTGCACTAGGGTAAATGTAGATTTATTCCTTAGAAGCTAATGGATTTATCTGGTCTAATCAAGAATGCAGTTTGATCCAATATTTAAACAAAGCTGCTACAAATGAAACAGGAAATGGATTTACCATAGTGAAGCAAATATAAGCTTTACGCTTAGCAGTCAGAGCTGCTAGTGTCGATCCCTCTACATTTTGTTAGGGGGGCAGGCAGGGCTCCACTCAGTCCAGTTGCAAGAGAGTGGGGCCATAATGGTAAAAAAAAAAATAAACACCAAAAAGGAACAAGACACAAGGAGACAGTAAGAGAGAGACTGTCAGAATTAAAGGCCCCTATTTGGGAACACAGTG
The DNA here is from genome assembly GCF_001723895.1 of Crocodylus porosus. Taxonomy (NCBI): domain Eukaryota; kingdom Metazoa; phylum Chordata; order Crocodylia; family Crocodylidae; genus Crocodylus; species Crocodylus porosus. The sequence goes on along the minus strand of NW_017728943.1, from coordinate 75,396,751 downwards.
ACTTGAAGCAAACTTAAAGTGCATACTTAATCAGTTCTGCATAGGGTTAAAGGCTTCCTGAACATGGACGTGTCACTGAGAGCAGAATGTATCTTTGGAACAAAGTTACACCAAGGATGAATTTAGGCCCATTGCATGTAACCATAATATCTACTTCCCCTTGTATTTTCTTTGTGGAAGACTAGAAATTGCTGGTTGTGGATTTCATCAGTAATAAAAACCATGACCAGTTCTGTTTCCCCCTGAGGTTCCAGGGAGAGGACAACTGTAAGTACCCTTGCTTTATTCTGTTCCAATTGCAGTAAGATGTTAATATTAAAAACCTCAATATGATCAACAGCATCCTGTGGCAACTCCTGTTAATGTAAACAGCAAAACTGATAGCAGCTAATCGTTCACTTTGATGAGGGAAAGATGTCATGTGAAGTCCTTGGTTTATAATATTAATAATGCTCCATAGTTATATGGTACCTTTCATCAAAGGACATTACAAGCATTAAGTAATCAATCTCCATAATAACCTTGGAGTTATATCCATTTTACAGACAGGGACTGAGGGACAGAGCAGTGAAGTGACTCAGAGGCTCAGAACAAGTCAATGGCAGGCAATGGAATCCAGCAGATTTGTTCCCATATACCTGCTCTATCCACTGCAAGCACTGCCTTCCCACAGCAGAGAAAAGCTGCTCTTGAAAGGACAAAAGACTAGCTTTTACCCAAGGACTTCAGCTCCTAAAGTGAAAAGTAGATGGCCAAGTCCAAAGCTGAAATCTTTAAAACCCTTACTCAGCTGGACCTGACCTTGGAGGTCCCTGACGTACGTAGGCATCTAAGTTCTCAACATCAGAGTTTCTCAGGTGCCTAAATTCTGTTTCTGGGCATGCCCAAAAATGCCTCAGTCTTGACAGGACTGAGCAGCTTAGTGGCTAGGTCATACTTAGACCCAATGGAAATGCACAAACAAGAGGTGCCTTTACTTGCGTCACCAGAAGGACTCTGCTCAGTAGGCATTCTCAGAGCATATCTGTCTCTGGTGAACAGGGGTTTGTATGACATGAAGTGCTGGCTCACCCTTTCCTTCAGAATGGAAGAGAAGAAGGTACTGCTACCACCTCCCTTTTATCTACTAGCTTAGTGGTTAGAGCACTCCCCCAGGATGTGAGATACTTGGGCTCAGTTTCCTCTTCTGCCAGAGAGGATTCAACCCCTTCAAAACCACATCTCCCTTCTCCCAGGAGAGTATCCCTGACCACTAAGCTGAAGAGTCATACTCATTCTCACCACCACCACCACCACCTCCCTTGGTCCCAGTTAATCTATAACCATTTATGTCCAGGAAAACAGCTCCAGCAGGAGGCGTTGGGAAAGTTCTTACTTCAGAATAGCCTCTAGTATAGTGGTTAGGGGGGTGGGAAGTGTGGCTTTGAATCCCACAGGCAGAGGAGAAAACTGTATTCAGATTTCCCACATCCCTGGTGAATGTGCTAACCCATGAGCTAATGTACCTAAGAGGATAGTGATGGCTGCACTTCTACCTTCTCTGGTTATATTTTGATAGAAAGTAGAGCCCCTTGTCCAATGTTTGAAAGAAAGGGCTTGGTGCCTAGCTTGGAGAGTGGGTTCTGGACTGAATTTTAGGGAAGGAAGATGCTGCTTGGTAGCACTGGACTAGACTCCTAAGCCCAGTAAAGGGATGAAATTTAAGACATGCTCCTGTCCTCTGCATTTTTAATTGACTAGCTTAGATGACTCCTCACTCCTCATGCTGGCTTTCATGAATCCCATTTGGAACAGTCAAATTCTGCCTCCGTTC
>NW_017728943.1:75392392-75394838 GCF_001723895.1 Crocodylus porosus | reverse complement strand
GCATGCATCAGGGGCTGCGGATTATATTCTAGGAGCCAGGCACCTAAAATTAGGAGTTCCAGTGCTGAGTATCACAGTGCCCAAATACCTTTGTGGATCTTGGTCAAATAACTTAGTCTTCCATACCATGACATTTTCAAGGAATGTAGGTCAGATGTGATTGGGGCTAAAGAAGAAATCACATGGGGAACATCCAGGCCTGCCACTTAACATTAACATTCATTTCTAGCAGCAGCTGCCTCTATGCACAACCTACAGCACTCTTGTGCTGCTGCCTTCACATGACAAGGAAAGTGGGGGCACATTTGCATGTTATTACTCCTGCTTGATTGAGCTGTGTTGTGTGCCTATTTGCTCACAAAACTGTTTTGTATGAAAGCTCTTTGATCAGCAATGAGAATCATGGAAAATTTTTGATTTAATGCTGGGCAGACTAACATAGATTCCATTGGGTTACACAGGGAAAAGTTTAAAATAGCAGATGTTCTTTTCAAAATAAATAAATAAATAAAAATCAGATTAAGACCAGATGAGGCTCATACAAAAAAGAAGCCTTTCCCTGCATGTTGTGGTTATTTTGTTATAACCCTACATTACCCTGATATGTTTGTACAATTGCATAAAGGAAGAGTGGGTGTGGCATGTCATGTAAGTCACCAGACGTCTTCAGCTACCACGAAGCAAATTACACTTACAGTAGTCCAAAACCTGAAGATTTTTCTCAGCCTTGTATCCCATTACCCATTGACCTCAATGAAGGGTTTTGCCTGAGTAAGACCTGAATAAGATCCACAGGACCTGACCCTGTAATTTTAAGAGGATTGAAAGGTCTTAAAAGACAGTACTGTGACTGTCTATCGTTCCCTTCAGTATACGTGAAGGCTGAATGCTTAATCCACCATTGGTAATGAAGAGAAATGTATGGGGAAAATGTGGACCTTCACTACTGCCTTTTAAAGATCTTACCAAAGGCATGTTTTTGATGTCTTGACGTCACTTAAAATGTGGTAACTCCTCTAAAAGTTTGAAAGATAGACTTGTATAAATAATCCAATCAGCAAAGGTATGGTATCTGGCCCGCATTTCAAACAGGGCTTTCAAGCACTTTCTTAATTTGCCCATTGAATTCAATGGGATTGGAAGTGCTTTGCTGAAATGGGGGCCACTGCAAACAGCTTTCCTGCCAATAAAATTGTAACAGCAACTCAGGTCATGCCAGGTTTAGTTTGGCTCTGAGTTTCTTTGTGGTTGCCATTGACAAATCCACAAAGGTGGATTAATATGAAGGAGGTGATGAGTACAGCAGGAGTGACGAAAAGAAACACTACATTTTGGACTGGCTAACATTTTAACTTGGGCAGATTGAAAACATTTGCATAAAGGAATGAGAGGTTTCATGTGGGCTCTTTATACAGGCAGATGCAGCTTACTGAACAGAAGACCTCCAGTGACTGAAGTACCTGAATGCTGTGGGGGAGATCCATAGATTTTGTAAATGGTGTTACTCTACTGAAGTCAGTGGAGGTATGCAAGCTTGAATCAGCTGATAATCAGGCTGTGCAGATGTGTATCATTCCAAAAAATACTCAGCTGTTCTAGGAAGATACACAGGACCTAGCATTTCAATCAATTCTGCAGAGTTTCAGCATGGTAATGAATTTCATATTTGTTGATAGTGTTTTGCCAAAGACGGTCCCTGATGACCAATAAATCACTATCCATTTTAATAGGTTGCAACAGAATCTGGAACCAACACAGTAGCATACTTCATAACATAGTCCATGTTTACTATTCTGTAGCAATTTCCGCCTCACTAAGGCTGAGAAACATGGACAAGTTATTGCTGGTATGTCAAAGAGCTGGAAAAATTTAATCAGTGGTACCTTCGAGCTATTAGGCATAGCAGGTAGTTAGATAAAATCACAAATAATGAAATTCTGCAAGGAGATTGCACAACAAGTATTGAAGCAATGCTTATAAAACTCCTCTTCATTGGGCTGGACATGTCCCCTGTGAGGAGGACACATTTTTTCTAAAGCAATAGCAACTTGTACTGGGAAAGAGAACAAGAGGCAGAGAAGATTCAAAGATATCCTGAAAAGGAACCTCGTCCCATGTGATGTTAGTATCAACATGTGGGAAGTCAGAGTTGCAAACAAAGCAATCAGAATAACATCTGGTGCAGAAAATCTTGAACGGAGACACAATAGTCAGTGCACAGTCAACCTCCGAGTCAAGGCTTCGCACTCATCACTGTTCAAGGATTTGCCTTAATTAGTAACTCAAAAACAGTAACAGGACAGGTCTCTCAACCTAACCTTTCTGCCCAACATTTGGTGGGCTGACTGGCTGGTAGCATCTAGGGAGTTTCGACCTGGAGGGATGTGGGCAGTGGGGTCCCCCAGGGCTCGGTCCTCGGGCCCGCACTGTTCAACATCTTCATCAG
>NW_017728943.1:75385288-75391787 GCF_001723895.1 Crocodylus porosus | reverse complement strand
TCCTACCTTGGGGGTCTTTAAGAGGAGGCTAGACAAACACCTTGCTGGGGTCATTTGACCCCAGTACTCTTTCCTGCCCATGGCTGGGGGTCGGACTTGATCTCCTCAGGTTCCTTCCGACCCTACTAACTATGAAACTATGAGTTTCTAGAAAGAAACCCTAATCCTCTGCCAAAATTGACACAGTCACCCCTTTATGTTCTGATTAAAATTAAGTAGCCAAACCTGCATGTATGACTCAGCAGGAATTATCCTGAATTGTAATGCAAAACAATAACATCTGATGCTGAAGACCTTTGCACTAGAGCCTGCCATCCTGTTGTAGTCAACAAAAGGGAGTGGGAACCTATGAATTAAAAGAACAAGAATTTGAAGTACATGCAACAAACAACTGCAGTCTCCTCTCAAGAGTGGTGCTCTGGTCATCTTAGAGTGTGCAGAGTCTCTATCCAGACCAGTTTAAAATGACTCAAATGATGTGCTTTCCAGCATCCCGTTAGAAAACATTCCAACAGCCTAGTTCATTAATAAGCATTTTTAATTAGTTACGTAGTTTACCACCACTAAAAAAGGAATCATCCCTACCCCCGAAACAGTCTACGGTCCGGCCCAGATATATATAATACAGTCGATGAAAGATAAGGTGCAGGACTACACGCAGATAGTTTCACTAGTCTGTTTGCAGCTGCTTCGGTGCACCATTATCAATGCACAGATATGGGGCATGTGCAAAGAAGCTCAGAGTATGCATGCTGCAAACATTTTTTTATTATATATTATATTGAATACTTATCTCACTTTCTCGTAAAAAAAATCAGGGAGCTTTATCAGTGGCATGAGTACCTTTATCGGTACCTGAGTCCTGATCAAAGCTTCTTGAAGTGAAGCAGCTGATCTTCCATTTTAAGTTTTCACCTGTCATTGAGAAGTCCCCAAGAAGAGTGCTGTGGTGATGTTTATTTGGGTTCATATACTGGTTGCATATAAGAAATGTAGCTTTTTATTACCACTCTCATTTGCATGGTGATGATGGCTTGTTTTTCTTCCCCCTTTGTAACACCAAAAACAATACGTAATGAGGAGGCCACAGAGATGGTGATTGTCTGATGACATATCCTGAAGTTCTGGAGCTCAAGTAACAATGTTCATTTTGTTTGAAGATTCAGTGGTTCTCCAATAAGGGGAACAGTATGGTTGATATGAAGGGTGGGCTGGGTATTCCCACCATGTATGCATAGGATGCATACATGATTAGGGAGGGGTGCAAATCTGGAGTCCAGTGCCTTGTTTGAGTAGCCAGCCTGGGTGCTGGACATATGCACATGGTCCAAGGTGAGACATATGGCTGAAATTATTCAGAAGGGGAAGGTTTACAGTCCCTCTCTAGCCCACTGATCCTTCCCATCAAGGTCCCTCACAGATGGAGCATCCATGGACTCCTCAACAACCAGTCTTCCTCCTGTGCGTATGGTTGTATCCCATTGGTTCTGCTGCTAGGAGACCCTCTGGGGATATGTTTCACTTTGGTCATTTTCTACCATGCTTCTACCAAGTGGCATGAGAAAAGGCCTAGCCAGCTCAAGCTCGGTTATTCCTTGGGGCAACTTTCTATAAAGAAGAAAAGTCTGTTATCCTATTTCCCTACTCTTGCTAGAGTTTGGTCCTTTGAGGCCCTATCAACACTGGCTAAACTGTCAACTTTAAAATCCACTTTCAAGTGTGGTTTGAGCTTGATGGTGGCCAGACAGGATGTCTATATAGGAAATGTATATTGGTACAAAGTAAGTTGTAAACTGGTATAATTCCCTATTTGGATGCTCTTATACCATTATGAATGCCCTTGGTTTTTTAAGTTTAGTATACAGTGTTTTGGAAGGGATTGAAGCTAAAGTGAAAAGTCTGCTTTTATTCTGGAATAAAAGTAGCCACGTGAATAGTTCTGTTGGTATAACTGCAGTAGTTTAACTGTGTCAATATATCTGGCAAAACTGTCTCATGAGCCCAAGATTTAAAATGATGCGACTGGACAATGTAGAAAAGACCAGATTAGAACCTAACTAGCATCACCATCCTTATCTCCTGTAGGTACTAAAAGGTGTTTCAGCATTTGTTAATTGAACTGTTTTAGATAACCTAGTTCAAAACACAAAGCTATTTTCCTATTATAGACATACTCATAGTGTATCCAGTTTGTTTTTGTTCAGGGTACTTTACACATTTTTTTTATTTAGTTATACAAGTAGAGAGAGAGAGAGTTACTAGTTAGCCATGTCAGTCTGTAGTCAGACAGAAGGCAAGGCAGGGCAGGACAGCACTTTAGAGACAAACTCATTCAGAAACACTTTCTATATGGGGTAATCTGTAAGGTGCCACCCTATCCTGTCTTCTGCTTTATTTACTTCTGGAATTATTATCCTCCTTCTGGGCTGTAGTTCTGTGCAGATCATCTGTAAAACTAAAGAAACAATAGTACCATTCTACATCATTCTAGTAGACACAACTTAGTACAGTTATGAGATGCACATTTGGAAAAGGATATTAAGAAAATAGAGTGGTGGAAAATGACATGAGGAGTGGAAGGAGCAACATGGGAGTAATTTTAAACATATGATTGTAGAGGAGAAAAGATTCAGGATTTGAAGGCGTAAGAGACAGGATCATTATATATAACAGTGGTGCTCAGCCTTTTTGCTTGCCAGGCCAGATGGGCCACGCTCAGTCAGTCCACAGGCCAGATGTGGCCCTGATCAAGTGTCTATGGTGGGCACAGCAGAACCCCATCCGGCTGCAGAGAGAGGGTCAGGGGACAGCCTGGCACAATCCTGCCCTGTGGTGGGGAAAGGGAGGTGGCCCAGTCCCAATCCAGCCCTGCGGGGAGAAGGCAACCTGGCTCATACAAATTCATCCTTGTGGAGGGAAGGGGTATGGTCTGGCTCCAGTTCAGCTGGGCAGGCGAAAGTGGGTCAGGCCCAGCCCAGATCTGGCTGTGCCGGGGGAGGAGTCATGGAAATTGGGCAGCAGGAGATCATGGTCCCTACTTCACTGCCGCTAAATTTCCCAACCTGTGGGAAGCCCTGCAGGCTAGATGTTAGCGGGCCTGTGGGCTGTAGGTTGAGCACCCCAGTATATGAGTTTCTTTGTGGGCCACACATGGAGCTGTATGGGTGAGCTCCCAGTCAGGGGGCACTGGAGGGCTGCTCATTGTGCCACTCCTGTTTTCAGGGGGCCCATTACTTGACAGCCTGTCCTCTTCCCTGCTGGAGAAGTGGACGGAGCTGTCAAGAGACAGCCCCTTGCACTACACATGGGGTGATTTAAAGCTGGAGGCACGGGAAAGCAAAACCAGGGAGGGCCCCCCCCCTTCCCCCTCAACAACCCCTAGGTCCCAGCTCCCCAATTTTTAAAGTCTATAGAGCTGTGACCGGAATTGGAGGGGGTGGGGAGTGTTGCATTTAAAGCCCAGGGGCTGGGAGCTGGGCCTTGGTTCCCAGGCCTGAGGCTTTGCAATCCCTGCCCACACTGCCCAACTGGGAAGTGAGGACAGCATTTGAAGCCTGAGAACCAGAGCAGAGAGCCAGGTCATTTTCCCAGGGCTGAAACCTGGTGGGACTCTGGGAAATCTCCAGCCCCAAGTGCACCTCCTTCCCCACACTGCACTCCTCCCAGTCCTGGGGGAACCAGAGTGCATTGGGCCGGGCTCGTCTCCCACAGTGGGAGCCCTCCCAGGGCTCTTGAGGATTTGCACTGAAGACGAATGCCCTCCATGCCCCTGGTCCCAGCAATCAGCTGATTGACAAGATGGGGGCAGCATCCCCACAGGCTCCCTGACAGCTGGCCCTCCTTGGAGGGAAGGAAGGCGGGGGGGCTGTGGGATACCAGGTTTCCTCAACACTTGAGAGAAGCATCCAGCTGTTCAACTTTCTGTGGGAGTGGAGCATTCTTCCCAGTTGGAAGAGGCAGATCTTTCTTGTGGAAAAGCCATTTTTCTTTTGCAAGAAAGCCCTTGACTGGTAGTATGCTCCTTTTGTGCTGAAAGGCTTTTCTCCTGGCCCAAGTGTAATGCTTAGATATGACCATGACAACCAGATAAAAAGGAAGCCAATAATTTGGTTTCTGAAGATGGTCAGAAAAGGAGCAATGACATGAATGAGAGAAGTAGTGTAGGGCAGGTATTAGGCAACAATGGCCCCCGCTACTGCAGCACCTTAATGCCTCGCAGTCTAAAGTATTGATCCTCACAATGCTCCTAAAAGGTAGGGAAAGCACAGATTAAAAGCCTGACTTTGCAGGCCTTTGAATAGGAGTTCTGCCCGCAAGATAGCTTTAAAATCCATTCGGTACCCAACTGACACATGGGGAGGGTCCAGACGGTTTGCAACAACTCAAAGCTGTTTGAGGCACCACAAACTGCATGGGGTGCATGTGCAAGCATTCACCGTGCTGCTAAATTCATCACAGCACAACGTCAAAATTTGACATGGGGAGATCCCAATGTCAAAAAAAGACACAGAAAAATGGTGTGGTGTACAGCTTGCACCACCAAAAAGGGAGCCTGGCCAGCCAGAGTCACACTCTGGCTGCTGGCCAGGCTTCAAATGGCCAGATTGGCACCACCGCTCCCTTGGAAGACCCCCAGGAGCTCAAGTAAGATTGCTAGGCCCAGCACAGGTGCTGGCCCCAGCTCCCCCTACTCCACCTGGGACAATTTGCCTCGCATCAAACCTCACATGCAGGGACGTGTGCAATGGCAGAAAGCGGCATCACAAATTTGTGCCACTGGTGTTTTTGCCACAGTAAATGCATGCCTCTGCATGTGGGGACATGCTCAGGGGACATGCTCAGGGTGGGCACTGACTAAATAATTTAAAATACAAGTCTTTGGGCTCACTTTTGGAATAACTAAATAGCATTCAATGGCTGGTGTTCCCCAGGAGGTCTGACTAGATCTTTGCAGTAGTCCCCACGGCCTGAACGTACAAGCAACTGTACCCTGGTTTGCTTTCTAAAGAATCTCAATCCCATACCACTTTCTGTAAGTGAAAGGGGGTATGGGACAGCAAAACCAAGCATGTGATAAAAGTGAAAGGAATCCAGACTCCAAAATTTAGAACACCCAATAAAATGAAGAAGTACAGGTATCCTACTGAAAATTTGAAGTCTCTGTTTAGAGATTCCCTGCATTTCATTTATAATTTCCACTCTGTTACCCAGTTTACTCCACAGCATCTTTTACAAATTAACAATTTCACATAACATAGAAAGGAAACTAGCATGGGGCTCTGGGTAAATGGGACATTTCCCCTTGGAAATTCAGAACGTGTGTGTGTGTGTGTCTGCGAAGTGTCAAGGGAGAGGCAGCACTGTCCCTTATTTCCTGTCATTTATGTCTATTTTTTATGCACATGAAATGAATTAGCTCATTTCATTCTAAAATGTAAGCACTGCTTTTCTGCTGCCATCTAACATTGCTGGTTTTCTAGGGCAGTTAACCTGGGAAGTGGGTGCAGTAGAAATTATCAAATGTCAGGCTAATGAGTTTCCCACTGAAGAACAGAAGCAAGAATAGGTGACTAGAAATGAGAAATGCTGAGTACTGTGATGGACGCAGTCATTGGTAGAGTATATGATCTTGGGTAAGTTGGGCCTCAGTTTTCCCAGCTGTTAAATTTGAATAATTTCAGGGGAGACAGTGAGGTTAGCTAATTCTTGTGAAGTCCTTTGAGATCCTTCCCAAAACCCAATCTTGACATAGGAAATATTTGTGATGGGTCTGTCAAATGAATGTGTAACTGAGGGGTTACTTAACTAGTCCATTGGTCTGGCCGTAACATTAGAGAAGGAGACGCCTGGCATCAGGGGCAGATCCAGAGGGAGTGCACTGGCATGGTTGTAGCTGCCTTTCAAATCATGGTGATCCCTTCTAGATTGCAAGAGGAGCAACAAAGAACTTTAAGTCTTGGAAGCAGGCAAAAATCTCCCCTCTCCACCCCACTCTCAGCACCTCCTCCATCTTTCCACTTTCTCTCCCCTGCCCTCCTGTTCCCTCTTCTCCCACCTGCTGCTCTTGTGATGTCTGACTCAAGGGGGACAGCAGGAGAGCTCCAGAGCTGCTGCTGCTCTTCTTCAGCCAGGCTGCACAGAGCCTGGCTCAGTGGGGAGGTGGTGGCAGCAGTGGTTGGTTCCCCATCCCTGTCTAATCCCTCACCTCTGCTGTTTCCCAACAACCCAGGAGCAGGTGCAGGGAGAGGAAAAAGCTCCCTGCATCACTTCTCCCTGCAGTGCTGACTGGAGCAGGGCAGGAGCACCTGGGACAGCAGCAGTAGTGGCAGGTAGATCTCCTGGACCCCTTCTTGTGCCCAAGGGAGTCAGGGAAAAGAGTCGGGGGGGGGGGAGGGGAGAGGAGGGGCTATGCCATGAACACAGATAGGAAGGGAGTGATGCCAAGAGCAACTATGGGGGGAGATTCTTACTTGATTGCACTCCCCTTTTTAAAATCTTG
>NW_017728943.1:75379237-75385277 GCF_001723895.1 Crocodylus porosus | reverse complement strand
CGAGCACCCGCAGCCCCCTCACCAGGTCATCACCCGTGGCCAGCACTAGGACCAACAAGGCGTCTCCCCTGGTGGGGCTGTGCACCTCCTGGGTTAGATGGAGGTCCTGCACTCTGGCCAAGAACCTACGTGAGCGGGGTGCGTGGAGTGTGGTGCTGCAATCTGTCCTGTCCCAGAGAACTTTCTAATAAAAAGGAGCTCCTTTCATACTTTCAGAATTACTAGGTAATCTCCTATGTCTATATTATGTATTATACATACACACAGACACATATTACACACACACGTATGTGCATATACACATGCATATAACAGCTGTTTTGTTTGCTTTTCTCCCAATGGTTCCCTTGTCTTTGCTAACATTATGTTTCTCTCTTCCCACCGTAGTGGACAGCTGCACTACAGTAGTAACTCTGCTATTTGCTTAAGGAGCTTGTGCAGCTGAGTGCTTAGGGGCTTAACCTAGGCCTCAGGAGGCCAAGGTATGCTGGTCAGATTGCTTTCTTGTCCTGTATATTTCGAAACTGGGGATAAAGACACTGATTTCCCCTGTAAAGAAGTCTTTGATCTGAGGATGGAAAATGCTCTGTAAACTCAGCGTTATCATGCTGAGGCTGTCTGCAGGTGAGTGAGTCTTTTACTTTACTGTTATCTGACTGCCCTACAGGAAGCCAGCTACATTTCCTGGGCAGGCTTAAAGCACAGTACTTCACATGTAGGGGAGGATCCCACCAGTTAACTCTATATGCTCAGGCACTAGACACATTTAAAATGAAATATATTGCCCACAGAATAAAAAAAAGAGGTCTTCCAACAGCAACACTATTTTGCAGCTCTTTGATGGGTGCAGGAAGCAAAAGCAGTGGCTGGTCTGAGATGCCCCCAGTCAATAATGTGTTTCCCTCCTCAGTGAGCCTGTAGTGTTGCAACCATGTCTAAAGCCAGGGCTAAATGTTCCAGTAAAGAAAATTTGCTCGTGAATTCAAGTTGTTCACATTTAGCTCTGGGGATTACTTCCAATACTTAGGACTGAACACAAGCCAAGCATAGAAGCCTCTCATAATGTGTCTTTGGTTATTAGCTCATAGACACTAAAGAAAAGCAAGAAGCTTTCTGGAGGTATGGTTGGAAACATATTAGTGCTCTATTCAAGCATCAGAGGACTTTATCTAAAGTCAAAAGGACTGTATCGAAGTAGAAATAACCTTTACCAGTGATAGGACTAACACTTTAAACTATTAGTCTGGAAAACATTTCACAAACACTGCTTCATCTCTAATTTAAGTCTGTGAAGAGTGGAAGCTGTTATCAGATGCTCAGTGGCCTCTGAAAAAGCAGCTGGTGTCCTTCCCAGCAATCTCACTAGAGAGGCCAAAGCTCAGATGGGCCAAAGAGACAGTGCTCCCTTCACAGGCATCCAGGTAGTTTCCAAGTCAATGGTGGTGTGCAGTAGTGAGAACAGTGGTACGTCAATCCAGTGCCATCCCCAGCAATACATGCATCAAAGTAACGAGCAAAAAAGGGCCCAGACAAACTGAGTGCCTGTTGGTGATGCCATCTGTTTACTTTCAATCTTTTGCTCAGCCCAAACTGCAGGATTTGGTTGGCCGGTTTCATTTTCTTCCTCTCTGACAGTGCAGCGGTCAGACCATAGGGTCTGATTTTACATCAAGTAGTCCTGGGGCCAGGATCATCGCTGAACTGAGTTTAGCCTAAGCAGGGCAAAGCACGGGCTGCCAAGCCCTTTAGTGCTGCACCCAGCTCTAGTGCTGAAGGAAACAGGCTCTCAGACTACTCTAACCTGTGCCAGCTAGTAGCACTTTGCAAGGGTCCATCTTTTCACTGAGCATCTGCAGGCAGATCACTGTTAGCAGGGGTAGGCCATATCCCACTCCCTTTGTCCCCCAACAGTGACCAAAAGGGGAAGGGCTGAAGCAGAAGTGTAATCATAGATCATCTGAATTGGTTTGTTTCTAGTCTTTACTCAGGAAAAATCTTCACTGAAGTCAGTGGCCATTTTGTCTGGGTAGGAATGAAGGGACAGCTAAGGACACGGAGACAGACTCGCAGCGTTTCGTACATGTTTGTGCGTGCACGCTTCTAGCGAGGCCTCAGCCGAGCAGCTTTTAGAGCAGGCTCAGGAATGGGTGCGAGGGCTTCTTAGAATATTAAAACTAGTAGTGAAAGTCACAGGACTTTTTTCCTTTATACAGTTAAAGCCGAATTTGAGCAATAACCCTTCTGATTTCTCTGGGGGAGGAGATATGACGTCTTGAGGTAAACCACACATCCCGTAACCACGGCTGTCATTTGCACAAGCTGCTTCTCTACAGAAGTGGCAGAGTTGCTTTTCAGCAAAGTCACACAGTTGTAAAGGGGGAGCAATTCCAGTCAGACTGGGCAGCAAAAAGGAAGAAAGCTCAGCCACAATAAAGCTGCCATCGAACCTGAAAGGAAAAAGACGTCAGCAGCTGAGGGCAGGGGCTCTCCTTTTCCTGGTATCTAGCTAGCTATAATTGTGTGGAAAGAAATCGTGGGTGGGACTGTTACTTACTATCGAAATGTTTTAACCTAACTTACAAACCAGGTGTCAGGGTGGGGTGAAGGCCCGATTCCATGCAGCATTGAATTGATTAGCCTCTGTCAGGGCTAAAAACCAGGAAACATATTTAAGTGCTGCCCCAGGGTGGGCTGAGTCTTGAAAAGAATTGGGATCAGCTCCCTCTGGGCCTAGTTATCTGTCTCACCTGTGAGGAAAGCAGGGCTATGTCAGGGTTGAGTCAAATGATGAAATATCAGATAGCAAGAGACCGGAGGCATTGCTCCTTATAAGAGAGTCTGGTCAGGAGGGGAGGGCTGGCAGGGAGGTTTTGTGGGGAGGTGAGATGCATCACAGGGTCTTCCACAGTGGACTAGGGAGAGGGACCAGGTAACAACCAGAAAGCACAGGGGGAAGACACTGGGGCGGTCTCTCCAGAGAGGCACAAGGGCTAGAGTTGGGTTGGTAGAGCTCCCTGGCTCAGAGGGACCTGGAGAGTTGCCATCTGAAGTCCTTATGCAAGGGAGGCTGTGAAGCCCTGGAGCAGGGATCAAATGTCATCCTAAAGCTGTGATACAAAGGCGACTGGGGAGCCCCAGAATGGAGCCAAAGTGAGGTGGGGACCTGGAGCCAAAGGTGAAGATGACTCAATGACTTGTTTTGTTTGGCCTAATCGTCATCTCTGGAAGAAGGGCCTAGACTCTACCAGTTGGGCCAGAGAGCAAATGTGCTTTGAGGCACTAAGCTGGCCCATCCAGAAGGAAACTGAAGTGTCTGAAGTGAGAAGAGGGAAAACTGAGTCTTAGAGCATCAGGTACAAAAATGACCTTGATACTGGTGCTTAATTATGAAACCCAAGGCACCTAAGTTTAAACTGTTTTAGTTAAGTAACTGATGAGATCCCATGTCACTAGGGTGGCCATCATACAGGATAGTCCAGTTGTTCTCTGTCCTCTATTGATACAAAACCAGACACCTTTACGTCCTCTATTTTTCTCTTGAAGAGAGACATAAAGGTGTCCGGTTTTGTATCAGTAGAGGATAGAGTAGCAGAAAACTGAAATGTCCTTTATGATGGCCACCCTACATGTCACTGAGAGCTTGGGAATCTGCCTGATACGTATTTGACCAATCTTCATTTTTAGTGCATTTAACCAAGCCCTAGCAATGTAACGTAGGTACAATTGGTGAGAGCCGAGGTATATTGCCTGATTTTTATCTGGGCCCAAAACTGAAATAGCCAAGGGTTTACACATACTACAGGTGAGGGTTGAGCTGCACGGACCAAGTTAAGTAAGGATGTTCAACACTGAGATAATAGTGCGAGCCAGAGGTCGGAGCTGGGTTATGAAGCTTGTATTGCTGTCCTGTTGCTGACTTAAAGGAAGACCTGGATATTTACTTCCCCATCCCCTTTCCCAACACAGAGGTCTGAGGCTTCTGGTTTTGTTCCTGTTACTTCATCCTTCACAACTAAGCTATGACGAACATGATCAGTCATCTCGCTGGCACCAAGCCATTTCTTACAGTCACTGACTCCCTGGCAGTGGTGTGAGGACTTTCATTTAAACAAGGTCAAACTCTAGGATAACTTTATTTTTAGCATTAAACCACCTAACATTGTTTTCTGACATGCAGGAAAAAGTCTGCTTCGGTCCATAAAAGACTATAGGGGTGCTTCTGTGGGGGGATATTTAACATCTCTGGTTGCTGTAAAGCCTTTTAAACAAACAAGGATGGCAGGAATGAATGGGCTTTATAAAGCAAATAGGGAATAAGAATTGACCCTCTCCTCCAGCTCAATCTACTGTCTTAGGATCTCACTCTCCTCTCTAACTACTGAGCTCTAAAATGACACTGAATCCCAGGTCACCTCAACTTTATAAAGCTACCAAGGAGGAGACACAACCAATGCTCTTGACTTCTCCCTTTGCACAGGCTTTAAACAGTATTTGCAGCAGCACTGCTTTCCCCCCTGGTGGATGCAGAGATGGTGTCTGATATCTTAATGCACATATAGGCTCTCAAGTTCAGGGATGTTAGGTAGCTGAACCTAGATTTGTTGTTTTAAGGGATCTGGCAAAGGTTCAAGAACAAAAGCAAGAGACAGCCAGTTCCCATCTGTGGGCATGTCCCTACATTTCACTAGGGCAAACCTTGTGATTTAGCAAGTGTGAGCCTCGCACCCTGAGGCTGCTAAAAATATTTTAAAAAAATTGTTAAAGACTTCCAACAAAAGGACAGAAGCATAAATAGAGCTCAGTTGTAAAATTCATCTGCGGCTTTTTCATGCCCTAGCTTTCGGGATGTTGCGAGCTGAGCTTTTGGTCTGGGACCACTTACAAAATTCAAAATGGAGTCCAGGTTTGTATTTAAAATATATATGTATTGATAAAGCTTAGTGGTGTTTGCATCCATCTCCCATAATATTTCAGGCTGATATTATTTTACCCTGATCGCTTTCTCTTCCCAAGACAAGTGCATTGCCCCATTAAAAGCAACTGCACAACTGTGAAAGAGGAATGTGATCAAGGCTGCTGGGGCAAAACCTGATTCTTACTCAAAGTGCAACAGAATGTGTGCAGCCTGGCTTAGGTGTGGGCACAAAAACTGCGTGCCTGGATTAGGGGTGGGCACAAAAAACATGGGAGCACATGTGGTAAGAAACCATGGCCTGCTTTGAGAACTGAGTAGTTACGGATAGAAATGCCCTGACTGACACCTGCTAATTCATCGCACCCGCGTCTTTTGTGCTGGTGCTATTGCAAGCACCAACATTCTGGTGCAAAATTAGAGGCTTGTTTTAAAAGCTTTTAATGATTATGTAGAACAGGCGTGACCTTTGTGTTTAAGGTCTTGTCCAAAACATGCACGCACGCAGCAAACTGCACGGAGCCCAGCTGATTTCCCTTTAGGAGAAAGGACTGAAACAACAGAGCTATGATTTCAATCTGTGGTTTCAGGTAATAGAGGCTTCAGGTCTGGTGTGCAGAGAAATAAGCTGTCCTTTCTTCCTTTCAGGTGGAGGTCATTCGTTTTCACCTCTTCTCCTGTGCAAGCCACACTGGAGATATTCTATCTGCAGTGTTGATTTGTGTTTCATGTTCAGCTTCTATCTCACAAGTGGAATATCACCCACTGACCACAAAGGACACTGTGGGTACAGTACAAGCAATAGACTCATACTGGGCACTAGTTTTATAGTTTCTAGGGTCGGAAGGGACCTGAGTAGATTTCATAGACATCAGGGCTGGAAGGGACCTCGAGAGATCATCTAGTCCAACCCCCTGCCATGGCAGGAAAGAGTACTGGGGTCAAATGACCCCAGCAAGATGTTCATCCAACCTCCTCTTAAAGACCCCCAGGGTAGAGGCCAGCACCACTTCTCTTGGAAGCTGATTCCAGATCCTAGCTGCCCTGACCCTGAAGTAGCGCTTCCTGATGTCTAGTCTGAATCTACCCTCTGCCAGCTTGTGACCGTTATTCCTGGTCACTCCTGGC
>NW_017728943.1:75358256-75378592 GCF_001723895.1 Crocodylus porosus | reverse complement strand
TGTTGGTTGCCCCTAAGCATGAAATCCCCTGCTGGCCCCTCATGGATGTGTGCCAGCATAATTTTCTAGGACTGAGCAGTGCCAAGTAGATGGGAGAATTTTGCCTCATGATTGGTGACAGTGACATAGACTTGACTTAAAAGAAGAATGAAATAGCTATGATAATATCAACTAAGCTGGTGCCATGGTAATGCTTTGCAACTGAGCACATAGACACTGAGAAGTTCTTTCTGTATGACCACAGAACCCCCGGCAGATGAGCACCAGAAGTGAAAATGAGGGCTGCAGTTAGATATATCTGTAAAAGGAGAAAAACCTACCTCAGCCAGTGCTCCTCAGCTAGTGCTCCAACTCCTGAAAACTGTGCTCTGTGCCCACTGAAAAAATAGCCAGGAACAAGATGGCAGCATCCTCCAGAACTAAAATGTGTAACAGAGGATCCTAAACAAATAGTCCTCGGAAGGGAAAAGGAACAACTTTTACTTGATCTGTCTGCATGTTTCCAGGTGACCTCCTGACTTCCTGCAGGCCAGTGTGCCTGTTCTGAACCTGGTCTTCTGGACCTTAGGTGCCCTGACCATGAAGACCCAAGGCACCTGTGAGAATTACTTTGCAGAAGATATTATTTTTCTTGCCCACCTGTGCAACTTTGGGGAATGAGTCACAGATCTTATTGGAGCTGCTAATATTGACTGACGATAATTATATCTAAGTGGAGTTTGCTGTGCCAGTCAGCTCTGAGGGACACGCCAATATATGTTTGTTTCATAACAGCATGACGGGATATAAATCCCTGCAGTCTGATTGGCTGGGGTTGCAAATATCCAGTCAAAGTAAGATGAGTTGCATGATGATGATGACTGTAAAATGATTTCACTACTACAAATCTATCTGATCTGATGGGTTCACCTCAGAATTCTCCATTCATGGGGCAAACGCTTCCTTATCTCGTATGGATTCAGCTCTCATTGATTTCTGAGTTGTACCCACTTATGCCAGGAATTAATTTAGTACTGTAAGTCCATGGCAAGCATGTTGGCTTCGCTCTTTAGTTAGCCCCTGAAATAACCGTAAGTTTGTGAGTAGATTTTTAGTGGGGTGGGGTAGTGGGCAAACCTTTCCCAAGACCAGCAGCATGCATTTGGGGATGAAAGAGGTACTGGGCGGAAAGTGGACGGGGGAGACAGACGTTGTTGTTATAAAGAGGATGTTGGATGTTCCTGTGGGCATGTGGATTGTGGCAGAGTCCTGAGAGCAGTAACCAACTGGGTCAGAAAAATGTACAGTAGCCAATCGGAGCTAAGCACGGTGCAGTTCGACATAGTAACTCAACAATAACTGTGTTGGGGATGATGATTCTGGGTCTTCTCTCCTGAGAATAGATTCCTAATCACTTTAGCTCTCACCATATTTAGCCTGAGGGAGAATCATTCTCTGATTACTTGAGAGTGCTTCCTTTTGATCACGGACCTCTTCAAAAGCAGTTACCAATGTGGGACATTCCTTACTTTTTGGATTCACACCTCGAATCTGACTGTGTTTATTTTTATTTTGTAGTGGGGCCGAGCACCTGTGGTAACAGCTGAAATCAGTGGCTTCTGCAGGTACTCAGCACTTCTAAACACGAGGCCCAAGAGGCCTCAGAATACAAAGCTTCCTTGAAAAAGCTGCTTTCCTCCCTGTACGAAGACCCAGTACCATCAGCAGGGTGAGATTTCTCTGCCACCTTTGTGAAGATCTGAGGGCAGTGGACTGAAGAAGCCAGAAAACCACTGAGCAACCTTCCTTTTGTGCTTTACAAAGAGAAACAGTCTTTTGAAATGGGATCAGTCATAAAGTATTTAATGGAAGAAAGAAAGAGAAAGACCAGAAGCCTGTGCCAAGAGCAAGTGAAGGGGCCTGCTTTTTAAATAATTACCAGAGGACTGATTACCTTTCCAAGTAATTAAAGAATTGTGAAATGTTATTAACATGCTGATAATAGACAGCTTTGAAAACTGCCAGCACAGCATGATCCGGCAGAAGACGGATTCCTCCACATTTCAAATTCCACCGTGTGCTCTTGGTTGCAGTAGGTTCAGGGGGCAAGTGGCTATGGTCAGTCATGATCACTGATCAGGCTGTATTAGACTAGCACATGTGCTTCCTGACAAAAGTCTGCATGCCCCAAAACTTTGGTTGTGCTTTTCAATGTATGTGGCAGCCCAGAAGACAAGATTTACCTTTGCTGGCACATGATGGAGCTCAACATTGCACCTCCCTGCACCAGCCTGGCCTGAAGCGAACGCGCCCGTCCTGGGCAAGCCAACAGGTGTTCTTTAGCAGCTTTAAGGGCTTGTCTGTACTTGAAATCTGTGATGGGTTAACCTGGATTATGTTGCATTAAACTGACTTGTGTCCACAAACAGATTTTTGTTATTGCAGTTGCTGCAGATTGACTGGCACTTTAACGGGTGTTATTAAACCCACTTTGTGAGCAGATCTGCTGAGATGCAGAATGAGTTACTGTGCAGTGTGTGTGCATCCCCAACTTGAAACAACACTCACACATCTACCACTTCCTCCCTACTGGTATCCCACAGTGCTTTGCCAGCTTCCTGTCAATCTACCCACATATCATCTACTGCACTGGGGTCATCAAGACTGGGCGTCACCTCCTTGTTTAAATGCCGGATTGCAGCCAGGAGTGCTTCCTGCAATTCCAGCTTGGGGTGGGCGGGAGGTAAAAGGTAAGGAATTGCCTTCCTGTGTCATACTCTTGATGATTAAGTAGTTATGCCTTGTGCGACTACATTGTCCTGTACGGGGACACTGAACCTTACTGACCTTTGGCCAGAGGAGTTTAGGTTGGACCAAATGTCTGGCAATAACTTGGCTACGGGGAGCATCATCATGACAAATACTGAAAAAGGGGGCACATCCAGGACACAACTGAATACCACAATAAGGCAAAAGAGGTCCAGCTTGCCTACTGGCAAGTTAAATCTGATATGATATTAGAGCAAGCTAGTATGGTCTGCTGGCATGTGAGGAGCTTGATTGTATTCTCGCTAGCTGTCGCAGCTCTCCCACTCTTGTGGTCTTCCTGAATGATCCACAAAAGTGGAATCTCATGGACCCAGTGAACCTAGTGAACCCCAAGCCAAACAGGGTCATGGAGATCCTGAACAGTCTTGCATCATAGTCAGATGGTCACCCTAAACCACAAGCAGAACCCCAAACCATGGGTGGGACATATTCCAGTAAGTAAAGAATGATCTATTTTAATGCAATTTTAATGGGTGAGGAGGGTGGGAATTGAGGGAGTGGATGAAGTAATTTGTCATAGGTTTTCTGTTTCCCTTGCTCCATGTACAGAACTGTAGTAGTGTCAGCAGAATAAGGATACAGTCATACTGATTTAACTTTTCTCTACTTCACAGGCTTTTAACCTAGCTACCCTCTACACTTCCCCACCTACACTATTCAGTATAATGGCCACACTGGAAACTACACATTCTCCATTCCTTTTTTTTCCCACATATCTGCAAATACAGAAACACCACATAACTGTGCTGTGTCCTACTCCACACCCCACTACCCTATGCCTGTTCATCTCTCACTCACTGCCTAATGGAACTCCCTGCACCTGGGTTGATCAGGAACCAGTGTTAAGGAAAGTCATTTTGACTGTAGTAACGCAATCACCTAAAGCCAACAGAAGTATGAATTAATTGACTAGCCTGCCCTGCTGTTTATGTACCACTAATGACTAGCATGGCCCATCAGCTACCCTTGTACATACTACCCTTGTACAACAGGCTCAGAGATCACTTTGCAAATGGGAAAAATAACATTATATTCTTTATGTTTCCCATCATGGCAAGAAGCAGACAGCAAGAAAGAGGGAGGAAGGAAAAGGCAATAATTGACAAACATCTTCCCTGGATTGCTGGACTCTGTAACCTTTTAAAGGTTAGCACAATAAATTGCTTTAATGCTAACAATGCTCATCTGGGTATGTGGCTCTGAAAAAGAAAGGTGAAGTTTCTTTGCATGTATGCATCTGAAGGTTGGACTCTCTTTTATATTTAATATCATCTGGAATCACTCCCAGAATGTCCACACAGGCACAATAATAACATGAAGGCAATCACTGCACGTAAAGTCCACTAATATGCACACAACGTGCATAATTTGTACATAGCAAATAAAATGCATTCCTAGTTCTAATACACTTTCAGATGTTGCCCCTTAACTAAAAGCAGAAGCATGATATGTTTCTCACTGTGCAATATAGTAAGTCATGCCCCAAAAGCAGCACTCCAATGAGTAAATCTGCTCCAAAAAAGATGCAACAGAAGCATATGATTTTGGCCTTGTTCTCTTCCTCCGTTCCCCATATCCCTGGGGTCCAAAGTTACTGCATGACACAGAAATTTTACCAGCAGTGCATTGATGACCATGAAGAGTTTAGAGTTTATCAGGGTTTTCTTTATGATGGCCAACATGGTTCTGGCTAATTAAAAACATAGAATGAAACGAGAAATTGTGGGAATTGTTCTGTATGACCGGAAGCCCCAAAGTCCCATTGCCTGCCTGGGGGGATCTGCAACATACAGTGGAGAGGATCCCAGACACAGAGGCAGAGCAGTGCACCATGGGACGTTGGACCAGACTGCTAACTGCTTATCTCCAAACACTGCTGTGCTGCATGGCCACAACAGGGCAGGTGATTGTGCGTAGGTCACAAAAAAACAATGTGCCGTACATACGCTATTCGCACTATACCTTTCGTACGTCACTTAATGCAGATGCACAGAATGTGGCTCAGGGTTCAAGTGTAAATGTGCCAGGGCTGTTGCTGGTGTGAAGGCTGCCACAAGTATATATTGGGTCAGCATGGTCCTCTGCGGTCCTAGGCATGCTGATCCTCAGGTGGTGCCACACCACTTGAGGGATTGTTCTGGCCCTCTTGGGACTTGTCCAGTGGAGGGAAAGTTGCGGCCATTTAGCATCAGTGTAACCTCTCCAATGCACACACTGTGCCCTTGATCTCTATGACAATACAGAGAACATATGCATGGCACTAACCTCTCCTCAGCATGTATTTTGTAACTATTGCAAGATGAGTGTCTCTATCAGTCACTCAAAAATACGTAACCCCAGGTCCTAGGACTTTGTTTCTAGGAGAGGTCTTCACCTTTCTAATATGCTATTAAAAGTCATCACTACCTATCTTTTTCATGTGGCCTGTGGACTACTGAGAGCAGAGAGGTGTGATCCTGCCTGGGGGCAGACGGGGAGCTGGATGACTGTCATTTGTGCATAAAAAATGAAATAGGAGTCTGCTCTCTTGGTAAGAGAAAATATTACTGTCTTTAGTAGACTAGGAAACTGAATAAGACGTACAAACATACTTGCTGAAGGCCACATGGTGAGTTCATGGCAAAGTTTGGATTAGAGCTTGGGACCATCTGATTTCTAACTGCTTGGACTCAGTGCCCCAGAGCCCAGCATTATACCAGACACCCATCTGGACACCTGCCTGAATAAAAGACTGGCATAAGCTCTCCCAGAATATAAGGAGGGGATTTTCAAAAGCACCTGACTGACAGATGGACTCACTTACCATTGTCTTTCAATATGACTCATGCTCCTGAATTGTTTGGGAAATCCCATCTCTATTCATACACAGCACGACGTTAAAAGTTCACAGGCCAAATTCGGCTCTCAGTTGCAGCCCCATGAATCCAGAGCACAACTTGTTGGAGTTAGTCCGGTGTAACAGTGCGTACAAGTAGCCCCTTTGTGTTTGTACCATGCCAGAGTTTCAACAGCATTTGTAATCCATGTTTTAAAAATAATGAAAATCAATCTTGTATATTAAATATTTTTCTGTACAAGCCTGCAAAAATATTGCTGTATCCCCTAACTATGATCATACTGTTTCAAGTATATGCATTACTAAACTACAGTAAACCAAATTCAGGTGGTTTATTTGATTTTTTTTCATGGGCCTATGCCAATAATTCTAAAAGCAGTGAGAATATGTGAATAAGCCTGTAACCTGCAGTGTTCAATGTGCACAATATTTTCTCAGGATGGATTAGCGCTAGGTCAGTTTGCTTAACATCCGTTTGCTTAACATCATCCTGGCTTCTTGATTGTCATCTTCAGTGTCTTTGCTTATCACCCAAACCTCATGCTTTAAAAACAAAAATGTTATGTCATATCCACCTGTGCCTTTTTCATCTATACCACAGAGCAAACTTTTGCAGCTCCAACGTAACTACAGGTTGGAAGAAGGAAATAAGTGATGATACTTACTTATTTACATTACCATATACTTAGCTCAAGGACTGAGTCATCTTCTGTCTTGCAAAATGCTGGTCACGCTGCTGGCATTTAACAAATACTAAATAATAACAGTCTTTGCCCACTATTCAGGAGAACTGATTGCTTGCTTCCAATGAAAAGATTGACTGCATTTAAGTTGTCATCACCAGGTTCAAAGTAGATATTCCACTGAAATGAAAATACTCCACACTCCTAGAAGTGTGTCTGGACTCTTTGTGGACTCCGGAAAAGAATACCGCATTGGATTACACGTGAAATGGTTCCTTCAAAACTTAAAGATTAGAAATATAGTCCCAGATTTTCTAAAATAGGTGCCTACTAAGTGGCGTGATTTATACAGGCAAGTTTCCTAAACCTTAGCCATAACTTTTAAACCCAGAAATCTCAACAGGATTCTGCAGACACTCATGGTGCCACCAGAAATGTGCCAGATCCAGTAGACCAGCTCCATCCCACCCTTTCCTGACACCTTGTGTGTGAAATTGCCCCTGAAATTGTCTACATTACAGCCAACAGAAAATGGGCCAGATTCAGTGACAGATATCATCAGCAGGCTTGCACTGAGAGGCATTTCACCCAGCAGCACTTGTGGGGCTTTTCTGTCACAGTATGAGATGGCAGGGAAATGCCTTTTTTCTCCATGCTACCTCTGCTTTCCTTCCCCAAATGTGTTTTCATTTCACTTGACTCAGAAACTCCATGTTCATATGGAGCCTTTCATTTCCAGATCTCTTACACAGATGCAACTCAGCTGGGGAGCAACTGAAGTTGTTACCATCTGTCAACTGCTTGTTCTCTTGGGAAATGAACCAGTGGCCTAAGTCCACTTTCTAGTCATGATTGCCTGAATCACTGAAACCACCACTACTACAGGCTTTACCAGGGGCCTTTTTGCTAGAAAAGCCAAAGAATGAATGAGCCACAGAGACTAAAGTAGCTGTTCAATCCCTGAGCTATCCCTCACAGTCAGGATTAATAATGAATCGTGTTGGGAGAGCAGATCCCTTTGGGCCAGGTTCTCCTCCAGCTGTTTAGGTACAGGGTGGAATAGGATCACAGTTAGGAGCCCAAGTGCATTTAGGCACCCAATAGGAAGAGAGGAATTTGATTCTATGTTTTCACTACCACTACCCAACCTGTAACTATTTCAGCAGAGAACTGCTTCCCCAGGGACTCAGCCCAGCGTCTTTCACCACTGCTAAATTCATTCCAATAAAATAAAGGGCCTTTCACAGGCAAAGGTTTCTCTGATGTGCATTTAAAATATCCCTTCTGACTGCTCCCTGGGCTAGCTATGCTGAGACCCCACCACCTTCTCTCAAACTGCCTGGCAAACAAACCCCTACAATACCAGTCGATATTGCTTGCTGGAGAAAGTAAGTCTGTTATTGGTGACACATTCCCCTGAGTGCTTGTGTCAAACTCTTTCACATCAAGCCAAGGGAAGGTAACCAGCAGAAAGGTCAGGTCTACACACAGATGCTAGCTCTCCTGTGTCTGTCTATCCTCTGCTGTCATGAGGAATAGCTTCTTTTACCCCTTACACATCTTTGTTTTCTCTGTACTCTTCAAGGAATACTTTGGGGGTGGAGGGGAATGAATACGATTGTGGGAACTGTCCAACTAGCTCAAATGTGTGGTCCATCTACTCCTGTATCCTCTCTGTCACATTGGCCAGCGCCAGATGCTTCAGCAGACGGTACAAGAAATTTTGCAGTATGCAGATGTGGGAGAATCTTCCCTGTGAAGGCCTAATCTGATCCCACAAGTAGATGCTGTCTTAAAATCTGTACAGTGCTGTTCTGTATCCCCTCAGTGGAAATTAAGTGTCAGGATCATGGGAGGTACTGAGGATATAGAGTCCAAGGGAGGTTTCTGGGATTCAGTCTCTCTCAGGGTGGGGCACAAGAAGGGGTTGTGTTACTGTGTGTAACAGTGCCAGTAGGGAACAGCCCCTATTCAGTGCATGACTTGTCTGTGAAACTCATCACCACATGCTATGAATGAAGCTAAGGGCTTACCTCAATTCCTCCACTGTCCTGCACCTTACATAGCCATTTCCACCAGGGCAAAGTAAATACAAAGTGGGTATAACACACTACCAGAGAAAAGTTCCCCATCCCTGACAGCAGCGATAGCACTTTACACTAATGGGTTTATAAGGAGAGACTCAGGCCTGAGGTCAGTAATGCAGCCAGGTCCTATCATATGAAACACTTTGTAAGGGAAGGCACGATCCCTATCCAGGAAGTACAGCCCTTGGATAATAAATAGCAGAAGGATAGGGCCTTAGGAAGTGATTCTTCTTTCACCACCTCATAATCAGAGGCAGAAAAGAGCCTGACTCAGTCACTTGAAGGACCTCATTAGTCAGAGACAGGGACTTTCTTGAATGGCATGTGGAAGAGGGTCTGCCCCATTCACACTGGGGAGGGAGCCTGGGGATATAGGACACATGCAGCTATGCTTGCAACTCCAAGAGGAGCATCCCACAAGCAAAGCCAGGAGTATGGCAATCAGTTTACTGTGGGGTGAAATAAGACAGGGCTTTCCGTGCTTCTGTTGCTCTTCAGTAACTACCTGTGTGCATGCTTTTATTCTTTAATAAGTGGACACCGTGCAGTAACTCAGCCCTCAGAAAGGGGTAAGTTCCTGAGGTTTGGCTTTCACTTATCAGAAGGCAAAAGCATACATGTAAACAGATACCGCAGGGTAGCTGATGCACGGTGCTTTTGGTCTGCCCCTTACTCTAGAGTAAGTTGGGGTAAATGTAGTTACTATGCTGTATGCCCTCACCCTTAATCTTTCCTTCTCATTAGAAAGGCAATGGAAGAGCTGAGAGGTCAGAGTTAAAGTTTCTTTGAAGTAATGGTTACAAACTTCAAGCTTATGTTAATGCACAGGACTATTGTAATTAGCTAGCTTTTGGTAGTTTCCCCACATGATGCCAGTGGCCCAAGCACCCTGTTCTATAAACAACCGCTAAAGAAGCAGGACTTCCCCACAGTAGCTGAGCAGGATCATTCACTGCTAGCCCAAGTCTCTCCACACAGCACAGTCTGTGGCTTATAGACAGCTCTCAGGTGACTGAGTACTACAGTGCCCCCGCAGCCCAGGGGCAGGGAAGTGAAAGGTGCACAATTCTGATGCGCTTCATCCTCAAAAGCCAGGATGAGCCTCGGAGAAGCAGAAAGGTGAAGGCTTGTACGAAAGTGGCACCGTTTGTTCAGCTTCTAGTTAGGGGCCTGCTCAAATCATAATTGCATGGATTTAGTGGAAATTGTGAAATAGGGCTATCGCCATGAAATCTATGGACAAAAAGACCTCAATGCCCCAAAACCTTATTAAAAATACAATGCTCCTGGTCCTCCTGGCCATGCAACCTGGCACAAAGGGGGCTGCGGGCAAACAGGCAAGATAGTTGCCACCCCTGCCCCTTGCCGCTGATTGGCTGAGAGGGCTGTTTGGGTACATTTGAGGTTTGAGAACTATCTATTAGGGCCGGGTTGCCCATCTGCAGTGACAAATGCTGTGATTAGTTCCACGGATGTGAATGGGGTGGATTGCAGAGCCTTACCTTCATGGCAATTTAGATCCTAACCTGGAAAAGTACCTAAGGATATAAGTAGCTCATTGAAGTCAGCTGAGATCCATTTAGTGGAATTACTCCTATCCTTTAAGATAAGGTACCTTGCTGGATCTGGGCAATAGGCATGTAATTAGTCTCATTAAGACAGTGGGGTTGCTAACATGAATATGGGAGTGACAGTCTGACTACACACCATCACAATAAGCACTACAGCCAGATGCAAGGTGGTCCCAGAATCATGGACTGAAACACTTCTGGGTGGAGAAAAAGGCACTTGAATGCTGTGTCTTGTATGCACTGGGGTACTCAACAAGTAACCAATACTTAACAGTGACATGGTGGCTTAGAAACATCTCCCAGAGGTTACACCAACCTCCTCACACCTTAATACTTGAGAAAGCATTTTTTTTGCACGTGGGGAATATCATTATATCTAATATATCTAATATATCATTGTATCTAATATAATGATATTCCCCATGTTAGAAAGATTATTATCCCTGAACACATGAACTTTGACAACAACCCAGTGGATACTGTCTTCACAATGCAACAGAGCAAAAAAGGTTGGACAGCTAACAGAGGTGTGCTTGAAGGCATAGTCAAAACTAGTAGTGCTGGTAGTTATGCAGGAAGCCAGTAACATAGTTATTTAAGTGTGAGCCGTAAGAAGGAAGAAAGCCCTTTACATGCCTCTCCCTGTTCCTTTGTGCCAAGGCCCCTCACCCTCCAAAATTGATTTGCTACTTCCTTCTCCCATTAGAAATATGGGGAATATCATGTCCTGACTTCTCTCCTCTTACTGGAGGCCTGTGATGTCATAACGAGCTGAAACCTGAGCTGCAGCTTTCCCAGCCAAAGGCTGAGATGGGTGGGAATGTTGTGTCTAAGGGTTTTTTTTTCCCTTTGTAGTTCACCTTTAAGATGAGAGGTTGGTACTTAGTATAAGCTTCTTTATAGGTCACATATGAAGGCTTTTGTCCCCCTCAGCATATCTAAAAAAGTGATTATAACTGCAATTCCCACAGGGATCTATAATTGATTTCCTGTGTCTTGAAAAAGGCAGCACAGTCTAATGGATGGAGTTGAAGGAGGGAGGGGAAAGAAGGTGGGGAAATATGAATCCAGTTCCTGAGTGTGCGGCTGACTTGCTTTGGGCAAATTGTAGAGGACACACTCTGAAGAGGTGCCCAGTGCCCTTGATTCCTGGTCCTCCTAGGGCAGCGTAAGCACTGCCCTGAGCTTTTTGTTCTCATCTCCAAGCTGCTGCAGAAGTTCAGGAGCACACAGCACCAAAGCCTCCCCTGCCTTGCAGTGATCCTCTCTTGCCCTGGAACCTGGGTTGGTCTTGATTTGCCTAGTGCTCAGGCAAGAACAGACTAGGCAGGCATGCATGTTATCTCTTGTTTTCTGGGAAGGTGGTTTATTGCACAATGCAGCCCAGCCTACATGCAGAGATGAATGTGTGTCTGGGGCGCTATGACTGAGGCCTCTTTCAAGCAATTTTGCTCAAAAAACTTGTTACAAAGGGACTGATCAGAACAGGGGAGCTACCCAGGGAGGATTGTCTTCTCATAGGAGATAAGTGGCCAAGTCCTTTTGGATGCATCTATACATGCACTTTACTGCAGAGTACAGCAATTAGCTCCTCAGTAAAGTGTCACGGTCTACACTTGTGCTGATATTACGGTGCAGTAAATTAACTCTGCCATGCAATGGTACTGCTGGGAACAGTACTATCTTATGGCCGAGTCATTAAGTGTGATTGAATGCATGTGTAGACCGTGACTGTCTGGGTGCAAATTGTGCCTGTTCATCCCAGCCAGCTGGAGACCTGACTCCCTGCACCTGCCAGCCCCTCTGCCACCTGACACCGCCATCTGGAGCCTGGGGCTGACTCCCTTTGCCAGCCTGGGGATACTCCACCCTGGCTCAAAGTGCTGCTGTCCCAGCTGGCAAGGGCTGAAACTGCTCCAGAGTTTATTGCATTGCATTAATTTCACATGTAGAAGCACCCTTTTTCTGTGAAAGCGGATCCCTTTAGGAGACTGATTGTGCACTCCCACTAGGAGTGAATCTAGCAAAGCCAGTATAAAACCGGAGTAGAACCAGGCCCAGGACTCACAGGGTAGGTCTGTGCCCTGGCAGCCAGGAACTCAGTCACACCACTGAGGAAAAAAGCCACACCCAGCCACTGCCACTCCCACTCCACATACATCAGCCTCAGAAATGAGGTGGTACCCCTGGGAGGCACTTTGGACTGCTGTTCTTGGGGCAGCCCTCAAGGCAACTTCACCACCTCATTTCCGGAGCTTATGTGAATATGAGTGGTTGATCAGGGCTAATTTCCTTAGCAAAGCAATTGGGCCATGTTGACTTACTCAGACTGGGGCAGATCCTCAGATATCAGCTGAACCATTCAGATCTACAGCAATGGGGTACGGTTAGGGAGGCCATAGACATACTGCTAGCCACACTTCTTACAGCAGTGTTCAACCTCAGATTTACAAGCCGTCAACAATGATGCATGTATGAACCTCGTGGCTGAATAGTAAACAGTGCCTGAGCATGGTTTTCTCCTGATTTATGGTGGGGTTTTTGAGTAGTGTATATAGAGGGGATTGCCTAGTAGCTCAAAATAAATTCTTACTCTTGTGTAGGGGATGTGGGTGGGTATGTGTGTGTGTGGGGAGGAGGTATGTGGGTGTGTGTGAGGAGGTATGTAGGTGTGCAAGTGTGGGGAGCTGCTAATGTGGTAGGTCCTGAGAGCTGGCCAGGGGTAGTTGGCATGTGCATCAGAGCTTAACCAAGTGGCGCAGTGTGCCCCCTCCCTCCCCTATCTGGCCTGCAGCTGCCCCTGCAGCACTCCACAGGGGGTTGGGCCCTGCCTACTTCCACCCAAGGCAGCCTGTGCCACACCCTTGCCCACACCCACCAGACTGTCCTGCCCCTGGCCTGTGCACAGTTTCCCAATGCGGCTGCTCCCAGTATGGCTCCAGCTGCCCGGGTCCTGCTCGGCTCCCCTGGCCTCCAGTGGCTCTTCCTCCTCCTGCCCCTGCTGCACCACCCTAGGTGTGGGAGGAAGCTGCGGCCGAACAGCTCCTGCCCCAGCATGTGAGGCTCCAGCTCCCAGCTGCCTTCTACCCACTTGGCCACCCACAGGTGTCTGCTCATTGCTCTGGGCAGATGGAGTGGGTGGAAGGCAGCTGGGAGCTGGAGCCCTGCACACTGGGGCAGGAGTTGCCCAGCTGCAGCTCCCCCCATGTTCACAGCGATGCAGCAGGGGCAGAAGGAGGAGCTGCTGAAGGCCAGGGGAGCCAAGTAGCATCAGGAGCAGCCCCGCCAGGAAGCTGTGTGCACTGGCCAGAGCTAGGGCCAATGCATGCAGGCACTGTGCAGGCTGCCCCAGGCAGGAGCAGGCAGGGCTCAGCCCCCTTGGGAGTGCTGCAGGGGCAGCCGCAGGCTAGATCCAGTCATTAGCAAGTGACTGCTCACAGCCTGGATCCAATCAGCTGGTGAGCTGAATCCAGCCCACGGGCTGCTTTTTGCCCACCCCTGCCTTAGACAGTCTGCGGACCACAGGTTGAAAACCACTGGTATAGGCAAATTGCAGTCAGGCAGGGTATAATGCTGGTTTGATGAGCCATGAACCATTGCCAGAAAAGTGTTTGTGAAGAGTGCTTCTGCACAGCAGCATAACAATTGGCGGGTGAATGGGGCACAAACCCCAGGGGCAGTATAAAGGGATGAAGGCAGTTCCAGGATGGAGCAAAGGGAAGCTTCATCCTCCTGTCTTTGCACCCTACACCATCCCTGGAGCAGTTCCAGCTCCTGCAGCAGGCAAGGCAGAAGAGCTGTGACACATGTCCAGTAGTTCTGTGCCGTGGAGGTCAGCAGCAGACAGTGCAGTAATTGGAAGTTCACTGCTGCTGGAGAGAGGTCACCTTTTTTGCTGCTGAAAACCAATGGGTTTTTAGGCCACTTGACACATGTCAGTAGAAAACAAAGGCAGATGACATCTTTCCCAGCAGCAGTAAAACTCCAGTCACTGCACCATCTGTTGCTGACTTCCAGGGCACAGTACTACTGGCCAGTTACCTCTCTGCTTCAATGTGTTCCTCTCTGGGCGGTAGGGTAGCACTAATGCCCCACATGCCGTACATGCACTGAAGGTACCTTACTCTAGTAGTTAACTCACAATATTGTAGGCCAGGAGACCTGGATTCCAAGTTCATTTGTGACTCACCAAAATAATCATAGATAAGTCAGTGCAGTCCTCGGCCTTGCTTTCCCTGCCTGTGAAATGGTGATAGGTATACAAGCCTTGTCCAGCTATTATGAAGCTGACTTGGTATTTGAGATCTTCCAGTGGATGGTGCTATTGGTGCTCTTGTGCCCTGTAAAGGCAGGGGAGTTAAAGAGGCACCCCCTTCCCTAATTTCAGCTTGCACAGTTTCTTTCCAGAGATGCGAAATGCCAGGTGTGTGGGACCCACACAAACCTGTGGATTGGTAGGGCAGAGTGGCACCTTCAAGACTGGTTCAGAGAGGCATAAGCTTCTGGAGGGAACACCCTGCCCTGACCTTCTGCCTGACTTCAAACTAACACGGCTAACTACCTCTCCCAAACCTATGGATTGCAAGCAACTCACCCAAAGCCCCTTTGTGCAAGCCACTGTGAACAGCATCACAGCTCCTCTGGCTGGTGCTACAGTCAACCTGCCGAACTTGGGGAGATGCTGTCAGTGGCTACAGGCTAGATCTGCAATAAGCTGGACTGCCTCAAGCTGTATGTGAGGTGAAAGGAGAATTGCTAGCCACCCCTCTGGTCCCCCTCAAGTTCTATCCCACCTGTGGAGCTGAAACCCTGCAGGGCTTCATGGAGGTCTTATACAGGGTAGGAGGCATGGGATGCTAATGAATTGCCTTCCCTCCAGCTGGGAGCTAAGGGTATAGGTTCTTCCTTCTGTTGCTTAAGTTTATTGTCTAACCAGCTACTGACATTTGTGACCTGAACAGCCTTGCTAAATGCTGGCAAGCCTACCACCTGAGCTGGTGAAACATTCAGGACAGTGGGGTTCATTATCCCAAGTCAGAGCAGGAGCAATCTGGCATCCTGTGGCCAGAAGTAGCCACTACCTGATCCATCCCAGGACCACTCAAGGATGACCAAAGCAAAGGAAACTTCTGTGTAAATAAATTTTTATTTCAGTGTTCATCTCAGAAAAACTGCAGGCTAACTCCTCTCACATCTTAAACTAATTCTCTTTCCACTGGGGGAGATCAAGCATGTGCAGCTCATCTATTTGATGTACAGTGAAAAAGGAAAACAACGTCATAGACTCACAGTGCCTATTAAAGCAATTCTCCCTGCACTCCCCTTACTCCTAATGCAATGCAAATTGGAGGCACTGGTTTATTTTTATAGCCCTAGCCCCACCTCCCCTCAAGTTAGGCAGTGCATGAAATAGACCAGCTAATTTGGACCAAGAATTTCAATTGCCTGGGAAATGAAGGTGCTGAAAACCAAATAGCATCAGCAGGAGATTTACTCCCAAATCACTGACTTGTCAGGTGCTAAACACCATCTCCTGGATGTGCTGCTGCTTTTTAGACTTTCCAGAATGAGCTGGAATTCTTTATTAATGCCAAACTCATTCTTGGGAAAGAAAAGTCAAAAGGACAAGGGGGAAAGAACCCCAGAACTCTTAGCTGAGTGGTGATGGGAAAATATTTTGTTACTGAGGTTGCATCATGGGATTTTATAGTTTGAACTTCAGTTGCTGTCTCTTCCGTGGCAATTGAGGAGCTATGCTAAATGCTGGGTGGACCTTGCCAGGGAGGACTAAATAAAAAGTATGCCATTCAGTTTTGGCATCAGTGGGTGTGTCTACACGTACAATTAATCTAAAGTAATAAACTCCAGAGCGTATCTGCCAGCATTTATTGATCCCAGCTGTACTGTTTGCATGTACACCCGGGACCACAGCACATTAAGCTGGGTCTGAGCAGCCCTGGTTGGCAGGTGAGGTCACCCTGCCAGTCTGGGGCTGCTCCCCCCAGCTCAGTGTGCTGCAGAGGGGCTGGCTGGGGCATAAGGGTGCTCCAGTGTGGGCTAGCCAGCAGGCAGCCCCTGCACTGAAGCACCCTTGTGCCCCAGCTAGCCAGGTCAGCATCTACATGTGTTACTGCAGAGCGGCAGAATTGTACTTATATTTACATGTATTCACTTACTGCAGAATTAATTAGTTTACCCCTGCCTAATAGCATGGCACCTGTAGATGCTCAGATGTTTACGGAGAGCTAATTAGGCAGCTCCACATTAAAGGTCTCTTATAGACATGCCCTGTGTTTTCCTAACCTGTAACCAGCATTTCTAGTTGCCTTCCCAAAAACCAGTATTTGTGATAAGGACAATGCCTGACACCCGGGCCATGACCTAAGCTTGCTATCTTTCTTTCTGTGCTCATTAATACAACAAAGGAACCTGCATGGTACTGTGTATTACTTGAGTTGCACCAGTCTTCAACCCCTCCCAGCATGGTTCCTGCTACATCCAGGCAACTTTGTGGAATCCTACAGTTGCCATCACAGATTCAGGCACCAAAAATGAGTGGTTCTGAGGCCAGTTCCTAGTGGAAAATGTTCAACAATATTCAAATTCAGTTTTCATCCTAAATTACTTCTTGTCCAAACAGTCAAGGACTGACAAGATTATGGAGACCAGACCACCTGACCTGTATAGGAATATCAGTACTCTACCTGTAATGTGTTCTTAGTATAGACCCAGCCTTACTAGCAAAGCTGTAGCAAGCGTGCAATCTTTTCCCTGAGTGTAACAAGCTAAACTAGTAAAAGCCAGCATAGCTATATCAACACTACAGACTTGGACCAGCAAAGCTCTGTCAATTGAATATCACATGTCTTCATAACCCTGAGCAACATAGGTGCGCCAGCAGAAGACTTTAGTGTAGGTTTAGCCTCTCCATTATAGGTAATTGCCCTAGCACAGGGTAAATGCTTATCATGAAAAGACTGTACTATTTTGTAAATGTTTTGTGGATACACACATAACATTATTATTACAAATCATGTATACACAACTCCACAGTGTCCATGTTTAATTCTAAATGCAAAGTAAGACCTGGTTTCTGAGGGTTTTGCAGTGTGAGTCCAACAAATATGATAGGGAAAACAATGCCTACGTACTAAAGTGCACAAGCAGACAAATACATTTGTAGGATGAGGCAGAAGAGTTAAAAACAAGAGGGACCCTAACTATGCATACCTGGCATCACCAGAATATCACTGGTTTTGTGAGGGGAAGGAAGAAAGGTTTGTTATTTCTGAAACAGAAACTTTGAAGAACAAGGGAGAAAACTCGTGACACAAGGAGGAGACTGCTTTCAAATGCACAGAGTACAGTGAAAGAAACCACAAAATTGAGAGTAGAAGGAAACACAGGCAGCATTCAAGGAAAAAAGGTTTGAGCAGGGTATGCAGCCCAACAGAGCTGAGGAAGGCAGGGAAGATGAGATACACACACAGGAGCAAACTGTGCAGGACCTAAAAAGAGAATTTGCCCTGAGACGGTGAAACAGCAGCAGCAGTAGGAGATGATTTTAGCAGCAGCAGTATGCTGAAGAGGCTGAAGGAGGGGATGGGCTGGGAAGCCCTTTGGCCTATCAATCTGACATCTTTCACCAATGTTTAATGTCACTTAATCTTTTTTTCCAGTTTCCACCCGTTTACCACTTCCTAGAGGCTTCAATGGCTAGTTGTTTAGAAACCTTTAGGAAAAAAGTTCTTCCATTTCAGAAACCAAAGCACTCAATGTCACATGCAGGAAACTGTGGGATTTAGTCATATCTAAAGATAATAGGGTCACAAGTTTTTCTATATTTATTACTAAAGCTGTGAAGGGAAACGCTGATTTGCAGGTTCCTTTTCAGCCCCATGTGCTCTGATGACCTGCCCTGGCAGAGACTGACAAATAGCTAGTGGCTGTTGTTCCACCTGGGGGAACATGGTAATTGCTGGCATGCAATAAATTTTGTTCAAGCAGTGCTGCTAACACACTGACAGAGGTGTGTAAATAACATACATACACCACCTTCCAGATCAAAGTGCTTTGCAAAAATTAATTTAAAAAAAACACTCCAGCTCTGGTGGATAGGATTTGTGACATACATCCCTTTTCCAGATGGGCAACCCAGAATGTAGAGCAGCGGTTGTCGACTGTTTTAGACCCAAGGAGCACCTTCAGAAAATGCCAACTCTTAAATTTTCACTTGGTTTTTGAGTGCAGGAAAATACTTGAGCAATTCTTCTGTGGCAAAGAACTGAGCAAGCCCACAGCAGAGCAGAATGCTTTTCATGCTACAGATTCCTATTTAAAATCTCTAGGTTTATCTTGGAAATCATGCTTGAATTCCTCACAGTGCTGACATTGCATGGCACCCTCTGGCATCCCACAAAAGGATCTCCAGGCACCTTGGCTGAGAATCACTGTACAAAGTAGTGGTTCTCAACCACGTTAGACTCACGGCACCCCTCCATAACTTTCCTGAACGTAGCAGCACCCTATTTGAAAAACTAATTTCACTTCTTTTTAATGACAGGAAAAAGAAACGCTGTCATAAAGCACCATGTTTGTGGCCAGGAGCTTAGAAGCAGCATTGTGGGGCAGAATAGGTATGATACACTAGATTTCCCAGTGGAAGTCTCCAGGTTTATCTGGGTGTTGGTCTAAGGACATAGGCAAACAAGGTCCTTTGGGTAAATGTGATATCTTTTATAGTTGGAAGAATTGTCCGTTGCAAGCTTTTGGGTACAGGCGCTATTATGGTTTGCACCATGTGACACTACTACACAGTAGTAACGAGCTACTGCGCAGTAAGCGTCTCATGTAGTTGCAGCCAGTGTGTATATGCTGCACAGCACTTGTCTTGCCTGCTGCGTTTAAGACGATCTTGGGGAAGGGGGGACCCCGGGTTAAGAGTCATGGCAGTAGGGAACCACAGCAGGGCAGAAGGGGTCTGACACACAGAATTCCCATTGAAAATCCCTGGGTTTGTCTGGCAAGCCTCTGCACCCTTCACGCACTTGTCTCACCTGCCACCCTTAGGAGGATCTCAAAGGGTGGGACACCCCTGGCTGAGAGTCATGGCAGGAGGGAACCACAGCAGGGCAGAACGGGTACAACACACTGGGTTCCTGTGGGAAATCTCTGGGTTTATCTGGTGACTCCCATGTGTTTGCCCACCTCACAGCACCAATGTCGCCCGATGACTTTCTGAGTGTTGGGGAGGGGACGTAGTAAACTAAATGCACAGTATCTAAGGAGCAGTAGGGCATGTCTACGCATGCATCTTAAATTTACTGTGCAGTAAGCAGGAATAGGCCAGTGTCTACATGTGCAGGTATTAAAGTACAATAACTCTGTGTGGGACTAAAGTTAGTCCTAAGTTGGTCCACACACAGAGTATTACTGTGCAGTAAGGTGTCTACACATGCGTTACTGTGTGGTAATTAATTGGGTGTAAACTTGATACCTGTATGATGCAGGTATCAAATTTACACTCAAGTCAGTGTAAGTCACCACAGCTACTGCACAGTACAGGGATGCACAAGTAGGGTGGTGATTTCAGTTACTGTGCAGTAAATGCACACATGGAGATGTGCCCTTAATGAACATGTAGATGCACCCCCCCCCTCCCACATCCCAAAACTTGTAAAGAACAATTTCCTCAAGGAAATAAAATTTTCCCCTCTGCTCCAGTAAAAGAGATCACATTTCCCCCAGCCTGCCAGCTCTTCAGGGGGCCTGGAGGAAGGGACCCTGGCCGAGTGCACGCGGGAGGGCACCACATGCGGTTCCTGCGGGAAGCCCATGGGTTTATCTGGTGACTCCCGTGAAGTGGCTGCCCGCCCGGCCACCTTCACAGGGTCAGGGGGGCGGGCCCGGTGGAGTCAGGGCAGGGAGGCAGCGGAGAGAGGGAGGGAGCCCGGCCCCTGCACTTCCCCCACCTTGCGGCGCTGCCCCTTTAAGCGCCGGCGGCTGAGCCGCGCAGCCAGGGAATCCCTCCTGGAACACGTCATCCGAACCAAGGAAACCCGCGCTCGCGTAGTCGCACGCACATGCCCATTTTTGGCAACACACGCCAATAGAACGGACCAATCGGAGCGTGGGGGGAGGCACCACACTGAGCGGGCGGGGGCGGCTCCTGCCGCCACCCCCCACGCCCGGGGGTGTGGTGCCTCCCGGCCAGGGAGGGGGCTGCTCCACCCCCGGGCAGGTGGCGGGGCCGGAGGGCGGTGACTCGCGGCCGCACATGGCGGGGGGGCGCGTGGCGGGGAAGTCGTGCCCTGACCGGGCGTGCGTGTGAGCGGGGAAGGCTCCGCCCTGG
>NW_017728943.1:75318928-75358156 GCF_001723895.1 Crocodylus porosus | reverse complement strand
CCGGGAGCCCGCGAGCGCCCCGGGCGGAGCAGGGAGGCGCGCGGGCTCGGGGGTGGAACCGGCCCCCCCGCGCGCCCAGACACTCAAGGACACGGACACGGGCAGAGCCACAGGCACACGCGCGCCCGCAGGTACCGCCACGCTCACACGCACTCACACTCAGGTACAGGCAGTCACTCACACACACACACGCACACTCATAGACACACACTCATACACTCGTAATCACACACACACAGGCGCACTCATACACTCGTAGACGCACCCCCCCACACACACAGGTACTCTCAGGCACAGACTCCAGGGACGTACGCGCACACTCGCAGGCACAGCCGCGGCCCCCGCCCGGGCCGGGCCGAGCCCTTGGAGCTCCCCGGGCTGCGGACATGTACCAGGACTATCCCGGGAGCTTCGACACGTCCTCGCGGGGCAGCACGGGCTCTCCGGGACACCCCGAGCCTTACTCTGGCGGCGCCGCGCAGCAGGTAGGGGGGCGCCCTCTCCCCGCGCGGCCCGGCCCGGCCCCGGCGGGGCAGGGAGCGAAGTCCGGCGCCACACCCAGCCGCGCCGGATCCGGCCTCTCCCCGCTTCGGCCGCAGGAGCGGCCCGGGGACTAGGTGGCTCGCTCCCCCTGGGCTCTGCTGGCCCCTGCTGGAGTGAGCTTGGGCTTGAAGCAGCGGCGCGTGAGTGTGAGGGGCCGGGCCAGCTCCCGGGGGCTCGGGGTGGGGGCTCCCGCCACAGTGGTTTTCGTCCAGGGGACTGAAACTGGCCCGCAAGCGGCTGGGCACCGACGTGGCGCGGATGGTGAGGAATGGGAAACAGCGGGCCAGTCCCGCGGCTGCCCAGCTGCCTCTGGCCTGTTTGGGGCAATTCTTCTCTTGCTGCACGGCCACCCCCGGGGGAGGATTTCGGGTGCTAGAAGCTGTCTGGGCTCGTGCTCTCTTCACTCAACTAGCTTGGTTTTATTTATTTATTTGTTTTATTTTTTTTGACTTGGGTGCCTACTTTTAGTCTTGCCCAAAGTGCTTGGAAGGGGGCAGATGCGTGGCTGAGTGGAAGGCAGGGGGTACGCATGTGCGGGCTGGGCAAAGGAAGTAAGATACTGGGGCCAAACCAGAAGGACTGAGATATAAAGTCGGAAAGTCAGAGCCCTTGATTTATTTATTTTTTTAGGAGGTGAAGGGCCCCCCCCCCCCAAGCTGTCAGATCTCTCTGTCCAACCTCACCTGAGCCCCAAATGACATGATATAAGTGTTTACATTTACCCCCCTCTAAATGCTACACATCTCCAAACCTTGATGGGAGGCTGGGCGTGACAAATTATTTCTGATCCTGACCTCTGCAGGCAACTTCTCTGAGTAAAGGGGGCAGAGATGGTCCTTAATTTTTAGCCAAGAGTTGACCCCTAGAATTGCCGCCATGCCGTTTAGGATGGCGTCAAGCCCTTGGAGATAAAGGAGGAAATTTCCATGGAAAGTGCTGCTTTCAACAGTAGGGTGGGAATTGTCCGAGAGCATGTGCTCCCCTGCTTGAGGAATTTCCTTTGGAAAACAGTAGCCTTTTCTATGTCCTAGCTTGGCTAATTCAGTTTGTTAATAGCAATCCCTGACCTGATACTTGGCAGAAATTAGGGTACCTAGCTAGCTACAGCAGAGGGGCTCCTGCTTCTCATTTTTATTATGGAAATTTAGAAAGTATATAAGTGATTGGGGTGGGGGTCGCAGTTCTAGCCGGGGCTTTTTATACCTCTGGTGAAGAAAATGCCTATGACTTCATGGGAGTTCTGTCTTCAGTGGAAAGTTATTTTAAAACCCTGAAAGGAAGAAAGAATGAGTTTTTCAAACAATACACCCACCCATAGGTAGAACAGAGCCAGTGGTGAAGCAGAACGCAAGGGCTGGCTAATTCTCAGTGAGCTGCAACACCCTGGCAGATTTTGCAATTCCTAATTCCTACATTAAGGCAACCTTGCCTCCTTATGTGGTCCCTTTCAGCAGTTTTACAGCTGTCTTTCAAAGCCGAGGAATCTGCCAGGTAATGCCACTAAAAATAACAACAACAACAAAAATATCTGTGAATCTCTTCATCTCTTGCTT
Source organism: Crocodylus porosus (assembly GCF_001723895.1). Lineage (NCBI taxonomy): Eukaryota > Metazoa > Chordata > Crocodylia > Crocodylidae > Crocodylus > Crocodylus porosus. Next base: position 75,356,060 of record NW_017728943.1, on the reverse strand, counting down.
TATTTTTTTTTTTTCCCTCTCCCCTACTTTTGTTTCAGTTTGGACCCTTCTTCCTTCTCTCTCTCAGACTGGCTCTTTCCCGAGCTGAACTTCATTAGCCTGAGGTTCTTCACTTCACATCTGTGTTACTGGGTTAGGTGCTGGGAGTCTTGGTTTCCAGATGCTTTAGTGCAGTTGAGTTAAAATGGAAATAGCATCTCTCAAAGTAGTCTTTATTTGATTGATTTTTTTTTTAAGGCCTCTAAAGAAATTCAGTTCAAATTGCTCTCTTTCCTCTTACCACCCCCCCCCTTTTTTTTTTAATAGTGCCTGTCTGAGGATTGTTGGTTGAAGGGTGTTTGTGCCCAAAAGCTTGCAAAGAACAATTTTTGCAACTCTTTAGTTGGTCTAATAAAAGAGATCGCATCTACCCAAAGAGCCGCGTCTGTCTGTGAGGATGGAATGCATTTGTGCTTCAGCCAGAGGTTCGGAGTGCCCAGGGAGTGATATTTTTGCTTTCTCCTGCTATTTAGACATTCCCCAGCTGGCTGAATGTTGGTTGGTATTTATTGTTGATCAGTTTTCCGGCTCTCTCTGACCATCAGGAATACAAGTTCTTATTTTTCCAGGCCTCGTGATTTAGTTAACATTTTTGTCTTTTGGTAAGCTGCTGATCTGGAATAATATTGGAAACTGAAGAATGGAAGATATTTCCTGTTGAGGCTACATGAATACACAAACCTAAAAGGCTGGTGATTTTTTTTTTTTTTTTTTTTTATGGGCCTTTTTCTCTTCAGTTTCCTAGGAAATTACCTCAGGAAGGCTTACTTGCCTGCACAGACTAAATTCATGGCTTCTGTGGAAGGCATTACACAATCAGACCAGTTACACAAACCTGGGTTATTTCATAACTTGTTTACATCAGCTGTCCTCTCTCTCTAGCTTGCTCGCTCTCTTAAAAATTTTTCCAGGGTTGCACTTGTTTTTTTTTTCAGAATTATTATTATTTCTTGTGCAACGTGTGCAAACAACCTGGCAGAGTGAGGCGTGTTTCTGTTTTTGCATCAAGAAGTCTCTTTTTAAAAAAAAATTGCCCAATATATTAAACTTTGCCAACCGTACCAGCCCGTGACATTCCTCACATCAAAGAACTTTTACCAGAAATGACTCTGAAGCTTTCCCAGCTCTCTCCAAATACACCTCTTTGGTGCCCTCTGTAGGCTGTTCCTCGGAGGGAAGTGATGTTTCCAAGGACTGTAGTTTGGGACTGGATTATTCATCCTTACAGTAAATGCAGAGGCAGGGCAGGGGTGAGGGGTGGGGTTGAGAAATTGAAACTGCTTGGATTACTCTGGAGTTCTTTTGTTTTCTTTGCTTTTGTTTTTTGTTTCAAACTCAGTAAGTCTGGTCATCATGTGGCTTTTTAAGACACACTGAATGGATGTGCTGAATGTGTATTAATGAAGTCTGACCCAAATGAGCCAATTTGATTTTTCCCTCTTGTTTTTTCTTTTCCTTCAAACTGCCACTGTGTTTGTTGTTTGATATGCATGCCAGAATGTAGTTTCTAAGGTTACTATCTTAATAGGGCTGAGATCAGGATGCTGGCTTAGGCAGCACGTAAGTGTTTTCTTTAAGAATCTAGGAGATTTCTCAAGGCCCTTGTGTGTCTTTTTTTCCTCTTGATCTTTGCAGATGTTGTAGATTAGGATCAGACAAGAGCTTTGCCTCTGTCCTAGAAATTGGTCTATTCTGCTGATTCTCTGCTGTGAAAATAAGCAGTTTTATCACCACAGAAAACATGCATCTTGCAGATTTTTTCTTTTGAATCTTTATTTACCCCCTTAAAAGCAAGACAAGTTGCATCAGTTACAAGTTTGAGTGGCAACTGCATTTCTGAGCCAAAATGTTGGTGTTTTTTAGTTGTTCGAGCCATACAGCGCAGCACTGTAATATATATATTTTTTAAATGTTCCATGCCGTCTCCTAATTCTAATCACAAACTTGCCTTGTGGTGACCCCGACTTCAGTAAGGACAGTGTTTCTGACTAGCAGATTTCCTTCTGCGGTATCCAACGTGTGCAGAGAACTACTTGAATGAGAGAGACTTAAGAAGGATCCTTCCATTGTTATAGGATCATTTGGGTTGGTAAGGAGCACCTTCTGCTGGGCTCCGTTGGTTCCCACTTTTTCTTAGCTGTTGTATCAACTGCCAAGGAGGGTACTTTTTTGTTTCTCTGTGTGCCTGCTCTGTATACCTACTTGACTAACTATTCAGTTGATATGAACAGTTCAGTAAGCAAAAAGAGTACAAATAGCTGTACAGATGCTCCTTGAATAGATAGGGAAGGGAAAATGGAGGGCCGGCAGCCAGAAACCCTATTCTGTTGCTGGTCTACATACCTGACCTTGTGACCTACTGGTCTAGCTCATCTCCTAGCAATATTATGGCAGAACTGATTTCACTGTCTTTTGAGATGGCCCTGGGAGATGGAGGATAGGAAGCCATTACTCAGTGTCATGTTTTAGATTATAATATAAACAGACCTCAGCCCTTGGCATAACGTAGCAAAGGGGAAGCTACAGGGCTTGCTGTGCGTGGTGTTTTGATCTGTGTGTTTGGGTCAGTGGAAGGGCACTGACTCTGGGGTCATGGTGGCTGTCTGGCTGCCTGTTCCACAAGGGAGACCGGGTATCTGGAGCGTACGGCACTGCAGTTGTATTACGATAGAACATGTTACATGGTGCTGCACATCTCCATGAAATTCAGGAACACCCTTGTAGATGCCCAAGGGCTAGGAGCTGAAAGAGGACCTGGGATGAACAATACAGAGAGGATGGATGTGGGGATCCAAGCTGAGGTGATGAAGGGAGGAGCACAAGAAATAGGGTTGGAATAAAGAGAGTGAGAGGAAGATGGCATGGTGGATGAGGGCAAGGAGGGGGTTTCAGGAAGAGGGGCCAGCATGACAGAAGGTACAAAAGCTGAGCTGGAAAGAACAGTAGAAGGATTTAGGGAAGATCAGCTGGTGTTTCAGTAGCCAAGTGGTGGGAACCTAGTAGCATTTTGGAAACGGAAAGTAATGGCAGTGCAGTTTCTTGGGTTAAAGCAGGTGAATTACTAGAAATAGGAAGGAGAGAGCTGCCACTGGGAAAATTATGGCCAGTAAAGCATTGAGCAGAACATGGAAATGGCTGAGCTCACAGGTGGTACGTAGATGTGCTGGTCAGCTCAGAGACCCAATGTCAATCAGAGCAGCAGGTGTCTTCAGACAAACTCTGACACAGCCCATAATTAGTTAGATGGAGAAAGGGGAGCAATAGTAGTGTATGATTTTTATGCCAGTTGACAGGGTTCTGAGTTTTAGCAGTATGCTTAAACACCGTGTTACTAGGTAAGGAAGAGGATGAACCTTCTTTATCACTAAACCCATAGACAAGAACCAGGAGGATTTCCCTCACTTTCTGAATCTGTCCTGTATACTCTTACCTATCACAAAAGCACTCTCTTTCTTCCCTAGGCTTGCAGAAAGCCTGTCTCAGGGTTTAACACAATCTAGGGACACAGTTAAAGCTCTGTCTGAGAGAGAGAAGATTTTGTTCAGTAAAACAGGTAACCAGGTCTCTTGTCCTGTGTTTAGTGTTCTTATTAGTGCAAGAAACATGTATGCGGGGAAGGCCTGGATCAGCGTGATGGGCAAATGCAAGATTTGATTGCAAATCTAGGGGTAGAAACCTCTCCAGTGTTGTATGGCCTGATCTTCAACTTGTCACAGTTAGGGCAGAGAGAAACTTCTCTCGTTCATCCAGGTAATTTGGTGATCACTGTAATTTTTTGAACCTGTCAGATAGGAACTCCTGCCTGGTCACTGGGCATTGAAGGACAGGATGTATATTACTGCAAAGGTCAAGTGTGCAGTGATCCTTAACGTGGAAATCTCTAGCACTTTCCCTCTGAGGATCCAAATCTACCTTGCTATAGTTAGTTTAGCTTCATAGCCACACTTTCCGGAGAGGGGGAACAGAAAGCTGTACAGAAAGTTAAAAAGTCGGTAGTAAAGCTGGAAGCCCAACCCAGATCTCTTAGCTGGCACTCCTGGGCTTTACTTGCTTCACTACTTCATGCTTTCACGCTGTGATGTCAGTCTCTTGGTAATTTTGGCCTCTGTTGCCCCCTGCTTTATTAGGCCACGTAATGTGTGAGTATGAGGATGTCCTGTGTCATACAGTCACAGCTACCTCGGCGCTGGTAAGGGAGGAAGCAATAGAGATTTTTCAACAAACTCCTGTACAAGGATAGAGAACCAACCCATAAGTCTGACTCTTCTCCAGACTTCTTGGGTCTAACCAGTTATCCAGGAGAGCTCATGAGCTCATGAAGATGGGCCTTTTGTTAAGATTTTGAGTCTTCACAGGTCCTGTCTTGGTCCTGAGGTGACTCTCTCAGACTCTGGGCCTGGGGCTGCGGGGGGGTGGAGGGTTCTTGCATAATTTTTTCCAGTTTGATTTACTTGTATCTCTACCCATCCTTTCCCCTTAGTTTGGCCTGTCTTACACTCCAAAGTGGAATGTGTCTGTGTTCAAAGTGGACAATTTTGGTCCAATCTCAGGCCTACTGAATTCAGTAGGAATTCATTTGAATAGGGTGCTCTCTGTGTGATATTGGCCCAAAGACCCAAATCAGTCAGGGTATAGCCTTAGATTTAGGAAAGAACCGGTCTACATCCTTATCATTAAGCACAGACTTGAGTGCTGTCCCGAAGTGAGCTACTTTCTTCACTGGTGATGATGTCCTTTCCCTCATATTTTTCTGACTCCACTCTGAAGTCATTCTGTTGATCCAGAGCCATGCATTTACACAGGATTGCTGCAAGGGCCACAAACTTGTTACCTAATTGCTGTCATCTCTGGTCCTAACAGCCTATTGTCCTCTGTGTATTCAGACTTCGGATTGTTGGCCCAAGACCTGCCTGTAAAATCTAATCAAACCCTTGACAGCCCTCCGGAGAGGATCCCTGCCTAGACAAAAGCATTCTTTCTCTTGCTTCCCCCTCCGGGGACAAGCTTTTGTTTTCCTAGCCTCTTATCCAGGTGGATTTACCTCTGTCTGAAACAAGGTGTACAAGCAGAAGCGTTCTGGAGGCAGTCATTACCCACATTACCTACTGCCTTGGTTTAACTGCTGCCTTGTTTTGACTAGACTGGGCTGAGAGCTGCAAGGAACTTGCCAGATCTGAATCCTGAGATGCATTTTATAGGCTGCATTAAAATATGCCTAGACACATGAAAGCATCCCAGAGCCAGGCTTTTTTTAGTGTGCCCTTGCACCCTAGGACAAAAGCCTTCTACTGCCTTGAGGCATATGTGAGTCACCACCAATGCTCATTGTACCAGATCACTTGTGCATGGGGCCAGAATTTAAGGGGAAACTCCTGTCTGCAGGGATAAAAGAGGTCCCCTGTTAGAAGGTTTCACAGTGCTTGGCAGTGGCTTCGGAGGGCTAAAGTTTCCCTTCCTTTTTTTCTCTGGATTGATGGAGAAGTATTTTTCTAGAAACTCCCCAGTTTCCCTTTCACACTATGACGCAACTTGCTCTTCTGGGGCCGATGCTGTGTATGAGATGTTGGGCAGAGAGAGGTGTGCACTAGGAGCAGAGAAACAGTGGAGAAGACAGAGAAGAATCCCTTATTTGAGGGGCAAGGAAGGTGTGGAGGAATCTCGATGGTAGTGTCTCAGGCAGAAGTGGGATACAGCAAAACCACAGCAGAACTGAACGACACTGACTGATAAGGCGACCAAAACAACATTGATCTTTCAGCATCGCAGGGTCCTGCTGTGAGGGTTTTGTTCATGTGCTGTCTCTGCCTCTGCCCTATCCACTCCTGAGGAACAAGCACATGGGTGGGCTGTTCTGCATGTAGCCAAAGTAGCCTGTGAGAGTCAGATGCCAGACACTGAAACTCCCTCTGTTAGATGCAGCTAGAGGTTGACTGTTTGTGGAAACACTGAGATCTCTATGTAGTTTGCATACTGACAGGTTGCTGGGTCCCTCTGCTTCAGGTGTTTAACCCCTGGATCAGGTGCCTGATGAGATGCTCACCTAGGATGTCTGCCTTTCACCTGATATTCATAATCGGCATGTACTAATTTCTCTCTCATTTTTTTTTTTCCCCTCTCTTCCTAGAAATTCCGAGTAGATATGCCAGGATCCGGCAGTGCTTTTATCCCCACGATTAATGCCATAACAACCAGCCAAGATCTTCAGTGGATGGTGCAGCCTACTGTGATCACCTCCATGTCGAGTCCCTACTCTCGCTCCCATCCTTACAGCCATCCTCTGCCCAACCTATCTTCGGTTGCTGGACACACTGCCCTGCAGAGACCTGGCGTTATTAAGACTATTGGGACAACAGTGGGCAGAAGGAGAAGAGATGAGCAGGTAACCAGGAAGGATGAATGACTCATTCTCAATTGTGTAGGCTTGGGTATGGTTGGTGTTTGGATGGGAACCTACAAGAAAAAGCGTAGGTGCCCTAAGCGTAGGTCTTAGGGCTAGTGATTTAATATGAGGTGCCGTTCCCTCTCACTGAGATCTGGCTGGTAGCTGCCTCCCCTCCCCCATGCTGTGATGTTGGAAGGCCTTTTTTGGAAGGCAAGATCTAATAAGCCAGGCTCTGACAGCTTGCAGCTACGTCTGGATCCCCTGGCACCTTTTGCAAGCTTTTTAATCCTAGAAATCCTGTTTCTGCTCCTAAAGTTTTGTCCCCTTAAATTCCCTTGCACTTTTTTTTTTAATTGAGTTTCATATTCTTCACCTCCTGACCTAACCTTGATGTGTGCTGTTACTGTGAATGGTTAAATAGCTGTCTTGCATAGATGTAGATAGCAAATGAGTTGAGTCCTAAGGCCAGATGTTCCTGATTGCCACCAATCACTATGCACAGATGCTTTTAGTGCCTCTTCTGCTCCCTGCATCCTTGGATTGCCAGTTAGACCCACCACAGATCTGCTTTCACTTGGGCTGATGGAATGACCCTTGGGGACTGTTTCATTGGCTCTAGATTTCCAGATCATGCCTTTCCCACCCCTGTTTGTCCTCTAAGCTGGGGTAGCAGGACCAGAGAGTGTAAAACTAAGTCCTCATCAGCTTATACCACCCAGAAATTCCTCTAGATAGAGGAAAACCCCTGCTGCCCTCTTAAAGCAACTGATAACTCTAAGAAGAGGGAACAAGACCTGGTGTTTACCTTTGGGCTCTGTGGTCTCTTGGAATGAAACATTGCAGAAGTCAGGGAGCATTTTATTACCACAAGATCACTGCAAGTAGTTACTCAACTAAGCTTCTCCACAAGCTTTTCTAGCCTGGGACAGTTTGTGGCTTTGCCTAAAAAGCATGTGAAACTCCATAGTCTAGACTAAACTGGGTTTCAGTTTGAGTTTTGAGTTTGCTTGGTTGCAGCCCCAAGCAAAAGAGAACCTCTTGTGCAAAACACTGAGATTTGTGCAGTTCCACTTAAAACCTACCATGGTGAAGCAGGGTAGGGGTGGAAGGCTGGAGGCTCACCCTGTCAGAGTGTCGGGTCTTCCCTTCCCCTAAGGATCAACTATCTTTGCTTTTTACCTGCTCCTCAACCAGCTGGCCCTACTCCAATTCCAGCCTCGTGTGATAGCATCAGAGTGAAACCAGCCAGAAGTGAGTGGTGGGAGGAACAGGCTCTCCTTGAGCAAACCTATCTGCGCTTACTAAAAAAAAGCTGCCTGTGCATGAGATGGGCAGGGCATTTCCTAGCTGAAAAGTGTCCATACTCCTAGCCCCAGCACCCAGTCTCTTGGCAACATGAGCTAGGCTGAGCAGAGGTTGAGGAGTACTGTACACTCATGTCTTCAGAGCTCTTGGGGACATCAGCATGGCTAGCACAGTATGGTTGTAGTGCCACTACTCCTGCTGCACACCTGATATCAGAGCACCTCTCTGTGGAGACCTGTCAAGCCATTGCTTTTCACGTGATCAGTCCACTCCTGAAGTGGATATGAATAATTTGGTTCTCTCTTTATTACTCAGAAGAAGCGGTTTTGCAGGTCATTGCAGAGAAATGCGATGAGACATTGCATGCGTTCAATCGATTCGATGGCTGTCACATTAGGGCTGTTTTTAATAAAACACACCAGCCCTGCTTTTACTTCCACCTCATCTGTTCTGATTCACAGTCTGACTGCTACATTGTGTGTCTGCTGTTTTTGGTTTTCCAGAGCAGGGAAGGAGTTAATATTGCTCATAGTCAGTGTAATTTCCCTCAGCACAAAAAAGCTAATAGAGTTGCATTCAAGCCCTATTCTATTAGCATATGTTTGCTCAAGAAGATCTTGATTGTCCATTAGGTGTTAAGTGGAGCATAGATCTTATGCAAGGCTCCTGCACTAGGCTGTATTTTCAGTATTTTCACTAGTTTTGCTGCAGTGCAATGCTCTGTTATGTAAAGTGGAAGGAGGCTGTCACAAGAGCTGGAGGAATAATTAGCAACAATCAGTTTGCCTGACAAATGTTGCCTTTGCACTTACAAATTGGCCATGAAGAGATCACCATATCTTCAGTTTAATTGTTCAGATTTGTTTACCTAGGAATGTTTGCCAGAAATCCCTGGCCTGTGGCTTGTTTGCAAGTGGTTCAGTGTGGGACATTCAAATTCAAGCCCTTTTGAATAAAAACATGGGGATTTGATAATGGAGTAGATGAACTTGACCCAGGGTTGGGTTTGGGCTGTGGGGATGCATACAACACAAATGTAGAATGTATTTATGGAGAAGATTAGTAATATTTACTAACAAAAACCCAAAAAAGAGGCTATTTGGGTGAATGTTTTTGCCAGGAAGAGCACACATGAGGTTATTCGCAGTGAACTAATGCAAAAAATGTCACATACAAAATGGAACCAAACTCATTTAAAACCATTTTGAAACCATTTTGGTTTTGTTCCCATGAAATGTTAAAGTTGTCTGCGTTCAGATTGTGGCTTTAATTGTAAACAGTTTTGAGTGATCATAGAACTTGTTAAAAAAAACAAACAAATGAAAAAAGGCATCCTGAGTGAGATCGTTAAATGGAATTTAAGGTATAAAGAGGAAAATTTGGGTTCGAGATACTGTTCGGTAGATTGGGCTCCTAAATCATATGGGGACCTTTGGAAATCCCATCCATAGATCCAGGGTTTGAATTGCACTCCAACTCTTGTGGGGGATGGTCTGTGGTGGTGGCAGCCAGAAGCTGAAAGGAGCTACCACCACAGCCTGGGCTGCTTAGGAAGGTGCAGGGTGGGCCAAGGGCTCTCATCTCTTAATTGGAGGGGGGTGGTGCTCAGCCCTCATGAGCTCCCCTGTATAAGTCCCAATTCAGCAGGGAACTTAAACACATGCTAAGGGACTTTGTTGAATTAGGTCTGTATCTGTATGAGCGCTACATACATAAGTTGCATATAGTTTTTGCAAATACAAGCATTTTTATTCTACAACCAAACAAAATAATAAAAATGTACAACATTTATTTAAAAAACAAGGCAAAGCCTAATGGAGGAAGTGCACAAAGATTCAATTAAGCTTCTTGAGACTGAAATGATTGAGGGATAAAAAAATCCAACAAGAAAAAGAAAATCAAAACCAGAATGAGGGTAGGCAGAGTACAAATAAAAAAGAACAGATACCAAAAAAACCTATGAATAATGTGTTCGTTGTGTTATCGACAGCCCCAAAGGGTATTAAAACTGAAAGCTTTCTGAAAGCAGCATCTTTCCATTATTTGCTGGCATTTTATGTTTCTGAGCTAGACCAAACTGCATACTTAAACCTGTTTCAGTTTTGTTTATGCTCAGCGGGGCTGATCCTCTCTAGTGGAAAGCAGCCCAACAAACCTGAAGCTGGTGGAGCTGGGCCAGCTCACATCAGCTGGGGCTGTCCCCACATCGCTCTTTGCTTTGTACGTGCTTGCTGGGAGTCCCGCAGGGGAATGAATTAAGTAATTCTGGACAAAAATCTGCTCTGTGCCAGAACTTAAAAATGACAAGCTAAATTCTTAGCTGGAGCAAGCCAGCATAGCAGTGAAGGCTTCATCTAGTGTACTGATGTATACCTACTGACAGTCTGCCCTGACCCCTGCCATTACAGTAGCGTTCCTTCTGTTGTCAGGTTGTGTAAAAATCCCCCCCTCCAAACCTAAATGTTGCTTCTGCCTTGCCCAAACTCAAGAGTCCTAACCTTCCTTTCTTCTGGCTTTGCAATAATGTACCTCCTTGTGCTTCTATGGAGTTATTCTTGATGTATACCAATGGAAAGATGATCTGGTCCCAGAGGTCTCTCTATGTTTCTGGACTGTAGCCTGCCAATACAGGAAGTACAGCATGTGTCCTTGACCAGTGCTTGGAAATCTAGAGCCAGATCCTCAGCTGGTGGAAATTGTCATAGCTTGGTGGGGTTCAGTAAGTCTTGCTGATGAAATCTTGGGCCCTGACCTTCTAGTGAACAACTGTTTTTGAGTGGGAAGAATCTGATATTTTGTTTTTAAAAAAGAGGCACTTACAACATCTTGTTCTGGTTTTGCTTAATGTACCACCCAATTTGTGAAACAATCAGAGCATCTTTTTATCTGTTTGGCCTTGGCTGCAGATACACTACCTGCTTGCACAATTATCCACTCCTAACTCTGCCTTGTTCCCCAGTCCCTCATTATAAGACCCAGTCCCAGGGGAGGTGCCAAATGCCTTCATCTCCCACTGACAGCCAGGGAAACAGCGTGCTCAACATCTTGTAGGGGCAGGTCCTTTTTCACTCTGCACTGAAGTGTTCCCAATCTGCATGAAATAATTTGCTCAGATCTGGTTGTGAGGTTTGTTTTTATTCTTTTTGGCGCTTGCCTACAGCTGTCACCCGAAGAAGAGGAGAAGCGAAGGATCCGGAGAGAGAGGAACAAGCTGGCAGCTGCTAAGTGTCGTAACAGGCGTCGAGAGCTGACAGAGAAACTCCAGGCGGTATGTGCTCTACATTCATTTCTCCCCTCCTGATTATGCTCATCATGGACCACCCTACACTATTCCTCTCTGTGTACTATCATGTTACAGAAACATGCTGCAGAGCAGGTGTCATGTTCTCCTTCAGTGGCTGGTTTAGTTAGGCTAGCTGCTTCTTGCAACTAGTAGCTAGTGGGGTTAGGTTTCTGGCTCATGTTCTAGAGCTTTGTGTGGTGCTGTTCAAGATCATGGATCCAAACTCTGCTGATAAGACATGAGGTCATTATATTTGAGCCATGTGTCCCCACCACACCTATTTTTAGCTGTCAGTTGACAAGTTCTGAGTGCATATTGTTGTTACACTGTCGAGCCTTCCAGACATGTTTTGTACTTGATTGCCAATATAGCATTTCCCTTCCCATCCTGTGATTTGTTTATATTCATTCCTCATGCAGCATTTGAACAAATTAAACTGATAACATTTCCTTTAGTAGGATTTCCAGTGTACTCAAGTAGGATCTGTCTACAGGTCCTCCAGAAAAGAAGAATTACTCACTGTGTACAGCATTAACCTAGGATTCAGGAAAGCTGGTTCAAACCCTTGTTTTGCCACCAACATCCTCTGTGGCCTTCGGATACTCACCTAGGTCAGAATTCTGTGTCATCAGATACCCGGAGTGCAGCTTGTAACCAACTTTGAGTTTCCTGCCTATTTTGTGGGAGCAATTGTTATGTGCTCTGAGTTGTAAGTGCCACTTTTATAGGACCAGGGAGAAATCTGCATCTCCAGAGGGCAATCCCATTCCTATAATGGAAGTATTTACATGCCATGAGGTGGTAATAGATTTGGTGCTACACAGGAATTGGGTAACTCAGATACCCTCACATAAAACTGGTAACCTTAGTCTCAAGCTGCATCTTGGTTATCCCTGAGGTGACACTGAATTCTGCCTTTAGTCTCTGTATGCCTCAGTTTCCCATCTGCAAAGTGGGAGCAGAAGCACTGTTCTCCTTCAGAAGGAAACTCTCAGGACAGATGCATTAAAATCTGTAAGGTGCTCTGATGACTGCAGAAAATGGGCTAAAATGCAATATAGGTCTTTATCAAAGAGTTTTTATCAAAATCTTGTTGGACCAGCCTGGTATCTCTTCAGTGAGAGAACTGTTTTTGCAAGGAAAGGAGGAGGAGGCTTACCCGTCTGCCTGCATAATGGGTTTCACTGATTGGCGCCCAATAAGTTTGGTTGATGCCAGATGGCAACAGGTGACTGGGGAGTAGTACATACCCAAGACTGAGAACTCAGTCCAGTGGGATCTTTTTGGTAGGCAGGATTGGTAAGGCAGCTTTGAGTGTCTGAAATGTGCTGTATTAAGAGGCAATAACTTTTTCTCAACATCCCCTGGTAGTACAGCAGCGGTGATGAAAGTCATTGAGGCTGGAACACAGTATGCTTTCCTTGTTTTTTTCATGATACATTTTTCACCCTGGTTATGCATTGCCCTAGCACCCATTCATTACTAGTCCTCACTGCTGTGGAATGTGTTGGCATTCTTTGAGGTCCCAGAGGTACTAAAAACAGGGTGTTCACAGCATGCACAGTTTGGATGGCTCTGAAAGTATATATTTGAGGCTGTCCCAATGGATAATCTGTAATTAAAAAGGGTCACTATGTTTCTGACTGACTTGTGCCAAACCAGAATGATGGGGCACTGGGAGGGCCCATGGGATATCTGATTAGTTACTGTCTGTGCCTACAACACTTTGGTAAGGCTATTCTTCCATGCTCCCCTGAGGTACGCACTGAGATTTATGTATTTCTCCTTTTGTCTGCAGGAGACTGAGGAACTGGAGGAGGAGAAATCAGTACTGCAGAAAGAGATAGCAGATCTGCAGAAGGAAAAAGATAAGCTGGAGTTCATGTTAGTGGCTCATAGCCCCGCGTGTAAAATCAGCCCAGAGGAGCGTCGTAGCCCCCCGTCTAGCAGCCTCCAAACTGTCCGGACCGGAGTGAGTGGAGCTGTGGTGGTGAAGCAGGAGCCTGTGGAGGAAGAGATCCCGTCCTCCTCTTTGGTCCTCGACAAAGCCCAGAGGTCTGTCATTAAGCCCATCAGCATTGCAGGGGGGTTTTATGGGGAGGAGTCTCTCAATACTCCCATCGTGGTGACCTCAACGCCTGCCATCACCCCTGGCTCCTCTAGCCTGGTCTTTACATACCCCAATGTGCTGGATCAGGAATCTCCTCTCTCCCCTTCAGAGTCCTGTTCCAAAGCTCACCGGAGAAGCAGCAGCAGCGGTGACCAGTCCTCGGATTCCTTGAACTCTCCAACTCTGTTGGCGTTGTAATCCCTCTACATCCCCCATTTGCCAATGTGTTACATTCCCGCCCAGTACCCTGGGGGGACACCCCCTCCACGGGATTAAAGACAGGCACAAGGTCGTTTAAGCACAAGGGCAGCAAGAGCAAGAAAGGGGAAATGCTGTGGCTCCAGGACCTTCCTGGGGCAGGAAGAATGAGAACAAACAGAAGCTCCATGGAGGAGGAAATGGCAATGGTGGGAATGAAATGCCTTGTCTGTTTGAAGAGGGGGAAATCTTCCCTCTGTAGGAGCTGCCTATGGAAATCTTTTCGTGTCTTTAGTGGACTTGGGAAAACACTCTTGGCCAGGACTGGAGGCGAGCTGCAGAAAGTCACTAATCATCCCTTGCTTTTGTGAATTACTTTGAAAGGTTACTTGCTGTGCTTGCTTAAACCTGGTTAGTTTTGATCTTTTTAGATATTTTCTGTCTTATTTTTTGTTGTTCTAGCTGTTGTTACCAAGACATTTCATCTAGTCAGTCTAAACTCTAAAGGCTTGTTATGATCTTTGTTAGCAGCTGATGATGTTGGGGAAGGAGCTATAGGGAACATTGCTGTTGTCAAGGTGGGAGGGTGGATTTGAAGGATGGAGTGGGGGGAGTTGAGAGGCACCCCAAGGACTATGTGCAGAGTTTGATTTGATAGCCTATAAGTCTCTGTGACAAGGACATGATGAAGAGAGACTGCAGGAGGCTCATATGTTTGGGTTGGGGGAGGCAAGAATTGAGTATGAGAGGAATCGTTGAGTGTGAGAGCTGCTTTGTCCCCCTGTGCAGTGCAATAGCCAGGTTAGCAAAACACCTCCTGTGTAGGGCCAGGAGAGGTGCCAGGAAACTGATGGGGATGCTCGAGTCAGTTTCCACTAGACTTTGGCAGTGTTTCTTCTGTAATTAGGGTTTGCCAGATTTGGCTTCTGTACCTTGTTTCCTTTGCCCTGGCTGCCAGCCACCATGGATGTAACTCACCTTCCTCCTCATCACATTGTCTGATTCAGAGGTTGATCCCAGCTTGAGAGCAAGCCTTACCTCCCCAGCCCATATCCAGAACGTGTCGCTAAAGAGAATGTGCTGTTCCTGTGAATCCAGGAAAGAGATTAACTGAAGGCAAGAGGGCAAAGCTACCTGGACACTCATTTGGCTGCTTCCTTTTGGCACCATGCAACAGTGCAGTTGTACCTCTGAGCTCTATGTTTGGTTCTGTCACTCACTCACAGTTTCCTTGATGTTAAGGTCAGAGGGGCCCATTTTGATCATCCATTCAGACCTCCTGTATAGCACAGGCCATAGGACTTACTTGAATTAAACCCTTGTCAGAATTACAGCACATCTTGTAGAAGAACATCCAATCTTGATTCCAAAATTGACAGTGATGGAATTCATCATTCCATTACACCTCAGTCCCTGGCCTCTGTTGGGTTTTGCTACTTGATTGATATGTGGGAGAGGAGGTTCTGGTCTTCAAGGCAACTGGAGAACTCTGCCCCTCACCCTGGGTCTTCATATGCAGTGTTTGCTGCCAACATAGTGTCCCTGATCAGGCACAGCTGTTTAACACCGATATTCACCACTGATAACAGTGATGTGCTTAACCTGAGTTCATCAGGAGTTAGCTTCCAACTCTTGTTGATGTCAATAGCACTGAAAGATCTTGGTCACGTGCACGTTAGGTTTTTCTAAGAGGGGGTGTTGGATCAGGTCACTTTGGTGGAAGCTGAAGGCTCACTTAAATGTACTCAAAGGGAATCTCCTTGGTCCCAGCTCACTGCAGCTGCAGGGTAGCACATCAAAGCTACTTCTATTTTTGTGGTATTTTCTTTGCTTTATTAACAGAAATCTATTTCTGTTCTGTGTGAGGCTGGACTGGAGAAATCTTTGATGCACTTATGCCATTGTAAGGGCCAAGCCTGTGAAGTGCTCAGCTCCTTCACATCCTACTGACTCCACTGGAATTAAGACTGCTCAACACCTGGCTGGACCTGACTTTTACTGAGCAGTCGGGGGTCCTGCAGTATCTTTGAATTTTTGTATCTTTCTTAAAGGGTCTTGGCCCTGAACAAAAATGTTGCAGGGGTTGTTATTTTTATTTTATTTTTTAAAACAAGCTCTTCTGCCATAAGTAGAAAGATATTAGTGAGTTCCTACAAAACTGAAGTTCAGTAATCCTGTTCTACTTCTCTGCTACTTAAATCTTTTCTACATTATTCCAGCAACGGAGATCCAAAACTAGACAGTGTTACATCAGGAAAACTGCTGCTGCTTTTGCCCAGTCTAGCAGAGCCTCCCTTGCTTCAGGAATATTCAGTAAAATGGCCTTGTTTCACTCCCACCCTGACACAGTGGAACATCAAGCTAACAGGTGGTGATTCCTCTTAAAAATAAATAAATGTTAAGTCTTTTTTTATCTTCTCTGCTTGCCCACCAGTGTTTCCTGGACCAGCTGACCTGATTATCATTTTTCAGAGAGTCACTGGAATAAAGGTTGGATTGATAAATGAGGTCCAATCCTACAAGGAACTGAGTAGAGACCTGCCTTCCTACACTTCTGAGTTTATTACATTGGCAGCAGGAGAGTAAAAGCCTCCTCTGAAGTTTTGCTGATCACCACACAAGTCTGTGGTGTCTTTAAAAATATTTACTTAGACCCCTTTAGTATTGGAAAATGAGGCACTGCTCACAAGCTGATCAGCTCTCCATCAGACTTGTGATGGATCAGTCATTGTCTTTACTGTAGAGGTGTGCTGACAAACCTCCAGGAGAGTAAAAGATCCATCCAGTATTGGTGGGTAAGGAGAGGAGCAAAATATAATCTCCAGTCATCCTTTCCCTTGCCCATGAAACCTCTTTTTGTCATCAGCAAGAGTCAGACTTACAAATGAGAGGTGCCTATTACCACAAGTGGCCCAAACCCATCTCAGCTATAAATTGCTTTCTACAAGGGACGTCAAGACTTTTTACAGATACCAAGCCCTCAGCTTAAAGTCTAAAAATAATTACTTGTTTCTGTCTTTATCTAAGCAAAAGAGTCCCCTTTCCTCACCTTTGTGCCATGGGGGCACATCCAATGGAAAATCTGGCCCCTCTCTTTAGGCCTAATTCATTGTGATGTTGCCTAGATGGCCTCATTCTCCTCTGTCTGCCATTAGGTCATGAGACTCTTTACATTTTTCTTGAGTGGTGATGGCACATTAGCTTTTTGATAGTCTTGTTACAAGTCAAGATACAGCCTGAAGTCTCTGTGAGATGAGTCCCGGATAATTTTTTATTATGAGTGTCAGCGGGCACATCTACACATGCACGCCGTAGGTACGGTGCATTAAGTTTTAGTACCTGTAATAACAGGTACTAACTAAATGTGCAGTAATTGGCACTACTGCACAGTAGCTCTGGCACACACCTTTTTAGTGACACTAATGTGCAGGAGATTCATTCTACTGCAGTTAGTGCAGTAGCACGGCTTTTGCTGTGATGTGCTAATGTGCAGTAGAATTAGTCTACTGCACGTTTAGCGCCTTGTGTAGACACACCCAATGTTGCCTGCTCTCTTCCAGGTGTTGACAGTCCCCACTAGTCCCGAGCTGGTGCTCTCCATGAACATCCACTACAGGGATTCCTGGACGTGCAGTGACTGAATATTGTATGTGCATGGTTGGGGCTAAGGGTGGATGACATCAAGAATCGAAAGGCCATTGTAGTCAGTGGAAAGACCTCTAGGGATTTCAACAGCCTTTGGATCATGCCCCTGATGACTGACTCCAATTCAGTAAAGTGCCTAATAACATGCTTAAAATTAATCACTGCCAATGTGGGTGAGAGGGGAGCAGTAGCAGTTAAATTGAAGGAAAGTTTTATTCAGACTCGAAGTGATATGTCATTCTGATGTCACCCTTTCTCCCATGCCCCCTTCTAGCTGTGACATTTGCCTCTGTCCTTTTCTTTCTCTTTGGTATAGGCACTGGCTAAATCCAGACACTGCTTGTGGTATGATAGGACTTGGGACCAACATGCTGGGATCAGTCGTGGGGCTTTTGTTTTCTGGGGTTTTTTTAATCTTATCAGATGAACATAATAGATCATTCAAATTCCTTTATTTTTGCTGCTTTCTGCATGTAGGATCCACCTGGCCTTAGTCTGGGGGGGGAGGGGGAAGGAAAGAAAGAAATAGTATCTCATTATTTATTGGCAGGCAAGTATTTTGTGCCTGTTCCAGCAGATCTGCCCACAATTAATTTAACAACCTCATGTTCCTGGTGTTTTGTGTCCCCCCCCCCCCCAATCCCTCCTCCTTTAATCCTAAAGCAGAATTCTGAAGCATTTAATTTAAAAAAAAAAAAAAAAATTACTACAACACTTACAATCTTTCTCATTTGAAAGGCCAGGTCAAACATCTAAGGTGGGGGAGGAGGGGAGAGGGAACAGTCTACCGTTTAGTCCTTATTTATTTATCTATCATGTTTACATCTTTTTCTCTGTTCCAGACCTGGATATAAAAAAGACAGCATTAAAAATACTCAACTGTTTTTTGCAGGCTAATAATGCTTTTTTTCATTTCTTAAATGATTCCTTTTTTGTCTGTATAAAATGTATAAAAAGATGTTTCTAAAGATGCATTATCATTCCTCTGTGAACAGGAGTTAGGGCTGGGGACACATCTCAGAGTACAAGATAATAACAAAATCTTATCCTGTTCTACTTAATTGTTCCCCTCTCATACTGTCTGATTAAAGGGTTACTCCACTTTCTTGTCTGTGGTTACTTGATATTAAAAACATATTAAAATGTGTAGAAAATAGGTATAAAATTGTTTTTGGTCAGTGAGAGGATAAAATGTTGTATATATCTTGATAAACTGTGTAGTTCAAAATAACATCGATAAGGGATAGTGCATCTTTATTAGAGCGATAAGTTACTAGTGTCACTGAAGTCTACTTTAAGATCCTTGTAGGATAAAAGGGCCTGATTCTGATTCCACTCAGATGTGGGTAAATCAGAAGTGACTCAACTGAGGTGAAATCGGTGGAGTTGCACTAAGGTAGAAGCAGTGTGATGGCAATCGGGATCAGGCCCCAAAGATTCATACACATCTATGGAGATCAATGAATGTTTGGGGCACCAGGATTTTTTTTTCTCAACAAGTTTAGATAGTGATTTTTTGTTTTGCCTGGGGTGAAATAGTTTCTGCCAAGAAGGTTCTTCAAGGTGACTGTTGAATTGGGGCCCTTCATTCCTTTTTGATCTTTATATAGTTCTTGTGGTCGTGGAGAAACTCGGCTCTGAAGCAGTCTCTCTGGTGTTGACTCTTTTTCTGTTCTTGTTATTTTACTGTAATACAGGCCTACAGTATTTGCACTAAAACAAAAAAGCTTGTTAGAGAAAGCTTGCTGCTATGAAAGAAAGAACATATTAAAATGGTTTTGCTTTTACAATTTTACCTGAGTAGCATTTTATAGAATAAAAATCAATTTAGATTGAAAAGAAGAATGATTTTTTTGCCCCTCTCCCAACCTTCTTTCTTTTCCTTCCATTCCTCTGTGGTCTGTTATTTCCCCTTCCCTTGGTGCTCAGTTGTAATGATTGGCTGTGTTGTGACTATGCTGCTGAGAGTTATGACACTTGTAAATCCTGTTTTAAAGACATTGTGGACACTCTTTTGTATAGCGAGAGGTAACTGGAGTTCTTCTTTTCTCTGTTAATTGAAGTCATTAAAAGACTCTCTTTGCCATGAACAATTAAAAGCTTGCATGTTCCTTCTATCCAAACAAATGACTACAGCATTGCCAGGTGCCTGTCCATAATGCATCTCGGGGCTTCTTTTATGAAACGGGCTGCAATCTAGACAGCTGTTTAGCTGTAACAATGGTAAATGGGGCAGAAGCTAAGAGAATGAACCACGTGAGCTGGAAGGCAAATGTTGTGTCAATCCTTTTATCTTTCCTTCAAAGAGAGAATGATGGCTCAAGAAAATGCAAGATATGACTGAATTCTTTTTTACTATCTTTTAGGCAGAACTCCAAGCTTCTACCGAGGTCTCTGTGCCCAAGGGCAGGGCTTACCCATGGATTGCTTCACCCACTTGAAAGAAGCAACTGCTCTTGGGGTAGAAGATGGCACAAATTTACCAGCACACAGTAACAGGATCCCCTGGTTTAGGGCATGAATGGAAGGGCATAGTATCCAACAGAAAGTATGGGGAAATTTTTTTCCCTAGGTGATTACAGCATTAACCAAATGAACATCAGGCCTAAATACTCACATCAGCAGCTCTAGTCCTACAAAGCACCATTGTTATGTCTTACGAGCAAGACCACAGTACTGACTGGTATTTGTAAGCCTGGGAATACCCCTTCTTCCTTAAAGGAAGCTGTTTTCCTCAGCCCATAGTACAAATGGCTGCTAGGGAAACATACTGATATGCCAGAATAGTTTTACATTGATTAAGTATGAAATATTCTTGAAGACTGAGCGAGTCCTGAGAGAATGGTGCTTAGCTGGGAGCCACGAGGCCCCAGAAATAAGCCCACATGAGTTGCGTGTGGTGGGTAGGATTCCTTATCATAGCTATGTTGCAGACAGGGATGCTGAGGCCCGAATAGCCCAAGGAGAGTGTGCTGCTTTGAAACAGACTTCTCAAGTCAGAGATGAAACAAGTGGCAAAGCACAATATGCATGCTTGTATCCAAAGCCTCTTCTGACTCTTCTCTTCCTGCTATGTAGGGGCAGAGATGCCTTCAGTCTCTGTCTGTCAAACCAGCTCCCATCACCAGTGCTAAATTCACTTAGAAGAAATCAGGCAACAGAAGGACATTATTCCTCATCTCTGATGATGCATATTGTGTGCTGTTCAAGGGCCATGTTTGGTGACACTGTGCTGCAAGAGGAGATTGGAATTACTTCTCCTGTAAAGCTAGGTGCAAGCTCAGCCCATCCACCCTAACTTTCTCCCAGCACTCGCTGTTTGTAACTGGCTTTTGTAACTGGCTTTTATCATCGTTTGCAGACATTCCACTGTCTGGAGGCTAAGTTACTGTAATTTGGTTCTGAAAGATGAAAGTACGCAGCAGGGCAACCTATCTTCCCCTGGCATTCCTATCCGTGGGAGGCTAAGTTCAGCCACATTTGCATGGGAATCTTGTTTTCTGCAGGTTTCGCAGGGTTTTTTTCTTTCTGTTTGTTCAAGTATTTTTGAGCCCCCATCTCATACAGGAGAAGGTGTCTCCTCTGCTTTACACCAGCTTGGGTTCCCCAGATGCCAGGAGCTTACTGTGGAATATGGTGAATTTTGTGTTGCCACAAACCCCAACCTGGTTCTGGACCTGGGTAGTGCCAGGTGCAGAAGCTGCCTCCTGCATTTAACAGGAAAAAATGAAAAAAAAAAATCTGATCAAGTAAACCTTTTTTCACAGGGTGACTACCTGGTCTGCTGACCTCATGACTGGGTTCAAGAATTGAGGCCACTGCTTCTCTTTTGCCTAATCTTACATTATTAGATGTACTCAGATCTCCTTTCCTAGTTTTCCATAATCGCTGGCACTTGAGAAAGGAGCTCCTCCCAAGAAGTTACATTAGTAAAACTAGTTTATAGCAGGGGTGGATCCAAAGGGGGTGCACAAGTACAGCTGCATTCCTTCCTCCCCGCTCCCCCCCTCCCCTGACCATGTGGCAGGACCAGGGGCTGGGGACTTCTTTTAAGTCCCCAAAGAAGGCAAATCCCTTCCCCTCTATTTCCTCTACTCCCCTCTCTATCCCCTCCCTCCCTTGCCTATCTGCCACTTTCCCTACTGTCCTGGAGGCCTGGGGAACCCCGGAGTTATTTTGGCCAGGTGCTGTGGGGCTGGGCTTAGCCCAAGATGGATGGGTTCTCCCTCCCTGTGGTCTCCCCTTCCCACTGGCCTGGGAATAGGCATAGGGAGGGGGAAGCCACCACTGCCATTGTCCCAGACTGAGCCCAGCCCCGGTGCTTCCTGGCTGGACTGGCTCTGGAGCTCCCCTTGCCCCCAAGACTGGTGGTGGTGGACCGGTGGCGGGGGGCGGTGGGAACGAGAGAATAGGAGAGGGGAAATACCTCTGGGTGGCAGGGGAGGGGGGATTCTTATCTGCTTTGGGGACTTAAAAAAGCCCCTAGATGCTGCTCCCATGACATTGTCTGCCCTGGTGTAGGGGCAGTGGAGGAGGTTGGGAAAGGAGGGTGTAGCTGCCACCCCTGCAGCAAAGGTCACTACTACAGCTCCCCCCGCCCCCTTGCAAAATCCTGGGTCCCCTTTTGGTTTGTAGGAACCTAGAGCTTCAGCTCCAAAGCAAAATTGCCTCTTGCTCTCTGCAGATGTTCAGTGGTCATGAGACTTTACTTTAAGCAGTAATTTGTTGTTTAGAATAAGGCTGTAGCCTAGGGGGATACCCCTGATGAATTATATTCAGGTTGACGCAGCTTTGACAGCACAGCTTTGTGCTTTTTATCTCTGCAGGAGAAGAAAGGTGGTATAGATTTGCTGTAACCAATGGAAAATATGAGCTCCATGCTACCTTGTAACGGAAGTTGAGTGGCAAGTAGCGCTGGGGTAGGAGTATGGGGGGAAAGGACAGCATCCAGAACAGTGATCTTTCCATTGCCAGATGGAAAGGATGTAACAGAGGAAAAATGTGAGTGTTGCATCAGATGCAGTGAAATGGAACATTTGAGGCATTCTTGTAATAGCATCTTATGGCCCTGCTCCCAGTGATGTCAGTGACCCAATTCCCATTAGTTTCATGTCACCACCAGCAAGCCGCTTGACTTTAGTTGTGACACTTGGTTCGTCACGACATCTTTTCCTTGCCTTATTTCTTTACTTTTGATGACTCAATTAATGACCTCATTCAGCAACATAATGTGGCCACTTCTAGCATTGGGGAACAGGCAAGTTGGAGCACTGGTTTGTGTGGAAGGTTGAGATTTAGGAAGATTTCCTATGAAATTTCTAGTGCAGTGAGCACTAAAGCCCTCCCAAAACATTGTGTCCCTGATAGAGACAGGGCAGGGTCTTGAAAACAGATCTTGCTACCTTCCGGTTCCAAGCAAACATACCTCTTTTCCCCTTTCTGCATTATCATATTTGGACTCCTCAGTACTGTAGGCTGAAATCTACTCCTGGGGCTGGCTAAGTGAGGTCAAACAGATAAGGAGGAAGCTGGGAGGAGGTCATAATGGAAGGGAGGAATGTAAACTGTTCAGCCTGCTGGAGGGGGAGCCTAAGATTGCTCCTCATTTCACATGACCTGTACCACAGATAAGCACTGGGGCAGGGAGACAGGACTTGTGGGATGTTATCTATGCACAATCCCCCTTCAGCAATTCCAGTAACATTAGCTCCCTCTGTCTCCCCTTCAAAGCAAGCCCCATTTCCTGGTCTCCTGCCTTCCCCCTCCCCTAGCCAGAGCTTGCTTTCCAGTTCCTCCAGGGAGGTAGACAGGGTCCTCTGTTCACAGTCCTACATACACAGATCACAACCAGAACCCCTCACATGGACTAATATACAGCCCAGATACTGTTGTCCCTGTACCATTACCCATTTCTTTAAATCTAAAAATGCTAAACTGTGGCTCCTAGACTTAAGGGAACCAAAGTAGTCATTCCCATTAATAAAATGAGTGGTTATGCTGATAGAATGAGCGTCCACAAAAGGAGGGGTTTTTAAGGCAAAATTAAGTCTGTGTCAGTTCTGCTCTTTTGAGTTACTAAATCCCCCATTTGTCTGTTCCTGGTACAAATGCTCTTCTGTGGTCAGGAAAGTACTTTCACTTAACACAAATGGAGGCTGTTTAAGCCGTGTTACGTTCAATCATTTCTGGACACTGTTTAACTTGATGTAAGTGAGGCTAAAGCAGCAGATGCCACCCATGGGCTGAGAAGTACAGCCACTGGTTTCCAAAGGATGAGCATCAGCAATGATCAGCACCTGGGCCTCAAGCAGAAAGCATGAGGTACCCTGGACCCTTGTCTCAGGCTTTCTGACAAAGGCTTACTTAGAGTCTGGGAAGGACTAAAACCTACCCCCTCACCTGTATTTGCAGGGAACCGACTACAAAATGCCAACTGCTTTTTGTAGCTTCTAACAGCCCCTGTGGTGAAAGACCTGCTCAGGGCCTGGCGAGGCAACAGCCACATAGGAGAAGAGGGGAACTATTGTGGGGAAGCTGTGGTACCCCAGAGCTCTCCCAAGTTGCCTGCACATGGTGGGGTTTAGGGAGTAACTTCCTGCCCGTTCCACAGAGGCGGGAGGTCAAGTTTCCTTCCTCTGAACATGCTGATGCGGAAGAAATCCTGGGGACTGAAGCAGGCAGTTTTTGGCCTCTGCTGTGGGTACATCATGTGGAAGGCATGCTCAGGATCTAACCAGGCTCATATTTTCTGCCATTGTCAGCATTGTGGATTCTGCCAGCTCTTCTGCAGTGAAGAAATCTAGCCTGTAACTAGGTAATCCTAACTTTCCCAGATTTGTGTTTTGTTTTGGGGGGGGTTTGTGTTCCCCTTTTGGGTCTGGCATGTGCTTTCAACTCTTCTCACGCTGTTGCTGCTGCTGTCCCACACCCATGGGACCTGCAGCCACTCTGTAGGTGTATTTCTTGGCCTGGCAAGTGGGTGCGTAGCAGAATCTGTGACCGGCTGAAGGCGTGAGCTCCCTCACCCGATGCCTTGGAGGAGGAGAAAGCCAGTGCTGTGCCATCTATTTCAACTGCTCTGCCTATCCAGCAGGACCAAGGGTGCCCCTTGACTGAATCAGCAGGGAGCTCAGAAGAGCAGGGAAGAAAAGGGATGGGCTATTGCTGCTTCCTCAGGACATTCTTTTGGGAATCCTGTTGGATCAGGGTTCATGAGGGTTGGATGGGAGAGGCACTGCATGCCCAGACTGGGTGAGAGGACCAGCAGAGATTTATGTAGCACTTCCTGGAGCTCCCCAGGACAAAGGAAATGTGTCTTCTGCAACACCAACTTCAGAAACACGCACCCTACACTCCCCTTTGCTGCTAACCAGTTCTGCTGGCTGGTGCAGGCAGAGGTGCGCCATGGAGCCACTTCCAGGGAGCCAACCCTGCCCTGGGGCAATCCCAGGGACTGCAATTTTGGATGCCACTCTGCATAGAGCAGGGGTGGGGGGAATGCAAACAGCCAAGGGACATTGTTGCCCTCCCACTGCAGGTTTCTGCAGAGCTGGGATGCCCAGTGTTAAAGCAGAAGCGTCAGTGTAAATCTCCACAAAAAACAGTTCCTAAGCATGGCCAGATCCATTTTCTGTAAGGACTTTACAGACCAAGAGGTCACCTTTGACAAGGAGCAGTGATAGAGGGATAGGGAGGAAACCAGGCCTTGGAAATGACTGGATGTTACAGGTCCGTGCTTAGGGATATTGCCTATTTAATAAGGTAAAAAAAAATTAATAACGCACTATGCTCCTTCCATTGTTTCAGCAAGATCCACGGGTATGTTTGAAGCAGAGGGAGAGCATGTATGGGCATATTTACACACCTATTGTATCTGGCTCAGAAAACCATTTGGGCTATAGATTTCCAGCCAGACTATAATCAGGACTGGCAGATACAGCATATATCCCATCTCCTTAGAAGATGATGCTGTCCTGTTCCATATCACCGAGAAAACTGAGGCAGGGATTATGTGTTCCTCTGTATTCAGAAGGAGCTAGGACATGTTCATTGACACGGCAAGCCAAATACAGTGTAAATCCTTCACCACACCTTCTACGGCAAGTCAGTCAGGAGATCCTGCACACTGCAGCTTCCTTCACCGCACAACCCCGATTCATCCCCAGAACACCACTCACTTGGAGCACTGAATGAAGTAGGGGGTCCTCTGGAAAAAACCGTATTATGGTCATGTAATTAAAGATTACACCATCATACCTAATTGAGACGACTGGGAGAAATAGGCTGAGAGGCAGCCAAGAGCTGAGTTAGTGTGTTTTTCAGTCCAAAGCTCCTTAACAGTAATTAATCCTTAAATGTCCAATTGTTCAGAGTTCAAGGAAACACCTCCTCCTACTGTACTTTGTGTTCCTGTTAAGCAAGGAGCCATGGCTGGGCGTGTGTCCTCATTCTGTAAGAGTGACACGCCTAGGGGTGTTGTTAAGAACTAGACCGAAGGTTGAGTATAATTATTAACCACTTAAGAGTTCCCAGTGTTGCACAATAAACCCTGGGCCTCTTTGCAAGTGTACATTTGCTTGCTTCTTTTCAATAGCAATACAGAGTCTACATGCATGCATTCTAGCAAAGGATTATTTGCTCCCCGTCTAAGGAAGCTCAAGACACAAGGCTGGAATTCATTAGTAAAGAAGAAAAAAAGTAAATGGGTGAAGTCAGATCCTTGTTTTGTGGAAAACAGTGTGGATCCTGGGAAGTCAGTAGAGTTAGGATTATTCACATCAGCTGGGGAGCCAGGGATTCATGCTTCTTGGGAAATTATGATACAGAAAAAATGCAGGTTTGGAACGGTAAATGAATTGTAGTGTGCCACCTCCTTTGGCATCATTTACCACAGTGGAGCCTTTCTCTATGAGCCATCTGGACAGCAGTGTCTGGGAGACTGGCAGTTTCAAGTCACACTGCTCTGACTGCTGGAGGTGGGGAGGGTGTAGGGAAGGGAATTTTTGACAAGAAGGCATAGTGGCTGTCGATGCATTCAGAGAAGCTGAGCCAAGTTGCAGCATCAGTCACTCAGAGAGGAAGGAACCGTGTCTCAGATCATTTATTTGCTCAGAGGTAACATCAGATTTCTACCCTGCTTCCCAGGTGTGTGTGTGGCAGAGGCACAGCCAGCTAGAACAAACCACCCAAGTCTGACCCAAAGTGACAAAGACATCAGCCAAGGAAATCAAATTCCAAGTAATTAAAAAAGCTCATGGCCCTGACATGCATGTTTTGGCAAGTAATTGATATGAAACATCATTAACTGATACCAGCTTCTAGTGGTTCAAATAGATAAGATCTTTGCTATTGCAGTGAATAGCAGAGCTATTGACAGGAATCCAGGAACCAAGGGATCTGCCCCAGGATCACTGCTGGAGCCCAGGGACTTGAGTAGTAGTATTTAGGCATTAGCTGCATTACTGTAGTGCATAGAGACTCCAGCCAAGATTCAAACTCCATTGTGCTAGACATTGTACAAACACACAGCAAGAGAAAAAGCCCCTGCCCTAAAGATCATACAATTCAAATGAGTAAGACAGACAAAAAGGTGGGAGGGAAACAGACAGAAAGCAAACAGCAGGGACAGAAACAGCCTTCAGGTTTCCTGAGTTCCCTGGTTGCTAGACCGCACTGTGCTCCCGAAGGAGTGAGTGCCACTGTGCCTCCAAACAGCCTTCCCTACCGCTTCTGCATGCACACAGGGGAGGGGAGGAAGGGCAGGACCTCTGGTGGCTCCTCTGGGTTTGCCCACCCCTCACAGGGCCCCTAACTTTGAGGTCAAACCTGAATTGGCAGGATCCATCCCTGAGCCAACAGTGTCATTTCTAAAAACACTTCATTAGGGCATACACATCATTTTGGGGCCAAAGTACCCCCTTTCTTTTTCTACAACAGAGATAATCTCCAAACGTCACAGGCACAGAGGGTCCTGGTATGTAAGCTGGACCCAAACAACTTGTGACCCCGGACTTCAGAGACTTGTGTTCATCCTGAACTAGATCCTAGACAGGTCCCCGGGTTCTGGTTGGGCTGAAATCTTCCCACCCAGGCTTGTTTGATGGTAAAGGAAGGCAACTGTGACTGATTAATGACTCAACATCACAGCAGGCGCATTATAAATAGGCATGGCTGCAGCAAAAGACCCCTGTAAGCAACCAGGATGTTGCTCAGGAGAAGGAAAGTAGTTGCTCTAGCTCATGTGATCTCTTGTTTGCAGGCTGGAGTGAGGTGACAGAGTCCTGCATTGAAAAGAAACGTGTGCTGTTGGGGGAAAGTGTCTGTTCAGATTCAGAACATCAATTATTGTCCCTGACAAAGCCTGGTGGACAGTCCATACCAGGCTAGCTGGAGGTGGGATGGGTGAGGAAGGGAGGGCAACTGAGGGCACAGGTATACTGAGTAAGCACTACAGCCTAGCATAGAAAGCCCAGCTGCTAGGGCAGGGGTCAGCAACCTCTGGCACGCATGCCAGAGCATGGTACATGAAGCCATTTTGCTCAGCGTGCCACAGCTGACCCCGGTTCTGGGCAGGCCCCTGCTGCCCACCACATAGCCTGGGCTGCTCACAGCAGGCCGCGGGGAGGATGGAAGCCCCGCTGCGAGTAGCCAGGGCTCCGTGATGGGCAGCAGGGGCCAGGCCGGAGTCCAGGCAGCTGCAAGGGGCTGTGCTGGAGTCTGGAGCCCAGCTTGCTGCTGGCGACAGCTGCACACACCCCTCAGGGAGCATGGTGGGGAAGGAGCTGGGGCCACTCTGCCACAACACAGATCAAGCCCCTTGCGGCCCACCCCCAATCTGCCTCTGGCTCGCCGACATCTTCCAAGTCCAGGTTGCGGGGGGTTTTGCACTCAGCCCAGAAACATCGTTGCCCCTTGTACTAAGGACAAAGTGCTGAAGTAGGGCTGATGCGTGGAGGGGACCACTTCTCTGTGCCTCCCCTGCTGCTCCAGCTACATGATGGCCTTGTGGGAGCATGGCAGGGAGAAGCCAGCCAGCAACTCCAGGCGGTAGGAAGAGAAGCACTGAAATGGGACCTTTGGACATTCAAAGAACTTTCTGTTGTTTTGACGGGGCTTTCTCTGTCCTGCGCTGACTGCCAGTGATCACGTCAACCCTCCCTCTCCCTCAGTCTGCCTCAGTCTGGCTCCAAAGTCCGCTTCAGCCTCTTCCCCTCCCCTCTCTTCCCATTTCGCTGAATCTCTCCTAACTAGCTCCTTGTTCTTCCCTCCTGAGCCCCGCTACAAAAAGGTAGCAAATTAGTTCCACTGCCGCTGGGTGTTTACTCTGCCTGTGAACTGTACCCTTTCCCTTGCCCTGTGCCTCTTTTGTCTGTGTAGTTTGTAAACTCCCCGAGACAGGGATTGTCTGCTGTCCACCATGATGGGGCTGCGTGCTTGGCTGGCCCTTAGGCAATACTCTACTAAACGTGATTTAATAATATTACGTGAGCCACTGGGGGCTTGGTGCAGGGTGAGTGGTGATGCTCTACCTGGAAGTCTCCTACGTGTCTTTATCAAGGTGGGCTTTTGCTTTACAAAAAATGCACACCAGGAGGAAGAGGTCAGAGTGACAGACCAGGCACCTGAAACACCTTGAGGTCTAGTCCACGCTCTGTTACTGACTCATTGACTTGCCATGAACAAGCCGCTTAACCTTTTTTGTGACTCAGTTCTTCCTTCTATCAACTTGGGAGTTATGAGGCTTAATTAATGGCTGTAATACTTTGAGATCCTGGCTTGAAAGATGCTGTACAGCAGTAGTGTTAAATTCACTCCGTGCCTCTGGCCGAATCTGGACTGTGGGTGTCTTGGCAGGGCACATCTGGACCTGGCAGAGGCAGCTCAAGTGGTGACAGGGCAAGCAGGGCTGTGTTGGCATAGCACTTTTTTTGCCCCTCTACAACTGATGGTCATGCCTAACAAGGCCTCATAGCCCTGAACTCTGGTGCATGTCCTACCCTGGCCATGTCTCACCCTGCCCTCAATATCCCTGACCCACCAGGAACCCTGGGGATGTTGAACAGCTCTGTGAGCATAAGTGCCTGTCCTCATTTTTTAAAATGACTTGAGAACATTAAAAGCTTGAAAGGAAAGAAGGGGAGAGGGAAACTTTTTTCCCTCACTGCTTGGTTTTCCAGGCTAAGTACAGATGGTTAAAAAGCCTGAGGCTGAATCGATTCAGTTTGTGCAGGTTAGTCTAAGCTGCAAAGATTAAACTGAGAAACAACAGGACACACATTTACCTTTGATTCAGGAAATGCAGCCACATGCCTTCAGTGGCTCAGGCCAAAAGCCAGGAGGTGCTCGAGCATGGCTCTCTGGCACTTCCTCTTCCTGCTGCCCCCCAGGTCTCTGGGATTTTGCAGTCCAGCATCACAGAAGCAGGACTCTGCAGGATTGCTCATTACTTTCTTTTCCTACTTCCAGGTGCCTCTGGGATTTGTGGCCTGCAGTCACAGCCAGCTGTAACTTCAGTAAGTTTAGCAGGACAGGGCAGCTCTGTACTCAAGGAAAAGTGGGGTTTAGCCCCCCTGCCTGGCCCCAGACCCCAGCTAGGGTTTGCCTGAGGGGGCTAGTTGCTGCTTTTCCCTCCTTCCCCAACCCTTTTCCGCTGGAGCAGAGAGCACAGCCTAGCCCAGGGCTGGAAAGTATGCTGGGAGACTTTGATTTAACTTGAAGCAGGAAGGGGTCTGAGACAGATGTTTCATAAACCAGTTTGACCCAAATCAGTTAATTCTGATACTACAGTCAACCAGGTTTATCTTAAACAAGTTTCAAGCCATTTTGAAACTGGTTTATGTGTACTGAACCTCTGTTCTGTTACAGGTTTAAACCAGTTTCTGATGATGTAAACTGGTTTGTGTGTAACTTCTCTCCCTAGCACCAGTAATATTGGTGGCGAGCCTGGTGCAGCCTGTGGATAAATGAACTCATTTACCCCTTCTTGCAGCAGACTGGCTATGATGTGTGTTGCTGCCTTAGTCATCAAGTAGCCATCAGTCATCTTTCCAGAAGCATGAGCAACAGGAGGGTAAAAATTCCACTGAATGGGGAAGTTTCAGAAAACAAGCTAGGATGTGTAGTGTCCCTGACTATTAAGATGAGAGCTGCATTTCATGACAGAAAGCAACAAACAGGAACATCTAATCTGTCCCTAGAGGTACGTGCTCTGGGGCAGGGAAGAGCTGATGAGTTACCATAGAGAGGAAGCAGCTGGATCTTCTGATGCAAGCAGTTTGTGTCAGAGACTGGAGTGTCTGTTTAAGGGAGTCAGAGAGGAAGGAGAGTCTGGTTCTGGCTGTCGTAGTGGAGAGCTTTCATTTTTTAACTTTAGGGTCTTCAACAAAGCCCTTAAACAGATACTTAGTTTTAAGCTTATGCTTAAGTTAAACCTGCTCCTAAGTGCTTTGCTGAGTGATGACATACCTAAACACTACTAAACACTTGGCTGAGATAGAGCTGACATGAAGTTAGTGTTTGTAGAAATTAAAAGGTTGACAGGGTTGCTGGCTCCTGAAAGTCCATAACAAAGGTACCACATGGAGACTAATAATGTCCCTCCAGGATGACAGGGTGAGATTGATTTTGTGGGGGCAGAGAAAGCAGTTCAATCCTCATCCTGTATTCAGAGAAAAGGATTCCTGAATCTAGCTCCAGCAGGGTTTGTGTGTGTGTATGTGTGATCTCTCAGGTGTGCTGGTCTGTCCTATCTAGATGGCCATTCATAACCTGAAAGCACTTTGTCAAGCTGTCATTACGAGTCACCTTGAAACTAGCAGTGGGCCTGTTTATCCAGCGATATGTTTTCTCTTTCAATACAGATTTGGAGGCTCTGTATGGGTGAGACCAAATCCAAACCACTACTGGCTTAGGTGCCCTAACCCTGTTATACTCCTGTCCCGTATCAGGTATGTGTCTTCCTCCTGCACAGTCTGAACATTGACCTGTACTGTTCCATGCAGATCATTGTCCTCTTGGGTTAGGGACAGACATTTAAAAAGCTGGAGCCTGAATTGATTCAATCTTTGCAGGTTAGTCTAGCCTGCCTAGGTTGAACTGATTTGTAACAGCACAGGCATTCCTTGTGGACTGAGGAAGTGCAGGGACATGCCTGCAGTTGCTCAGGCCAGGCATCAGGGGTCACTAGAGTGTGTAGGGAAGCTGTGCTAGGGGGGCATGGCCAGCCCTGGCAGTAGCCTCAGCTGAACTGGCCAGAGAGGGGTTTAATTCCTCCCTCCCTGTCCCACTGGCAGGGACCTGAGCTGGGTCTGCTGGGTGCTCCCTCCTCACTGCTGTAGTGGCAGGGCTGGGTATGGCTAGACACTGGCCAGCATGTCCTCCCTAAGGCAGAGAGGGGGGTTTTTCCTCCCTCTACCCCACTGGCCCTGGGGGACTGCAGCCAGGTCTGCCTGCCCTGACTGCTGCTGCTCGCTTCCTGCTTGGGGAAACAGCAGAATAAGCCCCCTCTGCTGGAGACCGGACAGAGGGGGAATAACCTCCGTCCCTGCCCCCTACCTAAGGGGCCCTGCCAGCTGGTGTCTGGCTGCACCCCTGCCTGGCTGCTGCGGTGGCAAGGGGGCAGGGCCTTTGATGAGGGCAGCAGCCCCTGTCATAGTGTCGGGGAGTGCAAGCCCCTTCCTGGCGGGGGCCCTGCTGCGGGGCGGGCAGAGGTGCAGTAGACTGCACATGGCAGCAACAGGGCTTGGAGGGAGCCAGAGCCCTCCAAGCCACTCCTCCTCCAGTGCTGCTGCTGCTGTGGTCTGCAGCAGCTTTCCCTGCCAGGAAGAGGCTCACACTTGGGGAAAGCATGACAGAGGCTGCTGCCCCTGCCATGGTTGCTCCCCCCTCACTGCTCCAGTGGCCAGGCAGGGGTGGGGCCAGATGCTGGCCAGCCAGGCCCTTTAGTGGGGGGACAGGGAATGGGGTTATTTCCCCCTCTGCCCCCGGGGCACTGCAGCAGGGTCTGCCTGCCCTGGCTGCCGCCACCACTTGCTCTGTGCCCAGGACAAGCAGCAGAATAAGGCCCTTCCTGCCTCCCTCCCTCCAGCATCTGGTGGAGACTTATTCTGCTGCCTGCCTTGGGCACAGAGCGAGTGGTAGCAGTAGCTGGAGCGGGAAAACTCTGCTGCAGTGTCCCAGGGGCAGTAGAGGTAGAGCGGGGAATAACTCCCGCCCTGTCCCCTCTGCTTCAGGGGCCATGCCGGCCAGTATCTGGAGCAGTGAGAGGGGAGCACCTGGCAGACCCAGCTCAGGTACCTGCTGGTGGGACAGGGAGGGGGGAATTAAAACCCTCCCTGGCCAGACCCCTGCCTCTGCCTGTCCCTGCTCAGCTGGGACGGGGCCAGCCCTGCTCAGCTGAAGCAGAGCCCAGCCCAGAGAGCATGCTGGGATTTTGGGGGACTCTGGTTTAAGGTAAACCAGGAAGGGGTCTGGGACAGTCATTGCATAAACCAGTTTGAGCCAAATCAGTTAAGTCTGATACTACATTCAACCAGGTTTATCTCAAAATGGTTTCAACCATTTTGAAACTGGTTTACGTGCACTGAATGTCTGTTCAGTTACAGGTTTAAATCAGTTTCTGATCACTTAAACTGGTTTATGTGTAATGTCTGTCCCTAGCCTTTATAATAATCATTACATATTGGAAGCTACTTATTAAGTGCCCCCTTGGTCTTCTCTTTTCTAGGAAAAAAAATAAACCCAAATCTTTGAAATTTCCCCATTTGTCATATTTTCTAAACCCCCTACCACTCCTGTTCCTCACCTCTGGATTTTCCCCAATTAATCTACATCTTTTTCAAAGTGCACTGACCAAACCTGGGTGCAGTACTCCACCAGCACTAATTCCCTCTGGTGACTTACAGGGGACACTCCTGTTCATATATTTCCAGAATTAAAATTTGCTTTTTTTCTTTTTCCAACACATTCTTGATTTGTATTCCATTTGTAATCCTTTGTAACCCTCAGACCCTTTTATACAATACTGTCGCTTTGTCAGTTAGTCTCCATTATGTATTGTAGGTGTTGTTTTTCCTTCTGGAGTATAACATTTGCTCTTGTCCTTGCTGAATTCCATCTTACTGTTTTTTCTTCAATTTAACAAGATCATTTTGAATTTTGATCCATGGACAAATGGTGACAAAGACTGCAAGCCTTCTTGTGCATACACATACAGAACTGGTGCTACAGTTCTGGCTTTTCCATTTCACAACCAGAGGCCTTTAGTAGCAGGTCCCTTATTCTTTGTCTCTCTGAGTCAGACAGTGGAGGTCAGCATCATATAGGTACTCACTCTGTGCTGGTATGTTGTGCCAGTATGTTCTTAGTCACTGAGTTTTGTTAAATACCCTTTTTTCCCCCTCCAAGCCCAACCTCCTAGTTGAACCATATCTTGAAATGGACTTTAGTAATGAAGCTAATTGGTACTGATGTTGATGTATTGGTGTTTTCCATTCCTAGCTATGCCCTACCGGTTTCTAATTCTTCCCCACTATCTTTCTCCTAATGACTGTGTGACAGCTCACTTGACCTTTGCCAAATGCACATGACTTTTCCACTGAGTTGCTTGGCTTTGTTCTGGTACCATATCTTTAGCAGGGTAACTGGGTGATTGCTGTGTGCCAAATACTGGGAGCCAAACACTGTTGTATTTCTGCCACTTGCCCTGGGCACAGAGCGAGTGGCAGCGGTGGCTGGAGTGAGCAAACCCTGCTGCAGTGTCCTGGGTGCTGGGGAGGCCCTGGCTGGAGTACTGCATCCAGGTTTTGGTCACTGCACTTTGAAAAAGATGTAGATTAATTGGGGACAATCCAGAGGTGAGGAACAAGAGTGGTAGGAGGTTTAGAAAATATGACAAATGAGGAAATTTCAAAGAATTGGGCTTATTTTTTTCCTAGAAAAGACATTTTCTAGGAAAACCACTGTTTTATTTATTTTTAATGGTTCCTATATTTGAAGTGAATATCACACTAGTGAAATGGTCTGCTTTGACAGTGGTAAAGACTGAACCCCTCCAGCTCTTAGATTATGAGTTTTTTGCCTACTGCCTATACTACAAAACAGATGCATGATCTGTACAGTGAAAGAGGGGTTCAATCTTCATGGATTACTTAGTCCAACATGCACCTGCTGAAGCCTTTATCAAAGCAAATGCATTGGATATTGCTGTATTTGATAGGACTCTTGTGTGGTAAGTACTTTGTTCCACAACTGAATGGAGCAGGAGCATAGTTCATATCACACAGCCACTGAATGGGTGTGAGCTGGCAGTAGCTTTCAGCATGTTTGCCTAGGTTGGATCTGAACTGATAGAATAGCAATGAAATATGCAGGAAGACTCTGAATCATTTAGTCCTTGAAAACAGGGGGGATGGTCATTGGGCCTCAGATTTGGAAGGAGACTATTAGATTAGGATTAGATAAACCTGGCTGAAGCTAGCCAATATGAAATCCCACAGACTTTTAGGGTTGGAGTGTTGTTATAGCTGTGCTGGGCCAAGGAATGTACAGGAGGCAAAGATTTTTTTTGTGATACCTTTTATTGAGCCAACTGTTTAGTTGGCAGAGCTGCTGGACAAGCTGTCTGGGCATCAAGTGCCCTTCCTCAGGCCAGAGATATTTTACAAAGACAAACCAATTGATTTGATTCACCAGGTTCTTGTCCCTCAAGATGACGTCTTAGGTGTGGTCTCCACTAGATGTGCTTATGCAATTCCTCCTCAATCCCCATTGCAGAGGATGCTCTGGCTGCCGGCCAAAGAGTT
This sequence comes from Crocodylus porosus, assembly GCF_001723895.1. Lineage (NCBI taxonomy): Eukaryota > Metazoa > Chordata > Crocodylia > Crocodylidae > Crocodylus > Crocodylus porosus. The sequence continues at coordinate 75,321,297 of NW_017728943.1, read as the reverse complement.
CTTCTGCTGGTCTACCTCATCCTGGTTCCTTGCACACAATGAAGACCACAAAAGGACCAGGGGCAGATCCAGAGGGGATGCAATGGTGTGGCTGCTTCCCACTTTTGGATTGGATCCAGTCTGGGAAGCCTCTGGAGATTTTTAGTCTCCAAAGCATGTAGAACCCCTCTCCTTCCTCTTCCCTTCTGTTCCCCATCTCCTCCTCTTGCTGCTGCTTTACCCTGGTCTGGGGTGGGATAAAGCTTCAAAGTGGTTCCTAGGGTGGACTCAGCTGGGAACAGTGCAAGCAGGAGAGGCAATGGGCAGGGGGGTCCTTTTTCCCTTGTCTGGTTCGTGGGAACCAGGCAGGGCCCTTCCCTGCCTATCTCACTGCTACAGCTGTTACCATTCCCAGCCCACAGGTACCCTGTCTGGAGTGGGCAGGGGTGGCTTTGAATCTTCTGCTGGCCTGGCGGAGACAGTGAGGAAGGAGTAGCAGCAGGAGGGGAGGGGAGGCGAAGGGATGGGATGTGCCTCTGAGCATGGAGGGGAAGATGGGGATTCTTACATGCTTCAGAGACTTTAAAATAGCCCCCAGAGGCTGCTGTGGCAGGATGTGTCCCTACCAGTTACGGGGAGGGACTTGTGAACAGGGGTGCAGATCCACCTCTGAAGAGGGCCATTTTGCCAGTATAACCATGTCCACCCTAAAGCTTTTGCCAGTATAAAAATATCATAAAGAATCATGCCCCTCACAGACATTCCTATACTAGCAAAAATTTCTAGGGTACAATTGGCCTTGACTTCACCTCCTGATGATGGTTTTGGCTACTACCAGTGCTTCACCTGCTTCCACCTGATGGACTGCCCTGGGGGAGGGGGCAGAAAATGTTTTGAGAAGTGAGCACGATGCAGCAATAACCTGGTGCCCTCTAGTGGCAGCTCTGAAAGTTACAGCCAACATGGCAGTTTCGATAACAAGATTATGCTAACAATCCCATAAGCATTACAATGAGTGAAGTCATTTTGGGTAGAGTGGAGCTAAATGGTAAATGTTACTGCTGGCTGTGTGTTTAGAGGAGGGACAAAGATCAGCCCTGGTAGCCCTGCATCCTACCTGCCCCCACAATTTTCATGATTTAGTACTTTCACTCCCATGGCCTGGGTAACTTTATTCCACCTCTGCTGATCTCCACCCTTAGTGAGTTTAGGACCTCAGATGGCTGATTGTCCACACTTATTTCTCCTTAATCCTGATGATTTATTTGGTCTAAGTACGAAAATACAACTTCTGCATCCATTTCCACATGCTCACTAGTAGACAGACATGTCCGAGTTGTTCCCTTCTTTTCCCCCACCCTCCCATGGGGAGCACAGTCTGATTCCAAAAAGAAGCTGTTAACACATTTGCTCTCTAAGCATGCAGTCTACTGCCTCCAGGGTTTTCTGAAATGAAAGTCCTATTGACGGGTCCACCCATTAGGTCAGAGAAACTGATGAACAGGAAGATGCTGGGTACATGGACAGGCCAGGGTTTGACTTTGTTAGCTAGCAGAGCCAAAGAGAGCTGCTCAGGGCATTGCACAGAGTGTGAGTGCTACTTGGGAGTAGTGAATTTCCAAGTCCAGCAGTTCATAAAGGAGGTGAGGTGGCCCTGCTCCTATGCATCTCACACAGAGCTGTAGGAACACAAGCCCATATCCTGCACTCACAAATGGCCAAATACCATGTCAGCATTCAGGACATCCAAAACAAAAGGTCTACAGTTTGTTTGGCACATCTCAGGAGCAACCCACTGGTCAACAACACTTGTCAGGGAGTATTTTCTCAACCTATGTGCCATTTGCTACATGGCATTTGGTGGCCATATTTTTCTCGAAAGCACAATGTGTAGCAGTGAGTTAAAAGGAATATGAAGTGAGTGGGGCTGGTCCATTTAAACCAGAACTACAATCTTGAAAAACCCTGGTCTGCAAAAGACAATGAAAAGCAACAGTGAAAGGGACCAGGTGAGAAGGGGAATTCTGTAGTGTAGATAGGTCTTCCAGCCAGGGGTTACCAGATGACTGGGTTTACCCAGACATGTCTTCTTTTTGTCTCCTCCAATCTCTGTCCAGGTGGGTGGGTTTTTTTTAAATCTGAACCAATGTCTAGGATTTTCCTTTGCTCCACTGGTGGGAGCAGGAGGAGGGCAATTGGAGGCGGGGGCATCATGTGCATCTACACATGCACACACATGTGGCTGGCATGCAGCCAGGCAGGGGGTTGGGACCAGCCTCAGCAGTTGGATGCAGGTAAGTATATGGGAAGCAGGACTGGATGGCCAGGGCTTGGGGACTGGTGTGTGTGTGTGTGTGTGTGTGTGTGTGTGTGTGTGTGTGTGTGTGTGT
>NW_017728943.1:75309773-75318828 GCF_001723895.1 Crocodylus porosus | reverse complement strand
TGTGTGTGTGTGTGTGTGTGTGTGTGTGTGTGTGTGTGTGTGTGTGTGTGTGTGTGTGTGTGTGTGTGTTAGGAGATGGGTGTATGAGGCTAGGCAGGTACCTGGCAGTGCTGGAGGGTGGTGGCCAGGCCCTGGGGTGGGAGTAGGGCAGGGGAGCAGGGTGGAGAGGTGACTGCTCTTCCAGTGGAGGAAGGGGTTGGGGGGCCATCTGATGGCAGTGGGAAACTCCATGGCCAGGCAGCAGCACAGGGGCTGGTGTCCATGCTTGCAGGAGCAGAGCAGCCAGGAGATGCTGCCTGGGGGAGGGAGGGGATCATGGCCAGGCCACCTGGCACAGTGCGGGAGTCCCAGCCCAGGCCACAGGCCTCCCTCCCTTTTTCTTCCTGTCCATGCTGGGGCTGAACTTGCTCTGCCACCATCCGCATGAATTGGAGTTGCTGAATTCTGACCCAGTTGGGAGAGAGACAGCTGGGCCCCCCTCCAGCCGGGCTGGCAGAAGCAGGGGGCTTGTGGGTCAGGGCTTTGGGGCACTGGCAGTGCCAAGGGGCTCCAGATCAGGAGTGAGGGGCACCAGCAGAGACGGGTGTGGAGAGGGGGGCTGCAGGGCAGGACTGAGGGGTAACAGCATGGCCAGAGGGGCAGGGAACTGAGGGTTGGGAGTGAGGGGCACTGGCAGGGCCAGGGGGCTGCAGGTTGGGAGTGAGGGGCACTGGCACAGCTGGGGGGCTGTGAGCTGGGAGTGAGATGTCCCCACAACAGGTATCCTCTTTTTTGGAACTGGAAATACGGTAACCTTATTCCAGCCTGCCTGGGAAAATACAGCATGAAGGCTGACCCCATGAAGTTATAAGGTAATTGTTCCCTTGGGTGGGAAGGGTTTTGGTTTGGTGAACACAGAAGTGCCCAGGCCTTGCAGCCTTAATGGTATTATTACAAAAGGGCCTAGTGCTCCAAGTAGGAACAGAATGCTATTGTGGTAGGTGCTATGTACACATGGAGAACGTAACAGCCCTTTTCCCTGAAGAGCTTACAGTAGTGGTTCTCAGTCAGGGCACCACCAGATCCTTTGAGGAATGTAGGTAGGTGTGAGAATATAAGCAGATAAGCATGGGCTCAGACTTGTTCCTTCGTGGTCTATTTCCTACTGCCCAACCCTTTTGCAAAGAGCTATGTACTGTAACATATAAGGTGTTGAAATTGGGTACTACTCAGGTCAAAAAAGTTATGGCGGGGTACCATAAGTTCAAAAAGGTTGAAAACCATTGGCTTACAGCCTAAGTAGACAAGGTAGACAAAGGGTTGGAGAAAAAGTATTCTCCCAGTTTTGCAGAGGGGAAACTGGAGCCCATAGGCTGGGTACAGACATTAAACTTGTATAAGTGATTAGAAACTGGTCTGTACACCTTCAGCATATGCAGACTGGTTTAAAAATGGCAGAACTCAGTATAAGATTTGACCCCCCCCACCAGAGGACGAATGTGTGGTCTGTTTGCTATCAATTTAAACTACAGCACTTACAGAAAACTGTGTAACTTAGATCAATTCCACCTCTGGCTTTTTGAATGTCCGTACCTAGCCATAGAGGCTAAGGCCCACTTCCACAAAGGTATTTAGGCACCTAACTATTACTTAGGTACTTAACTCCCATGGAAATTTGTAGTAAAAGAAGTTATAATTTAGAGAAACTCCTTAACAGGAAACTAAGGAAACTGGGAATTGGGTGCTGGTCCCTCAGTTAGGTTAGTCAGTTTAGAAAGAGACCAAGGATCTGAAGAAAGTTGCCTACTGCTCTTCAATTAAAGTTTGTTGTTTAGTTCTCATTCATGCATGTCTGTGTTTCCTGAACCCTACTTAAGTACCTAACTCCTGTGAAAACTGATGCGTTAGATGCCTAACATGACTAGGCCTGTAACATCTTTGTGGATCTGGGCCTAAGTACCTTGCTCGGTGTGAGACACAGGCAGTATGCAATACATGCAGAAGAACTCAGCTTTCCTGCACCTTACACCAGTGTTATGGCTATAGATGATCAGAGGCAGAAAGACTGTCTCCCTGTGCTAGTCCATGGGTCTTTTCTGCCAGCTGATACGATCTTCTCAGGGTCATTTTATTACCAGATGAGTTCTCCAAGGCTGTATAGTGTCCATAGAGAGGCCTGGCTGGAGTGGGGCATGAGTGGCCTGGGGCTTCCCTGCCCCCAGGTTGGCTAGGAACAGCAGCAGCAGCAGGTGGGTCCCCTTTCATATGCCCAGAGGCAAATCTTGGTGGAGCAGGGGAGGAGGGGATAGAAGTGGGGAGGAGGTGCCTGTAAATGCAGGAGGCGGTAGGGGATGAGGACTCAAACCTGCTTTAGGGACTTGAAGTCCCTGGTAGCTGCTGCCATGGCATTATCTGTCCATGGTGGGACATCAGTCACATCCTCTGCATCCCACTTGAAATACTAGATCTGGCCATGCATTCCCATCTGTCTTCTCAGAGGAATCCCAGCTGGGTTGAGCCCCTTTTGCTAACATGCATGGAGGGAATTCTTCAAGCCCTAGACATTATGTTGTAGCTGCATGATCCTGACGGGTGTCTCTCCTCCATCAGAATAGATGCTCTCTGTGCACAGTGGAGCAAGGGAGCCCACAGGGCAGGCACATCTGAGGGCACAAAGTGTGGCCTGTGGCAGTAGTTGTCCTCTGACTGCTGCAGACTCCAGCTTTCCTCTTGAACTGCACAAAGGATTATAAACCATCCCCCAAAAGACAAGAGAGAAGTTCGAGCAATTCATGTTCTTGTCCTGATTGCAACCTCTGTGAGCATCTCATTTCTCAGTGAGAGCACACTAGGGGCACGAGAGCTGTCTTTGCGCACAAAGGGTATCTCCAGAGCTGGGGGAAGAGAGACCTAGGGTATCCCATGTTCTGTGTGAGAGTAAATCACACCCTTCTGGCTGCCTCACCAGAGTCTGCCAGTATGCCATGGGGCAAGCTTGCTCGGAGGCAGTACCTGCTGTATCCTGGTGTGATCCCCCAGAACCAGCCTCAGATCTGAAGTCAGTACCAAAGGGATGTAAGGTCCCAACCAAGCAATGGGACTTTTCTCTACCCCTCCTACCAGCTCAGTAGGAGTAGGGGAGAAATGCTTGGAGTCACGCATTCTAACTGGCCCTGAGAACTGTGCTCACCTCTGCCAAACTATGGAGATCTTGGGAGGATGAGAGTGCGAGTCTCATCTCCACAACACTTCCATAACCTTAGGGATGGCTTTTGTGCCACAGCTGCGAGTCGCTGTAGCAGTATTGCCCACCACAAAGGTTCAAGGGCAGGAGTCAAGCTTCTGAGATTTAGGAAAAAAAAAATGTTTCAAACATATATTTTGTTTAAAGCTGTTCCAAGCTTCTCTGGATGCAGCCACAAATGTGCAACACTTTTTAAAAAAATGAGGATAACTAAGATTTGCAGTTGATCAGCTGATTCCCAGAGTGAGGCTTTTAAGACCACCACCCAGTACTGCAAAACTTGTGACAACATTAGGAGAGTTTGCAATATTCTGTATTATTCTGCTCTACTCCAGCTGAAATGACCAGGGAGACTCTTGGCTTTCTGTGTCCCACAGAATGTTCCAAGTGCTTCCAGCAGATGGTAGCAGTGTCCTTCCAATTGGGAAATAACTGGCCAGTCACCTTTTCTTAGCTTGAGTTATGCATTGTGATGAATAACCTCACTCCATCCTTCATATAGCTACCGTACTTTCTTCTACCTTTGCATGGCACCCTTAAGTTGTGGGTTATGTTGTTTTAGGAGGCCTCTACTGGTACAGAGAAGGCTGTGGCTCTGTAGCTTATAGATTAAAGAGAGAGAGAGAGAGAGAGAGAGAGAGAGAGAGAGAGAGAGAGAGAGAGAGAGAGAGAGAGAGAGAGAGAGAGAGAGAGAGTGTGTCCCCGCATTCAAATTACAAGCTTTTGTGGACTATAGCTCACTTTGTTAGTTGCTATGAAAGGACATGCAAGGAGCAGTGTATGAGGAAAGAGATTTGAATACAAAAGGCAGAAGTGGTAGGATAGGGAGAGGATGGGAGGGGAAGGGAGGCAGTTCTGGGAGAAACAAGCAAGCAAAGAACCACAGGAACAAAGGAGTCACAAAAGTTAATTCAGGTAATGGGTTAAGAATCAGGAGTCCCTGTGTAAACCATGCTTGACACAATCCAGTCTGTGGATGATTTCTTGTTCCACAAGTTCCTGTTCAAATTGTTTTCTAAAGGTTTACTAAGAACATCCACCCTGAGGTCAGCAATGGAGTGTCCAGATCCACTTATACACATGACAAAATTGCCCTTTTTAGCAGTTTAATTGCCCTTTTTCACTGATTTAATCATGTCACGCTGTGTAAATGTGGTGGTGTATTGCAAATTAAATTACTTTGTTACGTAGCGAACTAAAACACATCCTGATGTATTTTAGTTTGCTGTGAAACAAATTGCAGCAATACAGTCATCCTTGGGGGCCCCCACAGCTCAGGGCCGCTCAGCCTGCTGGCAGCTCACTCCCTGGCTGTGGGCAGGCTTCATGGGGGGGTGGAAAAAAGTGGCGAGAGACTTGGTGGGCTTCCAACACCCTGTGCGCTGTCCCCACTGCCTTCCTGCTGCCTGGGACTGCCCAGGAACAGGTTGGCTTGCCTGTGGGGCAGCGCGGGAAGGTATCAGGAGGGCGGCTGAGTGTGCTGGAGGCCGGAGAAGGCAGCAGGGACAGTGCACGGGATGCTGGAAGCCCAGGTGAGCTCACAGAAGCTTGGGCTTCCAGCACCCTGCAAACTGTCCCCGCCACCTTCTCTGGCTGCCACCACACCCAGCTGCCCTCCTGCCACCTTCCTGTGCTGTCCCAGGGGCAAGCCATCCCATTCCTAGGAAGTCCCAGGCGGTGGGCAGGCAGCAGGGACAGTGCATAGGGTTCTGGAAGCCCAAGAAGGAACAAAAAAAGACCCAAGAGGTCTGCCTTTTTTACCCCCCGACAGAGCCTGCCCACCTCTCCCACAGCCAGGAGGCAAGCCACCAGCTCTGAGCTGCAGAGTGACCAGTCCTTCCCTCCATGGTGGTAGCACCCCTTGGGGCCACCTGGATGGGCTACTAGTGGGCCAGGTGCTGCCCCAGCTCAGAGCCGGCACCCAGGGGGCACCACCATCGTGGAGGGAAGGACCAGGGCCCACCTCAGCTCAGGGGCTGCTTGTCCCATGGGCAGCTTGCCGCCCAGCTGCAGGCAGGCTCCACCAAGGGAAAAAAAAAGCAGCGAGGGACCCAATCCTTTTGTTTTCTTTCTAGAACCTGCCCATGGCCAGGAGTGAGTTGCCAGCGGCGTCTGAACTGCAAGAAACCCTGGTCCTGCCCTCCACAGTGGTGGCACCCCCTGGGGCCATCCAGGTGGGTTGCTAGGGACAGTAACAGTGACAGAGCCCCTAAATTGAAGCAGTAGGTTTTTAATCGTCACAATTAAAAATGCACCAATTAAAAACCTACCATTTCAATTTAGGGAGAACTAAACATATACGATGTGTACAAGTGGCTCAGGAGGTTAAAGTGCTCTGCCACAGATGCGTGTGTCTTTCTGCAGCTGATCTCAGATAGTCATTCTTTCAGGTAGGGTGTCCAGTGTAGAAAGCAGCAGCCCACTGTAAGCAGGGGATGGTGTGTCTGGCATTGCTAGAGCTGCAAGTGAATGAAAACAACTGCGCCTCTAACGAGCGCATGGAGCAAATACCTTTCCTTGTACAAAGTGTCAAGCTGTTTTAGTATGACACAAACAAGGAGCACTTTGAAAAATAAAATAAGGTGTTTTTAAATCAACACTAAGTAGCAGCTGTTCTTTATGAGGGCACAAGGAAAGTGACTACATCAGGGCAGTCCACCCAGCAGCCTGCAGATCACATGGGTTAATTTGGTCCCTCCTCCCCTCCCCACAGACTCCTGCCCCACCACTGCCCGCACTGCTCCAGAGGCTGCTGCCTCAGGTGATCACTGACCCATCCAAACACAGGACAACCTCTTGGTTGCGGGAAGAGGTAACCACCATTCCCCTTGCTAATCAGGGATGAGGGGAGGGGCCACTGCCAATCAGGAGCAAGAGGTAGGGCTACAAGGCCCCTTAGCCAATCAGCAGCAAGGGGTGGGACCGCCACAAAAAGGCCATCTCCCTCCCTGGCTGGCTTGGAACCCTGCTCATCCGGGCTGTGCAAGGCCTTACGTCTATGCACAGCTAATAGAATCGTAAGGGCAAATGATTGACATCTACTTCAACCAATGAACTGGAAAACAGGGCATTTTGCAGTCTGTTCCTCATTTAGAAATGGGCAGGGGACAAAGGGTTTAAAAACAGGACAGTCCAGCATAAAATAGGACCAATGGCCACCCTACTGCTGCCATGTGGGGAAGGGGAGAGTCTCTGTTCTCCCTGCTTCCACCCCCAGCTTCTGCTTCCTGAGCCTGGGAGAACCATAGAAAATTAGGATTGGAAGGGACCAGCTGCACCCAATCTCCATCCTTGGAGGTTTTTAAGACCTAAGTAGACAAAGCCTTGGCTGGGATGACCTAATTGGTCCTGCTTTGAGCTGGAGGTTGGACAAAATGGCCTCCTGAGGTCCCTTCCAGCTCTAATTTCCCATGATTCTATTTTAGACCCACACATTCCCCAGCCCCTCTTCCCATCGCCATGTGTTCTCTCCCTATAGTCCCCCTGTTTCTTGTCAGAGCCCTGAATCCCTTTTCCCTTGGTCACCTGCTTTATAACTTCCTAGTCCCTCCTTCCCTCCAAGGAAGCGTTCACGTGTGTAACGCATGTTTTTGAAACCGTAGGAACATTTCTAAAAAGACTGTCACTTTGACTTATCCAGGTCACGAGAAAGCGGACCGGCTAGAAATCAGCTTTCTGCACATGTACCCCGTAATCCGTTTGACATGAGTGGTTGGTATGTGCCCGCCCAGAAAGCTGACTTGGTTTGATGTTGTTGTGCTTCGTGTTTTCCACGCTGCTTCTGGGACAGGGCTGTGGAGACGAGTACCAGCTCTTCGCGCGTTTACACACGGTTTTACAAAGTTGACGCGTGAGGGCGGGCTATGCCGAGTTTTCAGAACAGCACAGCCCGTCCCGCCCGGCCCCGGCGGCGGCGGGCCCCGGCGGGCTTGGCTTGAGCGTGCCTGGCGGGCAGCGGGGCTGCCTCCCCCCCAGCTCGCAGCTCCTCACCCCTCCCCACCCCTGCACACTCTTAGCTGGCTCCGGTTCCGGCTGCGGCGCCGGCGGCCATGCCCAGCAGAGCCCGCGCTTGCAGCCATGTTTCGGGGGGAAGCTGCAGGCGGGCAGTGAGAGTCTTTAGAGCAGCCTTCAATGAGCCGTCCGCGGCTGCGGCGAGCCCCGGCGCGGCTGGCGGCAGTGGAGGGGAACGGGGCTCGCAGCTCCTCATCCCTCCCCTCCCCTGCAGCAATTAGCACCACTTTTAGCTGGCTTCAGCTCCAGTGGCTGTGCCCGGCAAAGCCCGCACTATCAGGTGCGGGGAATACATGGGTCCGGTCTATACACAGTCTAATTTACGAAAATAAAATTTTCCGCGGGTTATACATTGGGGTAGGTTATATCAGTGTGCGGGCTAAATGCTCGAAAATACAATAAACATAGGGCTAAACACTCAGTGACTACGTTTGAGCCCAGGTTTATGCAAAAAAAAAAAAAAAAAAATTGATAGTGTGTGGGAGCACATAGCGATGTGCTACAGCAACATAGCGATCACATAAAGTCTACACATGACCGGCAGCTACTTCACTGTAGTGGTGCAACCCCCCATTTTAGCACGCTGCTACCGCAAAGGAGTGGCTAAAACTAATCCTGCGCCATGCACACGGTGCAGTAACAATGTTCCCGTAGGGTGAGGTGTAAACGTGCCCCCTGTTAAGTTTAAGAAATGCTGGTGGTGTTGGTAAGGAAGGGTCTACTGTGGGAGCCTTTTGCTCCATTGTCCCCAAATATTGATTACTAACCCTGTCTTTAACCCTATTGATTTCTTACCCTGTCTTTAATCCTATTGATTACTAACCCCATCTTTACGAGGTGCACCAAATTTCAAAGCAATTTGAGGAAGGAATGGAAGTTTAGGTTAGATATTAGAAAGAAATTCTCACTAGGAGGGTAGTAAACACTGGAACAGGTGTTGTGGTCATGTTTCTAGCATGAACGGCATGTGCCCCTGGCAGTCGTCTTCCTTGGAGGTTTTCAAGACCTTGCTAGACAAAACCTCGGCTGGGATGATCTAATAGGGGACGCTTCTGCTTTGAGCTGGAGGTTGGACTAAATGACCTCCCGAGATCCCTTCCAACCCTCATTTTGTGTGATTCTATGAGTAAGCGTGTATTTTACATTACTCAAGGATTATTTTTAAAACAGAAAGGGCTTGCCAACCCTAATTGTAGCTGAGCTGGTGCTCCAGCAAAATCACTGGGCCAGAGAGGATGAGCTATTGAGAGCACATCTCCAGGAAACAGCACTTGAGGACCATGTGAGGTGAGCTGAGACTCTGGCCTTGCAGAAGCCATGGAAAGAAAAAGAAGAGAAAGAAGAGATGTTCTTTAGTAGCAGCCAATTTCACTATAGGCTACCCAATTATGGGTCTCCAAGGACTATTGCTAAAACAATGATAGGGGCTGTCACCCTTTCAAGGGTGGGGGGGTAATAAGGGCTAGATATCTCTGGGCCCTGGCTACACTGTCCAGGTCCAAAACATATTGTAAGATTTTTGGGATAGAGGAGGAAGGACACAGACATTTGAAGTAACAGTGATATACTAGAGAAACATCTCTTATCTTGGTTCATTGCTGAGAGTGGCGGTGTTCTCTAGCATGGGAGTTGGGAGAGGCAGAGGTTCAAGAGTCTGTTCCTGACTCTGCCAGCAGGGCCTGTCTGACCTCGGGCAAGTTATTTAATCTCTCTTTGCCTCTGTTGCTCTGTTTCATAGATTTCATAGATTTCATAGACATTAGGGCTGGAAGGGACCTCGGGAGATCATCAAGTCCAGCCCCCTGCCCAAAGGGCAGGAAG
>NW_017728943.1:75298561-75309762 GCF_001723895.1 Crocodylus porosus | reverse complement strand
GGCAGATTGCCCCCTCAGTGACCCGCAGGATGGAGTCTCCCACAACAAACACCTTTTGCTTTGTCTTGGGGAGAGCGAGGCCAGTAGTTAGTAAGAGGGGAATTATAATGCTTGTTTACATCTTGCAGCATTAGTTCCAGTACAAACTGCAAGTGTCTCTGTGTCTGTGGAAGACTAGTAGATGTTTTACACTTGTAGGTTTCATGTTTGATGTGATCCGTGGTCTTGTTGGTTATTAAAATCTGGGTGCTAGAAAGCAGGGGCGATGCATACGGGGTGCATGCAGGTGCATGTTCACCCCCTGAGTGTGGTGGTGTACCCCCTGCAAAAAGGCACTGCTGACACTGTTGGTGGTGCCTCTGGGCAGTCACTGCTCACCACCTGCTGCTGACACCGCCGGTGGCATCTACAGGCAGTCATCAATCCCCGCTGATCACTGCTGCTGACGGCGCCTGCAGACGGTTGCCAACCCCTGGTCGTCACTCGCCATCCTCCTGCCCCGCCAGCAACAGTGCGGGCAGTGTCTGTGGGGGCTCCCCGCTTACCGCCACCATGCTCCCGCCCCTGCCGCTGCACTCCCGCCCCTGCCGCTGCACTCCTGCCACAGCTAGCACAGCCGTTTCCCCCCCAGCTGCCAGGGGCACATGCTGTTCATGCTAGAAAGATACTTCAGTATGTCATCAAGGGAAGTTGTTCAAAGTATGTCTTGTGTTCTCTATCAAAAAAAGGACCTTGATTGCTTTCAAACTGTACTTAGAGTGTGGTGGCCTGTCGTGCAAAAGCTGGTGCTCTTAGTGGCCTAATGCAACAAATGTGCAGCTCAGCCTGTGTTGCATGAAAAGAAAGTTAGCATAAAATTAAAGATAAAAAGACTGGATAAATCTACTGATGCTTTTCTCAGCTAAATCCTGGCCACCTATATGGATTTGAGACTTGGGTTCCTGCTGTCAGCTGCTCCCGTGTGGCTTGTTCCTTAGGCCTCCTTCCCCTTTTTCTATTTCTGCCTTTTTCCTGAGCCAAGACCATATAATTTAAGACATTGTTTTTTATTTTGAGAACCCCAAACAAACTATTCCACAGTTGAATGTCATAGAGTGGCCAGATCATCTACATTCACACAGGGTATTAGAGCTGCACGAAGCTTTGGTCCCTGATTTGATTTGGCAGAGATTCAAGCTGATTCGGTGGCCGAATCTCCAAATCTGAATGAAATCAGAGGGCTCTTTAATCTCTCCAAATTGAATCGGAACCCTCTGAATCAATTCATAGAGATTCGGAAAGATTTGGCAATTTGGCAATAGACACAGCTTTAAATGTTTTTTTTCTACATACCTCTAAGTAGCAGGGGCCTGTGAGTGCTGCGATGCTGGGGCGCATGGAGTGTGCCACATGAGCCCAGGGGGGCAGGATCCCCAGCGCACTTGGCAGTAGACCCAGAATTGGACCCGAAGCACTTCCAGTCCACTTCCAGGTCCACTGGAGAGTGCACCAGGGGGCCCACCTGCGCCTCCCCTGGCTCGACAACTGGTACCCCCTGGGTATGGGGGGGCACCCAGGGTCCCCCCCATGGCCGATTGCTGAGCCAGGGGGGCACTGGGGGTCCCCCCAGCATGCTCCCTGGAAGACCCAGAAGTACGGAAATACTTCTGATCCACTTCCTGGTAAGCTGCCGAGCATGCGAGGGGGCCCCCCACACTCCTGTGGGATGTTCCATCCACCCCAGTATCGCAGCATTCATGAGCCACCTGATACCTCAAGGTATGTAGAAAAAACATTTAAAGCTGTGTCTATGTCTGAATTGCTGATTCTCCGAATCAGCATCGAATCTTCAGATTCAGCAGATTCAGCCTAATCAAATCGGAAATGGTGATCCAAATCAACAAACTGAACCACTGTCCCTGATTCAGGCCAAATCCAAATTGAATAGGACCTGTTTCGCAGATACGTACAGGGTATCTATTTTCTGAACTAGATAGGAACAAAAATGTAGGAGCTGGATTCTGACAACAGTTGCACTTTATGTATATTCACATGAACCCTATTGACCTAAACAAAGGCTAATAACATGGCCTTATCTCATTTATGTAAGAGAGAAATATTGCCTTTTCTCCTTACGGTGAATGTGAATTCTTAGGTCCCACAGCGAAGAGAATGCTACTACTGAAATCCTCTCTGTTCCTTTGCACAGTTGTAAAGGCAGTCGCATTGGATTGGACTCAAAATCTGTCTAGTCCAGGATCCTGGCTCTGAGGGTGGCAAACATCAGGAGCTTCTGGGGGAAGGGGCAATAAACACTCATGTGAATAATCATGGAACAGCCTGCTTATGGGAAACTCTCGCCAACTACCATCATGGGGGTTTGTATCCCTCCTAAAACATATATGAGATTATTTCACTCAACTGTAATCCCCTGGATTTATTTCTTTCAAGGATAGGAGTAGATGAAGCCTGTGTCAAAGCCCCACTTCAGGTGGGTTGTATATTGACCTTCCTTCCTCTCTTTGCGTAATAGAGTAGCTATGAATATAGGAGTAGTTGTGTAGGATGTTTTGGATAGGGGTGATCCTGTCACAGGCAGGGGGTTTAACTAGATGACTTCTGAAAGTCCCTTCTAGCCCTATTTCTCTGATTCTCACTACAAACTTAAGACCTTGATGGCATCTGATGGCAATCAGCTATTGCCAGTTTGAACAACCTTACTTGTTATCTGACTTACCATTGTCAAATGATTGAAAATGGTCTTTTTCCCCCTTGTGCAACTTTCCTGAATTCTGTTTCCCCTCTGCTAATTGCTGTTCAACTGCGTGGATCATTTTGGAGACTGGAGTGGTATGAATGAGTATGTTGTCCATTATATAATGTATTGACTTTTCCCCTCTTAAAGGTTTTATCATCTCCTTAGCAGCATGCTGTATGAGTAATGTCAGAAATAGTTCATCCTTTCTTCACACAGTATTGTACCTCCCCTGCCATTCAAGCCCCCAGGCTCTCTTTCTTTCCCTGTTCTTGTCTGTCAGGCATAGGAGGAGGGAGAAAATATTATTTTGGGGGGCTAAGTAAAACTTAAACTTAAAAAATACTTCTATACACACTCACAGGCAGACACACAGACAGACAGAGAGAGACACGCACAGACACCACCCAGCAGGTATGTCTGTGAAGGGGAAGGAGGGTGGGGGGCAGATTAAGGCCCCCATGGTGAGGGATGGAGTGGGGCAGAGGCAGGGGCTGGGACAAATGGGGCTCCGAGGCTGGGGTGGGTCATGGGACGGTCAGAGCCCCCGCCGCTCATCCAGGGGTGTGTGTGGGTGGAGGGTTCCTGTTGCTGCACACATCCTACCATGGGAGGCATGGAGGGTGAGTGCCCCCCTGGATTTGTGCATGAAGCATTGCAGACATGGGCTGCTGCTGTGGGCTGGGCTCTGCACCCTGCTGCCATTGCCCTGAAGCTGCATGTAATGCCATGTGCCTGCGATTGCTGGGCAGGCAGGGGACGTGGTGCAGCCAGCATGCAGAAGGTACAGCATGGTATTGAAAACCATCCTCTCATTTTGGGCAATGGAAGTGGGGTGCAGAGCCCAGCCCACAGCAGCAGCCTACTTCCGTGATGTCCCATGCGCAAATCTGAGGGGCATGTGCTCCCTGTGCCTCCCGTGGGGTGCACACAGTGGCAGGAGCACCCCATGCCCCTGGATAAGCTGCCCGTGGCTGCGACCATCCCATGACCTGCCCCAGCTTTGGGGCTCCATTCATCCCAGCCCCTGCCCCACTCCCTCCCTTGCTGTGGGGACCTCAATCTATCCCCCTATGCCTCTTCTCCTTCACAGACTTACCTATTGGGTGCTGGGTTCCTGGCCACCTCTGCAGGCTGTGGCTGCATGTCTGTCTGTCTGCCCTCCCCTCCTCCCCCTCTGCAGTCACCTAGAGTCCATGCCCTTTGTGCTGCTACCACTGCTCCATGTTTGGGGGGCTCAACCCCATTAGACCTGGGCTTCTGCTGCCTATGCTGTCAGGGCAAGACACTTGGGTTGTGTTTTCCTTTATGAGTGTCCTGGTGTCTGCATGTTTAATGCTGTTGTTTCTTCATCTGCAGCTCCCAACATTATTTGATGTTCCCTACTCAAGCTAGCACTACCTGACAAGGCAGTAGCTTCTTGAGTGCAACTGGAAGGAAACAGAATGCTGTAAAGAGTCCTCTTTATGTTTTGTTTTCATAATTTTGGCTATAGCAGGTGACTTGTTCCTCTTGTGGTAAGTTTATTTCCAATTCATGAACTTACTCCCTCATCCCCCCACTGGCTTTCACCTAGTGGCACTTAGGGGAAAATCCTGTTTTATCTCACCTGTCCAAATGGCAGTTCTCCTGCTCTATAAATGGCATTTTTGACACGGATGCACAGTTTGCTTTCCTATTTCGTGTGCAGTGTGGGTATGTAAGGGTTCATGCTGCTAGTGAGCATGTGCAGTGGGCTTTGCTCTGCCAGGAAGGTACATGGTTCTGTATGTACATAAGTTTCAAAACTGTAGCCAGAGGAAGAAAGCCCTCTCATGTTTAACCCAATAGCCCAGGGATTATGGCACACATGCAAGAAGCAGAAGGTACCTAGTTCTAAACCCCGCCCCCTGAGGAAGTTTAAACCTGCCTCTCTGACTTATCAGCATGCAGTGCTCTAACCACCATGCCACCAGCTAGGCCAGGGGCAGGCAATAATTTCGGGTGGAGGGCCGCTTACTGAGTTTTGGCAAGTTGTCGAGGGCTGCATTGATAGTCCTGCCCCTTGACAGGTTCCCTGCCCCCTGGTCGCTATCTTGTGCCCAGAAGTCCCACCCCCTAGCCCCTGACCTTTGGTACCAGAAGTCCTTCCCCTTGTGCCCAGAAGTACTCCTTTCAGCAAGGGGTTTTGCCATCTTGGAACCAGAAAAATATCAAATTATATTCTAAAAGAAAGCATCTACAGCATTCATTAACTTGCTTTCAAAAAATATTTTTGTCCTGGTTTACATGTGTTTGTGTAGTGCACATAGAGGTGATTGTTTATAATAGCTTAAAATGAAGTCTTACTCTTGTATATTGTGAGGGGGTGCGTATAGGTGTGTGAGGGGCTGAGGGTGTGTGGGTATGTCGCATGTGGGGGAGGGTGTAGGTGTGGGGTGAGGGAGCATGTGTGTGTGGGTGGGTGGATATCTGGGGTGTGGGTGGTTATGGGGTTTTGCAGCACCATGCTCCCACACACTGGCGATGCAGCCCGGGACCATGTGGTGCCGAAGCAGTGCAGGGCCAGGAAGACGGGGAAATGGCCGAGGGTGATGCGGGACTGGGTTGCTTGGTCCTGCCAGTTCTCTCTGGGTCCTACTGCCCCTGTCTCCTGTCATCTTTGACAGGCAGCCAGGAGCAAATTAATATTAATTTATTAATTTTTTAGGGGCCCCGCGGGCCAGATAGAATAGCTGGGTGGGCCAGGTCTGGCCCACTGGCCATATTTTGCCCACCCTGAGCTAGGCATTATCTAGTCCCTTCTCCAGCCCGCCTTTTGAAGCTGAGTCATTGTATTTTGTATTTCATTTTCATTGGGTAAAGTGAATTGAGAGTACTGGGAAATTTTCTTTCCCATTGGGAGCAAAGATCCTGGCTAAGACCCAGGGCCTGCTTCCTTAGAGAACAGCAGCTATCTCACTAAGCCAAATACCATTTAGCTTGTATCCTTCCTCCTGGCTCCCCATAGCTTCTGCTTTTGACTGCTCAGGAGACCAGTTTCAAAAGAAGTTCTGGAGGGGCCACCGAGTAATGCCTACCCTGTGGCCTGCTGATTAGAGCACCATGCTGGCAAGTTGGAGAGACCTAGGTTTAAACCCTGTTTGGGTGGGGAGGGCCTAGAATATGAGTCTCCTGCTTCTCCTACAAGTGGTTATTGGAGCTAAAATATGGGAAGTTCCTCATTCCCCACCCTGCACCCCAGTCCATGACATTTTGCCTGGTAAAATTTCATGTTTTATGCTCATGGCCAGTGCCTAGCCTACTGTGCCTGCTAAGTAGCCATCTGAGTGCTTATGGATGCACACTGTGTGAGGAACAGGATTGTGAACTATGCATAACTGGCATTTTTGGCACTTACATGGCTGGGAAACTGCCATTTGGGCACATCAAGCACAATAGGATTCTGCTCGTAGTCTTTCTGCTTCCAGGAAGCAGAAAAGGGATAGGCACACTCTGTCTTTGGGATTTCAAATATATCTGGCTCACAAAGGGAGCTGTTTTCCAAATTTTGTAATAACAGGTGCCTATACACGAGCAGGGAGGCTGCTCTGATGCACTGTTAGATTCATAGGTCCATAGAGTCAGAAGGGACCTCAGTGGGTCATCCAGTCCGACTCCCTGCTCCTGGCAGGCAAGAAAAGAGTCACCAACCCTGGGGTCATGTGATCCGAGGCCAGGTGCCTGTCTAGTCTCCTCCTGAAGAACCCCAAGGATGAGGCGAGCACTGCCTCCCTTGGGAACCCATTCCAGATCCTGGCAATGCTGACCGTGAAGAATTTTCTCCTAATGTCCAGCCTAAACCTTCTCTCTAGTAGCTGGTGGCCATTATTCCTTGTCATTCCAGGGGGTGCCCTGGTGAACAGATCATCACTTACTTTATGTTGCTTTCCTCTTATAAATTTGTACGCTGCCACAAGGTCCCCTCTCAGTCTTCTCTTGGAGAGGCTGAAGGGGTTAAGTTCCCTTAGCCTTTCTTCATAGGGCTTTCCCTGCAGGCCTCTAATTAGGTGAGTGGCTCTTCTTTGGACCCTTTCCAGGTTGTCTGCATCCCACATGAACTGCGGTGTCCAGTACTCCAGCTGCAGTCTGACCAGTGCTGTATAGAGGAGGAGAATCACCTCCCTGGACCTGGACCAACAGTGACTCCAAGATCTTTTTCTGCCTCAGTGGAGCTGAAAAGGTCACCCCCCAGCCTATAGGTATGATGGCAGTTCTTCCTCCCTAGATGCAGCACCTTGTACTTGTCCTTATTGAATTGCATCCTGTTGTTCTCTGCCCACATCCCCAGCCTGTCTATGTTGGCCTGGATCTGGTTCCTCCTCTCCAGGGTGTTAGCTGCACCCCATAATTTTGTGTCATCCATGAATTTGGACAGGGTGCTTCCCACCCCCTCATCCAGATCAGTAATGAAGATGTTGAACAGCTTCAGCCCCAGAACTGAGCCCTGAGGGACTCCACTGCCCACATCTTTCCAGGTTGACACCAACCCATTTACTACCACCCTCTGAATGTGACCATTGAGCCAATTTGCTACCTACCCAGCCTACAGTGTAATCATCCAAGGCAAATCCCCTCAGTTTATTTATAAGGATGGTATGGGATACCTTGTCAAAGGCCTTCTTGAAGTCCAGATAGACAACATCCACCTCGACTCTTGCATCTAAACAATTGGTGGCCTTAATGTAAAAGGAAACTAGGTTAGTTAGGCAGGACTAACGTGCTAAAAACCCATGTTGGTTACTCCTCTGCATCACATTAGCCAGTGGGCTCCCACAGATGTGCTCCTTGATAATTTTTTCTAGGATTTTCTCAGGGATAGAGGTAAGGCTGACTGGTTATTACAATGCATTGGAGCAGGCTTGCTTAATCGAGTCTGCTGGAGTGTGATAATTACTGTGCTCCAGTAGACTCCAGTGTCACTTGTATCAGCATCCTCGTGTTGGAAAATAGCAGCGGGGGCACTTTAACTAAAGCTTGTTTGACGAGCTTTAGTTAAAGTGCTCCTGCTGCCATTTTTCAGAGCGGGGATGCTGATACACATGACACTCTGGGCGCTTTAATTAGAGTGGCTTTGTCAGAGCTGCTTTAATTAAAGCATTCCCTCTCCCCCCACCCACTCTCAGAGCATGTGTATAAATGCCCAAAGAGATCTGTTTGTTCTTTGCCTAATTAATAGTGGGCTGGTATTGAATCACTAAGCACTCTGGACTTGGTCCTCATTCACATTTGGATCTCTTCTATACTACTTTAACAGTTAAAGGCACCTGAACTTGTTAGCGAACGCACACACATGCACATGCACATGCACACACATACTCCCCTCTCTACTATTAAAGCAGTTTTAAGGGGCATTAGAGTTCCCGAGAATTAGACTTAATATGTTTGTAATCTCTGAAGGACCTGCTACACAATCAAATTAAAGCTGGATGGAAACTAGCTGTAGAGTTGTTACACATTTTCAAGCGGTAACCTTATAGCTGGATAGTCATTTTTATCATGTGCTAATTACTTTGCACATGTGGCTGGTCTAAATTTATTGGATGATTACCAGTACATTGCATAATATATGTAATGTGCAGCTGGGGCCTGAGATGCTTGCAGGGCTTGAACTCCGCTCTCATGAACAGCTGTGATTTCTTTTGCTGACTATGATGCTGTCTGAATCATACCTGTTCTGTGTACAGTTGGCAGCAAATGAAATGCTCTGATTGGGATGAATGCCAAACTGACTACTTTTCCCCTGTTTACATAGGTTCCCACATTGTTGCTATGACCACCATGCCTAATGACCACCCCAGATAGTGGCTTGCTGACAGTTCACCGCAAATACCAAGTCTCCATTTCTGAAAAGGGAAAGGTTATCATGGTTTAAATTAAAATTCTGTTGTTAAAGAACAATATACAATAGGGATTAAATATAAACACAAAACATGAATTAACAATTCTCTGAAAGATGGGACTACACTACCTGAAACTTCAGTCTCGCAGCAGGGTTTTATTCTCTCTTTTAAGCTTCTGGCTGTTAGTCATCAGAATGTCTTAACTTCTCAAGAATTTTTTCAGGAATGCAGGAGGCTGGCTGTCTTTTTCTAGGTGGGTATCTCTTTACATGAAAGGGGTCAAGAGGACATGCTGCAAGTTCCATATGGGCAGCCAAGATGTTTTTCATGGATGTTGTCTTTAAAATCACAGATTCACGGAAGTTTAGGGCTGGAAGGGATCTTGTGAGATCATGGGGTCCAGCCCCCTGCTCTGGACAGGAAAGACTTCTGGGGTCAAATAACCCCAGCAAGGTGTGCGCCCAGTCTCCTTTTGAAGATCTCCAGGGTAGATGCCTGCACCGCCCGCTCTGGGAGTCTATTCCAGGGTCTGGTCACAAGCACTGTGAAGAAGTTTTTCCTTATATCCAGTCAGAAACCTTCTTCTAGGAGTTTATGACCATTGCTCCTTGTTTTCCCCTAGGGTGCTTTAGTGAATAGTTGTTCTCTTAGTCCCTGATGTGCTCCCCTGATATATTTGTAAGCTGCCACCAAATCCCCCCAAAGTCTCTCTTTTCTAGGCGGAACAGTCCCATATCTGTCAGCCTTTCCTTGTGGATTGCTCTTCAGGCCTCTAATTATATGAGTGGCTCTTCTCTGGGCTCTCACAACCTTTTCCACATCCTTCTTGAAGTACAGTGCCCAGAACTGGATGCAGTACTCCAGTTGTGGCTTCACCAATGCTGAGCAGAGCAGGAGACTAACTTCCTTAGTTTTGCTTGAGATGCATCGGTTGATGCACGCCAGTGTGTTGTTCGCTCTGCTAACTGTAGCATCACATTGGTGGCTCATATTCATTTTATGGTCAATTATGACACTCAGGTCCCTTTTGGACATGGTGCTAGCTTGGTGTAGCACCACCAAGCCTGTAAGTTTGTTGCAGATTTTTCCTCCCCAGATGGAGCACTTTACACTTCTCAGTGTTGAACAGCATCTGGTTTTGGTCTGCCCGTCTAACTAATCTGTCTAGGTTTGCCTGGGTCATCAGCCTACCCTGAGGCATGGCCACACGTTCCAAAGCTTAGTGTCATGGGCAAACTTTGCCAGTGTGCTTCTTACCCCCACATCCAGATAATTGACATAGATGTTGAAAAGCACTGGTCCAAGTACCAAACCCTGGGGACCCCACTGGCTACCTTCCACCAGGTTGACACAGATCCATCTATTAGTAGTCTCTGGGTCTGACCACACAGCCAGTTTCCCACCCATCTGACCATTGAATTGTTGGGCCTATAGTCCCCTAGTTTTACCTTGAGAGCCTCATGGGACACCAAGATGCACTGGAGGTCCCCAGTGATGTGATAAGGGGACACTAGTTCTTATGGATGATTCCCAATGGAACATTACTATGTAGGTTAGATGGGGTCTGGACATCCTCACATTATCTCCTTTTCTAGAGACTTTTTCACTCAGTTGTGGTCTCCTGGATTCACTTCTCTAAAGGATATGAATAGATGATGCATGTCAAATCTCCTCTTCAGGATGTGTTTTTACACTGAGCTATCTTCCTTTGTAGAGACAGGCAATCAGAGCAACAAGGGTTCAGTTGGGAAGGGAGAGCTGTTACAATGATCAGCTTTCACACACCTATAGATCTGCAAACTGACTTGGAGCTATTGGTTGGCTTTCTGTAACAGAACAAGATGAGGACCTGAGGATTTAAAAGTAAGTTGTTTTGTGATCTTTTTAACATGTTCTGCTTTACTGCTACCCTGAGTGAACCAGTGGGTTGGGTGTGACATAAGCAAAACCGCAAGTTCCTGCAAATATTTTTAAATGTGCCAGAGGAAAATGGAGAGTGATTTTTTTCAAAGAAGACTTGCTTGAAAATCTCATAATTTGTGGTGCGCTAAGTGTGGAGCTGAGAAGCTTGATAATTTCAGTGAACCTTAATTCTCACATGAGCACAAATGTCACATTTTTCAGCTCTGAGTTGTTGTGGTTTATTTGGCCTAGGCTACCAAGCTATTTAGCTCTCTCCCTTCCTTTTGTAATGCCTTGGTGTGATTCATGCAATCTTCCAAGAATTTCATTTTGCACTGATGTAGAGGTAACCAGACTGGACCTTTCCAACAACAGGTCCATTGTAAAATCCCTGGAAAGTGCCCAATATGGTTTCATAGTTGTCTTGGACTTTGTTTGATGAAGCCCTCTTTGTAGTGAGCTACATTTGGGCTTGATAACTAATGAGCAGGGATCCTGGGGTGCATGGAGCATCCCACAGGAGTGCGGGGGGCTCCCCAGCGTGCTCAGCAGCACACCTGGAAGTGGACCAGAAGCACTTCTGGTCCACTTCTGGGTCTGCCAGGGACTGCACTCCCATGCCCCTCCTGGCTTGGCGACTGGTCTGTCCTGGGTCTGAGGCTGCACCCAGTGTCCCCCTGTGGCTGACTGCCAAGCTGGGGGGA
>NW_017728943.1:75253596-75298461 GCF_001723895.1 Crocodylus porosus | reverse complement strand
CAGCAGACCCGGAAGTGGACCAGAAGTACTTTTGGTCCACTTCTGGGTTTGCTGCCAAGCATGTGGGGGGGGAGAGAGGGGGGGAAAATGCTTCTGTGGGATGCTCCATCCACCCCAGCATCACAGTGATCACGAGCCGTGCCTGCTATCTTGAGGTATGTAGGAAAACCATTTAAATCTGTGCCTACATCCAAATCAATCGAATCTTCAGATTTGGATTTGACTGAATCAAAATAGGGACAGTGATCCAAATCAACAAATTGAATCACTATCCCCAATTTGGGCCGACGCTCAATCAAATAGGGCCCATTTTGCACACCCCCAATATATAGATAGACAGATAGATAGATAGATATAGTGGTGTTTCATTTGAATCATGGAAAAATGCGGATTTGGGGTTACTTTTTTTTAATTCGAAAGTTAGG
Organism: Crocodylus porosus; assembly: GCF_001723895.1. NCBI lineage: Eukaryota > Metazoa > Chordata > Crocodylia > Crocodylidae > Crocodylus > Crocodylus porosus. Next base: position 75,298,036 of record NW_017728943.1, on the reverse strand, counting down.
GATCTTTTCTTTATCAGAGGAAACCAGGATCCCTGCTCATGAGTCTCGTGCTACTTTTTTCAGTTTTTGAAGCCATCTTTTGTTGACTGTTAAAGCAGGAATTATTCTGTGCGCAAAACTTCCTTACCTGCTGTGATGCATCTGAGATCAGGGCTTTGGGGAGTGAATCAGCTGTGGTGAGACTTTTTCCATGTACATGAACAACCAAGAATATAAATCTCATGACTGGCATTCACACATGTTGTAACCTACATGTTAATTCTTCTAGGGTTTATTTTTAACCTTCAAAACTCAGTTGGGGTTTGCTGTTAATGTAATGAAATGTTATGCTTCCTTGGAAAATCTCTGAAACCTTGCAAATCCACACAGTGATTAAGACTTCCTTTTCTACTTCTGTATAGTGCTGTACTGTCTTGGTGAGTGCCTGAGAAGCAAATGCTTCTGCATACCATAGTGAAGGAGACTGTTCCTGAAGGAGGATTTCCCTTTACCTCACAGAATGAAGTATAGTTGAAGGTATGGTGGTTTTATTTGGCTACTTTGGCACTAGGACTTGTGGCGTGCTAATGGCTTGCATTCTTTCTCTCAGTGGTTGGCTCTGTTCAATTCCCCAATGTCAGAAATGTATTGAGCTAATGAAATCATTTAATTGCTTTAATTTCTCCACCAGGTGAGGTAGGAATGTTCCCCTATGTGTTAGCATTCCCAGGAACTGATGTACTTCGCTGACTGTCTGAGACTCCTTCATCTGGGTAAATGCTTTTGCTTTCCCTGGATCTCATCTTACCCATGCTCTATCAATGACTTAGTTTAGAAACGTCATCTGTCTGTTGAAAACATACACTTAACATTGATATTAGGTGCTTCCTTCATGTTTCACAAAGAGACATTTTTGGTTATGATGAAGTAAGTTGATCTGTTGATAAGGATATTTTCCATCAGAGAACTTCTTTCAGAACCTTCCAAAGTTGTGATGGTTTCCTCTGGAAGTTTTCAGGAGCAGATGATTATAACAGAAAGTAATCAAATGAAGAGAACCTTCCAAAAAGATGTGAAGGTCACTAACTAGTACAGGCACTGAAGCAATTTCTGGACATCCAGTTCTGAAAAGACTCTTGCATTATTAAGTAAGGCTGTATTCAATGCATGGGTTGATGTTACTCTTCACTGTGTGCATCTACATGTGTACTTAGTGCAGAGCAATACACTCTGCCACAGTTCACACTGGAGTTTATTTCTCCAGGGCACAGTGTTTACATATAAGTTCAGGACCACAGCATGTTGAACCAGGATAGAGCAGCTTTGGGCTGGCAGGGGAACTGGGGGATCAGCCCTGGATTTAGGGTGGCAGCATCAGGTGTTGGAGGGGCTGGCTAGGGCATGAGGATGCTACAGTGTAGGGTTAGCTGGCAGGCAGCCTCTGCACCATAGCACCCTCATGCCCTAGCCAGCCCTGGTCACTGTCTATACATGCATTTGAATGCACGTACAGGTTTCCCTCAATTTATGCAAGTTCCATATATGTGAATTCGCTGTTACGCAATCACCCTTTTTCTACACAAAGTTCCTTATATGTGAGGTAAATTTACTTTTATGCAATCAGGGCTCTGCTTCTCCGCACCAACCCCAGCTCCTGGGCTGTACCGTGCCATGGTGCAGGCAGGTGGTGTCAGCTGCTCCCGGGTCTGCTGCAGCAACTGGGGTGAGTGCAGAGAAGTGGAGTCCCAGGAGGTTTGGGGCACTGTGCAGCCCAGGAGCTAGAGGCAGCTAGTGTTGGCTGCTTCTGCAGGGACTGGGGTGAGCAGGGAGACATGGAGGCCTCAGGCTGCAGCAGGCAGCCAGGTGGCAGGAACTGTGAGTGGGAGTGGAGTGTGGGGGCATGTGGGATGGAGGGACGTGGCTCTTGCTGCTATGTGGCCCCCTGGGAGGACTGCGGACTGGGAGCTTTCCATGTGCTCCTGGATCTGCACTTAGGACAACAACAGGCTGCCACTGCAGGCTGGGGCCGGTGGCGTCACTGAGCCGGCAGCAGGCAGGTTGGGAATTCACTACGGTGAATTTTGTGGTAGCAGCAGCCCCCCTCCCAGTGCCGCTGCTGCTGGCTACCCGGAGTGCCAGGAAGAGCCTGGTGCCACTGCCAGGCCCAGTCTTGCTTGCAGAAATGAGGTGGCAATGATGGGAGGGGGGCTGCTGCCACCCCAAAATTCACTATTGCTCTGCAACTTGCCTGCCAAATGCCGGGTAGAGCCCCATGGCACCACTGGGCCCAACCTGCAGTGGCAGCCTGCTGTCATCCTGCAAGGAGATCCGGGGACCCGTGACCCCCTGGGAAAAGGCCGGTGCAGCCCCCCAGCCTGCAGTCCTCTGGTGGGAGTTGTAGCAGCAAGAGCTGTGCCCCCGCCACCCTGCACCTACTCATAGTTCCCACCATTTTACTGCCTGCTGCAGCCCCAGAAGCTGCCAATGGGCTGCACTGCACCCCTTCCCCTCGCCTCTTCCCTAGTCCCAGCCTTACTCCCTCCCTCCCTCCCTCACCACAGTGGAAACGTATCTCTATCTGTTCTATTGTAAACTGGGTTTGCTTTATGCAAATTTGATTTATGCGCCATTCTCTGGGAACACATGTATCACAAAATTGAGGGAAACCTGTAATTACTCTGCCATAGAATAGCACTTGTCCTGGGCAGTACTATCCTATGGTAGAGTTAATTAATTTACTGTGCCGTAATAGGGGGGCATGTGTAGAAGTTGACACTTCACTGCGGTGTTAATTGGTCAACGCTGCAGTAAAGCACATGTGTAGATGTACTCACTGACATCCTCATTGAACTTGTTGCAGTGTACATAGGTTGAAGATGTGTCTTTTTTGTTTTGGAAGCATGACAATGCCTACATAGCAGTCACTTGGGGTGTCTACACTGGAAGTTATGCTTGTCTGCCCAGTGTGGCTGAACTCTGCTTTTACCTTGAATAGCACAGGGTGGGGACTCACTGTGCACAGCCTATATGCTGAGCAGGACCCCCTGCGGAGGGGGTCAGGAGCCCAAGTCGCCGTCTGCATCTTCCAGGGCTTCGGTCCCCTGCCAGGAGCTTCCATACACTGCCTTGTGTGCCGAGCCAAGTCACAGCCTGTGGCTCCGAGGTCTGAGTCCTAACCAGGACCCTCTGTGCATTGCCCTGCGTGGAGAGCTGAGCTGCCACCCGTAGCTCTGAGGTTTCAGTCCCAGCTGGGACCCTTAGCGCGCTGCCTGTGCGTTAAGCAACTGGCCTCCTACTGGGGTGGTTGGAGACCCGCCACTGGCTGCAGCTTCACAGCTCTTCTGGGCAACTGCTGCACCTCACTGGTCAGCTCATCCAGCTCTTCATAACCCCTTTTTGCCATCCCTCGTTGACTCCCAGGAGCCCAGCTTTTTTATATCTACCAGGGGCTCTGCCCCTGGCTAGTAAATGGGCTAATCAGGAGAGAGAGACCAAGCTCTCTTCAGTCCAGTTTTTCACCCCATCCTGGAATAGGGTGGAGCAAGCCTTTTCCCTGCCATTACCTGATTGTTGGGGACTATTTTATGTCCTCTGTTGACGCGGTGATGTCTGCTAGTCTCTATGGGCCGCCTGCAGATGGCAGCCGGCGGTACACGTGGACCCCGCACCCCTGATGGGGTTTGGAGATGGATCAGATGTTAACTCCCCAACGGGGTGGGTCCCAGCTGGTCACTACCATTGCCGCTGCTGTTGCGGGAGACGACCAACATCAGAAGACATCAAGAAGAAAAAATAGTGGACAGGGATCCAACGATGTTCGGCACGGCCGATGTTCTGCAGTTTAAAATTGTTGGGGAAGGGATGTCCCCACCAATTACTTTTGACCTTCTTTGACTGGCATGCCATGCTGCTGCCAGCAAGCCCATCACATCGACGAAACCCAAGCGCTGTGAGGTAGACTTGCAGATCATGGACATTCTTGCTTTATGCTCTTACTGTTTCTTTCCTATTTTAGTAAACCCCTCTCCAGATTCTTTAGTTCTTGTATTGATCTGGTGGGAATTGTTTCTAGGCACTAGGGGTATTTTCTACCTTCTGTCAATGGCTTCTGTAGTGGTTTCCTCCTCAGATCTCTTCTTCAGAAGTGTTGTTTGCTTCTTTATGTATTGATTTGGCCTATAGCTATGTCCATGGCTGTCTCTAGTGTGGCTTTTGGATCATTTTGGAGTCTTTCTGATAGCTCGCTGTCTCTCAGCCCTACAAGAAGTCTGCCTCTGAAAAGTTCTTTGCTTTCTTTTCTGATCTCCCCAGAGCTACAGCAGTAGACAAGGTGGTAAAAGGTTATTATGAAATCTTTTGGTGACTCAGCCTTCTAATAATGACATAAGTGAAGCCATGGCTACTCAAAAATCACATTGCAGCCTGGTATAAAATAGATACCCAGCTCTTCTTTCACAGTATCAAGCTGTTTCATCTGAGCAGTTGAGAGACTTCTGGATGGGCTAATAGTGTCCACAACAGGGCATTCACTTGTTCCTCTTCTGATGTCTGATCAAAACTGAAAGTCTGACAGAATCACTGGATTCTGCTTACCCAGAATGGACATACCTTAGGGTGTTGCAAATTTTGAATTCTGATTGGAAGCAAGCTATGTTTGAGGTAGCCATCTCCATTTTTCCTTTTTCATTGTTGCTTTTATGTGACTAGAATGGTGCATCCTAGCTTAAACAAAGGAAGCAAACTGGTAGTGGCTTAGGCCTAGGTTTTAATTCAGTGTCCTTTTTTTGCTTGTTCAGTCTGTTCCCTGTGTCCCCTTTGTGCTTGTAAGGCTCTTTTCTGCCTGCTTTGCTGGTAGGTCTGGGCAGCTTTTTGGTTGTTCTGGCTGCTTTGGGGGCTGGTTTGTCTGAATTCTTTTCTTCTTTTTGCTGGCCTGTTCTGTGTTCTGTCAGATGTTTATTAGATCTGTTTCTAATACCATGTAGAGGTACAAGCTGCAGGATTTATTTGGTAATATCTTTTATCAGATCAACTGTACAGTTGGAAGAAATGATAGACAAGCTTTCAAATACAAAATGCCCTTCCTCAGGTTGGGGGAAAAAGCAGTTACAGTCCAAGTTTAAATACCAGTTAGAATAATCGCATTGGTTTAAGTCTATTGTATTGATTAGTTAAATTGATCACATAAAAAGGGACAACAGTAAACCTGTGAAGCAAAGAGAAGTTGTTAGAAGTATTTACAGTAAAGAATCATTGCTTCAGATAAATCTAAGTATGGAAGAAAATAAGACCATTGAAAAGAAAATAAGGCTATTATCACGTGTGAAGCCAAGAGAGGATGGCAGTGTCTGTATTATGTCCATGTTTTTTGGTGTCCAGTTAAAAGTATTATTTTTTTTGTTTCCGGCCACTCTTCTGAAGGTATTGTGCTGGTTTCCTTTGACGATAAGGACTGTCAGGTCAGAAGTGAAGGGGTACTTTTTGAAAAGTGTTGTCCCATTGGTGTTAGAGTGTTTCTGTCCTTTACAATGTTTCTGTCAGAGTTCTTCCTGGAACATAGTGGCAATTTAATTTCACCAGCAGGGTTTCTGTGAGTGCATCTTGTGCTTCGCATACTGCTTGCACTTTCCCTGGGTCATCATGGCTGCTACAACATACCACATAGAGATTCCAGCCACCTGGGACACTGGAATTTGAGTTGGATGCCAGGCTGCCTTTATTTCCTGTTCTCATTGGGCATTTGATCTACACATGTTCTACACATGCATTTGATCTGAGATCAGTTTACTTGTGAATAAAATCCTCAGGATGCAGGGACATGGGAGCAGATTTGCTTCTCCTAGCAGCAAACTGCTCCCACTTCTTATGGCCCTGCAATGGGCCCCTGCTGCCACCAGAGGGAGCTCTAGGCTCCCCCTGGGTGCTAGCCCAAGGGTTGACAGGCAGCATGGGGGCCAGGAGACAGCTGGCCCCTGGCCAGGGCTAGGACATTGCTCCCTGCCCCTGGGGGACTCCCAGTGGCAGAAAGCTCCCAGCCCTGGCTCCCTGATTGGGTCAGGGGATTTGGAAAAAACTGCAGGGGAGGGGGAGGTGCCAGCCCCCTGCCCTATCTACGTGTGAGGCAGCTAGTAGTGAGCCCCCAGCTGGGTGAGTATTCTCTGAGCAGGCAGGGGCTCAGTACTAGCTGCCCCACTGGTGGATGGGGTAGGGGACTGGCACCTGCCCCACCCCTGCAGCACATTCCAAGCCCTGGCCCTGACTGGTGATCATGGGGCAGGGGCTGAGGGTGATCATGGGGCAGGCCTGGGGAGCTCATTCCCAACTCAGCTCCAGAAGCATGGAACTGGGTGGGAAGCAGGCTGAGGAGCTTGTTCCTCACTCATCTCCATGCTCACAGAGCTGAGTGGGGAACAGGCTCCCTAGCCCATGCCAGCAGGGAGCTCTCTGCATAAGCTCCATGACTGTAGGGCTGGCACTGGGAGATTTGTATCTCCCAGCCCAAGCTCTGTGGTCACAGGCCGCCACTGGGAGATAAGGATCTCCCCGCCTGCTACTTCCTGATCACATTGGTGAAACACTGGGACATAAGGATCTCTCAGCCCAACTCCCTAGTCATGATCTTGGAGCACATGGCTTGGAGCTCCCTGCTGCAGGGGCAGGGAAACATAGTCCCTGTTCAGGCTTCTCTGGTGGATCCTGCCCTGGCAGTAGGCAGCTCCCAGGAGCAAGGAGCAGTCTCTCACCCCCGGCGGCTGGCTGACCAGGAACACATTTGTTCCTGGTCAGGCTTCTATACAAGCACTACTGCGCAGTAACTACATGCATGTAAATTTGCTATTTGCATTTGCAGGTATCAAATTTACTCACGATTAGCAAGGTTTACTGCACAGCAAACATGCGCACATGTAGGCACACGTGCTTATTGCACAGTAAATTATGCTACTTTGCAGTAAAGCATCTCGTGTAGACATGCCCACTGATTCCTATCTCCTTGCTATACACCCCATATTTGTCCCTTGGAATAGTGGATCCAAATGTTTACAACTAGGGGTTTCATCCTGTGGGTCTCAAGCAGTTCCTATGGCCCTTGAGACTATTACATGTGCCATAGGGTCGGAGGTGCAATGATCAGGACTCTCTATTAGGTCCTTTCAGTGCTTGCGAGGCAGGGAGCCCTGGTCATTTGCCTCAAGAGTCAGTGTTGCTGCTGTTGTTGTGGGGAGCCAAGACTACATGCCATGTTGAGTTGGAGACACCTTCCTTCCCCTCCTCAGTGGAGAAAGGTGAGTAAGAGCCAACAGCAGAGAAAGAGGAAGCAGGGACCTGCAAGGGCCAAGGTGTCAAACATATGGCCTGTGTGCTGGATCCTGCCCTCAAAGCCATGTCATCTGGTCTGCAGGGCTCCTGGAGAAGCTGGAAATGTGGGGACAGGGAAGGTGCAGACAGGACCTACTGCCAAATTTTAGGGTATGGAGCCACATTGGGGATGTGTTCCAGTGGTGTCAGGGTGAGTGATGGCTGTGCTAGGAGAACTAATGAGAGGGGCAGCTGTTACAACTTCTTCAAGAATATTCAACAAGGATATTTTCTGGCTGAATGGGGATGGAGAAGATGCGTGAAGTTTAGGGGGTATTGCTGGAGTGGTCTGTGTCTATTTATGGGGTAGGAAGACTTTGTGAAAGTCTGAAGGGAAACAGTGGGACTGTTTATTAGGAGTGGTGACTCTGGGGGTGTGCAAGGTAGAAAGTGAGGACTGAGAGCGTTAATCCTATTTGAGTCAACATACAGGTCATTTCAGGCGGTGGTGAATGAGATCCACATGTCATTTGCAAGGCCACATGCATATCTTCCAGTGATGAACAAATTAAGAGCTGATGTTCTCAAGGAGCCCTACCTTCTGTAACTGAGTGGCACTTCATTCTTCATGAGGTTCTGTAACAGGAAGGTCTGGCTCTTTTAAAAGGAACAGGCAGGCCTGTTGAAGAAACCCAGCTATGGGTATTTAGGTAATGAGGAGTTTGTTCCACTAGTAGGTTAAAACCTCAGGAAAGAACAGAGATAAGCAAACTGGGTGAAGGAGTAGTTTGCAGGCAAGAAGCAAACTGGAACTGAAATAAGTTTACTACTAGGAAGGGGTCATACTACTGTACCAGCCCAGAGCCAAAGGTCCTCTCCTAATGCCCAGAGAAGGACTAAACGCTTTTGTTTGCTGGTTTATATGTTTGTTTGCTGCAAGGACTCTTTTGTATTTAAAGAACTGGCTGAGGAGCTCCTTGGGCAGCAAAGTCAGCCTGCAAGGCATTGGGCTGAGCAATCTACTTCCAGGGTCATTCTCTCCAGAAGAGATTTTTCATTGTCCATGAAGTCACACCAATGGTGCAAATAAGCAGAGCAAGCTGTAGATTAAGCTGCTAAACTGGGAAAAAAAATTCCTTGGAAAATTAGTGATACCTAAATGATAAGCTGTTTAGGATAACTTGTTAATCATTTAAACTAGCTAAGATACCTGAGCACCTGTACATTTAATTTACCTTTTACAATATTGGCCATTTTCAGATTGCTAATTAGACAAATATTTTAAAAGGCTTGTGTGTCCTTTGAGTATCCTGTGGTTAAAACAAGTTAATAAATTATAAACTTTCTTTTATAACCTTCTATTTCATTGCTATGACAATTAATGGCACACTTACTGTAGACGTTAATTTCATGAACTGCAATCATATAATGTAAACATTGCTGACACCATCAATTCTAAATTCCTGTAATGTCACTACTGTAAAATCTATCCAGTAAAAACAAATGTGGTCCATGCAGCAGCAAAAGTCTCAGATCAGCTTGACTGGAAGAAGGAAGAATTTGTATGTTTAAAAAATCTTTCCTGGGCCCTTATTTGCCCACATTTTTCTATACTTCTTTGTCTTTTTTATTTTTGCTTGGCACACTGGTACTAGAAGACTTTACAGATCAACCACTCATAAAATGCAAATCCATCAAGTTAGGATTTTTTTCCAGAGAATTTCAACAAAAAACCCCCAAAGCATAAATAATTTTTTTAAACAAGTTTGTTGTATTTTCCCACATTAAATCCTGCAGTGATCTTTCAGGCTAAGATAATTTCTTTGGGATATGGACAACAGTAATTTGTCTTATTTTAAACTAAGGGGAAGAAAAAGATAATACGAAAATTGCAAGAGTAAATTTTCCAGGACAGAATGCTGTGTGTTTGTCTTGGCTGTAAAAACCTTTGGTAATGCTGAGAGCTAGCTGGTAATTGTCTCTGTACACAGGCAAAGTTCTCAGCAGCAACTTTCACTACTTTGTTCTTTATACTCTGTGTACCGATTATTGTGTAGTAGAACATTAATACGCTGGGACAGTGGATGAGATACAACCACAGACTGTGCATGGCTTTCTCTTTGTAAGAAGAGAACATTTTTAAAATGTAAAAAAGAAAAGGATCTAACCATGTGAATTTTTAGTGGGAGCCTAAATATTAAACTGAATTGTATAAATGAATTCAATCTATACAGGATACTTTGAACTGATCCCTTGTGCTCTTTACAGCACTATGAACTCACTTCTTGTTTCTGATAGTGCATGCAGACCCGTTATAGACTTATTTGATCATCAAGGTCCTTGTTGGCTTCCACAGATAATAAGCTGAATGCAGACTGAGGAAAATAAGCTACAGGGAGCTATTGGTGGCTAAAAGAGACGGAACTGGTGGAATAGCTATCACTGTATCTGATACAGCTAGAAGACTAATGGGAACCTTTCCCTATTCTTTTGTTAGACCAGGAGGACTTGTACTCTCCTGTACGGTCCTTCTCCCTCTTATTCTGAACCCTGGATGCAAAGATGTATAAAGCATACACAGCTTTTTTATCGTTGTACTGCGAACACTTGTTTTTCATGGCTAAAGAGGATCATAAAATTTATGGCTGCTGAGTTATCAGCTTACTGAAGTATAAAGGCAAGAGGAAGAAGAGAGAATTTCCTTGCTATTAACAACCACAAAACCCAAGTGACATCTCTTGCAGAATACTTATTCGTAAAAGAGAGAACTATGAAGTTGCCATTAGGCCAGCTTTTCCTTTGGCTGCTGCCTCTGAATGGTAAGATTCCTGCACATTAAAAAGTCTTGTTAGATAATATTTGGAAGGCTTTTCTTCTGTCTTAGCTGAAGTGAAAAGATAAAGTGAAAAGCAGAGTTTTTGAAAACAGGAAGAATAGAATAGTACACTTCATGCATAAGAGTCTGGCTCTCAAACATGGTGTTAGTTATATTTGATTATCCTGGGTAAATAATCCACGATGCCTGTATGGACTTGTATTTCCCAGAAGATGGGTTTTATTCAATGTGGACACTGATGTTTCCTCACAGAATGAACATTACCAAAAGGTCTGACTATTATTAATCTTTTTATTATCACTTCTGTTTTGTGTCTTTTGGGGTAGTGGAAGAATAGCTGATAGGTGGGGCATTTAGTCTGTGACTCAAGAATTTCTGGTTCATTTCTTTACCATGCTACTGACTTTGTGAGACTGTGGGTAAAGTGCTTACTCCCCATGCTCATCTGTCAAATGATTGCAGAACAGAAGTTTCCTTCTTCACGAGAATGTTGTAAACATAAATACATTAAAAAGGCTGTAAGGTGGTCATAACTTGTTGCTTTATTTTTGCTTCTGAATGAAGCAAAACAAGTGTATAACTTTCAGCTTTTTAACTTAAAATAAATAGCTAGGTGGCTGAAGTTAGTCTGAAAACACAATCTGTGACAAACCATGCATTAGTAATTGCATATCACTGAAGTCATCAGCAAATTTAGGTCAAACATAGAACGTAAGTATAGAGATGAGCAGAAGTATAGAGATGTCACCTTTCAACACGTGTATTTAAAATGTAACCTTTTTATTAGGGCTGTGAGAGGCTTTGGACCGTGCTTCAGATCCAGAGAAGCTTCTGATGCTTCAGCATCCAAAGCAGCATGTCCCAATCGAAGCACTGGCTTCTTTAGGCTTTCTGAAGCAGTTCAGAGCTTCCAAACCACTTTGGAAAAGCTTCAGAGCTGCTTCGGAGATCAAGCCATAGGGTATAATGGGGAATCAATGAAATAGCTATAACTTTGTTGTTTTTTGTCTGATTTGGATGAAACTTGCTGGGATGGTAGCTTCTGATGAGAGCATGAAGCCTACCAAGTTTCTTGACAATCAGTGGAGGGGTTTGGGAGGAAAAGCACCCCAAATTCTTGAAAGCAAAACATGTCACATGTATGTGTTACACCACAGCAGGGTGAAAACTACAGGAGTGGTGGCCCCTGGTGAGGCCACAAAGCCTGCCAAGTTTCAAGGAGATAGGTGCAGGAGAAGTCCGGCTTCTGGTGCCTTGCCCCTCTGGCTGCTGACAGGCAAAACTCATGACACGGGTGACACTGTGTGTGTTAAGGCGCAGTGGGGTGAAAGCTGCAGGCCTACTAGCCCCCGCTGCAGCCACGAAGCCTGCCAGCTGTCAAGCAGGGGAGTTCTGGGGCCCTGCACCCCTAGCTGCTGACAGACAAAACTCATGACATGGGTGGTTGTACAACTGACTATTTCTGTCTTGAGGCTGTTGATTGTCTGTACTGAATATTTCCCCTCCTTAGCCTGTGGTTTTGTAGGTGTTAATCCTTGCTCATTAACTCATTATATAGTAGCTAGGTGCTGTGTATCCAGCTGGTCCCTGAGTGAATCATGATTAACTGGTAACTGGTAACACAGTAACTTAGCAGCCAGGCCTGCAGTAGTCCATTCTCCCCCCTCCCCGCCACCCGCCCCAAATGCCCCAAGACAGACACAGTTGCACAAGCACCCATGTCATGAGTTTTGCCTATCAGCAGCTAGAGGTGCAGGAACCCAGAACTCCTGCACTTATCTCCTCGACAGCTGGCAGGCTTCCTGGCCTCAGCAGGGGCCACTACCCCTGCAGCTTTTAGCCTCTGCACCTTAACACACACACAGTGTCACCCATGTTATGAGTTTTGCCTGTCAGCAGCTTGAGGTGCAGTTCCCCCTGAACACTTGCACCTATCACCTTGGAACTGGGCAGTCTTTGTGGCCTCAGCAGGGGCTACTGCCTCTGCAGTTTTCACCTCCCCTGTAGTGTAATACATTCACAAGACCCCAGACAGGTGATCATCCAACCTCCTCTTGAATTTGTGGTTCCAGATTTTGGCCACCCTAACTGTAAAATATCGTCTTATGATCTCTCACCTAAACCTATTCTCCATCAGCTTAATACCATTGTTCCTTGTCACCCCAGGTGGTGCTGGGGAGAAAAGGGCTCTACCTGTTTGCTGTTGATCACCCCTGATGAGTTTGTAGGCAGCCACCAGGTCCCCCCTCAGCCTCCTCTTGCTGAGCCTGAGCAGGTTCAGGTCTCTCAGTCTCTCCTCATAGGGCCTGTCCTGCTGCCCTGTCACCAAGCAGGTGGCCCTCCTCTGAACTCTCTCCAGGCTGGCCACATCCTTTTTAAGGTGCGGCGCCCAGAACTGGATGCAGTACTCCAATTGAGGCCTGACCAAAGTCGCACAGAGGGGGAGGATCACCTCTCTGGACCGGCTTGAGATGCATCTTTGTATGCATGACAAGTATGGCTGACCTTGCTGTTGTCACTTGTGGAAGTCCTTTCACTTTGATGCTCCTCATTTTTTCCCCTCTAAATGCTTATTTTTCTTGACAAAGTGCTTTGACATCTTCAGGTAAAAAGCATTTTGAGTGAGCTGAGTAATATCATGAGAGTGACTGGACATTAGTATCTATATGTGTCATAAATGTAAGTGACTGAACAAACCTTGAACACCAAGGGAATTCAGATGTGGAACCAGATATAAACTATGGTGGCTAATCCTTATTTCATTAGAACGAATAAAAGTTAAGTAACCAAATTCCTCAGTCACCTGACTCTTGGGAAAGTTGGGATTCAAACAAAATTTTGTAACATATTTGATCACTGGAGTGAAAAACAACTATGGAAATGACAAAGGAGGTGACAAATCTCATGCAAAAATACAGATTCTTAATGGTATCTGCATATCCTGAGTGATTTACACTCCTGAGGGAAAAGTTAGCAAATTTGATCTTTTACTTTGTTTTTAAGGTGCTGCAGCTCATTTCCTGATCAATGGGACCTCATTGCAAGAACAAGGGAAGCTGGAAGTGAGTCTCTTGTGACTGTGTGAAGATAGCCTTGCACTTTTTTTTTCCAGCATTTTCGTTGCTATGTCCTCTTAGACAAGCAGAATATAGCAACTCCACGATGTGTGAGAGAGTTACAGTGGGGTGAAAGCTGCAGGGATGGTGGCCCCTGCTGCAGCCATGAAGGAGATAGGTGCAGGGGAGTTCTGGGTTCCTGCACCTCTAGCTGTTGACAGGCAAGACTCATGACATGGGTGCTTGTGCAACAGTGTCTGTCTTGGGGCACGAGGTAGGGTGGGGGGGACGACTTCTGCAGGCCTGGCTGCTAAGCTACTGTTTGTTACCAGTTACCAATCAATCACGATTCACTCAGGGACCAGCTCAATACACAGTTCCTAACTAATGTAACCAGTTGATTAGCAACAATTAACACCTACAAAACCACAGACTAAGGAGAGGAAATAATCAATACAGACGATCAACTGCCCCAAGACAGAGACAGTCAGTTGCACAAGCACCCATGTCACGAGTTTTGCCTGTCAGCAGCTTTAGGTGCAGTTTCCCCTTAACCCCTGCACCAATCTTCTTGAAACTTGGCAGGCTTTGTGGCTTCAGCAGGGGCTACCACCTCTGCAGTTTTCACCCCTCTCTGGTGTAACACATACATGTGACAAGAGTTTTGCTTTCAAGAATTTGGGGTACAGTTTCCTCCTGCACTGATCTTCTTATAACTTGGCAGGCTTCATGCTCTCAGCAGCAGCTACCATTCCTAAAAGTTTCATTCAAATCATCCAAAAAACAACAAAGTTATAGCTATTTCATTTATTCCCCATTATACCCTATGGCCAGATCTCTGAGGTGGCTCTGAAGCTTCAGAGCTGCTTCAGATGGATCAAAGCGGGAACCCGGTCTGGAGCTCTGGATCAGATCCCTGGCATCTGAAGCAACCGGATCCAAAGCCAGATTGAATAGCTGTCTACTCGCCCAGGCCTACTGCGCAGTAACTAATAGGACATAAATTTGATACCTGCATGATGCAAGTATCAAATTTACACTCAAGTTGGCATAAATATTTACTGTGCAGTACAAGAGTGCACATGTAGACACACACCTGTACTGTGCAGTAATTTTGGTTACTGTGCAGGAAATATGCACAGGTAGACACACTCTAATAGTAATATAACATTAAGGGTTTAAGGTTAGACCCTCCAGTCAGAAAGCTACAAAGCCGTTTTATTGTGTTGCATATTGACCTATCTACCTGTCTGTCTGTCATAGGAAATAGCATTCTATGGATCCAAAAGGTAGAGCTTGGTATTTTTTCCCCTAAAAGTCTGTAGGATATCTATGGATTAAGGATAGAGTTTTGTTTCACTTTATGTTCCCAAATAGCACTTACCCAGGCACTTTCACAGTTTGCAGTCCTATTCCATGTACAATCCTTTTCCATATGCATGTGCATGTGCATGTGCATGTGCAATAGCCTGTGTCCTGGCCAGGCAGATAATGGACTTTGCACATATATACCTTATGTGTAAGTCCTGAAATATATAGCTGGACAAGAAGCCATATGGAGAGAGAGGAGGATGAGTACTGTGCTATGCTTTAGCCCAATAGCCCAGTGGTTATGGTGTTTACCTGGGAATCATGAAACCCAGGCTCTAGGACCCCTTTACCTAGTGGGTGTTTGAACCTGCATTTCCCCAGCTTCTTAGCACAGTGCTCTAACTGTGTGTGACTGTCTGTGGCAGGGCACTTGGGATGCCTGCCATTTTAAGAGGCCAGGCAGTGTGAAAAGCTGCTGGCAGGTGTAGGCTGGGGCTAATTGGGGGGGTCAGCTGACCCAAAGAGCTGGCAGGTTAAGTCCAGGCCCTAAGAGAAGCTGGCAGTAACATCCTGGAGCCCGCTGAAAGAACCTCTCCTCAGCAGGTGGCTGCAACTCCAGAAAGTCAGCTTGGAGAGAACACCTAAAGCAGTCTAGAGGTTTGGGGAGGAACCAAGGGGAGGAAGAGATTTCTAGGGACCCAGGCTGGGGTCCAGAACCTAATGAGAGGCTGAAAGTGTGGGACCAGTGAGCATCCAGGAACCCCATAAGGGGGCTTAAGTGAAAAAAAAATCAATGAGGATGTGATATGCGACGCATGGGGCATGGTGTAGGGGAGGAATGGAGCCAGATGCTCCATTAGCTCATAAGGCAGAGGACACATGCACTGGGTGGTCAATTGTGAGAGCAATTTGGGAAGCCCTGGGGCAG
Organism: Crocodylus porosus; assembly: GCF_001723895.1. Taxonomy (NCBI): domain Eukaryota; kingdom Metazoa; phylum Chordata; order Crocodylia; family Crocodylidae; genus Crocodylus; species Crocodylus porosus. Next base: position 75,282,633 of record NW_017728943.1, on the reverse strand, counting down.
CCTCCCTCATAAAAAATAATATACATCAAGGCATAGTGGTGAATGAAGAGGTAATTGCCCACAAAGTGAGGGCTACAGGGATTCTAGGGGCTTCATGGCCACCCCTGAAGAGGCATCCTATAACACTGACTACTTCCCTTCTCCAGCCTTCTTGAAGCTGAGCAACTGGGCTTTGCATTTGATAATCATTGGCTAAACTAGAAGAGCAGTGGACAAGTTTCTGCTAGGGTAGGACTAGGGTGACCACCTTTTCAAAAGGGAAAGACAGGACACGTGCCTGCCTTCCCCCTCCCTTCTTCCTGCTGCTGGACCACAGCTGAGTGGAGCAGGGTGGGGGTGGATGTGGGCTGCCTTCTGTGGGCCTGGGGCTCCCCACCCTGCTGCCTTCCTTTCAGGAGTCCCAAGCTGGCTGTGTGTCCCATGCTGGCTGTGCTCTCCCTGCCTATCCGGCAGCAGTAGGAGGCACAATTCTGCACCACCACCACACCTGCTGCTGCTGGGTAGGCAAGGGGTGTCTCACCATGGTGGAGTGGCCAGCATGGGTTCCCTTGGGGCAGGGCAGCATGGTGGGGAGCCCCGAGCCTGCAGCAGGCAGCCTTCATCTGCACCCACCTTGTGCACAAATCTGAGGGGGTATTGTACTTATTCCCCTCCCTCCCCTGCTCCCTGGACAAGCTACTCATGGCTCCATCCCACTCCCCACCCAGGCCTCATATATTGCCCTGGCTGGCAGCACCCCCCAGCTCATCTCTCACTCCCTCCCTCATCATGGGGGCCTCCCTCACTCCCTACACCCTCTCCCCACCCATAAATTTCCCTGCATGGAGCTGCTCTCCAGACTGCCTGGCTGTATTCCTGGCCAGGTGCATATGTGTGAGCGTGCACATGCATGTGGCATCCCCTGTATCCCACTTCTGGCAGCCCCTTGCAGGCTGTAATGCTTCCAGCCTGCAAGGGGAAACCTACAGTTTCACATGGATCCCTGCACAAGGCTGCAAGTCCAAGACAAATGGTGTCCTGGAGTTGTGCAGCCTGGGACCTGGACTTGAGGTTCCTATTCCACCATTGTCCCACCCAGTTAGGGTTGGGTGGTCACCTTAGCTAGAACCCAAGGTTCCTTCCTTTCTAGAGTAACATCCATCTCAGAGCCCCACACCCTCCAGCTTGTTCTTTTCCTCTTTGCACCATCTATCACCCTTTCTTGGCTGCACAATGCTCCAGCCCTCTAGGGTATGGTTAGGACCTGGGTCTCCTGCTTTCCTGGGTGAGTACCATAACCATTAGGCTAAACCATGGAAAGGACCCTGCCTACTCACAGGTTTTTGCCCACCTACAGTTTTGGGACCTAGCACTCAGGCCAATATGCTGTATGGAGCTGTGTTCCTGCCAGGCCACCAGGCTTAGTAACTGTGTGGATGCTTGTATGTCTACGTTGTAACTGGAGTAGAATCGTTACCTGTGCAGAAGTGTCCTTTACTATCTGTAAGTAAAATTAATGTCAACTGTAGGTGCTATAGGACTTATGCCCCTTCTGAGACAATGCCTTCTCTTCTGCTTTACAGGGTAAGGAGTCCTATATTACCCCTAAACCCCTCCCAGTTGGTAGAATCTCACCCACCACAACTATGATGTTTAGTAGGTATTTATTTCAGTGGGAAGATGTTAAAAAAAAACCCCACAAAGCAGAAGAAAGGTATCCACTGGCCCAGCAATAAAAAAAGGGAAAACAACAGAAAATATGGGGCTCCACCATCCCCTGCACTCCATCCTCACACCACCTCAAACCCTGATGTTCCCTTCAGGGTACTTACAGAAACTAAAGAAAGAGAGAGAAAAAAAAAAAAGAAAACCAAAAGTGAAGCAGTTCCTTGCCGCTCCCATGGCTCTTAGTGAACTCAGAAAGTTTACTTCAGGTCAATGGACTTCTCACCGCTGTTCTCAAGCTCTGCCTCTTGGCTGTCAATCCTTCTTCATTGCTCCCGGTGAGTCCCTGGCCTGTGCTGGGAGCTCACCCTCCCAATGTCTTGTTGCCTCATCTGCTTCGGGTTGCCTCCAATCCTTGTTTGCCCGCTCAAACGAACTGGCTTCCAGCCTCACTCTCCACTGGGCGGTTCCAAGAGTGGAGTTCCCTGCCATGTTGCATCCCTTTCCCCCAGGCTGCCCATGTCTGGGGCCTGAAATAGGCAGCACAGCAACCCCTGGACCAATCCATAGCCAGTATCCGCTACAGAAGTGTGTTTTCCGGATGCCAGGACTTTTCATGGTCCTCCAGTCTTCTAAGGAAGTGTGGAGAAAGAGTTTGTTCCTAAGGCAAATCCCCTTTCCTGACCTCTCTCCTTCTTACAGTTACTCATAAGCAGGGATCTGGGTTTTCCGTTTGCCACAGAAAAACATGGATTTTTTTCCTTTAAAGGAGAAACGTGCAGGAAACAGCAGGTCTCCCCTTGCAGCCTGGCAGAGTTCTGGCCTGCAGGGGGCTGGGGGAACAGGAGGAAGCCGATCAAGCAGGGTCTACATGTGCATGTGTGGACATGTGCACACATGCACGTGGCAGCCAGGCAGCCCGGTGGAGATCTGCAGAAGTGTTAATGTGCCACCAGGGCTGAGGCAAATTGTTGGGTTGCTGTGTGGAAAGCTGGGACAGCCACTGCCTGTCCTGTAAACCTGTGTGAGTACAGACACTCTGTCTTCAGACTTCTCAGTCAAGCACTTTCCCCTTCTAATGCATTTCTTTGTTACAACAAAAAAAAGAAAAGAACTCAACAATATGTATTTACTGTTACAGCATGTAAGACGATTCCAGTTTTCATGCGAGCTGGAGATGCTCTCAAATTCTCCTTCATCTTCAGGTTTGTGTCTATTTTCCTCCTTATGGAGCCTTTTCTGCTTATGTTTGGTGGGGGGGGAAGGAGGCAAAAAGATAGACTTGAGCATGTATCTGGAGGCAAGGAACTACAGAGTTATAGCCCTGCCTATGCTACTAGGGAGGTCACTTTGCCCTGCTGTCTGTAACCTAAGGATAATGATATCTCCTACATCATTCACAAAGGTGTTTTTGTGATCTGAGACCATTGATAGTCAACGGACATCTACTTCAAGCCCATCACAGGCCATTGCCAATATGAAGCAAGCTGCCCAATACCATAGGTCAGGAACAAGACTGAGGGGATAAAATGAATCCCTTCACACATGCCATTAACTGACAAAGACTTTTAATGCCTTTGTTGATTTCCCATTCCAGAAATTGTACGCTGCATGCTAAAATCACTGTCCAGGACTGTCTTCCTACCTTAGCACTCTACTGATGTGGTTACCATATGCAGTCTTACCTCTCTTCCTGTTATAGCTTGGCATTGGAACTTCTTAACTTCTGTACCCAGGCTAATGTAGGCTTTATAACTAACTGCATATCTTGTATTGCATTAATATACACCAGCCATGTATGCACATAGCTACCATGCACATGATGCTGTATTATCTTACAGCTGTACAAAACTGTAAATAACCATGAATTTTAGCATTTTCTAATAATGTTTTGAGGGTGAGGCTTGAGTTTTGTGAAAAGGAGCCAAAATGAATCAGCCATCCAAATCTCATTGAAATTCAATGAGAGATGGGTTGCTAATTCTTTTTGGCTGCTTTAAAACTCCTGGGTGGAAAGCCCAATATATATGCTAATAATTGCTATAATTTATTCTGCTAAGTTTTAGTTCATTGGTGAGTTTAACTTTTTTTCAAAGTAACTTCTTTCAAACTGCTTTGTAATTGCTTTCTAACATGGAGTCCTTGACTTATTTCTGCAGTTCACACCCTGAGACCATCTGACATTAAAGCGGTCACTGCAATAGGAAGTTTGCAAACTGTAAGTATAATCATGAAATGTGTTCTGAGGTGAGCTACCATACTCAGCACAATGCTGTTTCTGTGACAACCAGTAACAAAATTCCAGCTGAGTTAAATGATGCAGGACTGCATCCTAGTTTGGGTGTTTAGGACTTGAAACCTTCAGGACTGGCAATGTGCAGTGGTAGAGATATCAGATTACTGCCTTCCATAATATAACTAATTCTAAGAACTGTTGCATTTCCCTAGTCAAGTGACTCTCAGTCAGGGTGCCATGAGATCCTCTCAAGGCTGCTGCACAATGTTAGCATTGTGAAGGGTGCAAGCATGACTCACAAGATAAACCCAGAGATTTGAAATAGAGATCTGTAATGTTAAAAACAGATTCTGATTTGGTGTGATCTTTCTGAGTTTGAATGGTTTGCAAGAGAAGAATTGCTGTATTAATTTTCTGGAGTTAAAAAAAAAACAAGTGAAAACTAAGAGCTGGCATTTTCTGAGGAATGCTTTGACTCTAAAAAGGTTGAGAGCCATGGCTCTAGTCCAAATGCAATGTTTTGGGCTTGATAGTTCTTTGGGTGAAATTCTCTGGCCTGCAGGTCAGATTAAGTGATCATTTCTGTCCTTAAGATCTCTAGTTATAAATCTGTGAAAGAGAATGGGGCCTCACATAAGATGGTTTGATCAGAAGTCCTCTGCATTCTGGGAGAGCTTAGACCCACATGCTTGATTAAAATGTTGACGTCTAGGATTATAATTACAAATAAGTAAGTCATTATTTGCTTCTTGCCACAATCCCTCATATTTCCTACTCTGTATTTGTGCGTTCAGGAAAATCAACATGGAAAGGTGTTGTGGTAGTGGTGGTGATGCTTGTGGAGGAACAAAAGGTTACTTCAAAGCAAAGTTGAAATCACCACTACTGAAATAAGAGGTACTCCCATCTAAGCAGCCACTTTTCCTATAGAAACATTTAGAAGAAGTTTCACAAACAGCTTAACATTGCAGGCCCTAAACCTGTGAGGTACCATTACAACTTATATTCTGGTTGTATTGGATGGCACTCAGCACTTTGAATTTGGTTACAGACTGCAAAGTCTCTCTATTACTTACACCTGTCTGCCATACATTTCTAAGATGTGTTGCAGAACTCATGCATTTCTAAGAGAGTATTATGGTCCTTCCATGTTTTTCTCTCTTGAAAGGAGCTAATGATACTTGGCTTACCCTAGATCTTATTTTTCTTCATTTATATTAATTGCAGCTCAACACGTTAGAACCCCCTTGTGTTAATTCTTCTATGGCATTGGTTAGGTGCTATGGTAAGAAATACATAATTATTTGCATTTAAGAAAAGTTGGCTTCAGGAAAGGGGACATCTCTGGTTGTCTCTGGGACCAACCCAAAGCCCACTGGAATCAAAGGATTAAAGGAAAGTAGGGCTGGAAGGATCTTCACAAGGTCATCTAGTCTAACCTGCTGCTCAAGGCAGGATCATCCCTGACCAAATCATGATAGCCAAGTGTCTGTCTCACCTACTCTTGAAAACTCTCAAGGACATTCTGCAGTATCTCTAGGTTGAAAAATTAGGACTTTTCTATTTATCTTAAGGTTTTATACTAATGTCTACTAAAGCTGCATGCCTTCCAGGTAAATGACCTACAAGGATTTTGACAGACAAGGTTATTGTTTTCCTATGTCCTTAGACCAACACAGCTATAACCAGCACCTGCTACAAAGGACTTTGAATCATGCTCCCTCTTGAAAAGGGTTAAGCCAACAGGTGCCTATATATTCCAGGAAACCAGTTCAATCCATTCCTTGGGATATTAAAAAGTTAGAGTATGTTAACTTTTAAAACTTATTTGATACATAATTTGGACTATTAGAATGTATGAAATAGTCACCAAATAATAAGACAATGCAGTGCCATAAGGAAACCCTAAAAGTAATTACCCTGAGAGCTAACCTAAAAATATGTGAATAATTAATGTGTTGTAATTTAAATATGATGGGGAAAATATTTGCCATAGTTACAATATAAACTGTGATAGAGCTAGAAAGCAATTTACTTTCTTAGTAACACTTTTATTGGTCTATGTTTATTCACAGACCCTATCTTCTGGGATGAGTGATGAAGACTTACTTCAAAGGTAGCAATAAACTGTTGTTCGTTAGTCCTGATAACATCTATGGATAACTCACAGCACAACATGGCAGGGATGAGGGCTAGGTTCTGAATTCAGGAAGCACTCAGTTTTTGTCATATCCACAAATTGCTTTTGTATATTAGTGTTCAGAAGCAAGGTAGTGATCTTAGTAAAAATATGAATCCAAGCCATTACATCCCTCATCACCTTAGTGTTACTAGACAGGCAAGGTTCTTTGTGTAGATGTGATATCTGTTATTAGACCAACTGAGTAGTTGGAAAAAAGTTATTTGCAAGCTTTCAGGTGCAATCACCCTTCTTCAGGCATTAGAGTCTCCATCTCCTTCCAGTCTCAGAACAGCAGAGGCTTCCTATGCCTGAAGAAGGGTGATTATACCCAAAAGCTTGCAAACAACTTTTTTCCAACTGCTCAGTTGGTCTAATAAAAGATATCACATCTACCCAAAGAACTTTTCATGCCTATGCCCTTAGAACAACACAAATGCAACCAAAAAGCTAGCAACATGGTGTTAATAAAAGCATTTAGCAACTTTCGTGCAAGGATGTCAGATGGCTTGTAAATGTTGATTGAACCTCATGAAATCATGACAAAGTCTGTATGCTATTACCATCCACTATTAACTGATAACGACACAGAGAGGGGCTAAGTAATTTGCCCAAAATCTAGAGGGAGCCATTGGCAAGGTAAAGAACAGACCCAAGAAGTCCTGATGTCCAGTGTCTGGCTCTGATCACCAGACCACCTCTCCTGGATGCTGGCGTGAGACTTGAGTGCTTCCTCAATATGCTTTATACTGTTTTCTTCTCTTAGTCCCAGTTATCAGAACTGTTAAATCAGTAAGAGAAAAAGGCTTGATTCTCAACTGGTACATATCTGCATGGCTCTGTTGAAGTCAATGGGCCAGTGCCAGTTTTCACGAGCTACGGGTGCACGCTTAAGTAAGAAACATTTAAAGGACAAAACTTTAAAAATGATTGTTCTAATTTTGCTTGTACAAACATATGTATCCACTCATCTGGGTACCCTTGCACAGGTGGATGCATGAACTAGGTGCTGCATTGTTAGTTTTCAAGTACTACTACTGGTATACACAGTATTTGTGTAGATACTTTGCAGTGGGGATAAAGTTGGATGGAAATAAAATTAATACTTTAAAAATAAACAATGCTGGAAACAAAAGTACTGATAGCTACTTCTTCCTTTGCCTTTCCTCTAATGCCCAAGATCTGTATTTTGATCAGGCTTTGCAACTGCTGATATCATTATGGCATTATGTGAGGAATCTAGTCAGGAGACACCCAGCTCTGTTAGGTGGGCAGTGATTTCAGCAACTGTTGGAAGAGGCATGAAACTCTGAACTCTTTTCAGCGAGAAATCAGTATGGTGCTGTTATTGGGGCACTGTATTTAGGAAAAATGTAATGAAAGCCAACTTAATATGGGTATGTGTGTTTGTCATTTTTCCCCTCCGCCTATAGCACAGAAAGAAGCCTCATTGAAGCAGGCACGGAAACACTTGCAGGTGTGTCTTGTGTTTTGTTCTTAACACTGAAACATAAGAAAATCTTGTATGTGACTTACTGACCATGCATCATTAAAACTGTGGTGGGTGCAACTCCTTTGCTAGGCCCTTCAATTAGGTGCAGTGTCAGTGCACTGAATGCTGGAAGGAGGAAACTGGGGATCTGTCTAAATTGCAGTTGGAGGCATGACCACAGCCTGAATAGGGATAGCTACACTAGCTTTACTCAAGCTAGCTTGGGTAACAGTAGTAATAATGCCTAGGCCTTTGTATCTTCATAAGGCTTTGGTGTAGGCTGTCCAAGTTCACCAGGGACTCTGGGTGCATGCTCAGATAGTTGGTCTATATGTTCACATGCTCACAATTTTGGTTACTCATGCTAGCTAAATTAAACCCTCTGCAAGTATGCCTGCCCATGTGACAATCACTTTGCAATGAGATCAGGACCCAAGTCACAGTCACTCTACAAGCAGACACCCCTCACCCACTCCAGGATATGAGAAGGTCAGTCAGTGGTCACTCCCAATCTTAACATGGTTAAGGCAAACCAGTTTCTATGGCCAGGACAGCTCCTGCTCCCAGCACCTTCCGCTGGCTGCTTGGAGTGCAGCCCTGTCCCGGCCCACTCCATGCAGATCTGGGGACATATACCACCCCCATGCTCTTCTAGACCAGAGGCAGGAGCAGAGGCAAGAGCCACTGGATGAGCCGCCAGATGAGCAGCTCCGGGACTGGCAGCCTGTAGCAGCAGCAGCCACTCACCCCTTCCCCCGTGCCCCATGATCTACCCCTCCCTCCACCCCCCGCAACAGACTTACCAAGTGGAGGCAGGTGTGCCAAGTGTGGTAAAGGAACCAATCCCCCATTTGTAACATTGTTCCTATGGAAAATTGGTTCCAAGTTACAATGTTTCAACTTAAGATGTGGATTTCAGGAACCAATTGCATTTTAAGTCTGAGGACTGCCTGTAATCAAAAGATACAGTTTCTTTAGTTCTATAGTCATTAGAACGAAATCTGCATCTCTCTCCAATTCATAACACAAAATGGAGCCGCTTTGAGCATCTTGACATTTCAGCGAGAGAAAGTTGTTTCCACACCTGAGTCAATGTTCACCCAAGTTAATATTTTCACACCTGAGTAAATATTTTTAGCTAGAGTCAAAAACAGTCTTCAGGGCTGTAAAACAGGTGCAACATTAAGAGGAACTGCTAGCAGACATCAGAATTGAAGAAGAAAGGATAGCTTAATTAGTGGAACATCAAGACTATTAAAAAAGGAGAGACGGTTGTTAACAGCTGTGAAATGAAGAGTTTAGAAAGAAGCAGGTAGATTATAATGAACCATGACATCAACTGACTCCTTCACTGCTGCCTAAATAGAAACGCTGTTGCCGCTGCCCTATCCTTTAAAAGGCAGTTGGTTTTAAACTTTGGGTATATCAGGAATTAAAGTGAGGTACAACTGTACCACCACTTCCCTTCCCACTCCCTCCCAGATCTACCTCTTTGTTTGCTCATGTGAAAAGTCTCTTATTACCCATCCAACATCCTGGCAATACTAGGGCTAAAGCAAACAGATTGAAACTTCATGCCATTACTTCTAAAACATGTGGGAAAAATGTCCTTGGGAAGAGCTGTGGTAGATCAGTGATGTAGCACCTACAGTACTTGTCAAGGGGTCCATGATCCTAACTTGGCTTCTTTTCATTCAGTTCACTGTTAGGGGTAACATGTCAGAGCAGCAGCCCTTGGCCTCTGGGAATTTACTGACTCATGTGTCATTCAGCTCTCATTAGCAGGTTTAATCCCTCTGTCTGGCATCAGTTTTCTCTTGGCACTAGAAGAGCAACATCAGGAAGCAACTCCATGTAAGTGGACTTTTTTAATGATGGTTAAATGTGCAGGGCTAAAAGCCCAGTGGGAATGAATATTGTTAATGGGGCACAGCCCATGCACATCACAAGCAGTCCCTGCAAAAGAGGTTCACCTCTCACTTGTCAGTGCCAGGATTTAAAAAGACTCTATGGCCTCTTCAGTATGCCAAGGGACTGATCTTTCGATCTGAAACCAGGTCCGTCTGTCTTTTTCTTTCTTTCTTTCTTTCAAGATGGTCGCTGACAGGAGGGTTTGCTCAGAGCTCTGAAAGTTTCTCTCTGTTTTGCGAGCCTTTCTACTTCTCTTGTTTTGTTTCCTCCCCTAGACAGTCTGATCCCTTCCCCACTTTTCATTACTTTTTCCTGCTTTCCCCCCTTTCTCAGACCTTTTTCCTGCAGTAATACTCTGTCCCTCCCTTCTCCCTCCCTCTTCTTCAGGTTGTTTTTTGTTTTCCCTCCCTCTCCCTGCAGCTTTTCCCTTCCCTTCCCTGCTACACTGCTTACCTTTCTCCTCCCCCCTGGGATTAGTTTGTTTCCAGTTTCTTTCTTCCCTGCCCTGCCCATCCCCCAGCACCTCTGGTTCCTTGCAGGGTTAGCCCTGTTTTTGCTGGAATGGCTGAAGGCAGCTCCCAGCAGTTCACTGCCGGGGCTTCAGCCCCTCTGGACCAGAGCTTTGGTCTCTGGCTTCATGCCCCTCCCTCCATTGGGGTGGAGGAGTATGCTGCTGCTATGGGGGTGCTCATAGGCTGCAAACATGTTCTCTATGCTCCCCAGGTGAGTTCAGACCTCATCATCTTCCTCAGCTCCCCTGCTTTAATGAATGAACTTGTGGTAGCAGGTGTGTCTGTCAGGTGTGTTTTGCACCGACCGCTCATGTAGTAGCCTCAAACATGCCTCCATTTGTCTCGGATGATGACCTCACTAACCGCCTGTGCCCTTACGGCATGGTTACAGGGCCAGTCCATAGACTGCTGCTTAGCAGCAAGGTCCCCGAACTCCGGCATGCCCTATCCTTTAAAAGGCAGCTGTTTATGATTCTCAATGGAGAGTGTCGGGGTTTGCCCCAGTCTATGTCCTTCCTGTTTAATGGGCAGCATTATGAGGTCTACCTCACCATTGGGGATACCTCATGCTTTTGGTGTGGCAGCAAGTCCCACCTGGCTACCCAGTGTCCGAAGAAGAAGCTGGCCACAGCAGAGCCACCTGCGGCTGCACCCAATGATGGTTCATCCAGCTCTGGTGCGGCAGACCCATCAAGTGGTGGGGAAGGCCCTTCCTCCCAATCACTCCCTGTTTTATCAGAGTCTGCTAGCTCAGTGGTGGTGGAGCCAGCCTCCCTTTTTCCTCCCCACTCAGGGGAAGATTTGGCCCCTCCTGCTGGAAAGGACACATCCCAGAAAAAAGGGCATCTTTTAAAAAGGCCTCATTATCCCCTCAAGGCCTTCCCACCACTCCAAGGGGAGCTGAGGTTAGTGAGCAGGGTCCCCCCTCTCCTCCTGCCTCCTTGGCATCCCTGGCTACTCAGGGGTGACCTTGGGGTGGGGGAAGTGGTGGAGGAGTCTGACAGCCTTCCCCCAACCTCTGAGCTTTTTGAGGATGACGAGGCTCATATGGAGGTTGGACCCTCTGGGAGTGGTTCTGGGAGCAAGAGTGCCTGGCCCATGAGAGCGCCCCACCCACAAGATCAGGGGCTGATATTCCCTCTCAGACCCCCTTGGAAAACACTGCTCCCACAGGATCTGATGTTGAGGATCCTGATGAGGAGACAAGTGCTCCTCCTGGGACTCGGCAGCTCTCAGTGCCTGACGTGTACAGCTCCTCCTCCTTGGGGTTGGATTTTGATTCTGCTTCTGAGGACGAGTTAACAGAAGTCCTGCCTCCAGAGGTGGCATCCTCTGATTCAGCTATGGTGCCCCCCTCAATAGGGAGTGTCTCCACCCCAGAGGTGGAACCTGTTCCTGCTTCTGAGGAATCTGCCTGTATCAGTTACTCGGTTGAAAGCCTTACTGAGGTTCTAAACCAGACAAAGCACTACTGGAGGCTTGCACAGCATATACATAAATAGTTCCCAGAGCCTGAGACATTTGTGGTGTTTAAGACTGCAGCAGTGTCTCTCCACTCCACTGTGGGGATGCAGCGATATAGTTCTCACTTAAACAAGCCTCCATGTGTTATTGGGCACTTATTGTGACCAGTGCCGGTTGGCAAGCTATAGGCTTGGCTTTCTCCAAGTCCTGCATGCTTGCTCCTCTCTGCTGTTCCTCTCTATCCCCTTGGCTTTGCCTGCCCTGCTTTTCCACACCCTTCATGCATGGCTGCCACAGCCTTTGGTTCACTCAATGCCCATGGCTACAGAGAACCTGTGAAGTAGACGGCAGTCTTTGATTTCCTGTGCCAGAAAAAGCTGGATGTCACCTTTCTGCACAAAACTCATACTGATGCAGCTAGTCTAGCCGACTGGCATGCCACTTGAAAGGACCATATATTCCTGAGCCATGGCACCTCTTTCAGCACAGGCATCACAATCCTCTTATCACTGCAGCTGATGCCTGACTCAGCAGTAGCCAAGGTTCTGGCCACCTGCTAACTGCTCATATGATATTAGCACAACATTGCCTCCTCCTAATTAACATCTATGAGCCCACTGCCAGGTGAGAATGGATAGCCTTCTTGAGACCCTGGCTGACTTTTTGAGGAGTGCAGCTGACAATGATAACCTTCTCCTCCTGGGTAGGGATTTTAATTGCTCGGTTGATGAACAGCATGACTGGAACAGGCCAGAACCCCATCCGTCCTCTGCCTGGTGGCTGCGGACAGCTTTGGAGGCAGGAGACTTGGTGGACGCCTGGCACCATTTCCAAGCTGACACAAGGCAGTGCACTTTGATAAAGGCAACCGCTGTTGGATAGGGCTGTGCGAAGCTTCAGGTGCTGATTCAATTTGGTGGAGATTTGGCCTGATTCAGTGGCCAAATCTCTGATTCAGAATCAAATCAGAGGACCAATTCAAAGCTCTCCAAGTTGATTCAGAAAAGATTTGGAGAGCTTTGGTGATTCGGGCAGTCCCCACCTATTGCAACAAGGAACTGGACCCAGTCTCTATGCTGGTAAGTAGGGGGGAAGGGGGACTGGAGGGGGGGAGAGGACCATGGGGGGAACCCTGCCACGCCCCATCCCCTGCCTGCTCCCTCAGCCCTGTGATCACCCCCTGACCTCTTCCCACCCCCCAACCCTCACATGGCTGCCCTGCCCACCCCAGCTCCCAGCTCTTTAAAAAAAAGCTTCTACTCACCAGCTGCTGCCTGGCGGGGGGGCAATCCCTGCTGCCCCCCACTGCCCCATGTTGCATGGGGAGCTCTGCCACGAGCCCTCCGACCCTCGCCTGCTCCTCCAGCTCCCCCCATGGCTGCCCTGCCTGCCCCAGCTCTGGCTCTTTAAGGAAAAAAAAAACAAAAAACCCCCACACTCACCAGCTGCTGCAGTGGTCTCAGGGCTTCTGGGGTCTCAGGGAAGATCCTCCCATGCAGCATGGGGAAGTGGGGGGTAGCGGGGATTGCCTCCCCCAGCTGGGGAGTAGCTGGTGAGTTGGGGCTTTTTGTTGTTGTTGTTGTTGTTGTTTTTAAAGGGCCAGGAGCTAGGGCAGGTGGGGCAGCCATGGTGGGGACTGGGAGACTAGGCATGGGTCGGTGGGTCTCGTGACAGAACCCCCCACATGGCGTGGGACAGCGGAGATTACCCCCCCTCCAGGCAGCACTCGGTTAGCGGGGACTTTTTTTCACCAAAGAGCTGGGAGCTGGGGTGGGCGGGGCAACCATTGAGAGTGGTGGGGGATGGGGCCTGTGTGATTTGGAGATTCAGCTGATTCAGCAGCAGCCAAATCTCCAAATCAGATTCAGCCAAATTGATTAGGGGTAGTGATTTGAATCATCAAATTGAATCACTATCTCCTGAATTGGCCGAATCCGAAGCAAATACTAGCTACTTTACACAGGCCTACTGGTGGGATTGCCTTGGCATGCCTTGACTGCTTGTATGTTGCCAAGCATTGCCTGCCAGTCCTGCATTATTCCATCCCGGCTCTCAGATCACAGTCTTACTTGCTGTGAGCTAAGTCTCCTTGGCACAGCATGTTCCTGGGCACCCTACTGGTGTTTTAACACCCCCTTGCTGCAAGATGCTCACTTTGGTGAATGCTTTGCCTATTTCTGGTGGACATGGGAGACTGTGAGAACCACATCTGCCTCCTGGAAGCAATGGTGGGATGTGGGGGAAGGCACAGATCAGAGCTTTCTGCCAGCAATACACAGAGCTGGCAATGAGCGAGCTCCGTCGCCAAGTCTGAGGGTTGGAGGGGGATGTAGCAAAGCTTGAGGTAACCCTACATGAAGCTGGTAGAGACACAGGACTACTTGAGAGCCTTAAGCTTCAGAAGAAGCACCTCTGGGAGCTGGCAGAGGGTGCAGCCCAAGGCATGAGGATTCGTGCTCACTGCCAAGAGTTGGCAGAGGCTGATGCCCCAACCCAGTTATTTTTCAACTTGGAAAAGAGACGGGCCCTGCAGAAAATCCTTGACCATCTCAAGACTCCAGATGGCCAGACACTCACAGATTCTGTTGAGATCCGCTGTCACACTGTAGCCTTCTATCAAGACCTGTATGTGGCTGAACCTCTCTGCCCAGAGTCCGCTATGCCCTTACACAAGGGTCCTGCCCAAGCTGTGCCCAATAGCAGTTGATGAACTTAAGCAAGAGCTATCCCTGGAGGAACTCACAATTGTTATGGGGAACCTCACCACAAGCAAAGCCCCAGGGCTTGATGGGCTGCCTGCCAAGTTTTATAAGACCTTCTGGCCCCTCCTTGGCTTCTACCTCTTGCACGTATTTCATGAGAGCCTCATTGATAAAATCCTGCCTGTCAGCTATTGCCGGGCAGCTCTCACCCTGCTACCAAAGACAGGGGACCTCAGCTGCATTAAGAACTGGTGGCCAGTATCCCTTCTGTGTGCCGACTACAAGATTCTGGCCAAAGCCTTAGCCAATCGACTGTGTACTGTCATAGCCTCAGTCACTGGTCCCAAACAGAGCTACTGCATGCTGGCCAGGACCATCCAGGACAATCTGTTCCTGCTTCATGACCTGGTGACAGCCGCGGACCACTTTGGACTGAATGTTGGGCTCGTCTCCTTGGACCAGGAAAATGGCTTTAATAGGGTTAGCCACAACTACCTTTTTCAGACCCTAGAGGGCTTTGGCTTTGGACTGGTCTTCACCTCCACCCTCCAGGTACTGTACTGAGACATCTCCAATATTTTGAAAGTGAACGGCGTACTCTGTGCTCCATTCCCAGCTCACAAGGGCATCTACGAGGGCGACCCCCTCTCAGGAATGCTATACGCTCTGGCCAGTGAGCCCCTGCTTCATGTTCTGTGACGGCACCTGAGTGGCCTTGTTCTTTTATTGACTTCTGGTTTGGTTGGTGGCCCACCAGTTAGGTGGCCCACCAGTGTATGCAGATGATGTGACCATTCTCTTCAGCACCCAGGGTGATGTCCAGTTGCTGGTGGACTGTCAGCATGCTTATAAGTGTGCTTCCTCAGCTCGTGTTAACTGGCCTAAGAGGAATGCCCTACTCCTTGGTGCGTGGGCCAGTCATCCCCCCCCAGACCTGCCCGTGGGTCTCGCCTGGCAGCATGAGGGCCTTAAAGCTCTGGGGGTGTTCCTCAGCCCATCAGTCTTCCCAGCCTGGAATTGGGAAGGCCTCAGTGAGGAGGAGAAGGCGTATGTGCGGTGGTGGCGGTGGCACTGGCGCTTGCCCAACCTCTCCTATGATAGGCGGGTCCTCATTATGAACAATTTGGCAACTGCAGCATTATGGCACCAGTATGCCATGCTGGACCCCCCCGCCAGATTTACTCAAACAGCTTCAAAGACCTCTGGTGGACTTTTTCTGGGGTGGACACCATTGGCTCCCCCAAGCTGTTTTCTATCTAGGTCAGGGCTTGGTTGACTTGGCAGGTAGAGTGGCTGTTTTCCACCTGCAGGCTCTCCATAGACACCTGTATTGTGAAGACTGCCCTCCCTGGCAACAGCTGGCCTGTGTGTTTCTGCGCCAGGTAGGGAACCTTGGGTTTGACGGAGAACTCTTTCTCCTGGATCCTGCCCTCCTGGACTGGGGCATCCCCCTGCCCTTTTACCGCAGCCTGGTGCAGGCCTGGCGGGCTGCCTTCTACCTCCAACCCCAGGCCAGACATCTGCAATTTCCACAGTTGCTGCAGGAACCACTTGTCTACAACATGGCCCTGTACCACAGGCTGTTGAGCCTCAGGTGTGATAGCCACGCTGACTCTCTTATCCCATCACTTATGGTCTGGCTAGGCCAGATTCTTGAAATGGCCTGGTTGGACTGGCTGTCAGCCGAGGCTCTGGTTCCCCGGTTGGGCATGCATTCGGTCCACTGTGCCGCCCGTCTCTTGAGGGAAGTGAAGGCCACCCTGACAGTGGAGGCAGCGGCTGCCATCAAGGATTACCTCCGAGCATGGCGGGACTTACCTGCCGGAGATGTCTCCCTTTCCACCGCTGCCCATTGTCCCAGCTGTGGATAATGATCTGGGCGGTGGACCTGGCACCTTACTGACTTTTCCCGTGCCTCCTGACAGTGATGCTGGGATTCATCTTGATGTGCTTCCCCAGAAAACCCTGTACACATGGGTGGTTTGTGTCTACCACACTCGCATCCTTGCCACTTGACCTGACATGAAGTGGAGGCAGCACCTAGTGGCACTGACACCAGCTCACCCTGTGTGGCACATGCTTTATAAGCTACCCATTGCCAAATGGACTGGCAACCTTCAGTGGTGGTTGCTGCATGCAATACTGGTCACTGGCACTCTCATCTGCCACATGAACCTGACTGCATCAGTGGCCTGTCTTTTTTGCCCAGGGGAGGTAGGAAAGGATTTATTCCATTCCTTCCTCAGGTGTCCCCGGCTACTGCTGCTCTTTGCTGCCCTTGGCATCTTGTCTGAGGCACTAGACTTGGACCTCATAGAGAACACCTATTTGTTTTCTTTCCCATGCTGGGTGGCATGTTATCTGTCTGGCCAACGCTTTGCTTGGTCAGGGTAAGATGGCTATCCTCAAGAGCCTCAGGAACCAACTTGCTGGGGCTGGCTTTAATGATGCCCTGAGACTCTTATTTCTTGGTCCAGGCATGCCTGGAATTTGAACCTGCAGTCCTCCAGTGGACAGTACCCACCATCCAGGCATGTTGGGCCACTCAAGGGGTGCTCTGCAGTGTCGAGGGCATCTGTTTAGTCCTCGTGCTGTGATACTTCTTGCCCCTTCCCGGGATACCAGCAGGGGTCTGAGCGGGCTGTTGTTGTACTAGCTGTTTCTGTTTTTTAGACTGTGAGGGCAGGGCTTGCAGGCCATAGCCCTAGGCTCTGTCTGTTGTACCTGGGCCCCTGCATAGGCGGTGTTTTATTTTTTTGTTGGATTGTTATTCCTTTTTCCCTTAATAAACCTTTATAAAAAGTCAAAAGTCTTTCTTTCTGTCTTTCTTGTTTTTCATCAGCAAAAACAATTTTTCTTTGGTTTCAAATGAGGGTAGGTAGATATCCACCAACTCAGTCACGTCTGCAAATTAGACTCTCAGTCGCATGCTATTATTTACATGCAGAAAATCAGCCAAATCTTTACCTTCAAAAGATTTGACCATTTATCTTTTCCTTTTGTTCTGCAGAGACCTGTTAGACCAAGCCAGAGACATGGTTCAGCGTATGAAACAGAGTCAGGTATGCTTGCAATACAGAACATTTCAAAGAACCCAATGTGGAACACAGGCACGCATGAGAGGCCAAGGGACAAGATTTAGTTGAATTTCGAAATATTTTGAACATGACACCTGGGATCAGTTAGTAATGGAGACTATTAGTTATTCATGGGTAATAAACTAATGTTTTGATTGAAAATAATAATTGACTTGTCCTTTCCAAAGTACCCAGTGTTACTTAGGAAGATGTCCTGCCTTGTTATAGTTTTGCCAGGGTATTCTAGGTACTTGGTTAATAGTGATCCTGGTGCAGTTCCTATTGATTAACAAAGTTATGACTTCTATGATCTATACTGCATGATTGTACCTAGGCTCCTGAGGAATCTTCTTGGAATACAGCAATAATACAATGTCCTCCACTTCTCTTCATACTACGCTGGGTTCCAATTTCAAAATACCCAGTGATGACAAAAGATTGCCTGTGCTAATGTTGGTGGCTGACATGAAGGAGAACAGAATTGGGCTAAGGCTCAGTGTTTTGAAAATCCTACCTTGAAGCTTCATGCACTTATTTTGTTGTATACCACACCAACAAGTCTTTGCTTAAACGGCAAAAGTGATTATAAAATAGATTCTGTTGTCCACTGCTTTTTGCTGGGAGCTCAAAGGCACTATATATTGATGCTGGGCTGGAAAGTGGGGCAGTAATTTTAGTAGGAAACTTGATGAAATTGAACCTTTTAGGTTAGGCTTTGGGATGTGAAGCTAATGTGAACTAGCCCCAGATGCCTATGTCCTCAGGTGGAATAACATTTCTATCATCACTGGTGACAAATATCTTGAACACAGCTGGTTTGTTGGCTTCAGATTTATGTTTGCATCATCAGCTAGTCCCATGGAAAGATAGCTAAAATGGGCAGGATGAGGAAAGAAAGTGATGACTGAGGTTTTTGTCCTCTTACAGCATGCCATCTTCTTCCTCTTGTGCTCTTTCCTTCCAGATTATAGATTTCCAAAATGACTGGAAGTTAATCACCATTTTCTTTAGTACTGAAGACCCATGTCCTCCCTGTGCTTCAGTTTACCAGGTAAGCTGTCCAAAGTATGGTCTAGCAGTCACAGCAGGCAGCTAAGATCAGGGACTCCTGGGCAGGAGTGGATCCAGGGTGGGTTCTGGATATTCTTGTCTACCTCTGTTTCCTACCCACTCAAAGAAAGTAGTGGCCATTGAAAGTCCAGCACCATTTTCTTGAGCACTGGGATTTTTCTTGCTTAGGTCTCACATCTGGTCCGCAGCTTAGTCTCTGAGAGCTGACTAAATCATTAACTTAGGCAATGTGGTTGAATATAATTGACCTATGCCGTCAGTGTCCCACATCAGGTTCTGATATGCAAACTAGATTTAGCAAGATGTCTCATGTAACTTAATGTATATCTGTCCTGTGACTGCAGGAAACTCAGTCTCACTTTTGCAGTAAAAAGACCTTCCCATGTTGACTTATTTTGCATGCATCAAGCAATGAGGACAGCCTGGGGATGCTCTAAGCTCTCACTGTTGAGCATCAGTAGCATGACTGAGGGGGGCAACTGTGGTCACAGCCCTGGCCACCACCCTTACTGGAGGCCACAAAAGCACTTGGTGCTGCATTGGCATGTGACTGCATCACCGCAGTCAGCATGCAAGAGTTGGCACTGCCCAATATGCTGGTGGGTGCCCCCAGTTTGGAGAAGCTGACTGCATAGGTCAATTATATTCAACCACATTGCCTAAGTTAATGATTTGGTCTGCTCTCAGAGACTAGGCTGAGTCAGACCAGATGGGAGACCTGCCCTGCCTCTGCTGAGCACACTGGGAACATAGGACTTTGGGCATGGTGGTGGGTGTTGGCTTCCTAGCTATCTTCATCATCTCATTTCTGGGGTTGACTTGTGTAGAGGGGAGTGGGTGGGCAGGGCTTATTGCTTGCATGGTACCATAGTGGTATTGGCTTTCCCTTAGAGGCATTTTGAAATATGGGCTAAGGATTATTTCTTACAAAGAGTGAAAGGTACTGTCTGTCTTTGCCTCTCATTCAGGACCATGCATTATCTTCCTGTTTTTCTTTCTGATGTTTCCATTCTATTTAAATAGACTCATATGGCACACACACCACTGTTATGCCTGAGCACCTTCCAACTGAATGTAAAACAACATGACCAATGTCAGTCAAGTTTTATTGACTCTCTGTTGTTTTTTCCCCATGAGCACAGTTAATTCATCCAATGGTGTTTGGAGAAATGGGGCAGACTTTTAACTGAGGTCCAGTGACATATTCTCCTGCCACCTGATGCTGCTTCTCCCTCTGCTGAGAGCCACCTTTGCTTTGAACTGCTCTTATCTCTAGTTCATAAAGACACTTTGAAATAGCAATTTTTCTGTGCCTTTGGTGGGCATCAGATTGCACCAAATTGCCCATATTATTAAAAAAAATGAAATGACAAAGCCTGTGCCATGGTCTTTCTTCAGGGCTCTAATGAATTCTCTAAAATTACTCTATTCAAAGACTAGAGTAGAGATAACTGCCTATGAATACTTGAGAGGGAATAACACAGGAGGAAAGGAAGCAGCCATCATAGAAGATAGTTAAGGGACCATAATAAGGAATGAGCTGAAAAAAAGTGAAATTTAACCATGAGAGTAATTAGACTAAATGGGGTGGTGTGCCAAGAGAAGTCCTGAAAGCTCTTTCATCAGAGGTGGCCAAGAGTAATTTAGATAAAACATTTAAAAGGCTCACATGGGGACAAGAGCTATACAAGAGTGGGACATTCTGCAGGGTCCTTCCCTGCTTCAGTGTCTAAGACAGAGGCATGTCTTCCCTCAAGGAAGACATCTATATGATCATCTTCTGTTATTAGTGAAGATGATCTCAGTGGGCACAGGCAGATGCTAGGGCCCTGCTTTAACTCATGGTGCTTTAGAGGGTCCCCCCGCTCCCCCAGCCTGCACCAGCCCCTGGATCTAGCTGGCACCGTCCCCCATGCCCTGGATCCACCTGCAGCAGCCCAGCCCAGCATGTGGGGCACTCCAACAGCCTCCCAGAAGGCTGCCGAACTGCTCTTCTACCAGCCCTGTCCTGCCTCGCCTCCCTTCCTCCCCATCCAGGGCTGTCAGCAGGGAAGGGGGAGCAGGGAGGGCAGGGAGATCCCAGCTGCTGAATAGCCAGAGCTGGGGGCGGGGGGTGGGAATGGGCCCCTTGTCTTGTACCCTGGCTGAGGTACAGGGGGAGCCAGAGGGGGCCTGTGATATGAATGAGCTGAGTTCCACTCTGCCCTCCCCCCCAGCTCTAGCCATTCAGCAGCCCAGAGCAAAATGCTGGCTGCTCCTGGAGGTGGCGGGGGGCCGGGGTAAGAGGTCCCTTTGCCTTGGGGGCCCGACCCAGCTCCCCCCAATACCTCAGCTGGGGTAACTGGAGGGGGTAGGTGCGTAAGGCTAGGGGGCCCCATTTCCTCACCCTCCACCCCCCCGATTCTGGCCATTCAGCAGCTGGGAGCTCCCTGAAAGCCTGGAGGATGGGTACCAACCTGAAGGCTCTGCTTTTGAGCACCTTAATGTAATACCTGATTTAAACAGGGTTAAATTTTTGTGTGATCAGCCATTTTAAAAGCACTTTGTAGCTGTGCACATGTGTTATGACATAGGTGTGGAGCTCTTCCAGGGGCTAGATAGCTTGAAAAATGTCACTTCTGTCTGCACCAATAAGACCAAGGACGGTGTAATGTGTTTGTTTCATTTCCAAGTCTCTAGAGTCTATTTCCATCTGTTTGAGTCTATGCTTTCCCATGTTTAAATTGGCTAATCAAGGCCAGATAAATCAAAGTATTGATTCCTTGATTTCTTTTGCCCCTAAGTGCTAGATCATGCTCTATCCAGAATGTGGCTATCACTGGCAGCATCTTAGTATATTGGCTCAATAAGTGGAGCCAGTCATGGCAAACATTACTTTCTGTTCTCCTATGGGTTTAATGGAGGCTTGAATTTTCTTTCCAGTTCCAAGAGACGTGCACATGTGCCTTTTCACATCCAATTGCTAAACTATTTTTTTATTTCTTTTTTTTTTTAACAGGGGACTCACTCACTGGACAGTATGGAAAGACTTAAAGGAATTTTGGATTTTTTATATGAAGAAGTAAGAACTATTAATTGATTTTAAGCAGGACCTAATTCTAGCATAAGTTTCATTGTCTTTAATAGGAAGTTGTTCTAAATAACTAAGTGCTTTTGCAAATGCCACCCATTGTCCTTAAGTGCTTTATTTGCATATTTTGAGATTTTATAGATGAAAAGACATTTTTAAAATGGTGACATAAGGAAACCAAAACCTGTTTTCATTTTCATCCTAAAACCTTTTGATTTCCTAAGGGCTTCTTATTGACTGAGCTATGCACCATCAACTGATCATTATCTCTGGGAAATGTCCCATTTCCTGGACCTTATTGCTGTATTGCTTAAGTAGAATTTATTGTCATGTATCAATGGTAAAACAAGCCCTTTCTCCTATATTTGTTTATCTTATCTAAGGAATGTCAATAGCATGAATCAAGGACTTTTTTTCCTCTAATTACTTGCTGAAATTCCATTATTTTGAATGCACTGGGCCAAATCCTGAATTCTTAACTCGTTTTTTCCCCTTCAAATCTTATTCCAAATCTCACCTTTCAGCAGTCTCAGTGAGCATTTTGCATGAATAAAGTCTCATTAACTCATTTTTTTTGGAGTTTTCACCTTCCTGCAAGCCTTCCTTTTTTTCTGTACGCACACACATGCACCGCCTTACCCCCAATGCAGATGCAGTAGCAAGGCTGCATCCTGAGTTAGAAGTAGGAAACATATGAGGCTGGAACTACAGCTTACATCACTACATAAATAGCAGACCACCTGTTCAGTTCCAGTTCAAGTCAATAGTCAATGACAGGTATTATTGCATGGTGGCTAGATAGTGATATATGTAAAATGAGTTCAGGGGTCACTGCTCTGGACTCCATGCCATAACTGTCCTTCGTGAGTAACTGCTAACATAACACTGGGTGGCGGTCTCAAAAATAGGGTCATGGATGAAGTTAGCTAGGACTGAGGTGACTGATTCTTTGAGGTGGTCCTTCCAGCTCAAGGATGATGCCCCTGTTCAGTAGATTAACAGAAATCTTCACTTACCAATGTCAGTCAAAAGTACTATTTAAAGCAATGAATAAAAAACTGATAGTATTTGCAATGTGAGTTTTATTTTTTGCTGTTATCACTGTAGCTCCCAAAAACCTTTGTGAACCTGGTGGATTCCACTGAGCTCGTGATCTCCTCTCTTGTACGTGGAACTCAGAATAAAACAAGGTAAAAAGATGTTCTTGTAACCGAGTAATGAGCATTAGTCTCCTTCTAGTAGCCCATAGACATATGAATGATAGCTTGCTATCCATACATTAGGGTTTTATGAGCAGGGAGTTTTAAAAAATTTTAACATTTTGTTTCAGACAGAACATCTCTCCCATCAATACCACATCATAGCTTAAAATACTCTGACTGGAGGCATGGATGGGTTCCTTGCCCCAGTGAACAAGAGGGGAAAACTTCAACTCATTCTCCTTGCAGTTACTCAGAGGCAGGCATGAGAAGAGTGGCTACTTAGGAAGCAGAGTGGAGGGACTGGTATTAGCAAGGCTGTGTACTGCATGCCATAACTCATTGGAGTGGGCTGGAATACTAGCTGTGGGGTTTTCAATTTATAATTTTGCTGTCTAGTTTTTTGCTTTCTAGTTGTCAGCAACATGGTGTAGCTGTACATTTTTCCTGCTGAATCATTCCACTGATTTACAAGCTACTCCCACTCCTCCCTTCTCTTTGAAGCTTTGTTCACTTGCTGTGGTATTCATCTACACTTTGAGTTGAGTGAGATTTTCACAGCACAAGGTGTCCACAAAACACAGGTGCAAGCAGAAGTCTGTAGAGATGATTATAGGTCTGGACCAGAGAGGTGTAGAGATATCTACACCTGCAACCCTCCAGCAGTGCTCAGCCTGGCTGAGTGAAACTAACTCCTGCTTCTGTTGATACGGCTGCCCACAACAACCCAGGAAGAAAGGACTTTAATCCTCATGTCAAATTCAGGAATGTGTAGCATGCATATCCAATCACCAACTGGGAAACTCAGCTGGTTAGTTAAGTCTCTTCTTGTATCTGGCCACTCCTTGGCAGACACTAGCTTTGAGGCTCCCATTCAGGTCTTAGCTTAAAGGCTCCTCCAGTTATTAAGGCAAAGGTTCCTGTGGAAATGATTGCAACAGAGTTCAGTTTTCCCAAGTGACTATGGAGACAGAGGTAATTGATTGGGCGTGCAAAACAGACCCTATTTGATTTGGATTCATCCCGAATCAGGGGCAGTGATTCGATTAATTGATTCAGATCACTGTCCCCAATTTGACTTGGCTGAATCTGAATCTGAAAATTCGATACTGATTTGGAGAATCAGCAATCCAGACATAGACACAACTTTAAATCTTTTTTCCACATACCTCAAGATACCAGGCGGCTTGTGAACGCTGTGATGCTGGGGTGGATAGAGCATCCCACAGGAGTGTGGGGGGGTGGGCACATGCTAGACGGCTTACCGGGAAGTACTTCTGGTCCACTTCTGGGTCTGCAGGGGAGTATGCTGTCCCCCCACCAGCTCTTCCTCAGCTCAGTGATCAGCCTTGGGGGGACCCCAGGTGCCCCCCCAGACCCTGGAGGCACCACTCACTGAGCCGGAGGGGCACAGGGGGGGCTCTCTGGTGTGCTCTCTGACAGACCCAGAAG
The DNA here is from genome assembly GCF_001723895.1 of Crocodylus porosus. Taxonomy (NCBI): domain Eukaryota; kingdom Metazoa; phylum Chordata; order Crocodylia; family Crocodylidae; genus Crocodylus; species Crocodylus porosus. The sequence goes on along the minus strand of NW_017728943.1, from coordinate 75,258,624 downwards.
TGGACTGGAAGTGCTTCAGGTCCACTTCTGGGTCTGCTGCTGAGTATGCTGGGGAGCACCCCCCTACATGTGCCTCTGTGGGAAACTCCATGTACCCCAGAACTGCAGCACTCATGAGCCCCTGCTACCTAGAGGTATTTAGAAAAAACATTTAAAGTGGTGTCTATGTCCAAATCGCTGAATCTTTCCAAATCTTTCTGAGTCGATTCAGAGAGATACAGGGTCCTCTGATTTGATTTGTATTCAGAGAGCCAGATACCGAATCGGGCCAAATCTCCACTGAATCAAATCAGGGACTGAAACTTTGCACAGCCCTACTAATTGAAAACTAATGCTAAATTACCTGAGACAGTTGTTTTGAGTAGGAAAATGCTGGTGCTTTGTATGACCCTGAACTATATGAAGCTGGCTGTATTTGCCAGCTTTGAAAGCCAAGAAACTGCCCAGTGTATGGGACATGGAAACCAGTATCATTCTGTGATTAAATGGAAGATCCAAGTGCTACATGTGGCTTCTGGTCCTTGTCAATATATACAAGATTTTTCATTAGTGATTTGTGGATCTTCAGACATGTTCTAATACAGGGGTGGCCAACTTACAGCACAGGTGCCACAAGTTTCTCAGTTACCCAGCAGATTGGGAAGGTGACTAGAAAGCAAAGCACACAGGGAGCATCAGGGCTGGGAGCAGAAAGCAGAGCAGCAGATCAGGCAGGGAAAAGGGATTGGAGTGGTACTTAGGGAGGGTGCAGGGGTAACTTATGGTATGCCTGTTAGAAAGGTTGCTCTTCACTGTCTTAAAACATGACTGTTAATTGCTTATTAAAATGCCATCCACATCTTAATAGCATATAGATTATTACTTGAAAAGTTTCTAATCTTTTTCTGGTTATTTTTGTGTTGTTTTATTCCGTAGTGATACATCCTGGAAGCAATGTAGCTGTTCCAAGGAACGTTCCAGACTTGATGATGTCATATTGAGATGGTCCTATCAGGTACGGCTTATCTCATATATTGTTTTTGTCCTAGGGCAATAAGGGTAGTGCTGTACTTGTGTGCACAGTTAAGTAGGGGTAAGGTGTTAGTTATCTAATACAGATAACTGTCTTACCCAAGATCACAGCTTCTCTACATCTATCTGGCATCAGAAACACATGAGATTAAATCCACTGTGTAATTTATCACTCTCAGCACCTGCTGTAGGTGTTAACAATGGTATCGCTCTTAGTAACACAGGGTTTGCCACTTCTAGTCAGAGCACTGTTCTGTTTACTCCAGTATTCTGCCTCTGGTACTAACTAATGCTGGAGGAGTTAGGAGAAGGCAGAAATTAGCCAAATTGTAAGTGGCCAGTTGTGCTGTGATTCCTTCCCGAAGCTATAAAGCACCAATTTGCATCCTTAAGTGTGACGCTTGATTACAATGCCTCACTGTTACTCCTTCTGAGAAAATGGTGTTAATTGAATGCAGTTCTCTAATAGCCACAGGGACATTAGGAATTATTGCAGAAAATGGCTTCATTAAAATACTACTTTTGTCTTTGTTTATGGAATTTGATTATGGTAGTATATTAGGGGTGAGGATGAGCTTAAATTCATCCAAGCTGTGGATAAACTGGACATATATTATGCTCTCTGTGTGACAGATTCAATTTCATTAAATGAGTATCTATCATTCAGGATGCCTGGGAAAAGCTGCTGGAGTCAAGGAGATATGATGTGAGGGATGATTTCACTGTTGTTCTTCAGCCCTTCCTCCAAGACATAAATCTGCCATTTAGAACAGTGAGTGAACATCAAGCTTTCCATGATTTCTGGATGACCCTTGGTGACAGTGCAATGTTCAGCTGGTTCTTTTCTCTTGTGAGCTGCTTAGCTCCTCTTCAAGTCAATAGGAGTCAGGCATGCCTCTGAATCAGTTGTTAAGGGCCAGATGGTTAATCTCCCTTAAAACAGCTGTTGCTCTGCAGTAACCCTGTTCTGGTCAGTAGTGTGTGATATCACTGTAAGTGAGGCAAAAGTTGGCTCAGAATGGCCCTACAGATGTGGTTGTCCAGAGGTGCTGGGCACTACTGCTCCTATAGATGCAAGTCATGACATCTTTGCAAATTAGCCCATAGGCATCTGAAAACAGTCATGGCAGGTGGCTTGGCAGATACTTGTTTTGCATTTATGTGCTGGCATCCCTTGCTGATCCCTGATTGTGCCCATGTGTGTTGCTAATTAGAACTAAGGGGGGAAATATGATTAATTATTTTTTTTAAAATGGGGAATAGAGAGAGAGAATGGGCAATAAATGTTGAAATATTTAAAAATAGGGTTGGGAGGTGGAATTATGAGATGGATATAGTCTGGATCCCTCAGGACAAATATTGTCTTGATGTTTTAATCCCATAGAGCCACTGGGATAAATACATATAGGATTTAGATCCATGGGCTTACAAAATGTATGAGTAGAATTTAACCCTTTGTGATTGTAAAGGAAGCTTTGAAAGGCCTAGAAGGCTCAGTGGGAAAGGTAATAGGAAATGAAAATGGTACTTCTTAGATAACTGGCCTGAAAATAACTTGGATCAAGTGCCGAAATCTATTAACACTTCATTTTTGTTTGTTGACTACTGTAAAATGAGTTGATGGGTTTTAGTAGCTTAGGGTATCGCCAAAGCTTCCAAAACAAGCAGTATCTTCATTGTTACTGTGTGAGCACAGTAATTGAACAACAAAAATTGAACAGAATCAGGAAAAAGAAATTGTCCTATATCCCATGTCAGTGCTAGTGTGTTAGTGGAGGGGCCTCCTTCCACTGCTGTGGCATATGATGTGCCCATTTTGTTGATAAATATCTTATATGTTGTGAATTTCAGTTTTCAGGACTGTCAGGCCTGGTTTTTCATTCATGTTAAAATAATTATTTCTCATTGTAGACACACAACTGCCTTGTGCTTGGGTGGTTCTTGGATACAACAGAGCTGTTAAGAGTGACTTGCAGGCTGTGAGCTACTAAGCTCTTTCATGGGCTGTCATTTTTATTAAAAATATATATTCTATGAACTTCCAAACAGGTATGACCAAGTTCTTCAAGCCAGCATTTTAAAAATGCTTTTAAGTGGCAGCTAAAGCAAAGGATCCTTATTCCTAATGGAGTTTTTAATCCCATCTGTTATTCCTCTTCAGCCTACTCCTGTAACAGTTGTTGTTACTGATCTCCATGCCATGTAATGGAAATGTTGCACCTTCACTGTTGCCCCACAGAACATGCTACAGCAGTCACTTCTCTATGTGGGACTTAAGTGGAGGCCATTCATGGCTGGGTTTATGGGTTACTTGTGCAGATCAGTTTACAAATGGGTCTTTCCAGTGCTGAGTAGCTCCTTTGAAAAGCACTTGTTCCTGGGCTTATGCATAAATGACACAAGGCCATTCCACACTGTTGTGCTCTAAAATGCTTTCTCTTCCAGGGCAGACAGGTTATGGGCAGTTCCATATCCAAGACGCAGGTGGAACTCGCTGAAGGGGAACATGCTGCCTTGGGTGTGATCCTCTGGAACAACATGGTGAGATGGACTAGAGGTGTTATGCTGTGCAGACTGAGCACAAATGCCTGGCACATCCAAGCAAGATAGTCCTTTAGTAGGCTGGATTCTCTTATTAGCTATCCTATCAAGAAATGAAAAGAGCAAGGAGTGGGGGGAAAAAGGTTTCATAGCTTGCATCTTCAGACAGATAGGGAGATATATGTGTATACTTGAAAGAGCATTGTGCAGCCCTGAATTATGCCTCCTTATGATCACAGAGTTACGGACACTGTAGTAGGTCCCCAGATGCCCTCCATTCAACAACAGCATTTCCCAAACATAGAGCAGGGAAAAAAACATCTTAGGAATCAGAAAATGAAGCTGAGCTCTTTTTCCTTTAGTCAAGCTTGCTTCTCTTGCAGGGTGACAGCTCAACAATACAGAACAACCCTCAGGCAAACTCATCAGGATCTTGGCCATATCCTAAACTAAGGTTATAACAGTTATAGTACAGGGCTTTGTTAGGTAAGCAGCAAACCATGAGTAAAACTGCTGGTAACTACTACATTGTTAGGCTACCTTTATTTCACTGAATTGCTCCTATTATGATTGTGTCAGGTCAGGTTCACCTGCTACCATAATTTACAGTAGATGTTAACATTGTGATGGTTAACACTGAGTGCTGGGTGGCAGTTAAATAACCTGGTAACCTCTAAGGTGCCAATGGCTTCAGGCAGAATCGGGCACTAATCTTACCTGTGAGGAAAGAGATGCCACCGAAAAGTTGTGGAAATTAAAGAAATCTACTCCATGACAGGGTAGACTGGGCTCTTTAATTCTGGCTGGTAGCCAATCTAGGAGTGGAGCCCCGCTAGACCAGTGGTTTTCAACCTTTTTTTTTCATTTATAGACCCCTAAACATTTTTTAATGGAAGTCTGGATCCCTTTGGAAATTTCAAATGGAGGTGCAGACACCTTTTAATTGTAATTATGGATATTCACTAGGACTGTGCGAAGCTTCGGGTGGTAATTTGATTTGCAGGAGCTTCGGCCCGATTTGGTGGCCGAATCTCTGAATCCAAATCAAATCAGGGGACCAATTTAAAGGTCCAAATCGATGCCAAAGATTCGAAGAGCTCTGAAAAGTTTCAGAGAGCTTCAGTGATTCGGGCAGTCCCCAGTGGTTGCAGCAGGGAGCTGCAGCCACTCCAAGCTGGTAAGTACTAGGGGCGGGGGAGGGAGGCCTGGGGGAGGGGACCATGGAGGTACCCCTGCCAGCGCTTCTGACCCCCACCTACTCCCTGCCAGCCCCCCCATGGCTGCTCTGCCTGCTGGGGCTCTGGCCCTTTCAGAAAAAAAAAAGGGGAGAGAAACCCTGGGACTCGCCGCTCCCGGTGCAGCCTCGGGGCTTTGGGGGCTCCTGCAGAGCCCCCCACGTGGCACGAGACAGCAAGGATCACCCCCACCGGCAGCAGCGGTGATTCCTGGGTTTTCTTCAGGTTGTTTTTTTTTTTT
>NW_017728943.1:75214539-75244643 GCF_001723895.1 Crocodylus porosus | reverse complement strand
TGCCTGCCCATTGACCAAAGAGAAACCTTAAAGATGTCAGTAGTACAGTATTAGCAAGTAATATTAAACTTCTTTCTAGTTGGGTAGAAGATGAAGTGGCAGGCAAAAAAGGATTTGGAAGCTTTACGAAATATTTCATTGTAGGTTGGGGCCAAGATTTCCATATTTAGAGAATTATCTATTAAAAAACAGTAGCTAGTTGAGGGAGGCGATACATGGTTATGTACATACTTGTACCGTTTTGGTATTTAACCAGAACGATTTGATTAATTTTGACAAGTGCTTGCAACTGTCTCCGGAAATATATCCAGGGACCAAGTGCTTTTTGTTTGTATTAAAGAAATTAGACAGATGCTTTCGCTATTGTTTTCAGCTGTTTCCAGTATAACAAAGTGCACAAAAATCCAGTCCCACAAAGCATAGGAAAAACAGAGCAGAAGGATGAGAACTCTAACAGATACAGAACCCAAAGGGGGATGTATTGTATCTGTATTGTTCATTAAATGGTTCACATTAGCTTAGGAACACTGGAAGTGTCATGTAGGACCAGATCCATTCACCTAGTCCAATTTTCTGTCTCTGGCAATGGCCGCTACTAGAACAAATGAAGAAAATGTTGTAATGTGCTGTAAGGAATTATCTGCACAGTGGAGAAACTTCTTATCCCCCATCAGTGAGGGGTTAGCTTGTTTCCTAGGGATTGAGAGACTTGTGCAGTTGTGAACTGGATCAGTCTTCTAAGGGAGACATATTTTTGGTCATGCAGCTGCATGAGCATACACAGCTCATAGGAGAAATAGGATCTGAGCCTTTGTATCCTATGGATTTTTGGTCCTCCAAACTTGTAGTTTTCTGGCACTTCCCCAAATATTAGCCAGTGTGATTTTTTTCACAGTTATGTGAATAGATAGTGTGAGAGTTGAATACTAGGGCACTGATGGCTGGTTATGGACAGGGGGAGTATGGGGAAGGCAAGGTGGAAGCCTGGCATTTCTAGGGAACAGATTCCAGGTTGTGTTGTATGGTGGCATTTTTTTCTGATGGTGAAATATTTGTCACTAAGTGAAAGAGTAAAAAATAGATCATATGACATGCTTTGTTTTCATTTCCTTTCTTTTGTAGTCACCCACAAATTCAATTTTTGCATAGTGATACACATTACTTACAGGTCTGAAATAAACTTTAAATGCTAACACCATTGAGCTACTGTTCCTTCCTTCTGTGCAAGTATAAGATGCTTATATTCTTTTTCCTTCTAGATGGAACCAGTTGGGCAAAAGGAATCTTATCATTTCACAGAAATGCTTCAAGCACGGTGCCCATCTCAGGTAACAGGGCTTTTTTCAATCAATACAAGATTTTTAGCTACTCCTCACAGAGTGTCCAGGCTATCTCGTTGTCTATATCCATGTAAGTCCACTTTCAAATACTGTTGTTTAACTGTAAGAGAATGCTGACTTCCCAGGAGATTTTTTTCCACAAAGATTTAGATTACAAACTGCTTCTCAGGCTCTCGTACTAAGGTTCTTTAAGAAAAAGTGCTGAAACCCCTGAACATTTTTGTCTGAAAATGGAATTCTTGATTGGTGTTTAGTTACACTTCCATTTTTTAAATTTCCTGGCTGGGGATCCATTTAAGCTGAATTAAATCATAATGAATTATTGTTTAAAGAGAGGGCACCACCTGCATTGAAATAATTTCTGGAAGCAAAACAGAAACTACCCAGCATAAGGAATTCAGATTGACTATAACTTGAATCTATCTTTTGGCAGAAGGTGCCTGAAAGTGATCTCTCTACTATTTGTGTCTCAGTAGATGTATTTTTTAGCATTTTTCCAAGCCTCCAACTTCTAGCAGGCAATAAAATATCATTTGCTTTCTACCTGGTTCTCCCACCTCAGACTGCCACAATTCTTTTCTCAATATTGCAGTCATCCCACATGTTTAAGAAAGTGTAAGAAGTCTTAAAAGGAGTGGGGATGGCTTCTGGGATTGGTATTAGCCTCCTAAGCTTTTTGCATTTAGACCACCATTTTTAGTCTGACCCCAGTTCTCAGTGACCAAAAGTTCTTAACATCTGAAGACGCTTCAGCGAGCATTAATTGAAAGCAGCATCAAAACTGAACTATCCTCTATTCTTTAATCAAGCCTCTTTCCCTGTTAGTGCCTCTGCAGTTGCAGACAAACAGGAAATCTGTATTCAGGCTGGTTGGTGTGGCATATGTCATTAGCTTTGTTTTCATTAAATACTTGGAGTGTTGTAATGTTTTTTCCCCCTCTTGGAAAATCTACCCAGCTGATTTCAACATCAGCTAATTGTCTTTTTGTTACTGACAGTAAATGTACTCTCTTATCTCTGCAGGAGCATCCCTATTTTTTCACGTACAAGAATAGTAACTACTTGTCTTTTCCTGTGACCTCGCACACTGAAGCATTGTCTCAGGTACAGAAAGCCTTAGTGTAGCATATATGTGTGCTTGGAGGGGGGGGCTAAGGCTGAAATAGGAGAGCCTTAATCTCATGAATATTATTGTATGGGGGAAAAACGTGATCCCAGAATATTAACACCTTTTCCTTCTGACCCCTATATTGCTACCACACCTTTTTCTGAGTGGATCTTGTGAAGTGTGAACCAAAGTTTGCTTCTCTTCATTCACCTTGTCTTCACTGCCCAGAATGGAGTGATTTATTTCTTTTTGTATTGGGGTGTCTAATGACCACAAGCTGTCGCAAGATTCAATTATGGTAGAGGCAAAACACTTTCTTTTTTTGTGAAGCAAACTGGTTGAGGGCAGCACTATATCATTGTCTTGGGCTGACCTGACCTCATCTCATGGTCAAAACAGTAAATGCCTCGTCTTCGCTGTATGTTTACTTCAGATCACAAGACCTTAGTTATTCTGAGGTAAAAAGTAGCTTTTTAGCAATGAAGATGAAGCTTGAATGTGGGGTTGTTGGATAGCGTACTATAGCCCTGAACAACAAAGGATCGTGCTACCCATCTTGGAGCAAGGGTAGAGTGTCTGTCTACCTAGGTATAAGAGTACCCCTTGTGGCCCACTTGCTACTTTAAGATAACACTTCATTCTCTGGGTCTGATTTTCATCTCATTTGCATTAGTGTAACTCCATTAATTTCATTAGTTATTCTTGATTTATGCTTATATAATGGGCAACAGAATGAGGCTGCTCACTTGTCAGATTTTCAGGAAGGGCTGTGCTGTGATGATGGGGCAGGAACAGTATGTTAGGGTGAAAAGGAAACCTGGAATTGAGTAATAGGCCCGTTCACAGGACCAGTGTCTTCCCTTTCAAAATAGGTAATTTCTCCTTGGTCACTGGCTTGAAAAGAAGTAGGACAGTGAGGGTCAACCGTTTTGGCAGGTGTGCCACAAATTAGCCCCATACCCTCCTCAAGTGTCACTCCAATCCCCTTCCCCTGCCCAATCTGCTGGTCTGCTTTCTTTTCCCATTCCTGTAGTCCCTGCCTGATCTGCTACTTTGCTTTCTGCCATGTCAGCTGCTGTGCTGCCTGTCCTCTCCCTCATCTGCCATGTGCCTCTCAGAGGCTGCCTGGCTACTTGTGACACCTGTGCCTCAGGTTGGCTACCCCTGATGTAGGCCATATCCATGCTGGTGCTCAGGCAAATGCTCCCATTTAGATGCCAGTGGCCAGTCTCTACAGACAATATAGCTTAGAAATATTTTTGTCAGTAGTCAGAATTCTTCTCCTGATGGAGGCCCAGACTAACTATCTCAACTTTGAAGAAAATCTAGTGTATGTCTTGCCAAAGCCCAGGTCACTAAGTGTGCCTTTTATATGTTATATTGTGCAGAGTTGTACCTAAGAAGTTTTGAACCTTGGATAACAGTAGCAGCAGCTGGGCCAGTGGTGGCATTTGCAGTGCAAGGGCTAGCAGTGGTGGTGTCCACTATTCTTGTACTCCCTCGAAGTCGGAGCCCTGGGTCGGTGCCCCACTCACCCACCCTAGTTATTGATGTTGCGTGGAATTCAGTTTTACATTAGGAAACTTGCATTATATTACATCTTTCCTTGGAGAGATCTGAGCTTGTTTATAATACACAATGAGTTTTGCTATCATCCATTTACCAACACTCCCCCCCCGCCCAACCAAAAACCAAAAAAATCCTCTTTGTAAAGCATTGTGTTATGTATACTTCCAGGAAAGGAGCTATGGGACAAGCGTTCCCTGTCCAGACCGCAGTCCCTCTAATTCAGTTCCTGTTTCAGGTATGGATATGTCTTTTTTGGAGAGGTGTTTCAGTGCATTGTAAAGGGGTACTGTCATCTAGTTTTAGGCACAACATTTTAAAGTTTTATATTTAAAGTTACATCAGTTTGGCACCAAGATGTAAACCTTTCCTTGTGGTGTATAAAGCCACATGCACCTGTGTTAGACTTGCATATGCCTGAAGAGGAAAGCAAAGCTAGCATATGCAGAAAGTGAAACTAATTCATCTAAATTAGCTGTTCAAGTAGAACTACTACATGCAACAATTATAAAGCACTACATGTCCATTGGGGTGTGCAAAATGGGCTGTATTTGATTCAGATTTGGCCCAAATCGGGAATAATGATTTGATTTGTTGATTCGGATCACTGTCCTGATTTGGTTCGGCTGAATCTGAAGATTTGATGCTGATTCCAAGAGTCAGAGATTCGGACATAGACACAGCTTTAAATGTTTTTTCTACATACCTTGAGGTACCAAGCACGGTACAGTGATCAGCTGCAGAAGGACCCTGTGCGCTCCCTGCTCCCTGCACACTCCCCAGCAGACCTGGAAATAAAGGAAAACCTCGGAGGTGGGGTTTTGGCAATATCATTTATTTCACCAACTTATGTAAAAGAAATGTGTTTTGAAATGTCTTCATGCTGGCAGAATCTCTAAAGTAAGGAAACAGATTTTTTTTCCCCACAGAAATATATCCCAAATACAGAAATCTTTTCTAACCACAGAATAATCTGAGTTTAGCCCTTAACATGTATTCAAGAGTTCCCTTCCAGAAACAAAATTGAACCATATCAGGGCTGGCCCCCAATAAAATTCAAGGTTAGGGTGGGATTTCTGAACTGGTGCTTTTAGTTTCCGTTAGTTGCTCTTGTTATATAGAAAAAGATTTTTCAAGTCTATGCATCAAGCCTCTCGGGTATTTTTTATGACTGCCAAAGACACTTTGTTTTCTGTATGACAATAAATCTTAAGGTAAGACTGAATGATTCCTTAGTTAACTTAATGATTGATAGTAAGCTAGCTTAAGTTAGCTTACTATCAATGATTCTTTAGTTAAGTTAGCTTACTTTTTAATCTCATTTTAATGTACTCTTTCCAGTGACATAGTTTATAATCACTCCTATGTGTTTCATTCTGTAAACTACCTCAGCAAGTGTTGATTATAGACGGCAATATTATCTAATAATTAGTTCTTCTGACCTGGACATTTGCCTCTCTTTTTCAAAGTTAGATATTTTCTGAGACTGTAGAGAAGTCTAGAATCAACACCATTTTGAACATATATCTGTTTAAGAAGCCTGTGGTGTTTTGCTGAAAGACACTTGCATTCTTGTGGCAATTAAAATTTTATACACACTTTTTCATTACAATATTTTTAATAGGTAATTTTTCAAAGTAGATCTTTGTTACCAAAGAACCTAACTCAAAAGTGGCTAGATATAGTGAACCAATATACATAGTCCTAAGTAAATAAAGCAATTAGAATTGGTATTTCTTCTCAAAGAGTAAACCTTGTTTGTACAGAACATATCCAACTGAGCAACATCAAGATATGAGTACTGGAGCAGTGCCCTTGCATTCTAATGTGACTGTCTCTTTACTAACGTACTTGCCACAACTTGCAGTATAGTCTGGATTTCCAATGGATCAATTTATGAAGTGCTCAGTGCTCACGACTTAAGTTAGGTTTGCAAGAACTCAGTTTTCCTTCAGGCATATCATTATGGGCCAGACCTTAAAAGTGCACAACAACTCTTATTGCAATATTTATGGCTAGATTTTCAAAAGAACTGAATATCAAAATACTGAGGGTTGGTTGGCTTGTTTTTAATTTGAGTGGTTACTTCATCTAAACAGTAGCAAAGCTCTTGAAATTTGAACCCCCCCACCGTCTATTTAAAAATGCTCTTCAGACATAGGAAAAAATATGTTTGTCTAGGTACTCTTGTAAAATCAAGTCTGGAACTAAGGACTAAATCTAAAGACACTTTGTGTTTTCTGTCTCAAATAAACTATGGTTTCTTTTAAGAAGTGGTGGCAATACTAAGCATTCTGCTTTTTGCAGTTACCGAAGCAGCCCCCTTGGGCAGCCAAAAGAAGGGAAATGGGTGGGGCCAGAAGGAGCCCAACATGTTAGTGTGTGTAGCTCAGTGACCTGGATGCTACCCAGAATGAGAGAAGACCTAGCCCTTGCTCCCAAAGGGCATGTTTATACGAGAGGAGCTGTGGCAATGTATCTCCTCGCTATGGCGACACAGTGTTGGCGGGCACAAACGGTGATGTAGATGTAGCTCATTGTTACTGTGCAGTAGGGTCAGAAACAACCCCTGTGCTGTCGTGTGCAGCTGCTAAAGCAAGGACAAAATAACTGAGCAGTAACAACTACACAGTCAGGTGCATGTGTAGACATGCTCAAAGGGACAGAAACTTCTATATTGTTCTCTACCCAATGAATGCAAATACAAAGTACTGTGGTCAGATTGAGAAAGAGGTCTGGAGAAGGTGCTGGATGAGGTCTAAATGATGTTCTAACAGTCAAAGTGCTTTGAAAAGAAGCAGGAGGTGTAGATTCAAATGGCTTCTGGGTGAGGGACTCTAAAACCTCAGTCTTCTGCTCTGTTGACAAGTGCCTAACCACTAAACTATTGGGCTCCAACGTGGGAGGGCTGTCTATTGGTGATGGGTTTATACTTGGCCTTATGCATGTACACGAGTGATCCTCATTCTCCTTGTGCCTGCTAATCATGGGCTTTTTACTCATCCTAATGTGTGAATCTGGGTCACTCTGTTTCACCATGTATGTGCCTGGCCAGAACGTAACTCTGAGCATGCCCAGCAGGTAAGTTCACTTAGACCTGAATTACTGTAATGCCAAAAATTTGCATCTGTGTGGCTGTGCATGTGCCTTTTAGGCACACAGAGTGAAACAGTATTCAGCCCAAAGACTTTCTGCAACCCTATTGTTTGTCCCAGAGAAAAGGTTTCCTGAATAAACAAAGTGATTAGAAATTTCCTTTTCCCAATTTTTCTTTTCCTAGTTCACAATTTGAGGCCTGCAGACATTAAGGTGATTGCTGCCCTGGGAGATTCACTCACAGTAAGTACAGATGACTGAATAACCATTGTGGATATAAGTGATATAAGGACATTTCTGACTTCTTCTTTTTTTAACTTTATTAAGGAATCCAATTTATCAAATAACAGATTTAACATTTCAAGATGCATCTAATCCCCTAAAATGGGTGCTCGATCCCCAGGCCAGACCTGGCCTGCTGTGTCATGTCACCTGGTCTGCAGGGCTCCCCACGGGTACAAAAATTTGGCAGTGGGGGAGCAGTGACACTGGACCTGTAGGGAGCCCTGGGCCCTATGTGCTAGATCAGGTCCCGGATCCCAGAACAGAGAATTGGGCAGGGGTGGGCCTTCAGGCATGATCTGGCCTGTGGACCAGCCCCGTGCCACTCATCTGGCCTGTGGGGCCAAAAGGTTGAACACCACTGCCCTATAATATACATAAAGACAGATACTTATTCTCATCAAGAGTGCTGTCTTAACCTAGACACTTCTGATTTCTAATGAGGGAGAGAGCAGTACAAACACCGATGTGTTCCCTTGGGCCAGTCATATTCTTGATACTGTCTTCTACCATGTCTCAGCCATGACCAGGAATGATCCAACTTTAATGAACTTAAGTTTGATCTTTGTGTTTGCATTATTCCAGTTTATGTCAATATGAGTGCAGCATCCAGAGGCTCTGTGGGATTGGACTATACATCAGATAGAAAACTGCCAGCATGAATTTTAAAAATTGTAAATTCTCATTGATCATAGCCATTCTCCCTAGATACTTGCCTTTATAGCCATTGTAAGTAACATAAGCACAATGTTATCAGATCTTCAGCTAATGTAAATTGGTACAGTTTCACTGAAGTCTATAATACTGTGGCCATTTATGCCAGCTGAATATTTGACTCGCAGGCAACAGAGCCAAACTGATGTGTATCATTAAATATTGTATATACTGCCCATCTAGAGAACTAGTTTCCCTATGGAGGTTAACTCTACACTAGCTGTGATTTCCCCTGATCTGTGAGTAGTATTCATAGAATCATAGAAAATTAGGGTTGGAAGGGACCTCAGGAGGTTATCTAGTCCAACCCCTATGTTGCCCTGTTAATACTATGATTTAGCATGTTCTGTCTGCCCTGCACTAGTTATTACATGAACCCTTACTGGGGGATGATGCAGTTAATGTATCATGAGATGTAACAGTGTAACATAATAGATTTTGAATACCTTTAACCAACAAAGGGCAAATTTCTCTCTAAAAATGTTACTGTTTTTCAATCAGCCTTTCCTTAAAAGTCAGATGGCCAAATGGGGGATACATCTCTGCATTATACAAGCAAAAAATAGGATGGCAATGATTTGCTAGAGAAGAAATCATACCCTTAGCCTTTATATGTTTTAAGAGCAAGGATTTGGAGTCTCTTGGGGAACTGTTGTCACTTGGTCTATGAGCATCCTTTTCTAATAATTTTTATTAGGATCAGTCAGGCTAGGGACAGAAACTACACATAAACCAGTATAAGTGATTGGAAACGAGTTCATATCTGTAGCACGATAGAAGTCCAGTGCACATAAACCACTTTCAAAATGGCCAAAACTGTTTTAAGATAAACCTGGATGAATTTGGTATTAGACTTAATTGATTTAGGTTAAATAAGTTTATGGAATATCTGTCTGTCACATCTCTGCTTAGCTGATAAACAACCATGTGAGTACCCTGAGCAGTGCCCTTCCCTAACTTACCTTCCATGTCTTGATGATATCCAGACAAATCAAAGGAGGGGTTTCATGATGTTGTAAGTCGTGTTGGGGTACTCATGGTCCGGTTACGGCTGACTTGAGGCTCTGCCTCCCCTATACCCTGTCCACTCGTCAACCATTGATGTCAATACATTACGGCCTGTGGTAGCTGCTTCAGCTGTCTGTCTCCACAAATCCATCAATGACTGGATCTGCATCATCCAATCCCTCATTGGGTGAACTCGGGGTACAGTGAGGGTGTACCTGTCATCCTCTTTGCTGCCTACCTTCACCCTAATCCCAGGGCTCCCTGTTCTGGGCTTTCCCCTCCTGTGAGAGAGCTTTTACTTCTTGACCCAATGGGTGTTTCAAAAAAAATAAACAAGGTCAAAAAGGAAAAGAAAACAAGAAAGCGGCTGCCAATGGGGGGCTCAGACAAACTCTATTATGCTACCTCCCTTCTAAGTCTCCCTTTTTGGTAGTAGCAAGGGAGTTGAGGGAGGGTAGGGAGTCGGACAGTGGCTCCCTGTCTTCTCCTGGCCTTATATCAGTGGGGACCTAGCAGCTCAGGTGCCCCAGAGCTTGACACCCCATGGTGTTCCCCGCACATGGGCTCAGTCTGCTTGGTGTCAGGTCCCTGCCCCCTTCCTCCCTCTTTGGCACCATCTGTGCCTTCTAAATTTCCCATGGTGGTGCCTGTGGCTGATTGACAGTGAGCTCAAAAAGAGGTGCTGCAGCGCCACATGTTACACTGGTCCAGGCTCACTCCCCCTTACTGGTGAGTGGCCCTGATCCCCGATGCTCTCTGCCTTTTCCCCTCTGGGTTAGACAGGGCTCTCAGGGGTTTGGGCAGGTGTGCATGATCTTTGCTGCAACACTGTTCTAGATCCCTTCCAGATTCAAGTTGATTCGGAGTCCCCCAGCATCCCAGGATGCTTTGCATCTACCACACAAACTCCCCCTTGTAGGGTGGGCAGGCTAGACTTGGCACAAGCTGTTTGCTCCATCTGAGAAGGGAGGCATGCTCTGGTGCCTCCCAGCTTTGGGCCTGGGCTACTGCAAGCATGTGGCTCCATTTCCAGAATCAAAAGTGAATGTCTATTCACTTGCTTATCAGTTCAATCTGTGCAGTTTAGACTAACCTGCAAAGACTGAATTGATTCAGCCTCTGGATTTTTGACTGTCTGTACTTGGCTTTAGGGAGCAAGTTATGCTAGAAACTTTATGTGGAAGGTGCCTTTTAACTTCTGTCCTTTCTCCCTTGATCTCAGGCAGGTAGTGGGGCAGCAGCCAAACCCAATGATGTTCTAGATGTTCTTACTCAGTACCGAGGTCTTTCTTGGAGGTGAGTGCCACAATTTTATTTAACCTGAATGTGCACTTTGTCCCATGGAAGTTGCCCTGTTCTCTGGACATTGGCCCCTAGGGGTGCTGGAGAAGCACACACTTCTATTGTCCTGCCTCAGATTCCAGTGACTTTATGACCTGAATACAAAGGAAGAAAGCATTGCTTTCTAGGGAAGATATAATGGGAAGCTTGAGTGCCCTTGAGACTTATCCCAACTTGGGGAGAAGATTTAAGCTGAATTTTAAGTTCTTATTCATTTCATTGTTAATCAAGCCAGACTTCAGGAGAGGGCAAATTAGATTTTTAGACTTCAAAGAAAGCAAGATAGAAGTGCACCTTAGACTTGTAGAACAACTGAATTTGCATAAACTTTTGTGACTTCATGTTAGCCTGGCTAACTTCCTCTCTGCTCTTTAGACTTCGGGTTAAGTTTTTACTGTAGAACAGGTTGGAAAAGATCCTTGTTCACATTGGGATTTTCAGTAGAGAGTCCCTTCAAGATGATGTAAACCCAGATTAAGAAAGGCTTCAACCCCTATTCTCTAATGCCAGTCTGAACTGCTCCTTTCTGATCCTGCGGTTCTTGCATGTGCTTGTCCCCTGTTTGTTGATAGTTCTCCTGACAGAAGGGCTGCAGAATGAGGCTGTTTTAGTTTCTATCTTCCCATCCAGCTGTAATCTCCTAGTCCTATCCCTATCTTAGTTGCATTGTACAAGGCCATCAGCAGCTACAAATCAGTGCACACCTAGACTTTAAATCTGGCACTAATATTTACTATACAAGTAAAGAGAGTCAGTATAAAAGGAAGTAACAATCATTATTTTTTTTTTCTGTAACTACAGACAACTTTACTATTTAACTGTAACTTTATCAAGTTGATTCCACACCCACCCCATCATTTCTCACTCATGTGGATTGTTATTAGAAACTTCAACCATATAGAGTTTTAAAGAGGAATCATAATGCCTCAAATTAAATGAGCACTGTAAAAAAGAAGGAAAGAACCAACTCTGAGGGTTTGCTTTTTTGTTTAAAGAGGGCTTTCAAAAGGAAGGCTTTACAAAAATTTAAGAAGATTAAGCATGTCTTTTAATATATGTTCCTAGTGCAAATGCTTTTTAATAATGTAATGTTCTACTTATGTTATTAGAAGCACAGTTACATGATAATTAGTACAGAAGAAAGGGTAAGTGGAAATTAATCAGCCTAGTTCCAGTCTTCGTATTGCAGAAAGAAAAACAAATATATTTGTTACACCTCAATTTTTATAATTGCATCTATTTCCTAATTAGCATAACTGGTGTAAGACTACAGGGAATCCTGTAAATATAATGACCACCTTAATTACACAGGATGGGTAATGATAAAAATGTTAATAGGGACAGAATAGCAGATATGATAGAAACTATACTTAGTCATTAAAAAAAATCCTCTAATTTGTTACACCTCACTTCTTAATATATGCCAAAGCATAAAACCATGCAATGGAGTTAAACTACAAGGTAGAACTGGGATGCACAGCCACTACACTATAGGACAGGGGAAGGAAGGAAGACTTTTACCATGATTGTGATGATTTTGATAATGTCTCTTTAAATATGACACCTGCAGCACTGGAATGCAGATGTGTAAAAAAAGTATCTGGGTCCTTGGGGCAACAGGGTGCATGGAGGCAGTGGCAACTTCTGGCTCCTGCTATGCTGCTGGTGTGACTGGCTGTCATGGCAGCGGATATTTTCTCTCACAACCACATCCAATCCTAGTTATGTTACTGAAGCAATGGGAAGTAGAAAAACAGCTTGCCTTTACTTCATTAACATCCATCAGGAAGAACATTCCATAATTAATGAGCATCTGTGTAGAAACACCATTAGAGGGAGCTCTATTACTTATTCCCATACCTTATGAAGTAAACATCAATTTGAAATACTTTTGCTTGTTTGTCTCCATTTAACAGTATTGGAGGAAATGAAAACATAAGCACAGTCACCACTCTACCAAGTAAGTGCCTTTTCTACCCCAAACTTGTCGTATTTCTAGAGCAGTTTAATAATTTATAGAAGAGACGTGAAGAAAGGTTCGCAAATTGCAGAATGGCAGACTGATCACCTTGTATTCAGTATCCAGTACTGAATAGAAGGTTTTTAATAGTCTATGCTGTAATTTGCTGTGCATGACTTAACAGTGTGTTTTGTAATTCCCCGAGGTTTGGGTTAGTTTGCTATTCTTCTTGGTTTATTGCTCTAAGATGCATTCAAATGGATAAATGAAATTTAGGTACTTAAACAGGAATTAGGTGCAATTAAGACATCTAATTTGAAAAGAAGCCATCTATGTCAAACCTCATTTTAGCAGCCACAAAACAGTTCAGGCCCCTAGATTCTTAAGTGCTTCCTGTCAGCCGCAAAACTCCCTAGATGTCTAAATATAGGCCTCTGCACATGCTCAGAAGTGATCCAGAGCAAATGCCTAGGTTCCGTGTAGGTGATCCAGATCAGAACTGGGAGGCAACTAAACTTCACCTAATTCCCCAGTCTGCTAAGCATTCACAGAGCACAATTAATGCCTGATTTTTGCACTGACCTGATGTTGGTGACAATGTAGCATGGACAGCCACTGTCACTACTGAACATGGCCACCTTCTGTACAATAGCCTAGGGATCAGAGTAGTTGCCCAGAAAGCTAGAGACCTGGATTTTAGGCTCTCAGCTTGAGGAGACTCGAACTGTATTATCCCCTTCCCAGGAGAGTGCCCTAACCACCAGGCAATGGATAGGCTGGGGGAGAATGCTCCCTGCTTCTCATGTTGAGACAGGGCTGCTCTGTAGCCAACAGTGCAAGGAGTACAGCAAATAAGAAGGAGCTTGATTCTAGCCCAGTGAAGAGGGCCTCTCTGGATGAGAGATTTGGTATAAATCCACCTCTGATTTTATAGTGAATATATGTGAGTTTGCCACTTGACTTTGCAAACCAACTAAAATAACATTGCCAGGCCAGCTGCTCATTGCTCACTGCAAACCAGTTGCATTTCATGGGTGCTTCTTCTTTTTCAGATATTCTTCGTGAATTCAATCCTTCCCTTCAAGGGTACTCCACTGGCTCCGGTGGGCCAAATTCACTAAATGCATTCCTCAACCAGGCTGTGGTAGGAGATCGTGCAGAGTGAGTGAGGACAGATCTGGAGAGCAAGGAGGGGTTGTTTTGAACGTGGAGCAGATTGTTTTAATTATGTTCCAGTTAAAGATGGACGAGACCTGGATCGGGTGGTGGGGGCTACCAAGTCTGCAGGGGATTCCTGGATCTATAGGAGGGTGGGAGGGGAGGAATAAAAATAGCCCACTCAGCATCAGAGTGGGAACAGCACGGCCCTGGAGCTGGGATGAGCAGCTAGGCTTTCCCAGCACAGGGCATGTACTGTGAACATGGCATGGCATTCAGGAGATGGTGTTAACTCTTTCCTAGACTGGGTTAACCCAGTCTTGACCTAAATTAGTGCACTTCCTCAGGTGACCTAACTTAGATTGGGCATGCCATTTTTTGCCTGCCCAAATGGGCTCTTGGGGTGCAGGCAGAAGTGCAGTTCCCTGCTGTGACCGAGAAGGCTTTGCAGGAAGTGTTCTGAGTTACAACAATCCCTTGGAACAAACAGAAGTTCACTGTTGGTTTCAGGGGATGGGGAATCTACCTACTGGCTTCAGCCTACAGCCAGTTGCAATGGCTCCCCAACCTTGCTAAGTGAAAAGTTTTCAGAATGGGAGGAGGAAAAGGAGAAGAGGGAGCTCATTCTAGGGGCTCCCCAGCCAGCTCTGGAGGGTGGGGTGAGTAAATTGGAGCCCCCTGCCTCAGGGGGGGTGGGAAGGGACAGAGCTCCTATACACTTAACCCACCCTCCAATAAGGGCTGAATAAAACCCCAGACTGAACTCCCTCTGCTCCCTTCTCCCAACTCTTGCTCTGAAAACAGCTAGAGGCTAGCAGGCAGCGCAAACAGAAGTTACAGAAGATGAACTGTTTTGAAATGTCTTCATCTGACTCCTCATGTAATAAGGGGTCAGATCCATTTTTGTAGCTGTCTGCAGCTGTGCACTTGTGTACGGCCATGGCTATAAACTGCTTTCCTTGGCCAGATTGGGCGAAAAGTGTTCCTTCTGCCTGAGTCATCTATTTAGCAGCTTTGCCTCCTGCCATCTCTTCACAGCATTTGATGATGTAAGCCCTCTTCTTATGAAAGCTTATGCTATACATCTCTGATTTAGATGGCTCATAAAGGTGCATATCTATCCTGACCTTTGTCAAAATGGTGAAATCCTGGCTCTGTTGAAATCACTAAGGGTCTTGCCTAGACAGCAGTGGGAGCAAGATTTCACACAGAAACTGACATAGACAAGGCCAGAAGCTGCTTAAAGTTAGTCAGTACCTTCAGTCATCAGTGAAATGCATGTCAGCCTTTCTTGTGCAAACTTATCAGTGCTACTGTGCATCACCAGGTTGATGTCGTGCAATATCTTGTATAATAACAATCTAGTAAGGATAGGGAGAGGTCTTTATGACTGTTATCACTCCTCTGAGAGAGATTATCCTGATAAACAATTGAAAGGATGCAGTTTATACTGTGATACAAATAAAACAACAAGTGAAAAGAGATGATTGTTTTCTAAAGCATAATTACATGTAAAAATCTGCTGTGTTTGAGTGTGATTCATTGGCAGGCCCACATTTCCCCTGAAGCCTGCACTGCATTGATTCCTCATTCCATTGAAAAGGTCCAGTTCCATCTCTAGATGTGGCCTATTTCTGGAACCATATTTTAAGAGCTGAAACTGAAGTTTTCCATTTTTTACCATATTCTTTTAAGGGTTTTCACAAAGTCTGCTTGTTCATCTGCTTTCCTTAATGTCCCATTTCCCATGGAACATTACAGATGTCCCCCTCTTTTTCAATTTTTAGGGATGTCCCTGCACAGGTTCGGAAACTAGTGGACCTCATGAAGAATGATGCGGTGAGTCTCAGCAGACGATGAATATCTTTTAAGTAAGATGTAGTAGCGTTAAAATGTTGCTGTGGCTATGATAGTCCCTGAGTTTTGAGAGAGGAAAACATTTCTGCAAGCCTTCTCTTATTGGACCAACTGTATGGTTGGGATAGACTTAGACAAGTTTTTGAATGCAAGGCAGAAAATTATGGGTAGGGAAATGGTGAATTAGATGGAGTACAGCATCTGTTGGTGAAGAGTCTGGTTCAGCATGCAGTCATTTGGGCTTTCTCTTACTGCAGAAAAGATGGGAGTTTTACAAAGGTGTGATTGTTATTTCACTGTTAAACCCTAGTGGAGATGAGCTTCCTATAGTTTTTACTGCAAGGTAGTTAGACAAGTCCAGTACTATATCCCCCGCCTGTAACTGGCCTTGCCTCTTTTACCTGAAAATAAAACTACAGAGCCTTGTTTCAACTAGGATTTTACCATGGCATATCTAAAATTGTTAATTTATTCTATGCGGAATATGCATCTTTTGTCAGCAAGTACAGTTACTTGACCATGCTGAAGGCAATAGTTTCACCCAATGACGCTCATTTCCTGTTTAGTGAATTTCTGAAGCAGGGTGATCTATGTCATTTTTAACCAAGTGGTCATTATTTTTGTTTGTAAATTAACCATAAACTGTTATTGACTTTTTACACGTTTGTTGTTCAGAATTATCTCATTAATGGTTTATGAAACTTATCTACTTATAGGTCACATGTCAGCTCACAAACTTTTCACCTCAGCTATTGCTTTGAAAGTTTGCCATTTGTAATTCAATAAGTGTGCCTCTGAGATCAGTAACCTAAGTCACATGATGCTATTTTGGCTTCCCAACTGTGAATCTGAGAGGCATCCAAACAGCTTTCAAGATAATTACATGACATGTCCAATATAAACCCTCTGGTGAATACATGTTTGCAAAAATATTTATCATGCCTTCTTTCTCTGTGCGCTTTCTTGTAAACAAAATTTTGCTTTCACAGATGTTTCTGAAACATGATTAAAAGGGATTGCAGTTAACAATGAAATAATGTGACTGGTTTTATTCAAACTAGTGTTTGCCATCACATCTAATCAGTATTCTCCCACCCCTGTGAATTTCTTGTTATACCTATTGACTTGGCAACATTACACAAGGCAAACAATTGCAAATACCTTTTTCTATGAATACTTAAACAGAAAGCAGAATATTTTTATCAGGCTTCAGAGACAATTCAATTCTAGAGTTCCCTTTTCTTTTACTTAAACCTTTTTTTTAAGATAACTGTTTAGAATGTGAAGAGACTTTGCTGATCAAACTCTGTCAATTTTGAGACCAAACCATGTGACAGTATCTAAGGCAGAATCTCTCCTTTCCCAGTCACTAGATCTGAACTGGCAAATTAGATAACTTGCTGTTAACCAGTTGCTGCTTATCTGCTATCCTGCCTTCTCTATTGCACTAATATTGAATTGTTAGGCCATTTATAGACATGCTGTTTCCTAAACCACGCTAACTGACTCGCATCACACAGTTTGAATCAAATTTCAATTTGAATTAAGGGTTAATGGATAACCATTGGTCATCAGGGAGGCTTTTCTGCATTTCTCCACTTCTGCTGTGGAGATGGCAGGGAGCACGGGACACTGGCTACCACTCACAATCAGGGCCACAAAATTGTGCTCACTTGCTACATCTGGTGGTGGGTACCTAGATACTTGCCATATATACATGTTAATTAATACAGTTTAAATTGCCTAATTTGGACTGCCCTTGTCTGCATTAACTTTAATCATTATTCAGTGAGAATTATTTAATTCAGACTGGAGCCAATTTAAATTCAGACCACAGACGCCTAGGTGTATATAGTGATGGCTGTAGTCCGGATGAAACCTAGAAAAACATAACGCCTATAAATGGCCTTAGTATGCACCTGTGGACCAGGTCTATTTGACTAAGGCCTGTCTGAACCCTGTATCTTCCCTGCCAGAAAGCTGTATCTTCACCAACTAACATGCCTTACCTTTCCCACTGTAAAAATCCTAGTAGAGAAAATGCACCATATATATTTTATTTATTTATTTATTTATTTTTTACCATGGCATAATGAAATGAGGTCAGCACAATACCCTATTTCCAGTTGACTTTGCCTACTTTTACCTTGTGGTAAAAACTCAAGTGCCTTATCTCCACTAGGATTCTACAGCAGGTCAGCTACAACAGCTTTTATGTATCCCACTTTAAAAATTGTAATAAAACATCTCTTTTTGCAATGAAGACAAAGCCTCAGAGCTCCTGGAACAGTCAATCTAATTTTTATTGATTTATAATGATCAAAGTCATCAATGGAGCTTCAGCAAGAGCTCTCTGATGGGTCTGAGAGGTCCCACTGAAATGGTAAACCTGTGATTTATAATTGTATTTATACTGTGATGGGACCTAAAGCCCTGCAGTTGTGACTGGAACATCTTATTGCTATACAGACACAGGGAAGGATGTAGCCCATGCACCAAAGAAATATTTATTTCCTGTTAGCTTATGGTTGATCCATTTCTTCCTTCATGTTCATCATTCTCTCTCTCTCTTGGTGTGTGTTTGTTTGTTTGTTTGTTTTTCTGAATGCAGAGAATAAATTTCCAGGGAGACTGGAAACTCATAACACTTTTTATAGGAGGAAACGACCTGTGCAAATTCTGCAATGATCCTGTAAGTCACCAGGGATCTTAGAGCTGCCTGCAGCATGAACAGACAATGGCATTGCTATTTCGTACTGCCTGCATTCCAGAGAGTGGGATACTGGAGCTTAGCTGGGCATATATGGTGAACCAAACCTGAAGTGGCTGCATGTGTGCTGTTCCCTACCCACCTCCTGAGACCTGGAGGTTATTCAACTTCAGCTTGAGATAAAGTGAAACAGTATCTTTAAGAACAAGCGTGAGCTATGAGATTGGGGCTAATTTATTTTGCCATAAAGTATAATTAACTTTCTCTTGATCTAATCGGATCTTTCTGTACATAGGCAAAATTAAACTGCCCAAGGGTTCTTCTATCTCCTTCTATCCCTCAGATTGCCGGCATCCAGTATGGTGTGTCTGCTATAGCTACAAGAGCATGGGTGTGGTTCCATCCACAGTTCATGCCAATGCTGTTAAACCACCCGATAGCAAGCTTGCATTCTACGCGTGTCCTGTAATGTCACATTTCCCTCATGAATTTTTCACACAGTGATAGCACCTTGTTGCCTTCCCCATACACAAATAGCCCAACATATACTTTTTATTCTAGATTTCTGATTCCCTGTGTAAAATAAATAAATAAATAAATAAATAAAAATAAAAACCAGCAAAGAAAAAGCCATTATAAAGTTCCCATGAGAGAGTTAGAGAGTATGCAAAAGCAACTCAGTCCAACCCTCTGAACCTAGGAGTATTGGCACAAAATTGAGGCAAGAATTATGGATAAACTTCAGGGCAAGAAACATTTCTAATGCTGAGGTCTATTTGACTATAGAATACTGTCATAAATGAAGTGGGGAAAGGCTAGTTTATGTAAGATAATTATAGCTACAATATTAACCACTCAGATATATTGTAGGGAAAGCCCTTGCCATGTACAAAGGGATCGTATCCCAAATAAATTCCTCAGTTCCTATGAGGGGTATAAGTTGTAGCCATGTCGGTCTAAGGACATAGGTAGACAAGGTTCTTTGGGTAAATCTGATATCTTTTATTAAACCAATTCAAATAGTTGGAAAAAATATTTGCAAAGTTTCAGGTACAAACACCTGTTGTAAAGCTGAGGAAGCAACTGCGGTTGGTTTGTGCGCTTCCTGATCCATTTCTCTACATGGGACATGGTTTGTAGTGTAATATTCATGGGAGGCATGTTACTAGTAGTCCTCATACCTTGGTTAGAATACTAACTTACTTTTTTGTGTTTGATTATCTGTGAATGTTTTTCTGCAGATTGATCTCTCTTGATGGCAATCCTGGTTAGTGATAGGACTGTTTTGCTTTTCATACTGACTGTAAACAAGAATGAAGAGTGGGGGAAGCTGGACATCTGATAATTCTAGCAGAAGGTACTCCATTAGTGGCATCCAGTGGTTGCTAAGCCCTATGGAGATTACACCCACAGAGATCTCTGGTTGCCTCAGCTATTTCTAAAACAACTGATGTGGCAGATGCATTTAGATCAAGAGTTAGGAGTTCAGCTGCTGTTGTTTGAGACCCTAACAAGCAGCTACCATGCCTCCCTGACTAAACTATAATGAGCAGACTGAAATTCAAATTTTTTGCTTCAACAGATAAATTTTTCTCCTGAGAACTTTACCAGAAACATACAAACAGCTTTGGATATGCTTCATAAAGAGGTAAAAAGCAAAATTTTCTATTAATCTACCTGGAGAAACCCAAAATCTAGAACTTCAATAGCTGGTTCTAAAGCGGTGGTGATTTCTCATCATAATTAGCTACCTGCTGTAATATGGGCAGAATTGCTGTGCCCTTATGCATGCATATAATAATCTGTGAGATGTGTAGAACCTATTTTAGAAAAGTATTTCATGATGAGAGAGGTAAGAAAATGGATTACAATCAAATCATGGAAAGACATTTTAACAATTCGGACAAATATATAGTATTTAATATCCAGATGGTTACATTGCAATGCCTGGAAGTCATTTCTTTGCTCATTCATTAAACAGCACAACACCATCCCTATTTTAATAATTATTATGTAAAATAGTCTGATATCCCACTTTATGCTAAAATCAATTAGATTATTCAAAGGTTTAAAGAGCTTCTGAACTTTGGGAAGAGAATCAGACTCTTGTAATCAAGAAGGAGGCTCAGGATCTTTTTAGAATCATTAGCCTCAGTAGCCAAAACTGTATTTGATAGGACAAGGCAGCAGTACCACAATTTAGGAGCTCTTGGGGTTGAGGTTAGCCACTCAGACAGCCTTTTGAACACTGGATAACAAAGCCTGTTTGGATCAGTGGACAGTTATAGTAGCAATAGGATGATTTGTCTAATTCCAACTCTGCTTGGCTGCCCTGGAAAGAGTAGAGGTAGCACTCCTGGTTTCAGTAAGCTTGATTTGGGTTTGTCTATTCTCTTGGCAGGTCCCTCGGACATTTGTGAATCTGGTGACAGTGCTTCACATAATGACCCTACGCGAGCTGTATCAGGAGGCGAGCATTAATTGTCCAAGGAAGCTCATGAGGTTTGAAAATGGTTATTATAGCTCTCACCATGGTCGAGGAAAAGGAGCAAAGTTGTCTTCTTTAAGGGATAGGGCTTCAGTAGTTCAGAGAGTTAAACACTACTCTCTCACTCTGTGTATGAATGCATCCCTTTGCAGAATACATTCTAACTTCACTTCTGGACCTAGAAACTTCCATCTGTCTTTCCCCTTCCTGCTCTCTTTCTGCTGAATCATTTTAATGATTCCTCAGTAAAGTGGATCTCCAACTGTGAAACAGATTAACACACAGCAGATAGAGCTCAGCATTGCCTCATTTAATAAAGGTACCGCAGAGTTTCAACAGTATTAAGGTACTGTTTGGTTTTTTTGTTTTGTTTTGTTTTTTTGGGTGGGGGGAACTAATCAAATTAATCCAGTTATATTTACATCTTAGAACATTCCTATTCATAGCTTTAAAGTCCCTTGATTTTTTCCCTGTATATTTCCTAATAGGTATCATCTGTCTCGCCAGCTGGTGGTTAGTAGCTGGGTTGTTAATTAATCTTTCAATTAGATTGGCAGGATGTTTAGTCACCTCCCTGTTGCTTTTTAGCTGCATGTGTTTCATCATGGCACCACACAGGTCAATACACAGGTTCATGCTGTGTTCATCTTGAACCTCAGGCAGAGTCAGTGCAGTCTGAAAGGTTAGTAGGCCACTCGTGCTGTCTGGGACATAGGATGCAGTATAAGCAACTCTGATCTGACTAACACTGTGGCAGCTTTCTGTTTCCCAACAGCAGATAGGAAGGGTGAGAGTGAAGGACCAAGTAATATCTTCTTCGCTTCCATCTGTAGGAGGAAGAAGTGGGAGATCTCTCCATTTTCCCATACACAGAGCAACCTTTGTAACTGTTTTTATTAGCACACAAGCCAGGAGCTGGGGAAATCCTGTAGTAGACAGTACAGGCTGTGATAGTTAGCTTGGACCTGGGGATATAAGGGAGAACCACAGTCTCTTCTGGGTTCAGCAGCTTCAATAAAAATCCCTGTTGCATTCCTCACAGTTGGATCCTGTACCTCTTCTGCTGTGAGGGACAGTGGAGACTGCACTGCAGTCTGACAGTAGCCATGCATGGGAGAGGGGATGATGCATGGAAGACCTGGAGGGCCCTATTGTTGAATGCACAGAAGGAACAAGTACAAGGCAGACCTTTTGTGGTGATTTAGTTGCTCTCTGTTACTTATCAGTAGGAAAGCAGTTCTTCCTCTCCCAAACGCAGGGCACTCCAGGCTTAGAATGTCTTCTGTATTTTGCTGCAGTTTCCCTTTAATACGGGTCACTTGTTGTACAACTGCAAACTTATCCCAAGATTTTAATCACTAAACATGGGCAGGATGACAGCCTGTGAGATTAGAAATGTTTCTCTGCTCCTTTTAGAAACATGATTATCTCAAGCTATCTGTAACCTTTGCCATCCTTTTCAAATGCTCTGCTGTAGTCATTTTGTATATACACGCACATGTATATGTGCCAGAGACAGAGAGACTATAGTGGTTATGTCAACAAGGGTTTGACTTGCTCTGGCAATTTGAACAAACACTGCATGGAAGGATAATGAACAGCGTGTTACTGACACACAGTTCAAAATACAGAATAGCTCTGTACACAAATGGCATGTAGAGGTAAATTTCTCTGACACGGCTGCTCAGTAGGCTTGTACAAAGTGACTAGTATTTGCTTCGGATTCAGATTTCGGCCGATTTGGGGGACAGTGATTCGATTCGGTGATTCGAACCACTGTCCTGAATCAATTTGGCCGAATCTGATTATTTGGTTGCTGCCAAATCTCCAGATCAGCCAGGTCCATCCTCCTCAGCCCGGCAATAGCTGCCCTACCTGCCCCAGCTCCTGGCACTTGGAGGAAAAAAAAGCCCTGACTCCACCAGGTGCTGCTGGGTGGGGGGTGATCCCTGCTGCCCTCCACTGCCCCACGCTGCATGGGGGTTCTGCATGAGCCCCCATCCCAGCCCCCCCATGGCTGCCCTGCCCACGGTGGCTCCAGCTGCCCCACACTGCATGGGGGGCTCTGCATGAGCTGCTTCCCCACAGCCTCCCCATGGCTGCCCCGCTCACTGTGCCTCCAGCCCTTTAAGAAAAAAAACTGAGAAAAGCCCCAGGTCTCGCCATTCCTGCAGCAGCCTTGGAGCTTCAGGGGGCTTATGGCAGAGCCCCCCATATGGCGCAGGGCAGTAGGGGGCAGTGGGGATCACCCCCCCACAGGGCAGGAATGGTGAGTTCAGGGGGTTTTCTCTTTGTTTGTTTGTTTGTTTGTTTCCTTAAAGGGCTGGAGCTGTGGTGGGGGGGTGCTAGGACAGGGGAAGGGTTGGGGGGGATCAGGGGGGGTCTGGAGGCTCTGCACAAGCCCCCAAGCAGCATGGGCAGTGTGGGGCAGCAGGAATCGCCCCCTGCCCTGCAGCACCTGCTGAGTCGGGGCTTTTTCTTTCAAACAGCTGGGAGCTGGGGCAGGCGGGGAGCCATTGCTGGGCTGTGGGGGATGGGCCTGGCTGATTCAGAGGTTTGGAAGCAGCCACATCTCTCAGTCCGATTCAGCCAAATCAATTCGGGACAGTGATTTGAATCACCAAATCAAATCACTATCCCCTGAATCGGCCGAATCCAAATCCAAAGCAAATACTTTTTGCTTTGCACAGGCCTAAATGAGAAGGTTTTCACCCTAAATGAGATGAGGGAAACTGGTGCCAGCCTGTGGAAATTGTGTTTTAATTATACCTGCACTTTCCCACTGAAGTGAATTATGCTGCACGATGTGCCCAAGAATGCTGACTGCAGTGGTTTATCTTCTACAGTAACCATTTCCTCACCTTTACATTAATAACTTTGCCCATAATAACTATGCTTAACTTTCAGTGTACTCATGTTTGTTGTGCAAAATACAGAAAAGGGAGATATGCATTATCATAGATGAGCCTTTTGGTAAAACCTACCTTTTGAGAAGCCTGAAGCTCTGTGGGCTTTTCAGTCCGTTTTTGTATGTCCGGGTGTGAAAGAAAAAAGTCAAGCAGATTACAGCGGAAAGATATAGGATTTTTTTCATCCCACAGGAGTCTGTGTCCTTGTCTATTGACGTATGATGCCAATTCCACTGAAATTGAGATGCTAGCGTCCTTTAATAGAAGATATCAGGTAAGGCAGAGAGAAATATTAAGAGAGTTAGTGGGAATTGCTTAATCCTTCTGTGCTTTTCTCCTAGCAGTAGTCTCATTTAGCTCAGCAGGGAATAATAATCAGATGGTTCTCACAATGATACTGCTCAAAGTGACTGACCAAGGCATTAGTTAATGTCTAATGTCTAGTAAAGATGGTGGAACAATCCTGTTGTCACATATACTATAGGATACGCTGGTTAATTGAAGTCATACTGAATTTGTCTGGCAGGGGCACAGATGAGGACAAGGAAAGGGATAGGGAAGTATATTTCTGGAGGTCTCTAAAAATGCAATTCAGTAAGGCACTGAGCCAAAGGAGGAAAATAAAGTTTGAGCATACCATGGAAATTGGCATTATTTCACAGGACCAATGGAAGCCACAACCCTGGTTACTTCTCTCACTAAGAAATCGGATGAACTCAGGGAGCCCTGGTAATTCAATAATGAACCCCCATGATGGGAAGGCAATATAATTTACAGCATTTCAGTAGGTCTAGGAGAATCTCTGCTACCTCTTGGTGTGAGAACTTTAACTAAAGAAATTGAAACCCTACATAGCTGAATGGATTTTATTTATTTATTTATTTATTTTTGACCAGGTCATCTTGCAAGCCACACAGTATTTTTTTTTTTTTTTTTCTGCTAAGGAATATGAAATAATTGCTCTCTAACCTGTGTTTTTTGCAAAGCAGTTCTTCATGAAGTCTACATACTTGTTGCTTTTGCGTAGCACATGATGGGTAACATACTTAGTTTTAGGTTTTCATTTAGAATAAAGAGACTAGAGGAGATGGAGGCTGGCATGTGGTGTAATATACAGAATGGAAGAAAAGGACCAGTCATTACTTTTCTTGCTTCTTCAGGAGGGAACCCACCAACTAATTGAAAGTGGAAGGTATGACACAAAGGAAGACTTCACAGTGGTTGTGCAGCCATTTCTGGAGAAAGTGACAATGCCCAAGACCAAGGTAAGAATAACAAACCAAACTCCGACCTCGTGCACCTTTGCTGAATCACTAGAACTGCATCTTACTTATCTGCTGAAGCAGCAGCTCTGGTTACCTGTCCTGGGAAATCAGATAGAGTCTAAGAGTGCTGGTAATTCAAGAGCAAACCCCAGTGACGGGAGGTCAGTGTAACGGAAAGCATTTCAGTGCTTCAGGAGAGTCTCGGGTGTCTCTTGCACTGGGAACTTTGGCCTTCAGGACTCTGCTAAGTTAATTTGTGCAACATTTAAGTTTCAATTGAGCCTAGATCTAGAGTGACCAGAAATATTTTTGAAGGGGGGAGAGATAATGGGTAATATTACTGAGGGCCTGCCTAACCCTGGTCAGTGACTCAGCAAATGGGATGAATCATAAGGCTGTAAATCATATTTCTAAAAACTCCACAAATCTTTTCATTCCCCAGGTGAGCAGCTTGATCTGATCTATGTTTGTAACAGTGTTGGTTTTGGAGGCCTTCCTGGCTGCTTTTAAATTCTAGGGTAACTGGGAGTTCTAGTTGGGAGAGGAATGTGATAATGCATTGTTGTGCCAACAATTTTGGTCCTATTCTTACCCCTCTTGTGACAGCAGGTGTCTCTTTCCTTAGGAAGGATTGCCTGATGACTCATTTTTTGCCCCAGATTGTTTCCACTTCCACCAAAAGACTCATTCTCAGGCTGCCCGTGCCCTGTGGAACAACATGGTAAGACCATGGAAAGCACATCAGTCCCTATCCTGTCCTTTACCAGCAAAGCACAATGAGCCACCATGAAGACAGTTCTAGCTCTGCTGAAAATGGAACTGGGTTTTAAAGGGGAGACGGTGTTTATTTGTAGTAAATATACCTGAACACAAACCAGCTCTATTAAAAGATTGTATCCCAGGTTCTGTTAAGGCTGAGTACATTCAAAAGATAAGCAAAGTGCCAGGTTTTGCATTATTCTCCCCACTTGCCTTGCACATATAGAAATTCAGCACTTTATATGTAAACTGTAATTTAAAGCAGTGATTCTCAACCAGGATGCTGCTGCATCTGGGGTACCTTGAGATCTTTTCAAGGGTGCCTCAGGGTGCTATGCAATGTTATCACTGTTAGGTTTTCAAATAGGATTCATAAGATAAACTCAGAGATTTCAAGTAGGAATACATATACAGGCAGTCCTCGATTTTTATAACATTTTGAGTTACAATGTTTTGCACTTACATTTATAAATTGACACCCTGTTTCAACTTTCTGATGTCAGTTTTGACTTTACAACGCTTGATCTGCTGTGACACCATGCTAGCGAACAAGTTTGCTGTGTCACCCGTCTCCCTGGAGAACATCTGTCCAAACTTCCTTGGATGTTTTCTTTAAGAAAACAGAAAAGACTCCAGAAAAACCTGCAGCCAAGACTCCTCAGGAGACTCCAGCCAAGAACCCTTCAAAAAGTCCAACCAAGAGCCCTTAAGTCCAGCAAAGTCACCTCAAAGAAGTCCTTCCAAATCAATATGATTGCTGTTTACAATATAAATACATTTATGTAGCTATATTTGATCAAGTACAAAATCCTGGGGTATTTTTCGTGAAAATAGGGCATCAGGCCTTGCTTCAGAAACCAGTCCCCCACTTATAACATTGTTTCTTATGAGAAAATTGGTTCTGAATTACAATGTTTCAACTTAAGTTGTGGTTTTCAGGAACCAAATGTGTCGTAAGTCCGAGGACTGCCTGTAATGTTAAATACGTTCTGACCTGTTGTGGGTTTTCTGCGTTCTTTGCAGCAGAAAAATGGCTCTAATATTTTTCCATAGTCAAAACATGAGTGAAAACTAAGCGCTAGCATTTTCTGAGGGGTGCCTGGAATCTAAGTGTTGAGAAACACTGCTTTAAAGTCAAGATTCTTTAGATGGATGTTTCTGTGGGTAAAACGGGTGATTAATATACGTGCAATACACAGCAACATTCCTGGAGTTCTTATGGGAGTAGTTCATGAAAGCTGATAATAAACAGCTACTTGTGCTTTTCCATATCAGCGCTCATTATTTCCTTTGTCCCCTTCCTTTCTGTGGTGCAGCTAGAATCCCATGGAGAGAAGATGGATGCACAGGCTCTTGAAGAAGTGATAAACCTCAAATGTCCAAGCCGGGTATATGTGCAACATTACATTACTGTGGTTTGTGTAACCAGTGCATTGTTGTGGTTTGCATCCCCACAAGGTGCTCTGGTACAGTGAATGATAGAGCGGTATTTCTGCTACCTCTGGATACTTACCAGATACTCCATGTCCTTTCCCCTTCCCTACCTTTTTGTTTATAGTTAGCGCCAACAGGGATGTACATAATTTCCAGTGATATTCTGGCTGGCCTCAGGACTGCAAGAAGGAGGAAACCTTCTTGCTTATTTGCCTTGTATCCCTACACACAGGGCCTGGTTCTACTACAGCTGGGAAGTGGGCCTGCATAGCCAGACCAGCTTAGTTTCACTCTCCAAACTGAGTGAAATATGAAACACAAACAGCATTGATGGAGAGTGAAAAATGAAAGGCCAGTGCCTAGGCTACTAGGAATCCAGTATAACTCTACTGAAATCAATAGAGCTTCTCTGATGATCACTAGCTGAGGATAGTCACCAGCTGTTCAATGGCTTTGGCTCAAATAATCAGAGATGCTATTAGTCAAACAGGTAAGACACTGAAAGTGTCCTTTAGCTGTTTACTTTATGAAGATGGTACTAGAGCATTGCTTGGATATTTTATTTGTTTGGATTTTAGATTTGCTCTCCTGCAAAGCTTGTTGGAGAGCAGCAGGGCCTCTTGTAGTTCTTGACAATAAGTGATTGCTTTCACTTTTTATGTGACTCGATTGAGGCCTAGTGAATGGAAAGTTCCAAACATTCTTCTGCAGCTTTGCATTGACTCGGATTTCTATGTTGCATAGGCTCAGCCATTTCTGAAGACCTACAAGAACAGTAATATTACATACTCCAATGAAACGACACCACCGCTGTCTTCAGCTGCTCCCCCAGGGCAGAGACCAGATGAGGTACAGTTTGCACAATATATGAAATTGGTCACTGGAGGAGCCTCCCAAATTGGCAACTTGTTTAGGAGGCTGTGAACTATACATTGCAAAAAAGTCTCTCACACTTTCCTCAATGCTTGCATAATAAACTGCAGTTGCACATATTTTGCAATGCTGCTGTCAAGACCAAGAATCATTTTTATGTGTGTGACAAATTGATTTCCATAGCCAAGATCTATCTGATGTATTGCAGGCTAACAGGGATATGTTTTATTCAGCTGGCCTCCTCCTGGAGGACAGCTAATTGACACTTTCTACATGTTTGTGGCTAAGATTATTCAGGTTCTTTCACCTTTCCTCTATTCCTTTAGAATCATGGAAGCCAGCTGCTATGTGAGGACCGGGTTCCTTCCGTCTCATATCCCACTTCAGGTAGGCTGACCTGTTTGGTCTCAGACTTTTTCTTTCAGTTGCACTTTTAAGGAAAGTTTTATTTTTTTGTATTTAAGCAATTCCTGAAATGTGAAAAGGTTTACATCCAGCAAAGTTATCACTTTCTATTAAGGAAGTGATGCCAAAAGCATGCTCATAGGTAATCTTCCAAGAGAGCCTAAATTCCTGCAACAGCTAAAGTTCCCAGGATGTGGAAACCCTTAAATGGTATTATCTGTGCCTGAGGATGATGAGTTGGGAGCCTGGCCTTCTCTGGGTTCTACTCTGGTACCTAGTAGTGTTTACTTGTTAATGAACACGTGGTCTTTTTTGCAATCCTGTTCTTGCAGCATTTAGTACCATCATTCCTGCTCTCCAATAATATATTATTGTTCATTCTGGTCTTTCTAAGGTTAGAGATGTGCTGTCTGTTTTGGGCAATATGGAGGATATTTGCTCTTGCTTTGTGTGTTTTTTGCTAGCTGTCTTAACCAGTAAGAACTTTTGACTAACACACATGTATTGTTGAAACTATGCTACTGCTAACCTATAGTAAGATGAGCTGTACAGAGTTTTTTTGTTTCATTGCTCGAGCACTGTAACACAGATGCTGCTCAGTGCAGCAATGCACATCTCATAACCCTGTGAAGGCCTAGTTCTTCCTCCTCTGCAGGCTTAACTGCATCTCTTGTCTTACAGTGCATGCCTTGAAACCAGCTGATGTGCGAGTGATAGCAGCCCTTGGGGATTCTTTGACTGTAAGGAACTTTGTGTTTTTACTGTTGATTTCTTTGGTGGACCAGTATCACATTTTGATTGCTCAGGTGGAGCTGAGTTCTTGTGCTGGACAGTGGAAGTGTCATTTGTGGGAAGGGAGCAGAGGTCTAACTGCTTAGAACAGGAGACAAGGTCTCTGGTCTCCTGGATTCTAGTTCCTAAAGTTGCCTTGGATTTTAGCAAATCACTGAAGCACATGCTTAAATGATTTGCTGAACTAGGGGAATAAGTGCCGCTGACCTCGATGAAACCTAAGTGCATGTCTGAAGTGAGCCACATGCTAAGGCCTGTGCAGAATCTGACTTCTGTGCTTCAGTTCTTCCATGGTTAAAATATGGCTGATAATCGGAGGAAAAGAGAAATGGGTAGCGGGCAGGTAGGTTGTGAATTGGGCTAGTTATGTGAAATGCTGTTTGCCATTTTTAAGATATTAATGTGCAAAGAAAGAGAACCCTCTGGCTTTACCCTTTTCAGAAAATACTCAAACTCATTACTATGCTTGGTGAACTCCTAAGAAGTTCCTTTGTCAAAATATAGTCCTCATTGATGATGGTGTCCTTTTCTTTGAAAGTTAAAAGGAATTTGATTCCTAAATAATAAAACCATAAGAACATATTGTATTACATAATGCACAACTTCCTGGTAGGTCTGGTGTGGATTTCTGTATAGAGGTGCCCATTGCAACAAACAGATTTGCAATGAACATTTGATTAAACATATACTGTACTGATTAAAATCAGCTATTCAGCATACTACTACAGTTGCCATTTGATAGTATCTGTGATACTGCTATTGTTTCCTGTTATGAATACAGGGTTATATTAGTATCTCAGATATCCCCGCTTAAGGAACTGTAGATATATTCCATCGTCTTAGAAATACCAGCTGTGTGTACGTATCTGAGGGCAAAACTGGGCCCGGTTCATAGTTAGTGGAATGCTCTGTTGACTTTGTATTTGACAGTACTCGTATACAGGCAGATATGGAGTGCTGGGGGTTCACTGGCTTGAGCTGGGGAGGTCTGTATTACTTCGGAGTACTGAAGCCCCAAATGAACTGTACTGTCTGTCCA
>NW_017728943.1:75195574-75214528 GCF_001723895.1 Crocodylus porosus | reverse complement strand
GAGCGGGGCCAGTAGCTGCGGTTGAGCCTGGGCTGCCTGCGGGAGCCGGCAACTGAGCAGGCTCTGCTGGGGCTGCAAGAGGTGCGAACCTGTTGCTAAGCTCTGGCGAGGGAGGGGCCTTGGTGCGGCGGGCCTTAGGCCTTATTTTGTCTACCACGTTCAGAATGAATCTCTTAGAGCAGATGTGGAACTCACCTTATGCCCTGGGCTGGATCCAGGCTGCAGGACTCCTTGTGGGCCAGATCCATCTGGGGGCATGAGGAAGCCGTGGTGGTGGTGGTGGCAGCAGCTTCCCTCTGACCTGGAGCATGCAGCAGCAGCTCCAGCTCCAACATGGGGCACATGGCACTGGCTGTAGGTGCCACTGTGTGCCCCATGCTGGACCTGGAGCTGCCCCCTAGTGTCATGTGCCATGGTGGCAGCTCCAGCATAGGGCATGCGGCAGGGGCTTGTGGCTGGGGAGGCAAGGCCACAGGAGTGCAGTGACGTGGCTGGAGGGCAACTGGGGCTTTATCAACCCTCACTTGCCCTCCTGCTGCTGATCATTCATGTCCACTGAACCCCAAGGTCCCCAAACTCTGTGGCAGGCCCCACAACCCAGCTATGACAGCAGTTTCATGGCCTGGGTGGATTGGTCCATGGGCCAAATCCAGCCCTCAGTCAAGGTGTTTGACACCCCTGTCTTTGAGTTTTAAAAATGGCTTGAACTGTGAAGCTCTTGCTCATAACCCTCTTCCTGAAAAGTTGGGTGCTAAAGAACCACAAGCTTAAATGGGACAGACTGTTGAGAAAAGACTGCCTAGAAAGCAAACGCACATCACCAAATTATATATGAATGACCAAATTGTTAATAGTTCAGTGTTACACCTCCCATTTGTGTGTGTGGTTTTTTTTGGCAAGGCTGGTAATGGAATTGCCTCTGGACCAAACAACCTCTCAGATGTGGATACAGAATATCGGGGGCTGTCCTGGAGGTAAGTCATGAGTAAAGATGGTGAGGAAATGTATTCCATTTCTCATGGGAAAACTTTGGTTTTCTTCTCAACTTTCTTTTTTGGTGGTGGGTGGGGAGAAAGGAGGAGTTGATTTCAGTCTTCAGTCTAACATTCCATTTTGGGTTTGGTAGTTTTTGTGACAACTTCCGGTTTTGTCACAGTTTTCATGGAAAATATTATCAGCCATGCATTTTGAACCAGCTTTCCCCTCCTTGAAGTTACTTGATACTAGCCAGCTTTCCAGCAGCTTTATTTTTCTACAGTTCCACGGGTAATTATTTCAACCCATGTTCTCAGCTACAAGACCTCCTCTGAGCCCTCGTGACAGATGTCTTCAGTGGCGATGCATAGAGGATGCACAGGGGTGCATGTGCATCCCCTGAGAGCGCCGGTGCACCCCCTGACTGGCTGCCTCACCACTTAGGCGACAGGCAGAGAGGGCAGGTGGAACACTGGTGCCCCCCTGCAAGTGCCAGCGGGGGAGTGGAGTGCCGAGGTGCTCACAGAAGCAGCTGCAGCCACTTCCGAAAGCAGCTGTAGCGATCAGCCATCCCATCTTGTGACTGGCCATAGGGAATTCCCCCCTGCCCCCTTCAATGGAATCGGCTGTGGGGGACCCCTACCCCCCTCAATGATGCTGGCCAAGGGGGGACCTGACTAAGGCAGCACCAGTCTCCCATGGATGTCTCTGTTGCCAAAATTTCAGTCAGGCTCCTAAATGAGCCCTTTCATTCCTGACCCGTCTACTTGATTGTAAATACCCATAGCTTCCAAGCATCATCCATCCTTCCTACTTTCCAGGCAAAGAGAAAAGAATCTGAATGGTTTTACAATTGTCTTACTAAGCAGAAGGCAGGGTAGAGATGCCGCTTGTGGACTAACTAAATCAGAAATTCTTAAGCTTTAATGAGCCTGAGCTTATTAGAGGTCACTGACTTCGTCTTTGTTTCTCTACCTTATTGCAGTATTGGAGGGGATGCCTCGTTAGAAAGCGTGACAACTTTGCCAAGTAAGTAGGTGTTTTGCTGTCCTGTCTAATCACCAACACATGTGAGAGAGAGAAGTGATGCATGACAATGGTGATTTGGGCAGTGCATTTACCATGAAGCTTTCCTATGCTTTTAAAAAAATCTTGGGATACTTCACAAGACTTGCCTTTCAAAGAGAGAGTATATGTTTTATTTTAATTTAATTTCATATAATCAGTGAAGCTGGGGACAGGCAGGAAAAAAATCACTCTCTTCTTGCAAATGAGCTTGCTGTGACTGCCTTGTGACTTGATTTGTGTTTGATTTTAGCAAATAGTCAATAAGTCCCTTTCTGTATCGGGTTGTTTACCAAGACTAGATATCTTAGGTGAATATTGCTAAGTATTTTCTCATGTATGCGTTAGGAATTGCTAACACTTCCTTTTGATCAAAATCCAGACTAATGGTAGGTATTGGCATCCACTACAAAATTTCAGCATATTTTTGAGTCATTTTTTTTATATTCCGATATTATTACAATAATTAACCCTTTTTAAAAATATATATTAATCAGTTACTGATTTTTTTGTATAAACTGTTTTATAATTGGAACCATCTATATAAAGTATAACATTGTTTTCCCTAGCAACACACTTACTTCTCTCTGAGAGATGCAAGGTGTAAAATCTTTTTTTGCCTAATTTTGAGCATTTGTGCTAAGATGAGTGAAGAGGGACTGGGAATAATTCACTGCCATGCATCTAAGCTCTGACAGAAGTGGCATTTACTACATGACTGGCCCCCTCAAAGTGCTCTACACCCATGCCATGACATATGTATATGGCTGCAGGACACTTTTTAAAAGAGGCCAATTGCATGAAAAATTAACTTACTCTACTAAGGGATCAGATGAAGGCACTCCAAAGTGGAGCACCTTAGGGAACTTGTGTTTCCTAGGGTCAGTGTGATCTAAGGCTGGGCTGAGGCAGCTCAGCCCCATCCCTAGTGCAAAGGAAGCGGGGTGGGGGGAGAGAGCTGTAGGCTGGGGTTTGCCCAGCCTGAGCTGAAGGGGAGGTGGATAGATTGTGGGGCCCCCCAACCCCTCTGCCTCCAGCTCAGGTTGGGAAAACCCCAACCCACAGCTCCCTCCTCCTTCCTTCCTGCACACAGCACAGGAGCTGGGAGGAGAGGGGTAGGACTGCAGGGGGAGAGGCTTCATGCAGGCTTCTCCTCTGGACTGGCTCCAAAGTGGAGATCAGTTTTCTCTCTCCCCCTAACCCAACCCAACAGGTGAACATCTGTTGGGTTGGGGGGCTTGCTTTAACTTACGGTGCTTTATGTGAAGTGCTGTGAGTTAGAGTGGAAACCTGCATGTCTGTCAGTGCCCTGAATGTACAGATCTATGATCAGTATATGATGCATACCTATTAGATGAACACATAGCATTTCCAGCTAAAGGAAACTTGTCACAGCTCCTCCCAGACCAGCGAAACTGAGATCTCTTCTGGATCTCCTGATGGTCACTGCCAGTTGAGCATGAGAGCTCTCAATCAAGCTTTAGCTGTTTGTATTATGAAGGATGATCACAAACCATGAGCCTTACTGTGCTCAACATCTCATCTGTGGCTTTTCTTGAAACCAGTGAAATGGTACAGCATGTGAATTGGAGCAAGAAGTTTTACCCAATTCTGTCTAAGTCGCTGCTAACTGGTTAAGCTATTTGTTTGGTGTTTGGCACTACTTATCACACACACAAGTGCCCAATATAATGCTTCCCCTGGGTGCATGTAGGTGGATGCCAGTAACCTAGGAGTAGAGGGTGTGTACAGTGCATTGGTCTTGTGCCTTTGGTGGGAAACAGGTACAGTCACTTCCCTTTCATTTTCCTCTTCGTTCTTCAGATATCTTTCGCGAGTTCAACGTTAACCTCACTGGTTACTCGACTGGCATTGGAAATGCAAGTGAGCCAAACGCCTTTCTCAATCAGGCCATTCCTGGAGCAGAGGCTAAGTATGTTGGGTTTTTTTCCCTCCCCAATTAGATTGTAGGGATGTATGCTGATGTGGCTGATTCAAACGGTTTATTTTTTGCCCTCTCATGCTGTTATAACTGTGTTAAAAATGAGCAAAGCTAGGCCAGTGGATGCTTGACCTTTGCACCTGGATTGGGCTGACAGGGCTTATGCTCTGTTCAGTCTATAGTTTCAAGCTCCACTTGAATTTTAGAATGAAACCAGGATATGTTAGTATGTGCCCAAGGAGTGAGGAAGCACAGAGATTGTTTTCCTTTGTGCAAGTTACAACTTGGAAGTACAAAGGGCTTTCAGAAAAATGGATCACATGCGTTACAAAATGAAAGTGTGGGGAGTTTGCAAAGATCAGCCAGGAAGGAATGGCTGAATTCTTCCATGAAGAAAGTCTTATACATTTGGAAGTGTTGGGAAGAGTATTTGAAAGAGAAAAATAAAAAAAAATAGTTGGATACCTGTGATGTCCTATGCAGTAGTGTTATTGGCCAGACAAACTTTGGACCAATTTCAGACCTGGGGGGACATGACTGCAACTCCACTAACTTAATGGTGGTTGCAGTAGCTTGCACTGGGTTTGAATATGGTTCTTTAGCTTTAGCCCTGTTTGGGGAAGACAGCCTAACACTGGAGAGACTTAATAGATTAATCCCTTGTGCGGTTCCCTTTTGGAAGAGATTCCAGGTGGTTCTTGTCCTAAAAGTACCAGGCTTTTTACTAAAAGATCCTGTCAGTGGGAGTGGCCTGTCTATAGGAAAAAAAAAACCCAAAAAGCTGGCTACTGATTTAGTTGGGAGTAGCCACAGTTTGGTCAGGAGTTCTGCTTGAGTTGTTGTGCTTGTTGGTGGTTAGAAATGCTATGTTAAGAAAAAGCCCTCTAGTTCAATCTCTCTCATTTAAAAATTTCCTCTTTATTTCCCCAGCAGCTTCACCTGGCAGCTGAATCTGGAAGCCAGGAGAGCTCTTTGCATTCACTTTAGCTGAGCAATGATAGCTAGGGTTTTATCAGAGGTTGTTTATTACTTTTCTGCAGGCTTTGACTGGTTTCTGACTCATCCTAGTATTTTCAGTAAATTTCTGGTTTTCCTTGAGATGACTGAGCGTCATCTGTTAGCTAGATGCTGTGAAATACTGCTTTTCCCCCACCTCTCCATACTCTCCCTCTCCCAAGAAAGGGAAGCATTCTCATTTTGTAGTAAAGACTGAATTCATTTGTGTTTCCATGGGATGCAACTCCTCACATGAGCAGCAAAATGCAAGCAGGGGTTAGGGGCACTAAAAATTGTCCTACACTGACTCAATCATACAGTGATCCTAATCATGGTGCATGTTGTATGGTAGAGTATGTGACCTATATTAACTTCCTTCTGTTTCATTCAGTAAGAATGACCACTAAAACTGTTACCTCAGTCTTATTTAATATAAAATACATGTCAGATTGACTAGGCACCACAGTGTTACTGGTATGAACCCAGCTGAAATTGTCAACCCCACCGTCAAAAATTGAGAGACAAAATCTTATAAATCAAGAGATTTGGAATGTAAATCATGAGATGCTATTTTTGAAGTGTGTGCATGCAGTTTCTGGGGCAAAAGCAGCAGGGCACGTAACCTCAGCCCACAGCAGGCAGCCTGCCTTTGCCTGACGCACAAATCTGTGGGGCATGTGCTCCCATGTCTTCCCCGGCCCTGGGGCTCTATTCACTCCATCCTCTGCCCCACTCCTTCCCTCACTGTGGGGACCTCGACCTGCCCCCCACCGCCCATTCCCCTCCACAAACTTACCAGCTTAGTGCTCTCTACACGTGCCTGAAGAGAAAAATCCTAAGATCTGATCTCTATCAGGAGATCATGAGACAGAATTAATCTGACTTGGAAATCGGGAGTCTCATGATTTTTTCATGAGAGTTGGCATTACTGCAGCAAAACTCATTGCTCTTAGATTGCTATTTGGTAGCCCATCTGAACTGAGCTGATGGGTGTCAGCGTAAACCCTACTAGACAGTTATCCAGATGACAAAACGGAGGTAGTTAGTCATGGTAGTCTGAAGTCAGGCAGGAGGCAAGGTAAAGTATATAATTCTCTGGTTTAGTTGGTCCATTAGGTGCAAACCTGCCTGCCTTTTTCCAAATGACAAAAGCCAAGAGTCTTCTCTCACCATCTCTGAGAACCTGGTTTGGACAGACACAAGGAAAAGGAGCTGTTCTGCTTTCCTCAGCAATGTTATTTTGTGAATATTCAGTAGTGTGGGAAAGAACACAGTGCCAACTCCTTGTGGAAAGACCAATAAAACTAATTGAAAGCACTCCATGGGCATGTGTGTTTCCCTGGGGACAAATAGTAGCAACAACATAGTTGTGCCGCTGCTGCTTGTCCCAGGGGAACACCCCTGCACACCTCCTCTGGTGCGTGGCAGATAAACCCAGGTGGAGTAGGGTAGGCTGAGGCCGGCAGTTGGGCTGGCTCCAGCAGCTTTTCTTGGAGTCTGGGGGGCCTCCTGGGGCTGCAGCACCAGTGATCTGGGAGCACAGAGTCTGGCCAGCAGCTGAAGATGTGGCTGCTTCAAATGGTTGGGCAGTTCATGTTGTAGCCATATGCACTACCTGGCTCTTTTTTTCATGTTTTTTTAGATACCGGCATTCCCCAGTATCTAATTTTGGCTCCATGCTGCAAATATGCAGAGCAGAGGACCTTTTAATGTGCACCGCATGTGTTTTGCAGCACCTCAAAAGCCTTTGAGGTGCCACAAAGTGCACCTGCCTGGTCATATGGACATGCCCCATGAGTTTGTTTCCATCCAAGCAGATACTGTGGTAATGTCCCTGAACTCTGTTACCCTCTTCCTCAAGTTCATTTCTGTCACAGAATATTTATAGTCTTATCTGAGGAGATGATAAACTGATCTCCGTGTGGTTTTTGAATTTCAAGGCACCATGGGGAGGAAGGAACTGTTTCTCTTAGTTCAGATGTTTGGCTCTGTATCAGTAATGCTGTCAAGAGTTCATTCTTTATGAGGCAAAGAAATCCCTCTTCCTTTTACCCAGATGATAAAAAGATTGTCTGTAAGTGAAAGCTGAGGCCAACATTTTTAAAACTGAGCTATTTGGCATGTCTCCATTTTGGTTGCTCAGGTCAAGGCTGAGTACCTAGTGATATTAAATACAGTTATGGGTCCTCACAGTGTTTTCTCAAACCATGTATGAAATGTTGGATTTGGGGTTTAAGGACCCATTGGATATATGGGAGTCGAAATAATTTGTAGTCCTTCATTTGGCAAAGCTTTTAAGCATGAGCCTCACAAATGTGTAAGCACATTTTTAACGACATGCCTGGTCACCCACAACATATAAATGTGCGCCTACAGTAAATCCTATGCCTGAAGCTATGGACAAATGTACCTTTTTAGGTGCTTTAAATTGATAGCTGCCCCTTAGGAGTCACATCAGCTGTCATGATGCAATTATGTCTGTGTGCTGCTGTGTAACTTTAGCTCTGAATAAAACAAGTCTGTAAGTTGTGATATTTTTTTCTAAACTTTCACCACTATAGCAGCATGCAGTGGTGATAGTTCTGTGGTAAAAGCTTATGTTGGTATCGTAAAAACTTTAAGAAGAATCAAGGCAAGGATGGGGAAGAGCTGATGTAATGAGTTATGTCTCTCACCCGACTAGCCCATTTCTGAAGAATTTAAATTTAAATCTGCCTTGGAAACAAAAAAAAGAAAATGTGTGTAGTCAGTCTGTCTTCAGCTGTGATCTGGTCTGATCTTTTCAGCTAGGCTGGTTCAGGTTGGATAAATACTTGAAAGGCTCTACAGGAAATCCAGGTTGTTGCAAAAAGGGGCATAGGTGATATTTAATAGGTAGTTCCTTTCTAAGTCAGTATTAAAGCCTATATGCCTTGCTTGATAGTAGCAGGTGCTAGGTGAATGGAAGTGCCATCTTCCAAAATGAGACAAAGAAAAATCCTGACCCTTTGATTACAAACAGACATTGCATTTGTCTGGAAAGAAATCATTTTATCCCAGGACAAAGTGGGATTGTTTAGACATCCATATCCGTTGTCCCAGGACAAACCCTAAAAAGTTTCGTGGGGCCAGTAGTATTAACAGTTTGTCCCAGGCATTTGGAAAAGTGCATCTGAACAGTTGTCCCAGGACTGCATTATTTAATCAATCGAAGATGAGCTGTAGTGCATTTAGCCACTTGGTACACCCTGATAGGAAGGGTGATGTGTATACACACCAATCCCAGGACACTTCTGTTCCAGGACAAACGCACATACAACTTGTCCTGGGACTAACTTAATGTCTGTTCCAAGGGTAAAAATGAGAGGTGTATAAGCTGCTTGTGGCATTGGTCAAGATTAACCAGGGGCAGATAAGAAAAATCTTTATATGCTTATAAGAACATTTGCCTCACAAATAAATGCAGAGCAGGGCAATTCTCAAGTGAATATTCTTATGTTAATATTTGATCTGTTTGCTGATAGGGAGGTGAGGGCAAATTCCTCCTTCAGTGGCTTATTTAGCACAGCACAGGAGAGGAAAGCTTTGGTTTCCATACAAACCATAAGCATGTTGGGCTCATTAATGTCAGTAGATGTACTCCATGAAATTATGTCAGTGATTGTTTTTCTAAAAAAGACTCAGAGGGAAATACAGTTCAGTCCAAAACTAGAGAGCTGCCCAGAAGGGCAAAACTTTCCATTCAAATTATCTTTTCCAGAGAATGTCAGAGTAGCTGAACAGTGGTGAGCAGTTTAGTCTAAGTAACTTGGAATCCATGGCAAAGATTGTATGGTGTTTGTTAGACATACAGAGAGCAAGCCGGTCTATGTAGTCACTGTCAGAGTGATCTGATAAGTAGCTTCAGTTTTCATTTGCCTGAAGATCTTTGCAAAAATCTCTTTGCTGTAATTGAGAGTGAAGTGCTAACTCTGAGCAGTAGCCCTGGGAATGTAAGCAGTTTGTTTCAGTATTTGCTGGGCACATTTCCTTAGAGTCACTGCAGGTTTGAAAATATTCAGTGTACACAGAAATGTTGATTAAAGGGATTATTTAGAGCCTGAGATTTGAAGTTTCATTGCAGTTTCAATGGATTTATTCCCCAGTTCTAATCATGCTGTTTGCTAACAAGGATTTTGCTGTATCTGGCATTCTAAAAACTGTAAGGCTATTCTATGTATTTATTTTTTCCTCTATTCTAGGAGTTATACAACAAAGAAGGATTAAGTCATGGGACAGATCTGAGATCCCATCCTGTCTATAACATTGATTCCCCATGCAAACTTAGATAAGTCACTTGGCTTCCTTATTAAATGGGGACAGCTGTGTTGTCTTACACCCTAAGAGTGAGAGGTCCAATGGCAAAATGATTAAGGTCTCTCTCTCCATGGTTTCAGAGAAATGAGTTCTAGCCTTGTTCCAGACTTGTGTTGCTGGTGCTCCCAGGGAACATGGCTGTAACTGGACACATGGTCATTCAGGCTGGAGAGTAAGGCATGTTGCTGGCCACATTGTTCTCCCATGTGCTGTTGTCTGCAGAACTTGCTAAGCCTTTTGCCCTTTGAG
Source organism: Crocodylus porosus (assembly GCF_001723895.1). Taxonomy (NCBI): domain Eukaryota; kingdom Metazoa; phylum Chordata; order Crocodylia; family Crocodylidae; genus Crocodylus; species Crocodylus porosus. Next base: position 75,204,966 of record NW_017728943.1, on the reverse strand, counting down.
TTGCCAAATTCAGGAGGGCCTTTGACTTTGTAAGAGTAGCATGGATTTGAGATGGTTGGGAGTCATGTAGGTAGCTGGATAAACATTCTCTCCATGGATGCTCGTGTTCTGCAAAATGGTATTTCCATTGCTCATGGATTGTCCTCTTCCACAGGGAATTACCAAGCCAAGCAAGAACTCTGGTGAGACTAATGAAAAATGATCCAGTAAGTTGGCTGGGACTTTGTTCCTTTTCATGCTGTAAGATTAAACGATGTCACTTCACACAACAGATGTGCCTTCCAGGACACACGGTGCACATCAGTCAGGAGTGTAGTCAACTTGAACTTCTCTTTTCTTTGTTATACAGAGAATTAACTTTAATGTCGACTGGAAGATCATCACTGTGTTAATTGGAGCCAATGATCTGTGCAACTATTGCAAAGACCCTGTGAGTAAAAATCAAAAAAAAAAAAAAATCGATTTTTAAAAGGATAACCAGAGAGGACGTGTATGAGACAGGCTACTTCTCCTGTCTTTCCGAGAGAGATTCTCTCCTCTGTAGTCTGGTGACATGTAGGTGCCACAGAAGCCCTGTAACTGCCAGCCAGTGAAGATGTACACTGCTTTGAGCCACCATTAGGAAACCTATACAGCTCAACCTGCCATCCCCCACAGGTCCTGATGCAGGAAGGTTCTTAGAAGCAGGATTGTAGGCTGCTTCAGACTGGAGGAAAGCCTTCAGAAAGCTGCTCTGAGGAGAGCTTGGGGGAAGGGGTTAGAGGCCTTCAGTTTTAAACCCAACCCTGAATCTCTTGATTCTTACATGCACACACCTCTACCGTGTTAGCTACCATGAACACCTTAAGTTCATCTGCACCCAGTATGCAGCAGAGAGGTAGAATCCTAGTGGTATGATAACTTAGTGCTCTTAAACAGGCCTAGCCAAGCTCCTGTGGGGCTGGTCATGGCTAGGACGCTTTTGCCTAACAATGATTTCCACTAATAGCAGCAGGACAAGGCATGAATGAAATGGGTTTTCAGGCTAACCCATTTAGCACAATTGCATGGAGTTCCTTCCAAGGTGGTTTATGTAGAGATGGAGTGATGGAACCACCTGATCTGTGGAAAAGAGCAGGATCATCCCACTGAAAGCAGCTGAGCAGTATGGTAGAAGGAAGGGGAAGGGCATGAATCTCTCCTTCTGACGCCACTTGTGACCTTCCATTGATGGCAATTCCATTCTCTTCTGTGTCTCCTAGAATCACTATTCAGCTGTAAATTTCACTAGGCACATTCAAGAAGCCCTTGACATTTTGCATGCAGAGGTAAGTGGTGTTATTTTGTCAATGCACTGGCCTGTGTTAGGGCATAAATCAGTGGTATGCAATTTTTTCTCCTCCGTCAGTACTAGTTCCAAATGTCTCCTACTGTATAACACATCCTATTATTTCTTTAATTTCAAACAAAGAGGTATGGCAGAAAGAGGGAAAAGTCAAGGCGAAGGAGATGAGGGAAGGAGTAGGAACAGCAGTTGGGAATGCATGGTTATGTCAGTAACAAGAAGAAATGAATGAACAGCGGGACATTTGTCTTTAAATAAATGTATTGCTGTCTTATGACCCACTCCTGCTAAACTGTGCTCTGACTTTCCTTTCAGATTCCCAGAGCCTTTGTGAATCTGGTTGAAGTAATGGACCTCATCTCTTTGAGGCAGATGTTTCAGGATAGCCAAGGACAGTGCCCCACACATCTGAAAGAGTAAGGCAGTTTTGGCTTCCTCTGGCATCCTCACTGACTGTTAATAGTGATAATGCACAATTTCTGTTCCATAATTCCCCACAGAGGCAACCTGGTATCCACTGACCAGATTAGATCCCAGTAGATACCATGTGCAGTGTTCACATTGAACTCTTCTGCCTGATGAGGCTATCTAGTGGTGGCTTTGCTATAGTAAAGGGATTACAAGAGCAAGTGTCCCAATTGCTTCATATATCCCCAAGCAGCTACCTGGTCCTGGATTATAGTTACAGAAGACAGATTTGACCCTTGCCAGATTGGGATTGCTGGGAGTCCCTTTGCAAATCTCTGGTTATACATGGTTAAGCATATGACCTTAAACCACAACCCCAATCCTTGTGTACCTAATGATTACCTATACAAGAGCTCCTATACAAGGATTACCTATACAAGAGCTCTCAGGAAAACTAATCCAAATTAATTAAAGGTATGAAATTCATGTGGATTAATTAAACCACAGTAATTCTGAAGTGAATTCAAACAAACTGAATAAAAGCCACTTTAATTCAGAATAAGAGAGATTCCAAGAGGAGGACTGCTTTGTTTTATCTAATCTACCTTAAATACACATCTTTAGTTAGTGGATTTAGCAGTGGATTCTACTGCTTACCTTACTCTAGACAGGAGAACACTCCCAGACTTGACCCAAATCTTACACTAGTAATAGACTTGGATTAGGATTAGGTTTGGCAGGACTCAGCAGGAAAAGCTTCAGTTGAGCATAGGCAGAAGTCACTGTTATTAGGGTTGGGAGTGCCAGGAGTCATTGGATTAGTGCTATGGCTGGAAGGGCTGGTTGGGCAAAGGGATAGAGTTGGGGCACCTGGGTTGGCAATAGATTTGGAGTGGACAGGCTTTCTGGAGCAAGTGGAGCTCAGCAGGCTTGGCTTAGGACTGGGACAGAGGGTGCATTGGATAGGCTTGAGATAGGAACAGACAAGGCTTTCCTGGCTAGAGTCAGGGTTAAGGCTGGTGGGGGTTGCTGGGTCAGGGTGATGGCTGGGTCAAGTGGGACTCTGAGCTAGGCTTATGGTTGGTGCTGGTAGAGATTGTTGGAACAAAGAAAGCATTGAAGCTGATGGCACATGTGAAATAACAGATTTGGGATAGGGATGGACAGAACTAATTGGGTTTGGCTAGGATTGAGGCATGTTAGGATTATGGTTGGTTTGGATTGATGTTGCTAGTTAAATAAGAGTTGGGCCTGGCAGAACCTACCAGGCCGTGGTGACTACTGAGGCGAGTTAGGGTTAGTGTTAATGTGGACAGACATCACTTAGCTAAGATTAGGATTAGGATGAGCAGGACTCCCTATCTAGGATTAAGTTTTGGGATGTTATGCTTCCCCAGGCTAAGGTTATAGGGCTATGGGCTATTTGAGGCATAGTGTATGGCTGTGCCTGGTTCATCCATTTTGGGCCTGGGAAAGGCAGACTTCACTCAGCCTGGTTACAGATGGGTATAGTAGTGTTCTCTGAGAACCTTTGGGAGCCTTCTTAGTCAAGCTTATCTGTGAAGGTAGGACTGATAGGTTAGAGTTAGGCTCACAGATGGTTTGATTCTCTGCGTGAGGGTTAAGGTAAGGACTGGTAGAGCATTCAAAGCCAGGGTTGGGACTGATAAGGCCTGCCAGACAGAATTATTTTAGGGACAAGCAAGGACTGCTAGATTAGGATTCAACTAACTGAAGCCTCACAGTTGGGGTTGGGCCTAAGGGGGCTCACTGGACTTGGCTAGATTCAACTCCATCAAGCTAAGGTTGAGATTTTTAGGGTGCGGGGATTAAGGGTTAGGGTAACAAATGAAACTTAGGTTTCCTGTTGTACAGTTAAGATAAGCAGGAGTTGGGTGACCCAGCCCAGAGATGCATCAGTGGAAATTCTGCCTCTTGGTGTTAGGGTTATCCTGGGGACTGCTAAGCCTCCCCAGGCCAGGTTTATGATGTGGTAGGATTTTCTAGGGTAGGAGTGGGGTAATGGAACATTAGGCTCCTCAGGCTCCAGTTAGGGAAACAGGCGGCTGGTTGTCTGGGCTCAGATGGGGCCGGCAGAGCAGTCCATTTTTGGGCTGGGGTAACAAACAGGTGTGATTTCTAGGCAGTGGTTAGTGTAGCAAAGTTGGGCTTCTGTTACCGCTCTGACTTCATCCTGTAGCTGCAAGATGGCTAAATGTTAAAAGGCCTAATCATTAGGCTCCGATTTCTATATTCTCCTAAGGCTTAAGCGGGACTGAGGTGATCCACCGTCTCTGCATTGACCCTTTGCACAGAGGCAAATTCCATCTTGTGACAGCACATTGAGTCTTGTTGGGTAGGAGGGTATATTTTGTTGTCACTTACCTGTGGCCTAGTAAATTTCAAAGCAGACCTCCTTGAAATGCAACATGTGTGCAGTACAACTGAATAGTCTTTTAGGTACCTGAGTCATTGGACATAACGGCAGAGTAGTGCATGTTGCCTTGATATGCTTCAAGAAGTAGCCAAGCTGATAAGAGATTTTGACCTATCCATAAGGCAAAGGACAGATAATAAAACTGATACTTAAAATTGTGAAAGAAGGCAGAGGCCTTCAGGCATTCTCACGGATAGGGAATAATAGATGATTGCCTTCACAGTCTTCTATCTGATCCTGCATATATCTCCCACCCCTTTAACCTCTTTTTCAGCTATCTGTGTGGCTGTGTTCTCCCAGTGAAGGAAGGCTCACAGCAGCTGGTGATGGTGACAGAAGCTACAAGAGCCTACAAGGTATCTTTATGGGAATCAGTGCATTCACATTGCCTACTGCTGAGGTAGGAGATTGAGTTGTCCAGTGATATGTCAGGTTTTTTTTAATTATAATCCATAACTCACTCTATCCTACATCTTCCTCTCCCTCTCCCTTTCCTGCTCCCTAAAAAGATCCATTGCTGTTGCTCCAGACATGACTGCTTTGGTTGCATTGTTATTTTGAATATCAAAACCAGGAGCAAGCCCTCAGAGAACTCCCTTAGAATCAGTTTGCCCCATTATACTCTAACCTTATTAGCTGGTCAGGCAAAAAAGAGGCTTTACAGTTTTTTCTTCTGATACCATCACTCCCTGACTTTCTCAGCTTAAGGATGGAAGGCCCCATCTGCTCTTGATACACATGTACCCTGAAATACTAATTAAGGATGACCAAAAGTTTCAATGGTTGATGATGGTTCTTTTCCTCACTTGTAGGAAAGTGTTCAGGTGTTAACAGAGTCTGGCAGGTATGATACCCATGAGAATTTCACAGTGGTGGTGCAGCCTTTCTTTCGAAATACCAAGATTCCTCTTCTTCAGGTATGGTCTAAGGTCACTCTCTACATGGGGTGGGTGAGTGCATGGCATATAATCCATCTAGGATAATAAAAAGTAAAGCATCAGGGTCTGCTATGCACTCTTGAAATCATACTGTTCCTGAATACAGATATTGTTGATTTTGGTATATTATTAACAGCACTTGTATGATTTTTAGTGGTCAATGGTTTAATGGTCAATACTTTAGTCTGACCCAAAATCCTAGTTACAGACTTTGAAGAACAGAAATGGGTACCAATTCAGCAGTAGGCCTCCCACCCCACTAACCAGCCACCCCAAACCTCTGGGTCAAAACATTCAAACTTTAAGGAAGTTCAGCTCTGGACTGAAAGCTGTTGGCCTTGGTTTATGCATAATCCAGCCTTTCCTAACCTAAATATCCCACAAGCAAGCCTAGCTTTTAAAACTTTCAAACCCAAATTGCTTCAGGTACTGCTCTGAAAGTACAATTCTGCTCTGAAAACTGACTATCATATCTGTTCATTTTAGTGACAAAAACTTCTTTCTGTTCTTTTTTTTTTTTAGCCTGTTAGTCTTGCAGTCCTAATGCAGCTACAAGAGCAGGAACTAGATTTTGTTCCTTCATTTGCATCACTAATGGACTTATTAGTGATGCAATTCCAACAACAGCTATCATCCATGTAAGCACATTGAAATGTGCAATGTGATTTGCAGATCAGTACTGCTGGTGATAATTCATTAAGAAGGAGAGTCCAGAGTTTGATTCTCAGATCTCTGAGATTTGCATCTCTGAGTGGAAGTACTGGACACACACACTACAGAATTCAGTGATCCCATTTTTAGTTCCTCCCTGGTGTAGATCTGCTTGTTACACATCATAATTTTATTTAGGAGTTGGCTCATTATAGTACTTAGTTAGCCTGCTGAGTAGTACCTCATTTCTTCCCCCTAGACAACCAACTGGCCTTGTGTATGGAAGGGCAAATAATGTACAGCCTCTGTTCTAAAGTTATCAAAGTACACTAACAAAGTGTTTAAGGATTCTCTTGCCCTCAAATGTCCTTCACACTCTCACCCTTAGGATGGCCGTCCAGATCTCTCCTACTTTGCACCTGACTGCTTCCATCTGAATCAGAAATCCCACTCTCAGCTCTCCCGGGTACTCTGGAACACCATGGTAGGATGGCATACATTTGTACACAATTTAAAATGTTCATCAGCCAGCATGGCTCAAAACACCTTTGCAACATTTCCTTTGTGTAATATTTGTTAAAATGGGGCAGTAGTGGCCACTCCTGACTGGCTCAGAACTATGCAGGCAATCGCTTGTAACCAACAAGCTGCATTATACAGATCTGTAGCTGAATTGTGGCAAAAATACTTCAATTCAAAAGAAAAAACTGCAGTGCCTTAGTTAAAATTTGCATGGTCTATCAGGGGAATGTGTTTTCAAAGTGATAAGCCTCTCCAGTGCTAACTAAATTTATGTTTATATTTACAAACAAATGACTTCACCACAGACAGCCTCAGGTAACAAGTTGAAGAGCCACTTGTCTGGGTATCCTTGTACTTGGGAGACTAGACAGCTCAGGCCACAGCTGATGGGACCAAGAAAGTTTCACTGCCAGTCAGTGTTGATGCAAGTCCGTTATTGACTAGGTGGTGAAATAGGAGTTTGGAGATTGAGCCCTAGTGGTGTAACACATCAGCAGTAGGCTTGTCTACGTGGGGACGCTCAAAAAATTAATCTAAATTAACTAAAGAGGTACATTTAAGGTAGATTAGATAAAACACATTAGTCCACCTCTTGGAAGCTCTCTTATTCTGAATTAAAGTGGCTTTTATTTGGATTCACTTCAGAATTAATGTGGTTTAATTAATCCACTTGAATTTCACACCTTTAGTTAATTTGGATTAGTTTTCCTTAGAGGTCTTGTATAAGTAGTTCCTTTGTTAGACACATCATTTTTCCACTGAGGCAGAAAAATTCAAGTCCTCATTAACAGCCGCACAAACTTTTTTTGGAAAAGGAAGATGTTTAAGCCCTGATATTTTGGCCAATTTCCTTTACAGCTACTTCTGCCTTCCTAAATCTGGCAGTTTGAACTAAACGTAGTATGTGTCTTCAGTTCCCATTTGAAACTGCTGTCTATTGTCATTCTGCTCAGTTACACAGTCATCAAGTTCTGTCTGAGAAAAGGTTACATTTCAACTGTTAACAAATTAAGATCTATAGGCACAGGAGGAAGTTTATCACCGCTCGGTAAAGCATCTTTGGGTTCTTGGAATTAAAACTGCACTAGAAATATGAAGTGAGAGAACACAAGTGTAAAATAAATTGATTGAAGCTTTTTTTCCTTCCCCACAAGCTTCAGCCTATAGGAGAGAAAACGGAATCCATTGACTTTACAGCTAATATTGCCCTGAGCTGTCCAACTGCAGTAAGTACAGCACCATTGTAGAAGCAGGGTGTTGGGGTAGCCCAGCTTTTGCTCTTTCCTTGGAAAGGACTGGCTCTTCCTAAAACAAGTCTGTTAAAATTCTACTTCTCTGTTTAAACTAGGTGTGAACAGTCTTTCATCAGAACTACTTCAGTGCTTCTGGGCCTTACACTACCAAACAAAAACCAAATGACAATGTGATTAACTTTTGTATTTTAACAGGTTTGCTCAGGCTTTTAGAAGTACTTTGACACCTGAAGAAATAAATAGATGTCTAGTGGCATTTGTCATAGAGTTCAGAATGGGTTTTCCCAGTAAAATTGATAGCTGTTAGACAACTGGACACTCCTAAAAAACCCACTAGGCAACTGTCTGTATCTTTAAGCATCAAATACCTTTAAAAATGTGGCCTTTAGTGACTGCTGTTAAAGAGGGGGTATATATGCCACACAATTAATTTTATTTCCCTACCTCCTCTGGATCTATAGAGGCTGAAGGCTACGTAAAGCTCCAACATGTGCATTTCCTTATACCACCACAGCCGTTGTTTCACTGTTTGTAACCTCTAACTTCTTTTTGTTGGTGAGCCAATGCTGTACGAGTTGCTACATGTCAGTGAGGGAGGTCCTACTCTTTTCTACCTTGTTCCTGCACAAAAATTATCCATCTCTAAATTTTCTAATGTGCCCAGCATCATGGTCTATGTGCATCCCCTGCCTTCGTGATATGCATTTGAGCATCCAGCTACCAGATAATGTTAACACCTCTGTGAAAAGATTACAAGTGCAACTCATGGTTTGGAACATCATAAGAACAGCCACAGCAGATCAGACTATCAGTCCATCTGGTCCTGTATTCCAGGCTTTGGCATGACCAATAAGTGGTGCCTCAGAAGTTGGCTGAATGCAATGAGGGGATGAGAAGGAAGATTCTTTGTGTACCTGTAGAAATGAGGAGCTTATCCTGCAGCATGAGAGCTAATTACGTCTGCAATTTGGCATGTATTGCTACAAATACTTGTGGTCAAAATTTATCTATTCCTTTTTTTTTTTTAAACCAGCTCTGTGGTGTTTTTGTCTTGACAGTCTCCTAAAGCAATGGGTTCCACAAACTTACTGGGCTGTGTGACATGTTCCATGTTTACCTGGTATTAATTTTACTGGTCCAACTACTCTATTATCATGCAACACAGTAAAAATGAACACTGGATTCGTTATCCCTGTATCTTTCATAACCTCAGCTCCAAAACTTCTCAGAAACTATATGTTCTTCACAGGACAAGCTTATAAAGTTTCAGGATAGTTCTTGGAAGTCAGGCATCCAGAACACAGAAATGTTATCACAGATGGTTCTGATTGATTGGCACTTCTCTTGGTGATCTCAGCAGAGAGACCAAGGACCCAGCAGCCTGTGGAGACCTGAGCTCCAGTCTCATCCTGGAAGATGGTCTCCTTGCATCAGAATTGATCCATGTGAATGAGGGAAAGCTTGCACTATTGCAGTCTATTCTGGACCCTATTCTATAAATATGCAGGATTTTAGTCACTTGGACTGTTAATCAGCACCTTTCTCTGGTTCTCCAGTTCACTTAAATTACTACTTCTTCAGCCTGCCCATTAATGGATTCTCTTAAAAAATATTCCTGTTCAGACCAAACATGATTTGTACTTTCCCTGCACATACCCTGGTTAGAAGACATTACTTTTGGAGGAAGGATGTGAAATGCTTGGTACTTACTGGGCATATCTACATGTTTGTTAATGCACCTTGGATACTGCATATTTAATTTAGTTCTTGCTCAATAAAGTACTAACTAGATGTGCAGTAACTAGAGTTACTGCTCAGTAGCGCCGGTGGAGTTTTTTGTGATGCTTACTGTGCATTAG
>NW_017728943.1:75171433-75195429 GCF_001723895.1 Crocodylus porosus | reverse complement strand
TTTGAAGGCTTTCAGCTAAGTACCTAAGTAAAATGGAAGACTGTTTCTAGGGAATTCCATCTGTTGTTTAGTGTATCTGTTATTACATAAAATGTCTTCAGTTTCAGATGTCCACGCACTCCATCTGTTCTGTCCCTTTGTTTCTCTAACTTGACACAATTCCAAACATACCATGCATGTGTGCATGTAATTTTTGAAGTAGGCTGTAGGGGCCCTAAAGTCCAAAGCAAACAGTTTATAAGCGCAATGGGCCAATTCAAAGACAAATAAACATCTCCAATTAATGCCTGAAGAGGGGACAAGGGAATTTTTAAATCAAATTATGCACATGCTTTCTGATTTAAACAGTTCGGAATAACTCTGCTTTGCTTTGCAAGAGGAAGGTCTCTTTAACCTGCTGCATTTAGGGCTGGGTTCATGTGCTGGTCTCTTTAGGGAGCAGCAAGCATCTTGATAGGATCTCTGATTTGCATGATCTCGGTGTCCCCATGTGTCCATGTTATATGTGGAGCTAAGGACAAAGATTACCACTGTGTTTGTACAGCCCTTGTGGGAAAAGGCTGTCATGGTTGCCAGGGCTTAAACTTTCACTCCTCACTACTGAGGCAGCAGAACCATGTAGACTTCCCATCCCCTACAGCAACAAGGCTCTTCAAAGCATCGTGGATCCAAAAACCCCTAAATATATTTTGGACAGGGCTGGGGAAGGGTAAGAGTTAAAATTCTAACTCGGATCTGAATTTCTCATAGGTTCTTATCTTTCCAATGTCTAAACCAAAATCCTATATTTGAATGCTGAGGATGCGGGGGTGGCTTCAACGTCCAGATCCACATTTTATGGCTTAAGCCATTTCTACTTGCATTATGTTTCAGTGTCATAAAACCTGACATCACTTGGCCTTTTGCTTTGCCATTTGTTTGTGGCCTGGTCTTACATTTCTCTCTCTCTCTTCATTCATCAGCACAAGCCCTTCCTGGGAACATACAGGAACAAAAACTCCAGTAACGGGTCAATTCAGGTAACTGCTGTATTGCTTGCTGTATATTATATATGTACATAAGACGCAACATTGCTCCTCTCTAGTGGGCACGTTTTCACATCACTGTGAATTTATAGACAAGGAAGCTTATTCTGAGTCTTTGAATCCACAGCTACATTTCCCTTCCGTGACCAGGAATTTCAATTTTTCATTTTAAAAGGGTTCTTTTAAACAGTTTTATCAGTTAGTGTTAATGTTTCAGTGAAGTGGGAATACTATCAGAAAATATGCTGAATATTGTAACTTGCCTTGTGTTCCAGATTGAAGTACCAATAGCTCTTAAGGGAAGGCTTTCACTTTCCGTTAGATTAGAGGAGATAAAACAACTTTTGGAGAATTGATTTCAGGCAGAGAAGGAACCGAAATAAAGGACGTGATAACCATCTCTTGCTAAGCGTCTTGAAGGTGCACCAGCTTCCTAGTGTCATGCAGTTCAGCTGATATGAGCACAGCTGGGGAAAGGTGATCACCTAAAGCTACGTTCTGATTGGCTGGTGGAGTCCTTTTAATGAAGTCCCTGCTTGCTGACCAGCGCTCTGTGGTGCACATTTGAGGACCTCATTTCCACATGCAATAGTGAAAATCCCTCCATTCTTTGTAGGTTGCAAAGAGTGGCAAGGGCTATTTCCTAGAACTGTTTCAGGTGGAAATTGAAAGGGAAACAGCCATTCACCTTCCTTGACTGTTGCTCCTAAGTATGACTTTACTGCGGAGAGCCAAATAGGTAGTTGGGTTGTTAGTTTTCTTGCTCATGTTGCTTACATTTTTAAAGATTGCTGACCAGATCCAGTGGCCTGGGAGAAAAATAAGAGATGGTAGAAGCAGACAAAAGAGTGGAAACTGCCTTTTCTCCTTTCACTCCAGAAAATGAATGTAGCTGCCCTTTCTCATAATAGCTTCTAATTGATTGTAGCACTTATGATCTGCAGTGCTATGTTAAATACAAGGTTAGCTACAATGGACTTGATTTTTCTGCTAATCAGGTAGGGCCTCATATTATGGATTAATATGGTCTTTGTATAGTCAAAATGTGGAAAGCCCTGATCTTTTAGAAATTACCTGCTAAAACAATTTCCTGCCTCACTGCCTTCTCAGCAGATCTGGTTGCTGTCCCAGGGAGGTGGCGTGGGTAGCACAGGACGGTAATGTGGGTATTCCCAGGCTTGCTTCCTGCTTGCTTCTGTTGCTAAACAGACACACTTTGCAACTGACAGTTTTCTAATCTGCAAAATAAGGATAACACCTAATGGTAGGTCTTGCAGATGTGGTAAGGTTTAAAGGTTAGACCTGACTGGAGGATGACAGTTCTGTTTCACAGTAACTTTCAGGGTTTTAAAATTTGATCACAGTGCAATGAAAATACCCCACTCTGAATGGTTTCATGGAGCAGTAGGTCACTGGCCTGGGATATAGGGAAATCAAGGGAAAGGCTGTGATCTAGCTGGTCTGGAGCAGCAGCATTTTTCATCTGAAGAAATGCTCAGGCAGGCAGAGCAGCCTCTCAAAACTGGGTTTCTCATAGCTCAGGCTCAATATGGCACTGGCTATGGTGGGGTTTGAGAGGGTGCTGGATGATTTGGCTCTGCAGGAGGGATTTGGCATACAGACTGAATCTTTGCCACCCCAGACCTAGATGAAATTGCACCAATGATATTCTGACCCACTTAACTGCTTGATGTTCGACAGTATTTCAAGATGACTTACTGAGCTTAGGCAACTAATAATTAGAACTTATTTTTCTTTGGCTTTTGATTTGTTGGTACAGTTAGGTCAGCTTATTCCAGTGCACGCTCATATCTTCTAATCACAAAGTGACTTCTTGTTGTTTTATCATTTAAGAATTGGGGCAGTGACCTGCTGTGTCCTGAACAGACAGCATCTAAAAATGTCCCAACATCAGGTGAGAGAGCACTTACTTTCATTACTTACACTAAACCACCTAGGAAAAGGTTTCAATTTTGCCTGCAAAAACAAAAAAATTCCATTACTGCAATTGAACACTAGAAAGAATACCATATTAGGCATAGAATATTTAGCAGCATGTTGTACCTTGCAATACCTGGCATGTTCAGCAAACATAATATTTAGGGACAGATGGGGAGCCTACTCAGGTTGATTAGAAGCCCAGCAGATTTGGTCTACCTGGACAAGCCTGCTATGAGCTGCAGTTCAGTAGGTACGCTGTGTATGGACTTAGCACAAATACTTTATAGATGAGCAGTTAGTGAAAATATGATCTACAGCCAAAACAGAGCAGAATGAGTGTATCAACTTTTAAATCTAATCAACTTTAGTTTTTTTTGACATGTGAAAGGCTGCTTTAATCTTTATTTACTTCCCTGTTACTCAACCAAATGATTTGGAACAAGCTGGGCACAGACAAATTGCTAATGTTTATTCCTTATTCTAGTTTAATGCCTGATTTTTGTGTAGAACTTTGCATCTAAGTTGGTAAATATTTGTTGACTGCACTGGAAGCAAGAGCAGGACCTTAATTAATGATAAGACTCTTCAGTAATCGTGACTTAACCCTGCTTCTTTTCCTCGCTCCTGTCTAGTTCATGAACTACGGCCAGTTGACATCAAAGTCATAGCAGCGCTGGGAGATTCTCTGACAGTGAGTATCAGTATATCCAAGGGCCTAGCACAGAAAGGACAAATCTGGTGTCTCTTTGTTTTTAGTGTTGTATGCCTTCAGAATCAAAAGCAAACTGCTGTAATTCAGCAGAACCAAATTCATCCCATTGTGCCCCTTTGCAGAACAAATGTTTTGAATGAATTTGGCAATTGTGAAGCCAAGTAATAGACTGCTGAGACTGACATTAGAAATGGGACCTTGTGTTGCAAAAGGTGGACTAGAATTAGTCAAACTTTTTTTTGGATAATTTTGAAATGTGTTTCCAAGTGTTAACATTTTGCTCTTGAGTTTTGATTTCATTTCATTCTGTGGCTCAAACTCTCCAAAATGTTTAACTTATTAGCAGAATGAAAGTAAAGAAGAAAACAGATTTTAAATCAGGTAGGCTTTAGAGGGCTGAGAAATGAAACGAGAGATCCTGTAGGTCAGGACGGAGGTTCTGACAAAGTTGCAATGCTACAAGAGTGACCCATCAATCCTAAGTTATTCTGAATCAGAACAAAAGCACATTTTGAAATATCAGAAATGTCTTATGGAACAAATTCCAAGGTCTGACCACCTCTAGGGTTGAGTATTTATGTCTGTGGGAAATGAGGAGACTGAGTATCTCAGATGGACAGGCTTGCAGTACAGAAAAGGGATGTATGTGTTTTCAGTGTTCTGATGGCTCTGTCCATCTGTCTCCATCTTGGCCTGCAGTAATCCTGGCTCCTGCCCTGCTGAACCTGGAGTTTACCTCAAAGTACCTCAACCATGACCTGCAGCATTCGGCCAAACTGTGCTGAGGGCCCCATGAAAGTTACCTGCTTATATTTTCCCAGGATATTTTAATTTTTTTTCCTTTGGCCTTTTGGTATGTGAAACATATTTTCTGAGAAATCTAGTGGTCCCCAAAGACCACTGTCTTTGATGTTTGACATACCATAACAATAAGATAGTCTTGTCATGCCACGTCATGGGCAGCCAGGTCTGGAGGTCATCCAGGGTCAGAAGAAACCACTAAGATCTGTATCAGACAGGCTGAGGCCCTGGGTTCAAGGCCACAGATTGATGAGCCTAAGTGTGACCTCTTAGTTTCTTCCTCTTTTGATAATAGCCATGCTTTTACCTCTAGCTTCCTTTACCTCCAGGGCCAGATGTTGTTTTTGTTAAGAGTTTCTAATGAAACTAGTGCTAGTGTAAGAAGTCAGCCAGGAAGCTGGGGAAAATGAAGTCTTCTGCTTATACCCAAAACAAGGATAGCCAACAGTCCGATTGTGCTACCCTACCAATAATGTGTCATTCCCAATATAGACAAGCCACCAGCAGGAATGAGACAGTGGCGTTTATCCCCCTGGGTTCAGCCCCCTGGGTCCATTAAGACATTAGTTCTTCTGCTGATATTACCAGTAAGGCCCTAGGTAGTCCTCATGGCTGTATTTGGTAATGTGCTTTCTTGAACAGTCAGTAGACTGTTGTTACTAACTCCTTTTTTTCAAAAATGTACCAAGTACCCCAGCAGATATGACCCATTTTTGGTGACTTCTCACCTGATCAAGACCCAGAGTAGTGACCTTGTCAGAGGTGAAAAGTTCCTTATCCCACTGCCAATAATCTCCTGTGCACGCCTCGCCACCTTTTTGTGTTGATGACTTTTCTTACACTGTGAAAGGATAATTATGTTCATGCTGCAGGAAGGCTGTTCTCCAACTGGGCATTGTTTCAGATTTAATGAACCACCAACTTTTTTTTTTTTTTTTAAATGATAAAATGTGTCCATCATTTCTCCCTCAGCACATAAAGCAATAGTTAATCTAATACATTTATCAGTCACCTGAACAAATCACCTCCACTTCAAACAGCTTGTCAGGTTAGAAGACTGAATTGGGCAGTGACCTTGGGGTAAAGCAGTGCTACACCAAAGATTAGTTTTCTTGGCTGATTTAATAAGTGTTTATTTGTATCTCCTAAAAAAGATCACATCTTTCACATTTACTTAATAAAACTAGAGCTCTATGGTAATTTCCTATTGGTGTTTTTTGATGGAAAATGTGGTCTTTGCAAAATTGAAATCATTTACAGGAAACTGTTGGTTTCGCTGTTTTCTGTTTTTCCATGGGGAGAAAGCAAATGTGAAAGTTTGGTGTCAAGACATTTGAACAAACACTGGTCTGTGTTCCCCTTGAGGTGCTGCAGGCAGAACCTTATGAGAGCTATCATTCTGGAGGCATCTGCTCCTGTAGTTTCTTCCTGTCTGGCTGGATAGCTGGACCACATCTCCCATCAAGCATCATAGTCTCCTATCTAGTTGAGCTGCTACAGGGCATCATGGAAGTGCCATGATCGTGGAGCATCATGGTAAATGTGGGGCTGCCAGGAGTCCAGTGCATATGGAGAAAAAGGAGAAGCTATTGGTCACCAGAACTACAGTTCCTATGAGCCACTGCACAGAGTAATGTTTGACCCAAAACAAAATTTTCAACATTTCCAAATATTTAAAAATGTAGCTATTTCAATTTTTTGTTCTTAGTTTTTTAACTATAGATCAAGTACAGCAAGGTCAAGAACAATGCTAGCTTTCTTACTGCTGCTTCATCAGTAATGCCTCATCTCTAACGTGGAGGAACCTCTAACTATGTCATTAGTTTGTCTGCTGATGTTGCCAACAAGAGCCCCAAGTAACATCACAGACAAATGACAAAACACTGGAAATTTCCAGTGGTCAGTCAGCTCTGCTGAGTATACTTGACTAATGCTTTAAAGACCAGTCTGAATTAATGGAATATGTTGGTAGCCCCTGGAGAGCAAAGCCCATCTTGCTCAACATGGTTTGCCCCTTTTGTCCTTTGATTTTGTTAATGACTTATAGCATCTCTTCTAGACTGCTGTAGGAGCCCAGGCAACTAGCTGGAATGACCTGGACACAGCCTGGAGAGGACTTTCCTGGAGGTGAATCTCAGTTTTCTGTCTAGAAGCTGTTTCATTCCAGTCAGAGCTCTGGGGACAACTACTTCAGGAGTTCATAACCTTGTTGGTATTGAAATGTATACAACCTCATGTAAAAGCTGCATCCTCACAGTGTGTATTTAGCACTTAAGAACCATTAAGTTCTCTCAAGCTCGGCCCTATCCCTGCACTACCTCAGCCTTACCCCTGCTCCTACCCCTGCCTTAATTCATTGGAATATATCTGATACTAGGACCATGTAAAGTCATTAAATGTATGTATACACATGAGAATGTCTTGCAAGTAATTCTGTATTAGTATAGTTTGGGAGCATGTATACACATACATGTATATAAGCCCAACCTGCTTATATGTACAAGTGCCACTGGTTGGATTCATATCTGCACAACTGAGTGCAGACAATAAATGTTTTTACAGATGGGTATGCTTGAGTGTCCATGCTGGAGTGGAAGGAACAAGATGATTCTGATATGCATATAAGAACTATATCCCTGCATTTTTGGATGGAAACATTTGTGCATGCACTCATAGCAGTGGAAGCTGCTGAAGGATTTGTGTGGAGAAACGTGTTCTGAGTGGCAGATACAGAGACACTTTTCTGTAGCCTGCATCAGAGAAATCCAGATGCCTGGTTAATAGGCATCGCTGCAGTCAGTGCACCTTGAATAACTGACTGTAAATGCAGCATGTTGTCAAACCTAGCATGAGCAGGTTTGATGAGGTGATGTGCCTCCTCATGACTGGCATCACCAGCAGATCTGCATGAAGAAGAATTTCCTCATAGTGCTCAGTCAGTAAATCTGCAGGTTCTGTCTTCACTGTATCCCTGTTTGATTTTGCTGAAATCTCCGTCCTTTGACATTTTTTCCCTGAATTTGTACTTGTCTTGTATTTTATCTTTGATCTGGTTGAGCCTATCTTTTTAAGAAACGAAACAAAACAAAAACAAAACCTAGCAAACTCTGAGCTCATATATCAATAATGTACAGTGACTACAGGAGAGGTGGTTGGTGCTTACAATATGAACCTTGCTGAGTGACTCTATTCATTCTTCTTTGTAGCATTGGAGGTGATGGAACCCTGGAAACTCATACAACGTTACCTAGTGAGTATCTTGGCAGGCATTAAATAGGAAAGTGAGAAGCTATCTTTCTTCCGAGACCAAACTAAACATGTGCTGGAAAGCTTATGTAGGCCTCCCAGCTTTCTTAGATGGATCCCTAAAGGATGTCCATTCTTAAAGGATCTAAGTAATTCATTCACACTGCAGATGCATCCTGGGGAAGATTCCTCACTCTACAAGGCTTATTTAGTTCCTCCATGAACTGGATCTGGATGGAGCTGTAGTGTCTACTTGGCTGGATTGGTGAGGGCAGAAGAAATTTTGAAGATAACAAAAATCCATGGCAGATATGTTCCTTCTAATATTTCCCCCTGCACCCTCCTATGACAAATAGAAAACCTTTTGGAGCTGAGCCCACTTTTTATAGTCTGCACAGCACCTGGTGGTCAGTAGTGTGCTGGCTGTTCGCATACGGCATGCTAGTGGCTCCTTCTGCTCGGTTGTTCTGAAAGGCACTGAAAATACATGAAGTATTTTCCCTAGTACTATTGTTCCATGTAAGCAATTACTGCAGTTGCTATGGAGACTGCAAGTGGTCCATGTGACCATGAGGTGGAGGGGACTCCAATGTGTTCTGTGCTGTGTAACAGTTTGACAGCTCCTGACACTGTGTGTAGGATTTTATTTCTATCATTATCCATGGGTGTCATCACTATGTTATAAAGAGAAGTAAGAAACACATTGTGAGGTATTGTAGATATGACACTCACCACAAAGGGGCTTTGAACTCTATTAGCAGCACTGTCACAGAAACAATAATAAAAATTTGCATATGTAATGCCTTCTTGCTGAGGTTCTTGGTGAATTCCACAAACATTCGTAAAGCCTCATGTCACCTCCAGGAGGCAGATATTTTTACCTCAAATGAATGGTGGCAAAACTGAGGCTTAAGCCTACATTCACAATGAATCAGTAGCAGAACTAAGATTAGGATCCCTGTCTCCTAACTCTCGGCTTCCCTCCTGACTCCCAGAATCTATCATTGACAAGATAAACCTGGTCCACTTAGTCCCACTTAAGCACCCCAGAGACAGACTGTCAGGTAGAGCAGACCATTTAGTAACAGTAGCTTGGAGTGTGCCCCCTGCTTCTGAGCACCAAACTTCTGACAAAAGCCTGAGCACAGCCTTGGGGCACACACTTGGAGCCACTCAAAGCCATCTACGCAGCTTCATTGCCAGCCTCTGGTGCATCCAGCTGGAACGAGGGGATGGACTACTTTTGTCAGTCTTGAAGCTAATATCAGGGGAAGCCATACAGATTTGCCCTTGGTCCATCACCTCAAGCATAAGGGAAGTCCTGTGGAAATTGTCATAGGTCCTTGCTGGCAGTGAGGCAGGTTAACCAGAGCATCCTCTTCTCTTCTCTTCAAGATATTTTGAAAAAGTTTAATCCAAATATTTTTGGCTTCTCTACTGGCACCAAGAAGGAAATGGCTGGGTTCAACATAGCGGCAGCTGGAGCCCGAGCACTGTAAGCACAACTGTAAGCTATGTAGGCAGGGGAGTGTGGGCTGTGGAGCTGATGAATCAGCAGCTTAAATGTAAATTGCATGCCAAGGTTGAATGGTGGCTCTTGAATTAATACTAATTAGCAAACCTGTTACTATTTGATTGCTGATCCCGCCTATTTATATCATGCAGGTCATGTGGTCTAATCTTTATTTAGAATAGCTGGGGGATTGAATAGGTGCTTGTGATTTTTCCAGCATGGGAGGGACTTCTCTTAATCCGGCCTCTTCCATCCAGATCTTCCAATATCTGGTCCACTGTCTTGTGCTCAAGAAGCTCCCAATTCTAACAATGAATTTTCCTACAAGCCTTTTACATGCTGGTCACCTGTTTCAGCATCAGAGAAGGTTTGTCATGATCCAAAAATCAGTACTACCCCACAGCTGTTTACTGACTTCTGGGAAGCAAGCTGCTGTGTCTCATTTGATGTCTAGTGAATGCTGCCATAACTGGCAATAAAAACTGCTTGCTGGCATCATTACTCTGCAGGACCCATGTTAACCAAATTGTCACAGAGCAGAGTTTTCAGGGACAGACAGAGGTGGCATTCTGCCACACAGGGGTTGCCTTGTTTAGTCTTCCTCTGTCTGTTCCCACTCATGAGCTGTCACTTTCCCTGGGCAGCCCCTCTTAGCCCTGGAGTTCCATAAAATGAGGAAAGGGGGAGCAAGGACGAGAAATTGCAGCATTTGCAAGCTGCTTCCTTGTGCTTCTCATTGCAGGGCAGCGGGCTGAATAGTTTTTGTTTTGTTTGTTTGTTTTTGTCCTCTTTCCATAGCAATATGTCTACCCAGGCCCGTACACTGGTGGAGCTAATGAGAAACAGCTTGGTAAGTATCTGACTTCATAGATGACTAGAAAGCTAGCAATTATTAGGGTCATCCCTAACTATTCTTTCCGATGGTCTCTCCCTAACCCAGTGGAGGTCAATTTTGTAGGCAGTCCTGCCACAAATTAAGCCTGGGGCCCTTGATCCCCTTCCCCTGTCTGATCTGTTGTTCTGCTTTCTTTTTACCACCCTATCTGCTACTTTACTCCCTGTGCCTTCCTTCATATGCTGCATGCCACACACACAGGCTACCTGTGCCATGTGTGCTGTGTGTTGGCCACCCTGGCCCTAACCTCTTAAACTCTTCTCATCCTGTGCAGTGCCTATGCATAGTGATAGTGGACTGTTTACAGCTGGAAGACTCATCAAGGATTTGTCCCAGGGATTTTTCATGTGTATGTGCACAGGGTTAGTCATACCTGCCAGGAAGTTACTGTTATTAATACATCAGTACCCAGAGCCCTGGGTTTCCCACTGGGTTGGGTATTGTATATACTCATAAGAAGACATTGATAGTCCCTTCCCTGAAGAACTAAGAACCTAAAATTAAGACGATGGGTAACCAATGAGCTAACAAACAATAGGAAGGAGGGTGAAGGTGATGACCAGAAGGTTATACAGGTGAGCAATAACCACAATTTACTGAACCATTTAAGAGTTGATGTGAGGAATGCTGGGAAGCATCCAGGTAGGTTGAGAGAAGGAAGGGACAGGACCAGGAGATGAATATAACTGGTGGCCAGGGGGAAAGAATAAGGAAGGTAGAGGCAGAAGGAAGAGCAAGAGTACATATGTAGACTGGTAACGGGCCGAGGCAGTGGTGACAAAAACAAATGAACTAAGGCAAGCACGAGAGTGAGTCGGGTGTCTGATGGACCAGGGTGAGAGAACCTGCCCAGAGCTTCTGCCCCAAAGAGATGATGGTGCTGTGCCGGTGAGGGGTGATTACTTGGCTGTAGCCTTCCCTGTAGGTCAGAACTTCCGAAGCCCTGCGTCTGGGCAGGTAAAGGATTTGTGACTGACTGTGCAGAGGGTGAATCCTGATGGTGTCCAATGGGAGTGTAAGGGGGCCACTGCTCACCATCTACTGGGGGCTAGGGAGGGGACTGTAGGGCTCCCTGGCTTTTACTAGGAATATAACTCTTGTATTTCTGGTGTGTATGTAGGTCTGCCCACATATGCACACATATATGGGAGTGAGGGGAAAGAGAGGGTGAAGACAGCTTAATGGTTAGTGGAGCCTGTGTGGGAGACAGGTTGTTCAGAAGTAGCTTGTTGGCCCTGGGATAGAGCAAGGTGCTCCCTGGTTTCTGTCGAACAGTGTATAAGGATACTGCAAAAAAGCTGACTTCTCCAAAGCATGCGTGCCTGTGTAACTGCGTGCTTGACAGATACCTTGGACATGGTTCATTCTTTTGGCAGTGAGGGGAAGTGAGAGGAAAATCCCTCCTTCTCTCTCTTTCTCCCCCCTCCTTCCTTTCTCTTTTAAAGAGCAGCTGACTATGTAGCTCTCATGTTCAATGCAACACGTTTCCTTTTGTTCATATCTCCTCTAAAAACTGGGGGGAGGCCTCTGCCCTGCCTTGCACACTGGGAGAAGCTGGTGTGGACAAAATGTCAGGCTAGGAGGAGACTCCAAGCTGGTAGGTGGTTCCCAGGCCCCTTCTCTATCCGTGGGTTAGGTTCACAGATGTTGTTATGTAAACTCTCTGCTCCAAAAATAGATTACTTGGATTCCTTTCTTTGTACTACACGTTACAAAATGTTTTCACTGTGTTCCAGCTCTCAGCAGCCCCTATTGTTGGCTGGTGGTGACGTATGCTTAGCAGCTGCCCTTATATGAGCTCAGTGAAATCACCAGGCTCCTGGACTCTTCTGTTTGAATCCAGCTGTCTGACCTCTGGGGCGCAGCCCTCTCCCGTTTTGACTTGCTTGCACAGGGCTCACTCAACTGACAGGGTTTCTCAAGGACTCCGAAATCCACTGAAGTGGCATTAATGCATTGTTTTCTAATCCTCCCTCTCTCTTTCCCTCCCCATTTGCTGCACCCAGTTGGTACTCGTTGGTGAGTCTCCCCATCGCAGTCCCCACAGCCAAAATCCATTTGTGACTGTGATCTCCCAGTGATGCATGCAGCAGCAACCCTAACAGTGTACCAAGGAGCTGCTGATTCCCCTTTCTGAAGGGAATTTCATAACAAAAATCAGGATGTGTGTTAGCTTGACTAAGAAATAATACCCTCTTCCAGCCCCTGCCTTTCTCTCTCTTTCTCCCTGTCTCTTCCTCACACACACTCACTTTCTAATCTTCACACTGTCAAAGCAGAAAAGCTTGTTCTCATTTTTTGACACTCTCACTGTACCCCACATCTCACCTCTGCAACCCTAAGCAATTCTGAGCTGTCTGAACAGCTCAGATTTTGCACTGTTCCTTTTATGTGCCATTAGAAAATGAACTTCAAGTTGGACTGGAAACTGATCACAATCTTCATTGGAGGCAATGACCTGTGCCAGTACTGCTTGGACCAAGTAAGTGCTTGTAAACTGGGCACACAGCTCTGGGTGCTTGGCAAGAGAACCAAATCAGTCTAGTTCTTCTCTCTTTTTCAGACCGCCAAAGCCATTAGATTAAAAGCCTTTAGAACTGGTGTTCTCTACACATGTCTTATTTGAAAGGAGTGTGCTGCTTGCAGAGTGTAGCTCCTGACCAGGACTTCCTTAGTATTATTCATTATTTAAGGGCTGGTGTTCTGTTCAGTATTGTACAAAACAGAAGATACATGGCCTCTGGCTGGAAGAGCTTGTGATCTAATTACACAAAGCAAGCCGGACAATGAGATGCCACATGTACATTGTTACCAGGATGCTCAGGGAGGCTGTGCTGTGGAAGCTGACTCCGTAAAAATGCCACCAGTGTGCTCCACGATTTATTGCCTGTCAGCTGCACCAGATGAAATACTGTCAGTTTACAGCTGTTGGCTTTTTCCAGCTGCCAACTCTCCAAGCTCCCCATGCTGATCTGAAAATTCTTTTTTCTTTTCATCCATCACCCCCTCTGGTGAAGGTTTCGCAACACATTCTGTGGGCCTGAACCAGCGCTCACTGCAGTCAGTAGGAGTCAATCCATTGCCTTGTCAGTCCACTGACTCTAGATTGCCCCAGTAACACATTTCCAATTGTATAGGCAATTGTATTGTGTGGGCCTCAGGCCTAACTTGGTTTGCAGAGCCAAATAGTTCTGGAGGTTCCTGGAGATGTTTAAGGGAAGAACACAGTTTGCTTCCTAAGCCTTAGGCTGGCTTTCAACAGCAGGCTCTTAGAAAATACACACGCGCGCACACTCTCTCTCTAACAGCCTGCCCTAGAAAGTCAGCCTTGGACTTCATATATATTGTATAGCCATGTTCTGGCTCCAGTCCATCTCAGTATAGTATAGTATAGTATAGTATACAAAACGCACAGCACAGTACAATGCAATGCAACACAACACATTGCAACAGTCTGTGGGTAAAAAGGAGCATGCCAGAGTCCATGAAAGATAATGTGGAGCCCTGCAGTGTGATTTATGCAGGTGCTCACCAGAGTCAACATTCACGTTAAAATAACTCTGTCAAGGACTTGCATAAAGCAGGGGATTTTGAATTGGGATTAAGGGAATGTATTAGTCACATGAAAACAGTACAGCAACTAGATAAGCTACACACAGGAGGCAATAGGAATAACACCCAATAACACTCTGATCCAAAAGTACAAGCTGTACAATCAGGTAGGAAAGCATTTGGTCAGGAGAGAGTGTGAGTGTGTGTGTGTGTGTGTTTGGAGACCTCCTTAGGAACTGAAGGTTCTGTAATGGACCTTTTTGTTTTTCTTTTAAATGATAGTGCCTTGAACACTGGAGAAATAACTGATCAGGGTTTCTCTCTTTCCCTCCCCCTCTACAGGAGACTTATTCAGTAGAAAAGTATGTCAAACACCTCCAGGACACTCTGGACATTCTTTACAAGGAGGTAAAGTCTGAAGTTACTCTTGCAGGCAAAGCTCTTGGCAAGCACAGTTGGGTATTTCTCCTCTCTGACGCAGTATCTGTGATCACGTTTCAATCAAGGTCTTCTTCCAGATAGCTACAGCAATAAAACTAATGCTGAAACATCATCCAGCGACTGTATTAGAAAAGGGCAGGAAAGTGAAGGCTTTAGCTTTGCTGTTTACAGGTTCCTCCCATGAAACAAACATGTAACACAGCCCTACTCACAATTGACTCCTAAATCAAGTGGGCAGTTTACTCTAGATTGATGGCTGCCAACATCTACAAGCCATGGGCAGAACAACTCAGCTCTGGTCCAGTGAGGGCCAGGGAGCTTTGGTGACATGTCAGTGGCAGGAAGCTTTGCCTGCCCCCATGCCAGGGCCAGGCAGCTGGGAATTGTTCCTGTACTGCTTCTCTCCAGTTCCCCTGTTGCCTGGCTGCAGTATGAATGCAGCTTCCAGCTGGTGGGGAGTTAGGCTGCAACTGGGCAGTTGCTCCCATTCCCACCCCTACCCCACTACTGTGGTGCAAGGACAACTAGAAGCCCGGCCCCAGTGCAGCTCCCCATTGACTGGAAGCTGTACCCATGCTACAGCCTTGCGGGGAGGGAGTGGGGAGGTAGGGACAAGCAGAAGTTGTGAGTGTAGCTTCCTGTTTCCTGGCCCCAGTACAGCTCTTTACTGGCCTGGACATGGGTGAAGTCACAAGGAAATCCCTCCACATCTGTGGGCTGGATCCTGGGTTCCACAGGCCAGATCCAGCCTAGGAGCTGTATGTTGCTGACCCTTCCTCTAGTTCAACCAGAACAGCTATGAGTAAGGGAGGGAGGGAACATGTCACCTAGCCAACAGTGGCAGCTGGTACTTCATTGGCTGCTGTCTATTCTACATTTCCCCCTTGTGCATTGCTTTTGAATGCTGCCAGTGGCTCTTGGGATGTATGTACTCGCATGCTGACCTACAAGCTACCTCTGTCTGATTTTGTAACTGCTGCCTGTTCTGTGCATTAGCATAACCAGTTTCCATGATCCCTGCAGCTCCCTCGAGCCTTTGTCAACTTGGTGGAGATAATGGAGATCTCAGGTCTGCGTCAGATAGAAAGAGAAGCTTCAGGGTGTGTGCCCCCAGGGAGGTAAGTGAGCAAATCAAACATCCATCTCACTGAACATTATTTTTAAGGGTAATCTATATTACTATGATCAATGAGGTAACCACACAAGGTTTAAAAGCCTCCTTCCTCTTGGACATTTTTCAATCTGGGAACCATTATACAGTAAATACCAAGATGCAGTAGTCATAAGGAGGGGACTGAATCCCGTTCTTTAGTTGCTTACATATATGCAGCTCCCATTGATGTCAATGAAAGTTGGACCCATCTAAGTGATAGTGGCATAGTTTATTTCTATTTGTTCATTTTATATAATTAGATTTGGGCCTAAGCCACAAAGTATGAAACTATATCCGAACTCCACCAACGTCTAGGAACATTTGGAACTGGAGTTCTGGCTCCAGTTCATTTCCATATAACATTTTATTTTGATAGAAGCTACAGTCTCAGTCCAGGAAATCATCCAAGACCTAATGTTGCCTAGCTTTGAGTATCAGGCAGGGTAGCACCTCCAAAACTAACTGGTTCAGAGTGGTGTAAGATTTTATAGGCTACAGCCTACTTTGCCAAATGCTATTATACCACACTGCCCTGCCTTCTGCCTGACTTCAGACTAATGCAGCTAACTACCTCTCTCTTGCTGTTTGTGACTAGTCCCACTGATGTAAAGATTATTTCTTGTACTTAAAATTAAGCATGTGCTTAAGTGGATTAGAGATTGAGAAAATGAGACAACAGTTCAATAACTGTTTATAAAGGCAAAATATGGTAACCTATCTAAAAGTAGGTGTGTTTGACTCTCATGATCACTAATCTATCCCGGACAGGAACACAGGACTAGAGGAGATTTGTTCTGGGTCATGGATCTAATCCCCAGCTAGGATATACAACCATATTGTATAACGCTTTTCTTAAAATTACTGAGCTCCAGCCTAAAACTAGATTTTTGACCCCACTTCTCCTCTGGGAAGACTGTTCCAGAATATCATTGGTCTCATTATTGGAAGGAGTCTCCTCGTGTCCACTTAAATTTATTCATGGTCAATTCATACATGTGTGCCAGTGCTCTCCCTATAGCTTGAAAAGTTATTTTCCCTCCCCATGATATAGCTATAGAGAATAATTGTATCCCCTCTGAGTCCTCATTTTAAGATAAATAAACCAAACTCTTTTAGTCTTCAGTCCATATGTTCCCCTGAGCATCCTAGTCACTGTTTTCTGGACCTGTTACACTTCTAATTCATCGTTCTTGAAAGTGGGTGATCAGAATTGTGTAAAGTATGTCAAATGAGGACTCGCTACTGTGTTACACCATGGAATTAATACTTAACCTTATCCCCACTGGAAATACATCTCCTAGTACATGCTAAGATCTTGCTTCCCTTTGTCACAGCTGCATTTATGGTGCCTCATAGTCTTCCCACACTTGACGAGTGGATCCAGGTTTGCTTCCCCCTCACTTCCTTCCAACTGATGAGCTCTCAGGTTATAACAGGAATGTCTGTTAACAGTCTCTAAGTTTTTGATCTTGTATTGCTGAATTTTGTCCCACTTCTTGTTCCCCAGTTGGCAAGTTCTTCCTGTATGATACCATAATCCCCACGGTGATGATGAAGCCTCCTACTTTGTGTCATCCATCAGTTCACTTCTCCTTTTGTGCTAATCATTAATGAAAATATTAAATAAAACCGGTCCCAAGACTGATCCTTGAGGGATGCCTCTAATACAGGGTTCCCAAACTCTGACAGATTGCGCACCACCAACTTAAAACAATAGAGCCTTAAGTACGACTAGCACATTTTTGCCATACCAAGTAATTATAATAAATCTCTTACCACCAACAGGGTGTCTGCATACCACTGGTGGTATCCATACCACAGATTGGGAACCACTGCTCTAATAACTTCCCTTTGGCCCAGCATCAACCCATTGACCGTCACCTGTTATTGTTGTGTTCCCTTTCTCCAGCTCTTTAACCTTCCAATTCTCAAACTGACCCCCTTCTTCATTATAATCATCACCACCTAAACCCATAGTTTCTTGTGTGGCCCTGTATCAGATGTATTCCTAATGGATTCGATCTGTAGCATTCCTGTGTCTAGAACATCTGCCATCTTTTCACAGAAAAAAATATCAAATTAGGCTGGCACAATCTGCCTCTGGTAAATGTGGCATTTTATCTCACTTTCTATTTACCTCCAGGTGTTTAGTTAGTTTTGAAGTAAATTAATTTAATGTGAATGGGTGTGTGGGAAGTGACTCCTTATTTTATCCCCTCTGACATGGCTATTCATGGTAAGCCTTGAATGCTGTTGAGATCAGAATGATAGGCCTGTAGTTGTCTGAGTCACTTTTCCTACCCCCCTAACCCTTTCCAAAATTTGGGATACTACAGCTGCTATTCTCCAGTCATAGGGAACCACTCCCAATTTAATAAACTCATTTAAAAAAATACTCACTTCCAGACTTGAAGTGTTACATGTCACTTCTTTAAGAATTCTGGGATGGAGGTTGTCTGGTCGCCCCACCTTCAGCCTAAATGTGTTAAGCACTTAAGTCTATGGACAAATATGCTTTTAAATAGATTTAAAACAGGAGGGAGAGTTCCCATTGTATATGAGCATTCACTATTACTAAATAATTGTTACAGCTACATGCTCCTATAGAGATACAAGTGGGCTAAACTGCTGTAATTTTAACCCTGAATGAAACAGGATCAAAGTTGCATTGGTCTTGCTACACTTCTATGCAGAAGCTTGCAGATGTAGTAATTGCATCATAAAGATTGTAGCAATATTAATTTATTTCAATCTAGTTTTTATATCTGTTTATACCATTAGAATTTTGCTTCCTTCTTGGTTTTGATCATTTCCATTGCATAGTCTCCATTCCCATTTGCTTCCGTCGTCATGTTCAACATCCCTGTCCTTGTAGCAAATTAAGGCAAAGCATTCATTTACTTAGATCTATCTTGTCTTCTCTGCCTGCAGCAATCTCTCCTTCTTTCCTTGCTTTTGTTTGTTTATAGTGCTACAGAAACATTTGCTATTTGTTTTAATATTCTTTGCAAGGTCTAGCTCAGCTTGACTTGGCTCTCTTTACTCCTGCTCTGCTTGCCCTTTAACCCATAGCTTTCATTGCTGATCAGTCCTTTTTTCCATTCTTTATAGGCACTCTGCTCATTTTTAATGTCCTTCTGGAGGTGGCTATGCATTAGGGTTGCACAGAATTTCGATGGCCATTTTGTTTCTACCTCAAAATGAGTCGAAACAGCAAAATCAAAACAAAAGCCGTCAAAATAGCCGTGAAACAAAACGAGGCTAGTTGAAATGTTTGGACTCCCTGTCCACCCGTGTGATCTATTGCGGGCAACGGTGAGGCAGCCCAGCTGAGCTGACTTCCTGCTTCCCACTGGGGTTAGGAACTCAGCCCAGCTGGGATGAGTTCCTTTCTCCAGCCCCATGGTCCAGTGGAATGGTTGAAAGAGGGTCGAAACAGTCTCACTGTTTCGACAAAGCGAAACGGTAAGGCTGTTTCAACTCAAAATTTTATTCAATGCAAAACACAGTTCTGTCCAGATCTCGAAAACTGAAGTCGGAATGGAACAGTGCC
Organism: Crocodylus porosus; assembly: GCF_001723895.1. Taxonomy (NCBI): domain Eukaryota; kingdom Metazoa; phylum Chordata; order Crocodylia; family Crocodylidae; genus Crocodylus; species Crocodylus porosus. The sequence goes on along the minus strand of NW_017728943.1, from coordinate 75,176,597 downwards.
ATTTTGCACAGCCCTATTATGGATCCAGTTAAACAGGAGTCCCAAGAAAGACTTTTAAAGCATCAGGAAATCCTGCTTGTGCAAATAGGTACACAGTTGGAGCGCATGAAAGGGCAAAAAATTGTTGCATGTACATGAGCCCTTTGTGACTTACAGCAATTTGAGATCTCCCCTACATTCAAGGTCTGAACTACTCAGTTTAGATGACTTCACTAACCTGTTCCCTTAGCTTATCAAAGCTTCCCCTTTTGAAATTGATTATTTAAACTGAGTCAGCTTGTGGTCACACTTGATCCAAGGTTATTTTCTATGACTAGTTCTTCTGTAATATCCTTGGTACTTACCAAAACCACATAAAAATAACTTTGGTTTACTGGTCCGGTGACTGCTTGGTAAAAAAAAATTCTGTCAGCTATTACACCCAGGAACATCTGGGCCTTACATTATTAGCATAGGAGCATTTGTTCTTCATTCTTTGTCTGGGAAGTTAAAGTCTCCTGTCATTAGGCAATTCCTGGTACAATTTATCTCTCCAAGAACATTACAGAGTTCTCAATTCATATCTATATCCAACTCTGGGGCCCACCAGCAAACCTCTAGCAATAATCTAGCAGAATTTCTTTAATCATCCTTCCCCAAAGTAATTTTTACTGGAATAGAAGGTGATTGAGAAGACGCTTCATTAATGAGTAAGAGGACCTTCAAAGAAGAAAATACTGGACATGAAAGGAGCTCTTTAGCCGAACAGAGAAAACCTTAACAAGAACCAGGGGCTGGAACTTAAAGCTTAACAAACTCAAATTAGGAATTAAGTACAAATTTATAACAGTGCAGGTGATTAACTACTGGGAAAATACTCCTGAAGGAAGTGGTAGATTCTCCATCTCTCAATGTCTTCAGGTCAAGGCTGGATGCCTTTCTGGAAGATGTATTTCAGTGAAACACAAGTTTTCAGGCTCAGTTCAGGGGCAATTGGATGAAAGTGGATGATAGATACAGGAAATCAGACTATGACTAAGTACAGGTATCACATTTCTACCAGGAGAATTGTCATTCTCCTGGTAGAAATGGCAAGTATACAAGCATTCACTCGATTTCTTCCAGAGGAAACATGCTGATTCTGGAAGAGAGATCTTCCAGGTGTCAACCTCGTAGATCTCCCCTGTGAGAGAATCTGCCTTTCAAGAGTGAATGTTTGTATACTTTCTTCTCATTCTGGCCCAGGAGGGGAATGAAGAAGCAAGGCAATGCTCCCTGAGCTCCCTCAGACTGGAGATTTGTCTGGGTATCCCCAGTCTGTGGGGAAGCAGTGAGTCTTTCCTTGCTGCTCCACTCCTCTCAAGGACCAGGGACTGGGATCATCCTGGTCTTGTGAAGGTGTGAAAAGCAAGGGGAGAGGGCATGGCTGCAGACTGAATGCCAGTACTCCTCCCTCTCCTGAAAAGATTTATAGTGGTGGAAATTTTGCAGGTAGAAATAAACATTTGTTTGTGGCCTGTATGAGCTTCTGGCCTTAAATCCCATAAGGCAGTGAAATCCTGCATTTAAAAAACTACAAACATATTTTAATCTGACACTGGTCTTTTGATATTTTAAACAGTTTGGTCCTGACTTTCAAATGTTCTGAGCCTCTGAAATTGCTCCCGACTCCAGCTCAAAATTGTTGAGTATTCAGCCCATGTGAGAGTTAAATCAGTGTTCCACAATTTGTTTCTTTTCCCTCCAAATTTCTCCTGTTCACCTTTTAAGCTAGTCAGGTGATCTACTTTCTAGATCTGAGCAGTTAACTTCTTTTTTGAGCTCTGGGAACAAAGCTGAATTGTTAATGAACTACAGACTGTCTTGGGCTAGTGTTGATTTCAATATCTCTTTCTTTAAAGGAGTGTCTGTCCATGTGTCTTAAACCCTCAGGAAAATTCTCCTGAGTTACAAGAAATGAGAAGAATTAACAGAGATTTTCAGGTAACCCCTGAATTCTGTTGCCTTAACTGATCCTCGCTACCTTTACCTCTTGCTTCTCTTTGACATTTTTTTCTCATCTGCATCATAAAACACCAGCATGTTTTTAAAAGCACTTGAGATGATAATGAAAGGTGCCATAGAGACTGAAGACCTAAATTACTATTTGGTCAGAGGGAACACAAGTTTCCCCATGTTGCATGACCATTTAACTTCAGCTCTGACCCAGGACAAGGCTGTCTAACAAGTGGCTCACAGACCAAATCCAGCCTGTGAGGGATAAATGTGCAACCCAAGGACTCCTACCTGGCCACTACTCCTGCCCCCTTCCCCCAGCATTGGTTCTATTGCTGTGGTCTTTGGGGTAAGGCAGCATGGCAGGAAATTGCAGCCTACACAGTGTCAGCAGCACTGGAGGGGTTGCTGATAGCACTAAGGGAGAGAGACTCAAGTTGTCTTTGTAGTGGTGAAGGGGCAGAGCTCACTCTGTCCATGCAATGGGGAACTGCACTGGCTGTGTGACAGGAGGGGGTGGTCCTTCATGGCATGCAACCTGTGCAGTGAGTGTGTGGCCTGAGGCTCTGCAACCAGTGCAGCGTGCAGCCCCTGGATGTTCAAAAATTGGGCAGCCCTCATCTAAGAGAGAAACCCTGGCTTATTCAGTCTTTGACTCCTCTACTTGGTCTGCCAGTGACCAGTTATGATGGTTGTTTTGTGAAATATGTTAGTCCACTACGGATTTAACTCAGATCTGCTCAGATTTTGCATAGGCCACCACATACCTATTGGGTGAAAAAAACTTGCAGTCACTGCTCTGAACATATCGGATCAAACCAGTGGTCTGTGTAAATTCAGTGTTCTGCCTCCAACAGTGGACAATACCAAATGTTTCTGAGTACAGTGAAAGAATCTATATTAAAAAATTACCCATTGGAGAGGATACTCCCTAACACCAAGAAGGATGTTTATTTATAGGTAGGTTATTTCTTAATTTTCCATTGGGATTCTCTCTTAGTCTAAGGCACGTGACAAGAAGCAGGAGAGCTTCTAAAAATGTTTATGCATAAATTGTTAGCCTATCTTCTAAGAATAGCAGATATTCACATTATTCATCTTCACATTTATTCCTAGGTTTTTCAAAAATGACGACTCTTTTTGGGTGCCCAAACTGATATCTTTAGAGGATCCTGACTTTTTTTTTTTTAAATACTGAGCCATCTTTTGAAAATTAAGTGACTTTAAGTTCTGTCTAGAAGTCTTACATTCTAATCCATTTTTTTTAAAGAATCTTACTAAACGTTAGACCACATTGGTGTCCCTTGGCACTGAGTTCAAGAGAGAATTCATGCATTGAGAGGGTTGTTTTGTTTTTTTTTTAACTTTTAAAAGTATTTCACTAACTTTAAGAGTGCAGATACTTGATTCTAATCTGTTTCCTCCTATGGAAGGTCTTCTTGCATTCACTCACATGATTGGCTATTCTCTGAATCCATTATGCCTTTCTTCTGGATTTATAGCATTGACCCGGAGAGGTGAAGTGCCCATGTTTTATAATCAGTGCTTAATGGGTTAAGATGAATCTTACAAATGACCTTTTGTTTTGCATCTCCTGTTATGGATAGGTGAAAAGTATGCTGATGGTCAACAGTGGCGGTTACGAACAGCGGGAAGATTTCACTGTAGTGGTGCAGCCATTTTTCAGAAATACCATGATGCCATTAAACAATGTAAGTCTCATTGTATTTCTTATTGCTGTGGAAGTCAACATCACCACTTATTGTCAGCTATAAGAACTCTGGGGCTGTGTCTTTGTTTGCTTGTTTGTTTTTCAATTGCCACCTGCTAGCCCGTTGTGGGTACTATAATAAATGCAAGGTTAAGGTAGGAAGAAGAGTGTTACATATAAGGTATTTGAAATCTGCAAGCAACATAGTTATCTGTGTTACAGTGTGGTAGCCAGCTGTGAATGCCCTGCCTTCTACTTGCCTTGTTCACCGAAGTCCACATGGTACAAGGCAGTGCTGTGCAGGGATACCCCAGGTAGCTGTGCATGTGCTAGCTCAGAGCTGTCCACCTGGTGGCCCATGGGTTGCATATGACCTACAAGGGGTTAACCTGTGACACCCTCATCCCAACCCCAGGAGCCCACCTGGCTGCCACTCCCCCTGTCTCCTGGTTGCAGCAGGGGGCAGTGGGGCATTCTGGAGCCTGCAGCTGGTGACCTGGGGTGCTGCCTGTGTGTGCGCAGGAGCGCAGCTGCTTGGGTGTGCGGTGGATGAGGGGGGTTGCCTGCTCACCCATCTGTGCAGTGGAGCACTGTGGGGAAGGGGGGCTTGCCCACCTGTGTGTATGGTGGAGTGATGGGGGATGCTGACTATGCATGTACTGGAGCAGGAAGGGAGCTGCCTTGTATGTGCCATGCAGCAGTGGTGGACAGAGCTGCCTATATATGGCATGCAGGGGGTGCATGGGGTACTGCCCAGGGGGAGGCCCTTGGCTCTCACTATTGCAGCCCATGTGAGGTTCTGGCCTTCCCTGGTGTGGCCCACACTGGGGCAGCCCCCAGCCACTAAGAAGCTGGATAGCCCCTGATAGCTTCAGAACTGGAAGCCCTATAGCTGTGTTTGGTATGGCATTGTGCCAAGGCTAAGCCCTGCTCGGGGCTTTTATGACTTAATATGACTGTCCCAGAACAAGTATATGTAGAGCCAGCCTCAGTTCCTCTGCATGGCACTGCCTTGTGCCGCACAGACATTCCCAGAGTGACTTCTGAAAGCATGGAGCTGGGCAGGCTTTAATTCAAACCACTCCGTGAAGTTAAAGGGCAGTTCTCCTTGTCTCTTTGTATCTTGGAAGTAATGTAATTACTTAGAAATGCAAGAATTCAGCATAGAAACACAGCCAAAACAACCTAGTTTTGCATAGTATCCCTCCACCAAACTCCAGGATGTGTTAAGAAGTGAATATGGGTTCTGGTAAAAAGTACTGAGAGTGATGTGGATGTGTTGAATCTTAATGTGTGAATCTAAAGTTACTTTCTGTTGAATCTGCTCATGTCAATGTATGTATAGTTTTATTTTAAGTTTACTATATATTCTTTGCCTACCAATCTGGTAGTACTCTTTCCCATGCTACTGGCTGGAGTTATTTATTTATTAAGGCTCTGGGACAAACATAACTACTGTATTAAAGGAACTGGAGACTA